>NC_132808.1:21301561-21973644 GCF_048594095.1 Paramormyrops kingsleyae | reverse complement strand
CGCTCCATGTTTTGTGAATTTTACAATTTTAAGTGTTAATGGAGCAGAAGCTAAATGTAACGTTAAGTCGAGGTCCAAGGTCCTGTCTGTTAGAGAATGTTGTTTAGTTTAAAATGTTCTCATTGGGTAGGGACACGGACAGGAGTGGTTGATGTTAGCTCACCGCGTTAGTTCTATCGCCTTTTTTTTTTTCTATTTTATGTCTGGAAGTTTGCTTTGCTTTTGACGGATATATAAACAGCGAGGGTCTTGTTTTTATTTCCTTATTTCCTCCTTGGCCTTGGACACCGACAACACCTGGAAAAAGAATCTGTGTTTTTTTTTTCCCCCCCATGAGGGTCAAGGTTGAGTTAGCAGTTAGCGTACGGTGCTAATGTAGCATCACGGGACGGAGCCCCGGGTGGGGTTACAGGTGGAGACGGAAGCTCGAGGCGTGAAACCCTCGTGCGAAACACTGAAGGCTTTGATCGCTCATCGGCTCATTGGCTACTGGCATAACGGGCATCTCGCCAGATGTAGCGTGGACCTCATGACCCGTGACAACACTGGTCAACAGTAGGGGGAGCAGCAGTGCCTGTGTTTTTACTGAAGGCTTTAATTACGGTGAGCGTGACGGACAGCAATGCGCCTTCTTGGGGTAACGGGGTGTCTCACGCTGCAGGTCTTGTGCCTTCCTCGCACAGAGTCCTGTTTATCTTCATTATGATGTGGCTTTGCTTAGCTGCTCCGTACCCAGCTCCCAGAACGAGAAAGGGCTTCTTTGCACGGCAAGACCTGAAGGTGACGAATGAGCAGCAATGCAGTGTGTTTTTGCGGACGCCGGGTGGGAATCGGGAACAAGAAGCCAGGTCTTCCTGTTCGCCTTGTAGACCACACACCACTCTACACCTCCCTCTCTCGCACACCACCTAGCAGCGTACAGCCTAACACAGTGTTCGATGTAATGTAAAATCTGACTCATACGATGTGCCTGGAAGACTAATAAACATAAACGCGACTGCAACTGGCCAATTCATTTTAGGGATGTCATTTGAAGTGGGCTTTACATCCCAGCGAAAAAAGGGGAGAAAGGGAGCAGATCTCAGAGGCTTTAAAGCCTCGCTCTTTACCGAACACTGGGGGTGACTCAAAACAGAAATTCACCTCGATTAATTATAATTTCTCAGAAGTTTGAGGGAAAATGTTACATAATACACCCCAGATGCTCATTTTTGACTTTAATGCTTGTACAACCTGGTATCTTAATTTTAAGGGAAATGCACCAAAAGCACACTTAAAGGCACACTTGGAAGCACACTTAAAGGCACACTTAAAGGCATACTTAAAGGCACACTTAAAGGCATACTTAAAGGCATACTTAAAATGGCATTAGTGCTCTTTGAATAATCCTGAGTGTTTTCAAGTCAATTGAGTGCGGTTTGTTCTGTGGATGGCTTATTGCTGGGTTGGCAGTTGCGGACGCAATCTTCGGCTCCCGTGGTCAGTAGATTGAAGTCGGCGTCACTGCTTAAGATATTGCTGATTAAGGAGCCTCAGTTTTCGCTCCGCATGGCTGCTTCCCTCCTGGCCGCTGTAAGGCAGCCTTGAGGCATAAACGCAGCACAATTGGCAGACAGCTTGCCAATTAACGGCGCGAGTGTAGCTCGAGATGCCACAGGGATGTTATGGGAGCTGTGGAGTAACTCGGGAAGCTGTGGCGGATCAGGGCAGATGTAATCCTGTTATCTGCCAGCAGACTGGGGCCTCTGGGGGTTGGGGGGGGTGTATCTCTATTGACCTTCTCTTGTAAATGTGGTAAGAGACAATCGTGTCGGTAGCGACGGCTGCTCCCGGGAAGGGGGGCTGAATTAAGCCAACAGGTGATTGACTGACGGGCTTATTTAAGCCGGGCTGACTGACCTTCCGGCTCCCATCACAGATTTTGATGAGGATGTCGATGCATCCTACCTGTAGCAGGGTGACTCATGGCTTCATGAATATGCGTCATCTGGATAATTACATCACAAGTCCCCTAAAAAAAAGCATTTAAAAAGTCTCTTCAGCTCTTTGTGGCTAAACACTCCGACTTGTCAGATGAGCCAAGGAGAATGCAAGCTGTGAATTTATTTTTGCATTATTTCAACAGCCCAAAACTGTAGTCATGCCCCATACACACTGTGACCCTATAATTCTGTGTCCTTTAGATAATGATTTTCAAGTCTAAGAGCTTCTCTGTCACTCCTCTTTCTCTGCTCTCTCTCTTATTAAAAGGAAACCTTTTGTGGATTTTTTTCCCCAAATGCATTTTTCTCTTCACCTTTTGTATGAATATTAAAGTAAAGTATAACTATGAAAAACATCTGCAAAAGGTTACCAGCAAAACTTGCTTTTGTTTATTTCTTTAAAAAGTACTGATAACAGAAGATTCACTGAGGTTATTGACTGTTGTGAGGCCGTTTATTACATCTGTGCACTGTCAATCGCTGAATCTGTCCTTTGTGCGGCCTCAGATTTTTGGGTCCTTTCGGATTTCCCCCGAGCATTGATCTACACGTCTCAGATGAACGGCGCTCATCACATCCCCTATTTCATGCCTCTGTTCTCCTCCTCTGCATCACAGCTGCCCCCCATCTTGCGTAATTACCCATCATGCTACATGTTAGCCTAAACAAGAGAGACTCTCACTTTTCCCACTCACGCTGGGTGCAGAACCATGAGCTTAAGCGATGTGCCTGTGTCCGATTTGTATATTTGTATCGAGCTCTCTCTCCAGGAGCTCGTCCTGAATTGATATCTGCTTCGGGAAGCCCCTACTTGCTGATAAAACTGTTGAAGACTTTGTCCATAGAGGCTAGCACAGCATCTATTAAACCATTGCTTAAAATGCAGCGGTCAGTCTGGGTATTTCTGTGTGCATTTCACAGAGAGATCTCTGTCCTGCTGCGCTTTAACGTCCACCCATCTGCCAGCTATCCCGGGCTGTGTGGCAGAAAGACGTCACATCTGTTTCCCTTCAGCTCCCAGAATCTGCAAAAATATTCTGAGGGCAGAAAGAAAAATTGTTGGTTCAGAGAGATATCCAGTGAGATTATAGAAGCAACTAGAGGAGCTGGGATCAAGACATCTGATTGGTTGGTTCCACCTCCTCTAGCTGCTTGGACCCACCTCTTCTATAACCTGATGGGTTATCTCCATGAAACCAATCATTTTTCCTTCTGCCCTCAGAACATTTTTGTGTATGTAAAACTCCCATGAGCAATCTGTAATGCCCTGGGACATGGTTTTGTTTTTGCTCCCAAAGGATTCTTCCTTATAGGTTTGAAGACGGTCAGACTCCCCATTCTCTTCCGCTCACACAAAATCTGCTCTAAGAGAGCCTGTTCAAACTAGGGTTAAATCACCATGACTGTTCTACAATAGACCTTTCTCGTCCTTTTCAAGCCTGTCTGAAGTACATGGCAATTCAAAGGCCTGCATCAAATCAGCTCTTTTTTTTTAAAGGAGCATCAACTAATTGGCTGTACTCTTTGATTATTTTAACGAGCAGCAGAACCAGGCCTGACAAACACCAGCAAAACAACTGCATCAGGACTTCTCAGTGCCTTACTAAAAATAAGTTTAGTAACCGTATAGTCAGTATGAATGCGAGCGATATGGCGTATCCCATGAGGCATTTCATAGCTGATGTGTGCGGCTACGTGTTATATTCCATCGGTATAGCCTCGTTGACTTACTATGCCCATGCCAAGTAGCTACGGCAGACCCATGGCAGATTCTTCAGAGCGCATGACCTCATACGGCTCGCTCCGTTATCTTGGCCACTGATCACATCTCATTGCCATTTAATATTCCCACATTTGTGAGCTCTCTCGTAGGCCTGTGTAAACATTTGTAAACCGAGTGCGCACGAATCCTGATAATTTCTGTCTTCGTGGCAAACGGCAGTGATTCACTCGTTGTGTGATCAGCTGACATACTCTGGTTTTGCATGTGTCTGACAGCATGAGCCTTTGGCCCAATCTGAGGTATTCACAGCCGCCCCTGGGCTGCCGTCATCCACGAATGTTGGCCGAGTGGGCTCGATTTACTAGGGTATGTGTGGGTAGCTCTTGTGGGCGACATAATTCATCTATACGCTGACGACACATGCTACAAAAAACTCACAAATATCCCACCACTGTGAAGCAGTGTGCGGGGTCGTGACCTTTGCTACCCTTGCCTTCCTAATTGATTAACTTAGAGGTCAGCTATGAAAGGCTGAACTCCGGTATGTTCACTGAGCAGGTCCTTTCAAGGAAACATGGTCTTCCTTCATGGTCTAATTCAATTCTCTGGGGCTCCATGTGAACATCTTCCACCCTAAGACCAGCTGAGCAGTATATCAAGGTCAGGCAAGGGCTGTCCCACACCGATCCCAGGCATTGTCTCTTAGAGTCCCCAGATTCCGCTATTTGCATCACTGTATTTTATCTTACTAACCGGTGAATTGGAACATCCTTCAGCTGAAGTTTATCAGCCTTGGCTCCCTGTCTCTCCTGCATATGAAATTTTACGGAATTCCCACTACATCTCGTCCTATCTTAACACAAATGAAAGGTTTTCGAGTCAGAAGGCCGGTGTAATTATTCTCTACACGTCGTGCAGCGTGGTTAAGCGTGATAAAAGAAGAGTAGTCCCATTTGTATGGATTAAGATATCGACAGAATTCAGGCCGGCGGCTCCTAGCTAGCTAGCATTTTAAATCCATATCTAGGAGGGCCTTGAACCAAATATGTAAATAAACTGAAAACAGAGAATGCGGCTTGTTATATGAGTGGTCCTGGAGGAGGATTAATCTTGGCAAAACACAGCCACCCTCTCCTTGATCTCAGAATCCGGTCGTATTGTGCCCTCTTTTCATTTCCATGTTTAATTGCCCTGTGCCTTGGCGTTCCCCACATTAGCGCAAGCCGGGCCGCAGGTTTCGTTCTCGCTCTGGCGCTTTGCTGCCTGCAGGTTGAGCTGCCAGCGAGGCCAAACAAAGACGGAAGGGCAAGGGTTGGATGAGGCCGTTGGTCGACCTGTTACCGGTGGTTCTGTTTTTGATTTTTGCAGAGAACACCAAGTGCTGCTCACTCTGAGCTGCTCGTGCTCATGGTTCCTGCTCATGGACGCCGTCTAGAACAGGGGTGCCCAACTCCAGTCCTGGGGGGCCGGAGCCCTGCACATTTTTGGGTTTCCCCTCATTTAACACACCTGATTCAACTCCTTGTGCTAATTACCACACAGCTACACAGGGCTCCGGCCCCCCAGGACTGGAGTTGGGCACCCCTGATCTAGAAACTACCACAGTATAACAAAGTACCTGGTGAAAGGAGTCCCAGCCTGATGGGAAATTTTTTTGTGTCTATATGAGGAGCAGTGGTCTGTGTCATATGGGTCCCTCTATCGAGGCCCATAAAGATGAAAGATACTTTTACGGCCTTAACCTTCATGCTACCCAGGGAAATGTTTTAAAGGTATAAAAACCTATATAGAAACTTGTCAGAAGGGAAGAGCTGTATACCCGATTTAAATGGTTCATCCTTTAAAGCGAGCTGATGTGTTTGCCTGCGCATTTGAAGGTTTGAAGTGGCATTCAGATTCGATTCAAGTTATAGCTGGAATCCAAGCAAAATGGTTTTGCAGGCTTGCAGCAACTGCTCTTTTTTCTAAAAGGCTATTAGGGGCATTGTCACTGTGTACTGAGGAAGTTACCGAAAACCTGCAGCCAGACATGACGTGTAGATTCACTGACCCCTAGGACATATGTGCCAAGCTGCATACTCACTGTCAATCTGCGAACAGCTGAGTGCCCCAGGGTGGCACCTCAATGTGGGCATACAGAGTGCTACACTGTGTCCGGCTGGCATCCCAGTCTTGAAATGAGATCGCCACACTCTTTAACGTCCAGATCATATCAGAACCAGAACATGGATCTACCTATCCCAAGGCACCCATTGCCTCATCCTCTTGTTTTTGAATAAATGGTTTGTGGGCGCTGGCGGGTGTGGCAATAGCCATCAGTCGGGAGCATCGTCCATATTCTCACGCTGCATCAAAGCGCCCTTGTGATTGGACGTATTCCTCATAAGTGCAGCCGTTCTTCCAGCAGGAAATGTGGGACGCCAGCCTCTGAAAAGGCCGGCCTCTGAAAAGGCCGGCCTCTGAAAACACCAGCCTCTGAAAACGCCGGCCTCTGAAAACGCCGGCCTCTGAAAATGCCGGCCTCTGAAAACGCCGGCCTCTGAAAAGGCCGGCCTCTGAAAACGCCGGCCTCTGAAAACGCCGGCCTCTGGGCCTGCTGAATTTGTCCTCCCGGAGTAAATGCAAAACATTTCTTGGCTCCCTCTGATTTCCATTAACTGCTCCTTTCATGTGGGGAATGAGCTTCACTAATGCCCCCCGATTGCGGCTAACCACCGGCTCCTCGTGCGAGTCTCCATGACCCGAAAGTACCGTGACCGGTCCATACAGCAGATGGATTGAGTGCAGTCGGCATTGAAAACCGACGTGGATGAGATGGTGCCGTAAAATTCCAATATTTTGAGGTCCTTCTGTGTTGGTTAAAGTTTTGGCATAGGGTGCAGTGATGTAAGAATTTCATCAGGAATGTTACTTTATCTGTGTACATCCTCATTTAAATACTGAAAATGACTAGGAAAGCAGACACGGCTTGGCTTTTGCTGCCAGTTGCAGCATTTTTAGCAGTAATAAGGACCTTGCCGCAAATATGTTATATTCAGCAGGGGGGCATTTCCCTTCCTTACCATGTCATTTCATTTTAGTCTCCTTTTATAACCTCCTTACTCTTCAGATGACCCAGACGTCTCCTTTAGCGGCACAATTGGAACCAAGGAAGTTAACATGGTTCGTTAAATGAAAGTGACACCAAAGCTAATCCTGCCCAGCATTAGTCAACAAGGGGGCATTTGTTCTGAGGGATCCCCAGCATCTAAGTGCCTGGTTAGGTAGTCAGACAAGTTCTGGATTGTTGTCCTCTTATTCCCAACAATGTGTCTTGGTACCAGCTGCAGTGTTCCCAGGTTCCTGTGGAAATGGACTGGTCGACAGCTCCCCAACCTGAGCAGGCCCTGTTCCATCCTGCAGACCTTCAGATGTCAGGCTGGTAGACATAGAGTCAGCAAGTAAACTTGCCTCCTGTGATTTCCTACTTCTTCTAATTCTTGATTAGCCAGGGCCATGCTCATCTTCCTGTTATTTATTAGGGAATTAGCAGGGAATCGCCACACCGGTGTGGAACCGGAGCCTGACAGGATGGACGCTGGGAAAACCAGACACTCGGAGATTCGGTAAAGCACTTGGTATGCTGGCTGTTTGGTTTCAAATTTCAGAGGAAATCAGAGTCGTGCCAGCCTTGTAATCTCCACCTGCAGTGCTATCTGTTGCAATTAAACATCTAAGAGATGAGCCTCCCCCCAAAGACTACCCGTCCGCTGTAATTAACAGTTGTGATTAAAATCCAGTTTCCTCTCAGGGGGTGGCGGGGGGGAAAGGGCTCTGCTGCCTGTCTCCTCCGCTGTATCCTGAGAGAGCAGGGGCTGGCCAGATGCTTAATAGGGCTGGCTGCTCTTGGGGCCAGTTCATGCCACCTGGTAGTCAGTGCAATCAGTTCCTCGGGACCTCAGCCAATGTCACTTTAATTGCACGATGCTATTCTCCCCCCACACTGTCATAGGACAAATATGGTGTCTCTAAGCCTCGCCAGCTGATTTGAGAATGGAGGCGCAAGCCTGCCAGTGTTTTTTAAGAAAGCATGACGTTCTTTTTTAGGTTTCTTCAAGCGGTGGGTAACCTTGCATTTGAAGTGGATAACCTTAAACTGAATGACCTTGAGCTCACGACCTCACCATAGACCTTCTGTTTTAACATACCTGGGGAGTTCAGCTTCCTGGAGCAGATGAGCATCTTATGGATGTTGTCACACACCACGGGCATTGCTGGATCATGTTATGAGGAGAAGTTCACGAGGAGCGACCTGTGGGGTGCGCATCTGGCTACATGGACGAGGTGGGGAAGGGAGGGGGGGGCTGCCCCAGTTCAAGGTTGACGGTGAGCCAAGGAGCAGGCCTTCATTTTGAGGGCTGCGCTGTGACGGCTTCCCCTCCGCTACCAAAAGCAGAACCAGATGACAGCAGCGCTCCCGATCTCAGTGGCCCCCGTTACAGCCTGGATTCTTTGGCTTCGAACATCTGTTTAACTTTCACGTGTTTGTGAGCGATCAGTCACCAGCCCCTGTCATACATAATGCCAGGCCTGCTTGGTCACCGGTTTGCTCAGCCCTGCGTGCTATTTTGCTGAACGCACATTTCAGAATTCCTGTAACTAATGTTTTAACCAAAATTAAATTAGAAGAAATGGCACAGAAGTATGTAAAATGCAGTTCAGAGCAGAGAATGCTCAGCATGTTCTTTTATATAATGTTAAAGTATATAAAATCTATCAGTTCCATAATAGTTTTATTCCTTATAGTAGTGACATAGTACAACTTCAAAGTTGAATGATATTCAATGAAAAGGCAACATGATTCAAAAGGTATAAGGAGTGCACATTATATTCCTAACCACACATTACTGGATGGGGGTGAGCAGAGCAGAGAATACTCATTACAGGCATCTGGATAGGCGCCTTAGGTCCTCTGTAATTCCTTAACTGTCTACATCCCCTGAATAGGAAAATATTGCGGGTCAAATTTTCTATTTTCCCCCGGAAAGCCAAGCAAATGATGAAAAAGCTTCAGATGTCTTCCACAATTTTTCAGTAATTGTAAAAGCAATGCATTTAACCATCCACTAATCTTTGCACTTGCATTATTTGGCCAGGTGACTTGGGCCTTACGAGCTGTTTGACTTGGACTTCCTCTGCACCAACACTGAAGCATAATTTTCTGGGAGAATCTGCACAGACAGCACTGGAATGCAGTGTGGTGTTTACGTTCATTAAGTATACCCTGCAATGTAGTTAATATTCTTGTTCCTCGGAGCAGCTTGTAAGTATTGGCAGCCACTGTACGGTCATTCCCATTACAGCAAATAGACTCTTCAGCATTCCTGTTGACGCAGCACAGCGTACAGTGATGGGACCGTTTTGCATGCCAGCTCTGATTTTGATGAATACAGTCAAGCAACATCACTTATATTTGCTTGTTCATTTCCAGAGGTTTGCATTTTATGCCCTGCTGGTGATAGATCAGCTGGAAATTCGAGGATAACTATTATGCAGATTGATTCAGATGTGCAGCCAGAGAAAAAAAATTCCCTTGGCTCATTGTGATTTCCCAGGATGCATCTCTCAGTGGCTAAACACTCAGATGGAGCCCTTCGCACCCCAGTTTCGGTAAAAATGCTACTATGAGCCGAATCTGTCTGTTTTCACACACTTTGTAGCCTGGTGCTACATGATATTTGTTAAGCCTGTGAATTAAAGCCCACCAAAATATTGACCCTGCATTGCATGTTGCTTTTAGCTTTTTAGCAAACTCAGGGAGAGTATGAGACTGTAATGCATATGTAACGCACAGTTTAATGCAGGTGTGACTTTGCTTTATGCACTGCTTCAGGTGTTGTTGTGCTTGTAGTTGCGCTCTATATTGCAATGCCTGATTTATGTGTGTCTCCGGGGGTAAATTTAGCAACGTTAACAGTCATGCCAATATAGCATTATTACACCTGAATTGAACTGAGAAGGAGAGTCGCAGGCGCTATTGATTTTTGCGTGAGATCAGTGCCAATGATTCGGGCTGCTAGAGAAAGAGAGAGAGAGACTGGATAACCATTTACCCACTATAGTTGAACTTATCAAACCATCGGGTCAGTACCGCCACGCAAAGCATGGAGCACACCACTGAAAATGGCATGCAGATTTTTGTCAAAAAACAAACCGAACAAAAAGTCATTTTTATTTAGTTAATACTGTAGCACATTTAGCCTCAATAAATTAAGAGAGCAGTTGAATGTATGACGTCCTTGAGTGTGATCTTGTAGTGGGTGCTCGTCCTATTGGTACACGGAGTCAGCTTAATGCCCCGAAGATAGAAGGTCAACCTGCCTTAGCAAAGTAGCACCCTTCCTACAGTGCATGGCTTGGATCTGCTCCCAGGGTGAATGATTCACCACACATAGCATGTTGGCTTAGTTTCAAAGGGTCCCTGTGGCGTTTGTAGTTGCTCTTGCTTTTGTTAGGTCACCGTCACAGCGAATGCATGCAAGCCGTCTAAGCCGGGATCAGCGCAGCCAGTTGCCCTTCTTTCATATCCTCGTGTGTTATAAGATTTCCAAGTCATGCCATGTCACAGTGCATCATTCTGCATTTGGAGAAGTAAATCTCGAGGTCCAGTGGAGGTATGTATTTTTTTTTGTGGTGCATGCTTCATGTTTTGAGGTATTTTATTTGAGACGATGCGCAAAACCTTTCAGCTGAAGGGCACGGCTACCAAGAACGGCAACATTAGTGGGGGGCACGAGAGTGGTAAATGGTGACATCCAAATGGGGAACATCCAGCCCCGTGCAAAACTCCAAAAACAAGCCTTCAGGAGCATAAACTGTGCCAGAAGGAGACCATGCTCATTCCAGTACGAGACTTTTGTGGGTTATTGGAGGCTGATGGTTTTGGTTTAACACTAGAAGTCTACGAAAATTCCGGTAAGCTCCAAGCGAGTCCCCCCCTCTGACTCCCCACACAAACTGCACGGCCCCTCATCAATTAACACCTTTTGTTTTGCAAAGGCAGGCCAGAATTCATATCTTCTACTCAAATCTACATTCAAAAGTTCATCTGACAGTGTGTTCTAAGGAATCATAAAATACGTGGTTTTATATGGTAATTATGTCATTTCAAATATCGTAAATTGAAATACAGTGGAACGCCCCTATCTGCTGATTCGGTAACCTCTGTTTCATCTATCTGAAAATATTTGATACAATAAATACTATCAAACTACCATCCAAACTGTCCTGTCACCTGAGCCATGTCTTGTTGTGCCAACTCAAAGGTATGGAACACAGCAAAGATGGCCGACGTTGCCCTATCCTTCGGGTTACTCTAAATCAGGGGTGAGGAACCTAATCCATGGAGGGCCAGTGTGGGTGCAGGTTTTTGGGTCATAGTGGGTCACCAGGACTGGAGTTAAGAACCTCTGCTTTGTTATTGGCTGATTGAGAGATCATCCAATAACCCGCACCGGCCCTCTGAGGAACAGGTTCCACTCCCCTGCCCTAAATGAACAGGCCCCCACGCATCTCAAGAAGCTCTTGTAAAATTCTAGCAAAAAGTAGAGTTAAACATCTGTGTTTCTACACATTATTACTGATGGTTGTTTGGAAAACTTAATGTTGTCTCTGTTGACAGCATTTACTATCATCGTTAGCCTTACTGATTAGTTAATGCGTTGACCTGGAGTGGCTTACAGTTGTAGCTGTTTACACAGTGGTATGTTTTACTGGAGTGGTTCAGGTTAAGTATCTTGTTCAAGGGCAGAAACAGCAGGGACCTTGGGATTTGATCCCCAACCATTGAGCTGTGAAACCCCTAACAGATACAGTCACCTAATGCTGGTACAAGTCTGGCTGTCAGTGCGGTTAAGAAATGAAACCAGTTTCTGCGCTAACCTATACAAACCTTGACATTCAGTTGGTATGCCCTCCCTTGGCTTATTTTGTTACTCATGTGCATACAGCTTGAGAGCACTCTGCTGTTGCAGCTGGGACTGAGAGGGTCCTGTAGTCTGTCTTTGCTCTGGAAAATGTAATTTTGAAAAGTTTGTGGCCCAGTCTGTGTTTACAGTGTGGGAGAAGCTGGCAGCTGTCTGAGAGCAGACAAAGGAAGCGCTTCGTTGTCGGTCGCTGCTTTGTAATCCATACGTCTGTCGCACACGCGCTCCGAAACCCCACTCCGCCACGTACGACCCTCATAACGTGTCAGCTGCCTCGGGGATCGGGTTCGCCCGGGGCTAGCTGCAGGGTGACGGGGATGTGTTGTTGCCCCCCCGTCGAGGTCCGATGGCTTTACCTCAACATCATTCCTGCTCCACTTTACCTTCCCTAGAAGTCGACGGGGGATTACAGGGACCGAGCTCTGGTCCGTTGAGTCAGACAGAGGTACCGCCTGATCCTTTGGCCCTGCTGAATTCCTTCCTTGATGGAGTGGGAGAGCTTAACCCTGTCAGTCTGAAGTTAAAGAGGCCCCTAGAATTTGGACTGGTGTCTGTCTGGAGAAGGGTCTTGTACGAATGCCATTCATAGGTGACCTTTCTCATCACTACGAGAGCAGAGCCAATAAGCAGTCACATACGGTACTGCTCCCAGAATGCACCTCAGGCCTTTGCACGGTCATTACAGCCGAACAAGTTTCTGAATCTTTCATTCATTCATTCATTCATTCATATTATTAAGCAACAGAGCAAGAAATTCAAACAGGTCTGAAAGTCGTCATTTCGAGGCGCGATGTTGTGTTTCGTCCGGAGGATTCTTAATCGCCCATCGTGCCAGTGGTCAGACGTTGAAGGTCAGCTTGCTGGTCTGCAAGCTGGGTCAAACATGCACACCTGCTGCAGGAATCTACGGAGCATGGCTCCGTTGACATGGGCACACCCCCTGCCTGCTGTCCTCTCAAACTCAGCCATCTTATCGGCATTTGTGCCTCTCGCTTACTCAGATATCCGGCGGCTCCTTTCCCAGCCTTCACATGTGATCCAAGCACATCGTACCCAAATCCTTAATTTTACCTTTACTTGCAGACAAGTGCCACACTCTAAGCTGAGACAAACTCTCCCCCTAATGTGGCGCAGAGCCGTGTAAAAACAGACGTGCACCTGTTCTCCTGCCGGCCGCCCACAACCTGCATGACAACTGGTCTGGGATCATAAACCAGCGGCTAAGAGGAGATTAAAAGAAGTCAGTCACTGAATCCCGATACCCTGTTTTGCCTCTCAAATTGCCGCTACCCAGTTTGGTATCCTCATCCTATGCGGAGACTGCTTTAAATCCTGTGTGGTTTTCAGAAAGTTAGCACGGATTATCCTTTTTAAAAAAATGAACCAGTCTGGTGAAGATTCCAGTGTTTGAAGGATTTGTAGAGGAACATGAATGGTGGATCTTTCAACACCTAATGAAGTGAATATAGGAAATGCTGAAGTACTTAAAGGTTGACATGCTTTGTTAAATACAAGGTTAGCAAAGTTCTCCAAGTCATCTGTCTGAATTTTTTGTGTTTGCATTTTGCAATATTTACTGTAGGGAAAACACCTGTTTCACAGAGATGACTGGAAGAATATTTTGGCTTAAATGAAATGGAAAGCAGATTAACAGATTTACAAAGTGACTTGTAAGGCTCCAAAGGATGAAGACTTGAGTCTGGAAGAGCTTGGTTACATGGTGGCCACATGGTATGTGACTGACAACACACAGGCAGCTGTCATCACTTCTCTTATTTTTTTTCAAGCAGAACTGAATTTGTCTCATACCCTTACATTTCTCTGTGCCGTCATTGGTTGGCAGTGCTCTTTGGCCAGCCTATGTAGTGAGAACTGACCAATCGTGAGCCCTGGGCGGGTTTACTGATTTCCAGCAATCACGCTAGCTCGACCTCATACAAACTCTGTCATAGCTAATGCGTCGGAGCTGATTGTGATTAAGGCGGCAGACTTTAGACTTTCTCTAAAAGAGAACCAGCTGAGTCAAAGCGGGGAGGAGGGTCGTAGGAGACTGTGGTTGAAGCTGGAATTCACTGTCGCCCCGAGTTAGTGGTCACGTTCGCCTTCTTTCAGTGATTTTTGTGTGTTTCAGCGTGCTGTGTAGTAGTTTCAGTTTACCATTCCATTTATTTCCTTTTTGTGTTTTACTGAAGACTCTGCCCCTAATTGGCCCTCTCTGCAATAAAAGCCCTTTAAAGTTCTGGAACCGTCCTGTCTCGCATCCCCATTCCTCCTCTGCGGCAGACCACCATCTCCACAACTTGCTGCAGTGCCCTGCGGGAACGTCACAACACACGGGGCAACAGTGGGACAAGCGCCCCCGCCACTGGCATCGGCATCAGGAAGCAATCTGTACGAGCCCTGCGTCTCTCTGAGGGCAGTCAATTCAAATCTCAGTGCTGTGAATACACGTCGGTGTAATTTTCCGGCGATGGAGTATTTAAGGGGGTTAGAAGCAGACCGTGAATGTCAGTAGGTACCCGGGACCTGATGAAGATGTCTCTGTTGATATGCAATAGCTAAAGGCTTTTAAACTCATTAAGGTACTGATATACTACCCATCCGTCTTTTGGATGCCTCTTCTTGACAGGGCCTCTTGGAGCTCATCCCAGCTAGCGGCCCTTACAGGGAACACACATCATGCACTCCAGACACACCAGCCTACCTATCGGTTCTTGTGCTGAAATCCATGCAACACGAGGAGGATACAAACTCCACAATCATACACATATAGGTAAGGTTCAGATCACAAACCCTGGAGGTGTGAGGCATCAGCGCTACCCACTGATACAGCAAGACACCCTCTGAAATGCATGTTGAAATCTAGACATTTTAGGCATTTATGTCATGTGACATTTAAGCGTTATCATGATGCTAAAGTGGGCAAAGCTTCCTCACGGGTCATCCCAGGTTATACGGGGTCTCGGCTGAGGTCAGAAAGATGCTATTAGTCAACTTTCCTTGTAAACATTCAATACGCGGAACTTTAGACACCAACCGTGTTGTATTTGGACCAGGGAATGGAACAAACCAGGCCTTACGCCGAGAAAGACCCCACTGTCCGGCACGGCGGGATGCTAACGGCCTCCCGACACTGAGAACACTCCTTGCACTATACACCTCTGCCAAAATCCTAACCCTAATCCTATGTAGCCGGAGTCACGTGCAGGAATACCTCCTATGTATCGGAGGCCTCCCATGAATGGAGCTGCGCAAATTATCTGCCATGTTTGTGAGTTCACCTCTCACAGTGACCCGCTCTTGGTTTAAATGCCAGAAACACAATTCTAAATAATTATTTTGTCAAGACAAACCTATTCTTCTCAACAAGCAATACATCCATGGCGCCCTTTCTGTTTATGACCTGATGCAAAAACAGGGTTGTGCGGGTGTAT
Organism: Paramormyrops kingsleyae; assembly: GCF_048594095.1. Lineage (NCBI taxonomy): Eukaryota > Metazoa > Chordata > Actinopteri > Osteoglossiformes > Mormyridae > Paramormyrops > Paramormyrops kingsleyae. Next base: position 21,958,541 of record NC_132808.1, on the reverse strand, counting down.
TTGTGAATTTCAGTATCTGTCTGCATTTACCTTTTCATCTTGAGGGTCTTGAGAAGACCCTTTAACAAAATGTATTAAGAACTGTGGTTAGTCAATTCAAAACAGACGATTGGCCGGAACACAATGTCAGCCGTTTTTCCAGCACCACTGGAGTGTGTTTTGGCGTTAGGGCTTTGCTCAAGGGCCCGACAGTCATGTGACTACTTTGACTATTCTCCCAATGGAACAACAATCCCTCAGGCAGTGCTGTGGGAACACAGCACAGTCACTTGACGGCTACTAGGATTAAAGTTGATCTCCAGATGCACTGTGGATATAAGTCAGCGCTTTGGGTGACAGGGTTTAATTTCAGTCAATTGCAAATGTTAAGCTAGAAGATGAAGGTCTTGAAACCTATGCTGTATGGCGTTACCATGCTCCGTCAATCCCCCGCTTTGGACCAATGGGAAGTGGGTTCAGTTGGGTCAATTGATGCTGTGCTACCAATGAGGTAGGGTTTACACAGTTTCCTTTCTACCCTCATGGGTATGGTTGGTGCCCCATTGTCATACAGGGTGGGAGAGAGCCCTCCAAATGGCAGCCATGGCTTCAGCAGAGTGCTGAGCTGCACATACTGCCCCAGGGCAGGACCGGGTCAGAACTTGGCATTGTTCAAACCAGGGGTGCCAGGTTTCACCAGCTGCCCAGTCACACTCGTTGACCCGTGCCCACCCCGGGGCTTTGGGTATGAGCTTCATGCTTGTGATGGTCCGTCATGATCTACAAGTAGGTTAGCTGGCTTCATTTTTATTTTATTTTTTAAATCTCTTCCTTTAAGCGAGGGGTAGGCAACCCTGATCCTGGAGAGCCAAAATCCAGCAGGTTTTCTAACCTACTTAAGTTACCATCTGCCTGAAATCAGATGTGGTTCATCAGAAACCAGGTAGGATAGAAAACCTGGAGACTGGCGCTCCAGGATCAGGGTTGCCTGCCCCCGTTTTAAGCCCATGTGCACGTAGGATATTTGTATTCTTTTCTATCAGGAAGTTGGAGCGACCCGTAGGTGGGGGAGATCAAAACGCACAAAACATACACGGATCAATGTTATTTACTTTTTTCTTCAGAGCAGGAGAGCAAATCTGGCATCTTGTCAGGCTGAGACAACATGACATAAAGCGGAGTATGGTGTGTCTCAATAGATTTCCAATTTCCTAGGTTTTGCACACTCTGTGTGGCAGACAGTAACTGTTGCCCCCAGATTCGGGCATCCAGGAATTATGGGATGTTCTCCATTAGCCATAAGATTGATTCAGTCTTGATTAGCAGAGATAATTGAACGTCATGCACACCAAGCATGAACATAATGAGTATTTAGGAATTTTGGGAACTGAGTATTACATCTGAAGGCTCATTACATCTAATATAAACTCTTTTGTCTTATAATATCTTGTGCTTCTTACTCCTTTTGCTTAAAATGATTGTGCCTTGCACTAGTGCTTTAGTATCCTGTGCTATCCAATCCTGGACCTCACAAACATAAACATAAAATATTACAATAGTGAAAATTATATTCTACTCTATTCTATAAACAAGTATTACAATACTGAAAACCAACTGGGTTGTGCTTATTTCTACACCTAGTTCAGTTCATGGCAGTGAACTTTTCAGGAACGTTAAATGCAGCTGTCTCTATTTATTTCATGGCGCTTCAAGTGTGTGGTGTTTTACCCATTATTTCCACTCCAAACAATTTTTTTGTATCAAATGTCAACTTACCAAAAGCCAACTAACACAGGCTAGGCTTCATACCATAATACCATCCAGGCATTATATTGCGCTATATGGTATTTTGGCAGTATTTTCAGAAGCAGTGCTCTTCCAACCTCTTCAAATCATCCCGATAAATGTCAATGAGCGGGGGGAGGAGCCTCCGTGATAAAACTTGGTGAGAGTAGGGACCACCTTACCAATTTTCTTACAATCAACAAAAATATGTCTGAATTTCAAAATTCACAGGTATACCCAAAATACCGTAGCATACCATATTACCATAATACTGCCTAGCACAGACATAATGGAGTCTACAGACAGACTTACCGACATAATAGAATCTACAGACAGACTTTACAGATATAATAGAGTTTACAGGCAGACTTTACAGACATAATAGAATCTACAGACAGACTTTACAGGCATAATAGAGTCTACAGACAGGCTTTACAGACATAATAGAATCTACAGACAGACTTTACAGACATAATAGAATCTACAGACAGACTTTACAGGCATAATAGAGTCTACAGACAGGCTTTACAGACATAATAGAATCTACAGACAGACTTTACAGACATAATATAATCTACAGACAGACTTTACAGACATAATAGAGTCTACAGACAGACTTTACAGACATAATAGAGTTTACAGACAGACTTTACAGACATAATAGAGTCTACAGACAGACTTTACAGACATAATAGAGTTTACAGACAGACTTTACAGGCATAATAGAGTTTACAGACAGACTTTACAGGCATAATAGAGTCTACAGACAGGCTTTACAGACATAATAGAATCTACAGACAGACTTTACAGACATAATAGAATCTACAGACAGACTTTACAGGCATAATAGAGTCTACAGACAGGCTTTACAGACATAATAGAATCTACAGACAAACTTTACAGACATAATAGAATCTACAGACAGACTTTACAGACATAATAGAGTCTACAGACAGACTTTACAGACATAATAGAGTTTACAGACAGACTTTACAGACATAATAGAGTCTACAGACAGACTTTACAGACAGGGCTGCATGGTTTATACTTGTTAAATGGATGCATGGGTTACGTGCCTGAATCCAATCACCAGCAGTAGCTAAACTCCTGCTGACTCCATCAGTTTCAAATTTGTCTCTTCCTGACATTTTCGTCTCATTTTTATTTGCTGATAAAAGTGCCAGTACAGTTTGTCATAGTTGTTGTTATATATTATATGTTATATATTAATTTAATTTTATTATTGTCTTGTTTTCACCATTGAAAAAAATTAGAAATAAGCACGCATAACTGTTGTCACAGTTTACATCAACAAAATTTACACGTCAGCATTCAGCCATTTGTGTTGAAATGCTACAGTAATATATACTTGTTACCCAAAGAGAGAATTCAAAGCGTAAGTGCTCAGCAGTCTGTGAGCAGCACTTTGCTATTTCAGGATAAGCCCTGTTATTGGTGCTCTTAAAACAGTTTGTTTGTTCAATTGCTCTTCATTCAGCTGCTTTACAAGCCAGTAACAATGTTGAATTACTTCCTTGTATACTCGGCTCTCTCCCTCTTTTATCTCTCCTCCTTTTCTTTCTCTTTCCTCTCCCTTGGCCACTTCAGATTTTTAATTGACAACGCTTTAAGAGTTCATTAGCCTCCGTCTCATTAATTTTCTGAATGTCAGACAAAAGCCTTGTGTTGGCCCTCTGTTGTGCATTGCAGAGATTGTGTGTTTGGTATCATAGCAACTGTGCGGAAAGCCCTACTGCGAGGCGGCTTTGAAACAGGCTTGCATCTGATGAAAGGACAATATTGTCAGCCTCCAAAGATCTCTTTGTGTCTGCGTGTGTTTGATGGGTGTGTGTCATCTTCTGGGGACCGCGAGCTGTTGACTCACTCGAGGGGCTTCTTTGTGAGGGGTCGGCACACGCACAGAGGAAGTCATTCAGATGTCATCCATATTCACGCACGCTGGCTGCCGTACACCCCGACTCCCCCACCAGCGCACACACACACACACATACACACACACATACATACATATCTTCTCAAGTAACAGAGCTCTAAACACGGGTCTGTCCTATACGAAATCTTCCACACGAAACCTCTATCCCCCCCTATTAACATAGGCCTGGTATGACTGAGTTTCTGTTTGGCTTCCTAAAGCAGTGTTTCCCAAACCGGTCCTTGGGGACCCACAGACAGTCCGTGTTTTTGCTGGGAGCTGGGAGGGAGCAAAAATATGGACTGTCTGGCAGGGAGCTCGGAGGGAGCAAAAACGTGAACTGGCCTCCGAGGACCAGATTTGGAAACACTGGTCTAAAAAATTGGCAAATACTGTGTGAAATTTCATATGTTGGCCACAAGCAGGTGCCGGGGCTTGACAGATCTCCGCTGTGGCTGGGTTTCATGTCTTCTCCTTGATCTGCTGCACAACCGCCCAGTGGTATCAGGTGCATGGATGGGGGTGGGAATCTCAAACTTGCTACTTAGATCTGTTTGCTTCTGGGATGCCTGGGCCTGTGGCTGCAGTCAGGGAGCCGGCTGCCCATTCACTGTGATAGTAAACAGGATATTACTGTTGACCACATTGGTGTCAAATGTCCAGAAGGTGCTGCAGTTGTTTTCTTTAAAAGGAAGGCTTGCATCGCATTTTATTTTAATAAAAGGATGCCGGGTGGGTCATTAGAGGTGGACATGGATCAGAATAATTATACTAAATATAACACTGTTGTCTGTATGTTGGTTCTGCTACGACCGAAGTTGCAAACTGCAGCGACGCACCGTAGATCGAAACTAAGCTCTTAGGCACCAGATTTGAGTTTGACAAGGGAAAACGGTGGCCTGCAAGTTGGCTCTGAGCAAGAGATTTCTGTTCGCCATCATGGTCTGATCTGGACAGACACTCGAGCAGGTTGCCATAGATTTCTCCTTTCATTTTCTAGAAAATTACATGTGTATGAGTGACGTTGAGGTGTAATTATAGCCAAGCCGAGAGCAGGGTGATGAAGATGTAGAGGGACAGTCTAATCATACATTAAAGGAGAGATGGTCGCAGATTCACCAGGTCTATTGTTTTGAAGCCAAAAAGAGTCATTCCTTTACTTGAGTTACAGAAATGAAAATGAAACTGTCAAACTATAGCTCTTTACTTTAGTTCAGATTTTTTTCTTACAGATGCACCTATGGGGTATCAGACATTATCAGGAAAAAATAAAAAGCCTTTTTCCTGCTTCTGTGTCCTGCATGTCACCTCCGACACCTCTGCAAATAACTCCTTTGAAATCTGAAGATGAAGATGAGAGCGTGCTGTTCCACAGCTCCGTGCTGTCCACCGCTATCTTGGGTTTCACGCATCCGAGCTGTCATCGCTGATCTTTCAGGCCAACGTTGGCATCTTCTGAGCAGCCATCCCCTCTATCACGTCATTCCCCTTAGCCGCTTCTGCAGCCGTCTCGTGCTGACACATACCATGACCTACAAAAGCCCAGGAACCTGTCCCAGAATGTTTGGTTCCACCTGTGGGAGCAGCTGCAGATGCCTGCAGGCGCCTGCCACCCCAACGTTTGTAACTGCTTGCTTTTCAGTGCCTGGAAGGTCACATGTCCAGACACGGATGAGAGAGGTCCCTGGTGTTTGTTGAACACACTTTTTTTGAGGGTTTCTTCATATATCTACTGGCATCTGTTGGCGTTCCTGACTGAGTGGTCACACATGCTCTATACCTCCTCAGGCTATGAGTCTGGTATCCTAAACCACCTGTTGCTCAAAGCGGTGTTGAGTTGGCAGGACAGTCTTCCACCACTCATTATATAAGGTTTTAAAATAACTCCGGCACATTGCAGGCTGGTTTACTCAAGGACAAAAGGCCCTTGACCCAGGGTGATGCAGCCAACTGAATGCATTCACCTAAACCCAAAATGCTCCAGTAGCAAGGGCCACTGGAATGTTGACTTACATTATTCATTTCTGCGTCAAACTCCATTTTACCCATTGTAACCCGAGTAGCTTAGAAGGTCACCGCATCCATACAGCATATATGCGTTTATTGCATTCGTGCACCCAGGTGCTGACATTAAAAGAGAATGAAATTGCACATGGTATAGCAGAAATACATGGCCCTCCAAGCTGGCCATAATCAAAGATGTGATGGACACGTGTTCCCGCATGGGACAGGACTGAAGCGTGAACGAAAAAAGGGATGAAGATACATGTGGGACCCCCCCCTTTAAATAACAGTTGGGGGGGGGGGGGGCATGCTGATGACTACATCACTTCTTCTGCAGTGTAATCATGGTCTTTTACTACAGAGTCGTTTAGTGGCAGGGAGTGATCCGTGCCTGAAGTCAGCCTGCATATATTATTTCTTGATGGCTTGGTCGATGCTGTTGGGAGGCAGTAGTGATCTTCGAAATGGTGCGCTTGTTTTTGGCCACGGCTTGTGATGTGCTTATCCTTGAGGGGTCGACTTACTCCCCGGCTCCCTTGGCCTACAGCTTGACCCCTCTGAATATGGAGAGAGCAGACTGTAATGGCTCATTGGAGCGCTGGCGGCGTCCTCCATCTGAGAACTGCAGTTGGTGCTGAATATCTTTCCCTAGTTAACATCTCAGCTGCAAGAATGTGAGTCTGCATATAAAAACATCAATATCATTCAGCGAGTCCCTCTGTTTTTGGAGTATTTACTTGATTCCCTAGCATTTGTCCTTGGGAGTCGATGTGGAAATCTGAGCAAATCGCTTATTGAGGCCAGAGTTATGAGGGTTAGCCCGATGCAGCCTGCATTTTATGTTTACTGATCCTCCTTAATCTCGGACAAGAACATCACAAACTGACTTGATACGCATCAAGCTTTTTGGTCAGACCTTGTCATCATTCCGTTGTTACTTGCTGGTAGTTAAAATCAACAGTGTGACACTGTTCCAGTAGCCTCCACTGGTTTTGGGATTCTGATCTTTAACCACCTTTGCGGTGGAGTGAGAGTTTTGCTTGTTGTGGCGGAAGTACTGCCACGCAGTGCTGATGGGAAATTTCACCTGCACTGAGCCGCCTCTTTGCCAGGGCCTGTGCGTGAGGGAATACATATCCGGCCTTTTGGAGTTTCACGCAAGTGTTTTTTTTTTTCCCGGAGATCAGGGTAGAGCAGGTTTCTGGTCCTGCGGAAAACTGAAAACTATAAATTATTATTAATTCAAATGGGGAGGGAGATCTTGATTCGCATCACTGCAAAAAAAAAGACATACAGAGACAGTCACTGGCATGACATGAATCTGAAGGAGGCAGATTGTTTTTGACTACTTGTGCTGTCTCATGCCTTGATTACAGCCCAGAGAGTGTTACTGTTTTGTCACAGGCCTCAATGTCTGTTAACCGCGAGCAAGAGGCAATTATGGCCGCTAGCTGGACACATTTTGAGGTTATGTTCTTGCCTTCTCCATTTGCTGTCGTTTTCACGCCAGCTGTATTCTTTTCTGAGCAGAGATTTCATCAAACACCTTGGAAATACTTAGTAGCGAAATAAATACATCGGAATGAAAAATTCCTTCCTTCCACTTTCATTCGTTTTTAGTGTACGTAGAAAAACAGAATATTTTATTGTAGTGACCTGCCCTGTATTTTTTAATCAACCTAATTTATTTTATAGGTCTAATTTGTTTGAAGGGGAAGAAGTTTTCTGCCCTATGAGACAATAAAAAGCAAGGGAATGTTAAGGGAAAACAAGTTGTGCTCGAATTTTCTTTCTGTCTCATTTTCAGCCAAGGCAAACCCTCATATTTCTGTGTTTTTAACGGCTGTTCCCAAATGCGATGCTGCACCCTGCATTTATAGTGCAGCTAATGAAACGATGCATATTTCACAGCGAGGGGGCAGCTTTACTTCCTGCGTTCCAGAGCAGGGTGTTGGAGAATTATTGCCCGTCTGTCTGCCCTCTGCTGTTGTGCTGATTGAGGGTGTTTAAGGTACTGACTGCCTCGAAAATAGGAAATCTTCTACCATCCTTGCAAAATGCAGCAGATCCGGAGCTGTGTTCTGGAATGTGCTCTCTGCAATCATTTAGCCTTTAGAAATGCTCCTTCCTTATGGGATGAAAGGGGAAGAGATGAGGCAATTGTTCGGACATGGACCACTGTGCAATTACCGGGTTATCTCTGCGAGTCTTTGTCACCTTGTCCGCTAGATTGTAGTTCTCCACTGTGACTATGAGTGCAAAGTTTCGTAAAGCTTCACAGCTTGGTCTCCCTTTGGGGCTGCACTAATGACCTATTCTCATGGGAGGGGCAAATCGGGCCCCGGGAATAGATTCTCAGTGAGGTGATGATCACTCTAGAGGCGCTATGAAGGTGACAAGGTCAAAAATTGAAGGTGAGCTTTCACTAAGTTTGCGCGCCCAGATCACACCTTCAAATAAACGTCAATGACCATAGAAACCAGGGAAAATCACGCCGGTATTGTACAAGTTCCCGCTACATTGACCAGAAACCGTGCACCTCAATCCCTGGGGAATCCAAAATTAGTTTTGAGGCAGGCCGAAATGAGTCAGTCACATGAGATCCGTCTTTGAATATCTGAATGACCTGTTTTGTGTGGAGTAATGTAAACGAAAGTGTGAGACACGAACACGAACACGAACTGTTGTTGCACACCATTGCCCTTTTGTTTTCATGATGCAAATAAAACTTTGTGCAGTCTCCAGTCTCGACGTGCTGAGCAGATCCGCAACTGATGGATTTAGGTAAGAATTCTGGCTATATGGTAAAGAGCCGTGTTGCCCGTCTTTATCTGCCGTCCACAGGACTTGCTCAACAGGGAGAACCACACAAGTGGAAAGCACTTCGAAGCAGGGAAACTTTTTTGCCTTGAAATTCCGGCATGCTGAAGGGTTTCATGTTGTTGCTATTCATGCACAAAACTGCACATGCTATCGGCAGGACGTAACTGGTGGAGAGTTCAGCGGTGTGAAAAGACATTCAGCACTCTCTCTCTCTCCCTTTGTATTGAGAGTGACACATCACAACACTGAATTGTGGCGTTTATACCAGAATTTACCGCGTTCCATGTTAGGAGTGTTGTAAGACTCCCGTCAATCAGAAGGTCCCCTTTTGAACCGATCATCTCTCTCCCAGGGTTTTTTGCTCACAGGCAGGACCGCAGGATTGGACGTTCACCACAGTAAACATCTGGTTGCCTTTCCTCCTTTAAGTCACCAAATTGGAAACGGAATTCCCAGTGCATTCTGGGAAAACCGCCATTTTTTATTTATTTTTTACCATCATGTGCTGCGATTGAATTTTTATGCCTGCAGTCAATTTGAGGAACAATTTATCTGCATGGTCTTTCGAGTGTTCGGAGCACTTAAATCTGATTCCCGAAGACGAGCGAGCTATGCTGAAATGTAAGACAAAACGACCGCGTTCCACCGCGCTTGTACTCTAGCCTGGTGTGGGGGGGGATCTTAAGACTAGTAGCTACCCAGCAGGAGGCAGAGATGAGCTGCCATGCAATGCCAACTTTCAGCAACATAGATTTCAGAGCCATATTTAGAGATGATTTGCAGGGTGAGAATTAAAGGGGTGTTCGTGATCAGAATAATCAGCATAATCACCACGTCTGTTGGGCCCTTGAGGCCCCTAACTCTCCAACATGCTCCAGGGGTGCTTGATAAACAGCGCCCCCTGTGTTTGGACCCCAAGCTTCACTCTCAATTATGTGCATATGTCTCAAAGGAAACTGATATGTGCAAATAAGCATTTCAGTGTACTTGTGCAAGTGGCACATTTCACTTCTCGTAAAATAGCTTTGTGCACCAATGTCCCTCTTTTCATTTTGCATGCTTGCTGTTCTTTTTCCCCGCGTTGCTTTTTACTGACAGCAAGGTGCTCATGCTTCAGACTGGCGCTGGCTCCGAATTGCTGACTCGGGCCGCACGGAGAGCAGCAGCACGTTAATCCAAGGGGCAGTCTGTCTTTTTCCTTGTTATATGAAAAATAATGGCTTAAATTTGCACACAAACAGATAGCTCTGCAGACTGAAATGCATAAAAGCTGGGCAAAATGAAGAGATACGATCCTAGCATTTGTCACACTTCTTTTTGAGCCCCGAATTGAATTGCTGCTAAGCCCATCCGCGACGGTGCAGGCAGTGAGCTGAGTGTGCAAGAGCTGAAATGTGAAGCCCTGAGGAGCTGGGCATTCTCCCTCTCTCTTTTAGACTATGAGCATCATTAAATTGGACATGAATATATGTACATAAATACCATATTACAACATACAGCAAGGCCGTCCTCAATCCTGTATAAAATCATTGAGAGTGATGCATAATGCATTGTTATTAGAAAGGATCGTTGCGGACGTATAGAGTGACACAAATTCCATGAAGAAAGAAAGTTTCTCCTGTTACTGCAGGAGCTGAAAGGCCAGCATGGCCTTTAAAGTCAGGCCTTCTAGCATTTTGGGACGAGTGCCCTAAGGGTAACAAGAGACAATTGTGTTCTGTGGAACGGAGGCGGCAGGCTGCACCGCACCACGACAGCGTAACGCATAACCCAGTCGTGCCATCGCAGAATCCGGCCCGCCAGTGCCAGCGAAGGCCAGTCATCGGTAGGCGTGTGGGAAGGTCATCAGTGTCGGCCAAGAATTCCATCGGAAAGCCGAGCTCGTCTCTCTCACAGTCGCCAGTATCAAATCGCTTCCTCTCGGCTAAGCTAACCCCCCCCCCCACCATCCCAAGGTCCGGTTCCGTATTACGAATATAGATCGCAAGTAATGAATGAGATTGTTGCCGACGTGTCGCAATTGCGCTGCTTCCACGCTCAGTTCAGTTGCCAACTCTTGGTCTGTCACATGGACCAAAGTATGTACCAGCGACACTGAGACTCGTGAAAGATTCAGGCTTCTAGCTGATTGTTTATGACTCTCTGCACCACCTTGTGGATAATCAATGGTGAAGGAGCCACTGGTACAGCAAAGGCAATTCCGTGGTCCTGTTTGGAAAGTTGGGATCTTTAGAATGTGAGCACGGGGGTGTATCACTGTCACCACTGGGAAGTTGCCCAACATTGTCTCTCTGGAAAACTGAGTGTAGCCTGAATATCCCACTCAGTCTACTTCTCCTTCTCCCTGTGTACAAGCCTAATTCCCAAACCATTGGTAACCACTGAAGCGCAGCCTCCGTACATTCACTCCACTGTGATGCTCGTTGGCCATTTTGCTTGGGAACCCAATGGTCCTCTGTCCCAACCTGTGGTTTTCATTCTCATCCATCATGGGGGTGGGGAAGCTTTGTCCAAGTCTCTGGATGAATACTCTGCGGTGTGGCCTAAAAACCGCGGTGGACAAAAGCTTTCTTTGCCCAGCAGACTCCGCCCACATATCCAAACAGCTTAGAGGCATCTTAGAAGGAAAGCGAGAAGAAAGCAGGAGAAATATCCTACCATCGCAACCGCACACCCCCCCCCCCGCCTCCATGTAACCAAACTTTCAACTGTCTGGTTGTGTTATCCAGTCAGGAGAAGTTGGATGCGGATGTAAAGGGATCGCCTGGATTTCTCTCGCGATAGTTCCTCTGTACATGGCCTTGTGGCAGGTTCATTTTGGCGCTTGCCAAAAGCGACCACCGGTGACAGATGTACATCAGCCCCTGGGGAACAAGTCTGCACAAGTCCGACAAGTCTGGTTAACATGACAGAGGCTGTGGACCAGCCCAGGAGCCCCCCCCCAGGAATGGGCAGCATCAAAGCCAGGGATAGCCGGAAGGGGTATCATGCCTAGACCCGGAGACTGGTAGTCCCAGGAATGAGCAGATGGGCCTGCTGATGGAGATATAGGAGGTTGGGATCTGCCCGACCAATTTAGACACATCAATTGCGGCGGCCTGTCCTTAATGACGCTTACTGGGACATTCCCAGATACTCCCACAGGCCCCTGCGACATAGCTCTCCTGCCTGTGTGGCCACGATGGACAATGGGGCCTCTTACACGGGGCCCTGAATTCTGACCTCGACATCTGTAACTAAGAGTAAGACGTCCATTCTGCTTTTTTTTCCCCCACAAGCACTGTGCCTGTGACCATCCATGAATGGGAAGAGTCTTGTTGTGCGGGGTGTCTGTGGACACTGTCATGCCGCTGCCTGACGTTAGTTAGAAAGTCGCTTCTGCCCTCTACCTGGCTATTTTTGGTTATTGCCAACGTCTCCTGCTTCACTTTGTTCTTGTGTGCTGCTGTCTTAGAAACTTTGAGCCTGGAAGCAGCCTGCCTCGCAGTGTAGCCTTCTGCCGAAAGAACCGGGATTAAACCAGGATTTAAAAATGCAGAAATTCAAAAAAATATAGAGTGGTCTCTTCATTTTTTCCAGAGCTGTTTATTAAGGGTCTTGCCCTGGGCTTGTTGATGCAGTGGCTAGAACAGTTGCATCACGACTCTGTAGACCACAGTTTGAGTTTCTCTACATTTGAGGTGTTTGCATGTTCTCCCCGTGTAGTCAAGAGTTTTCTTTTTCTCCAGTTCTTCCCTACAGTCCAAAAACACACTAAGGTAAATTCCAGTTGCCAAATTGCCCATAGGTGCGAATGCCGTGAGTGTCCTGCAAGCAGTTGGCATCCCATCCAGGGTTCCCCTGCCTTGCACCAGAACCTGTAGCTTCCGGAATAGGCTCCAGACCCCCGACGACACTGCATAAGTGGCTATTGAAACTGCTTGCATCTTGCCCTTCCTTTGCCATATTGTTTTATATAAACAACAAGGTATTTAAAATGTGTCAGTTCATTATCATTCCGTCATCGATGGGAATTCAAGTTTAATTCGAACTTAATTTAACAAATTTATGAAGTGTGCCTTCGTAATTGGCAACTGCACTCATGTGTGGCACAATAAAAAAAAAAAACAGTCTGTGCTTCGACCAAAAAGTCATGTAGACCACATAAATCAAAATAATTGACGAAAGAAAACGGGTTGTTAGCGGCGGTTTTTGGAGCGTGTGAGCTATGTGGCACTGAATTTCATTCTGGCTGGAGCGAAAGTTTAGATCCACGTGCAACGGCGGCTCCCGTGAGACTGAATCCCCTCTTTTGGTACTATTTTTGTGCCGTAATGCACATTTTCTGCAGTAAAATCAAAGGATCAAACTGGTGTATCATGAGAATATGAGAGAAGGCTCTTATTTAACGCTACAGTTCCCATAGCCTGAGCATCTGTTTATTGTCCTGTTTCAGAGCATTTCAGTCTCTCTACTGGCATTTCAGTCATCAATGAAATTGTACAGGGAACAAAATGCTTGCTGGGGTTTGATCTCTTCACTGTTTGAGGGCTGTATTGCAGGGGAGAGAACAACTTCATCCACAAGACTTAATTTTTCTGGAGGAACCCGAGAAAGTGGTAGGTCGAGTGGCGTAAATGCTTACAGATTTAGGAGACTTTCAGAGATATATGCACGTAGTCCACAGAGACAGCTGGATGGGTGGTATATTAAAAACTGTCTTATACATCATATACAGAGAATTTATCGTGGTTGGATCACTTTTAAGTATGTTAATAAAACCAACCCTATAGACATATTAACTATAATTCTTTGAGTTGAGCCTGGAAGACTTCTCTAAACAGTTATTTGGCTGCAGTGACCTTCAAGTTGGTCGTCTCCGTTCTATGGCCCACTGCTAGCTGGGAGTTTTCGTTGATGGAAAACGTACAAAAGGAAGCATGTATAACAAGGCAGTGGTTTGTCATAATGGGGGCATCAGTGCTATAAAGCAGGGTCCACATTTTCAGGATTACGAGAGTCTCAGCCTACGCCCATTGAAAAAAATGATTTATGAAATGTATGTGGGCTTCTTTTGGGTGAAATGAAAGCCAGACAGCCGCCGGCTCTCTGCCACGGGCATCACGGAGCTTTTTATTCGGGGGGTTGCTTTTCTACTTCTCAGGACCCCTCTTCAGCATCTCCCTCCGCCAGTCCAGCGGCTCTCAGACTTTCTTCTGGACCTAGAGACGTTTGGGTGTATTACGGCACGCCACAGAGATATCTTCCTGCTAACTGCTTCAGCATGCATTCACTGGGTAGTTTATTAGGAGAAAAGAAACACGGGCAGTCTTGCGGCTGCAACTAAGCAGGGTGAAGAGGTTCACTTACCGCGCAACAAACCATTAGCGGGCGGCTAAGATGCATGTTCGAAGTGATTTTGGACGTGGTTTGCTTGTTTGTCTCAGACATGGTGGTTCCAGCATCTCAGAACCAGCCACCCTCCTAGGATTAGCGCACACTGTAGTGTCGAAAGTTTACAGAGTGTGGTGTGATGAGTACGACACATCCACTCATTTCTGTGGCCGAAAACATCTCGCTAATCAGAAATGTCAGTGGAGAATGGCCAGACTCATTAAAGGTAACAGGAAGGCCACAAGTGCAGAAAGTAAGAACTCAGTGCAATAGTGGTGTGCAGAAGGGCAATAGTGGCGTGCAGAAGGACAATAGTGGCATGCAGAAGGGCAATAGTGGCATACAGAAGGGCAATAATGGTGTGCAGAAGGGCAATAGTGGCATACAGAAGGACAATAGTGGCATGCAGAAGGGCAATAGTGGCATACAGAAGGGCAATAATGGTGTGCAGAAGGGCAATAGTGGCGTGCAGAAGGGCAATAGTGGTATGCAGAAGGGCAATAGTGGTGTGCAGAAGGGCAATAGTGGTGTGCAGAAGGGCAATAATGGTGTGCAGAAGGGCAATAGTGGCGTGCAGAAGGGCAATAGTGGTATGCAGAAGGGCAATAGTGGTGTGCAGAAGGGCAATAGTGATGTGCAGAAGGGATTATCTGAATGAACAAATCATCTACTATTAATTAAAGTCGTTCTGGAGACAGATGGAGGCCCGGCCTAGTACTATAGAGATGTACCTACAGTATGCAAGTAGCTACAGAGTCGATATAGATTATATCAGAATATCCAAGATCTGTCGAATTTGAAGATGACTGGCCAGATAGCAGAGGAATGATCTGCTTATTTCTACATAATGAAAAGTCCTGACTCGGCACAGGAGTCAATAGAGACCTGTACTGAAAAGTATTAACAACAAGGCATTTTTCCATTAAGGCGTATTTGCTACAAACATGTGGAAGGTATAAAAGTAGATTAAAGCAAAGTATTGTGGGAATAATGTTTGTATTTGCACAAAAGCCAAGGGCAGGAGGACTTTGAAAGGTCGTACCGCCCGGGGGTTTTTATCGTGGACGTGAAGAATAAACACGTATGAAACCCCACTCATTGAATGCCTAAATCTGCAGGTTGGTTCTCGGCGAGGCCGCGGTTGGAAATTGCATAGCTTGTGCTGCAGCTTCACACAGAGCCTGATCTGGAATTAATCACTGCCACTTCTGCGGTCAATCGCGTTAAATCCGAACGCAGCGTATTCGCGCATTCCTTCTCCGGCGCCGATGGCACGGGCTCGGGCCAATTAAAAGAACGTGACGGCGTGGGAGACGGGATTGCGGAGGGCGGCGTGCGTTTTCTCTGTCTCCCGGTGTGGTATCCGATGGCACGTCACGCAGTGCTTGCGGCTCCGGGTTGACTCGCTGCAGACGTCTGCTCCAGATGTTTTTTTTGGAAGGAGATCTCCCTTTGTCACTGCATGTGGCTCACTGTTAAGATCCTCCAGTGAATCTCTCCATTCAGAGGAAGGCCTGGATGAGGCTACCGTCCAGATCTGCCTGGACCAATCACCTTTCTATATTACCCTCCCTCGATTCCCCTGAAGCAAGATGAGTTGGTATCCCTTCCACCTTGATTAGACTCGCGCCAGTCTGCATGCGATGCCATCGCTCTTTGCAATTGAATCCGGGAGTAGCGATATCCAGTGGAGAATGGGATTGGCTGTTTTTGTGCTGATGAGTTCCGCACCCCGATCGGCCATTTATTTCGAGATGTGATGGGCCCTGGGGTAATTCGACTCCCAAATGGATGCATTTATTGCAGTTCATTCGCAAGATTTTCCAGGCACAATGTCATATGCCTGATATGGTGCTCATTCGTCTGCCATCCAAAGCAAATACCTTAAATTATAAGCGTGAGGTTGGCTTGCTAGACACCTTGCCTTCATTACATAATGGGCCTTTTCCCCTCTGTAACTAAATTCTTTTGTTCAACACAACACAGCGGAAGGCAGCATTGATGTGGGCCGAGATCCCAAAGGGAACTTAAACACCTCATACCTTTAGCTTAAAAAGAACTCTGCATCATTTCGGCGAGTCCGTGTAGTTATCACGGCGGCCTGAACGGTCCTGGTCATCTTGGCAACCAGGTGACTTGCTTTTAACACGACAGCCATGGCAGGGAGAGTGTGACGTTCACAGGGACATTTTATCTGCTTGTGTGGACCAAAGTGCTTCCATACGTTCAGTGATCCAAGATCTGTTGGGGCATTGGAAGACACGAACAGGGTCTCAGTAAGCTAACCCCTCTCAGCTCAATTTGTTTTGGCATACATTTCCTTTTCTACTGTTTCTTAGGCGGCATCTCTGTTGATAGTGCATCAAAGCAGTCGAACAAATTCAGATTAAGGTTGTGAGCTGGGCCGGCTTAAACTGGAATAAGAACAGCTGGTGTTCTTTGATTGTGAATCGTTTGCTGCCTTGTTTGTCTGTGATCTTATTCGCATGGTAATGGCTTCAGAACTTCTTAAAACATTGTCTTCTGTTCTTCAAGTTTCGGGGCAGCTATGGAAGGGCAATATGTAACATAAAATGCAATTTGTGTACAGCTGTATTGTGCTTTAATTAACCGCATGCCAGAAATCTATTTTTTCGGGAGGGAAGCGGAACATTTTGAAATTTCTGTTATTGGTATAATTACTCAGGCCTGTTTTTGTGGAATGCCGAGCGGTC
Source organism: Paramormyrops kingsleyae (assembly GCF_048594095.1). Lineage (NCBI taxonomy): Eukaryota > Metazoa > Chordata > Actinopteri > Osteoglossiformes > Mormyridae > Paramormyrops > Paramormyrops kingsleyae. The sequence continues at coordinate 21,941,930 of NC_132808.1, read as the reverse complement.
CGCATTTATTCCTCGGCAAAGGGAGGAAGCCGGACGTTGGTTGAAGGGAAGCTTTGCACACGTGATTGGCAGTTCACTGCGAGTTTTGGGTTGAGGTCAAAGCTGTGGCCACGGAAATACAGGATTTCCCGAATGTTTTGAAAATACTAACCATTTTTTTTTTCTCCCTTTTCTCTTCCTTCCATCCCCTCCTCCTTCCCTTACCCTTTTATGCCACTGGAACATGGATTTGTCACCTGGCGTTTGCTCCTCCAGGTATGTCACAAGTGTGTCACGTTCCTCCTTTGGGATTCTAGTGTGTTTTTTTTACCCTCTTGTGAAACACCCTATAATACAGCAAATGTGTTCAACATGACTTTGTCTGCCACTCGTCGACCCACATCGCCAAAGTAATGTGACATTACAGGCTTGATGTGACATTACACGCTTGATGTGACATTACAGGCTTGCACAACTTCAAGCGCTTTGAGGCATAGGAACCAGGGTGGGATGTGCCCCCCCAATACTTAATTTGGCTTCATTAATCCCCCCCCCCGAAAAAAAAATAGATCCCCCATTATCAAACTTTGTCCTACATCCTTGGGTTTCGGTGTTACCTGATAGCATTACGGCATCACTTCATAAAGTTTTAATAGCTCAAGAAGTATCATTTTCCAAGTCAAAATTCTGTCCCCTGAAAATACAAATATGCTTCATTGTGATTCCTGTATAAAATTAAAGTATTTCAGGAAAAGAAACTACTAATGATTTTTTTGACCCAACCAAAGGAAGGTTTTCAGCGTCTCAGCTTTGTGTATCTTGGTAGCCGTACAAGCTACACTTCACGCCGAGTTCTGCAAATGAACTAAGAATGGGGGGGGGGGGGGGGGGATGGAGGAGCCTTTGGAAAGAGATTTCCAGTAAAAAAAAAAAAGGCTCTGTGGGGGTATCTGCCTGTTTTCTTTAGTAACAGGAGGATTTCTGTGACAGTAAGCAAACTGCAGAGCAGCACTGTCCCGGTGGGCCGCGCTCGGACATTCCTGCGAACCGTTTTGGTCTTCCATCACCCCGAGTAGCGTGGGTCGACCCCTCATCGTTTGGCTTCAGCCCTGTGGAGAGGTGCCCATGCACCGGGCCGCGACTTCCTCCTGCCCCTAGACCGCAGGAAGGCGATCCGGCTGTGGGAACAGGCACGTGACGACTGAGGAGTGAGTGGAACATGCTACCAGTAATATCACCTCCCTCGTTTTTTGGGATTGTGATGAACGCCTTTAGTAGTTATAATTTTATGGTGACTAATAACATACATAAAACAGAGAAGCCTTTGGAAAACCAGACCCGGCTCATTTTACCATCTTTTTTTGTAAGAAGACTGTTCTGAAAATAATTGCCAAGGACGCGAGGAACAGAGGGCGACAGGGATCTAGTCTCCTGCCCTGTACTGCAGCCCTTTGGCGCTGGGCCTGAGGTGAGCTTACGCCAGTGTTCTGCCCCCCTCCACGAGCCTCGCTGGCACACACCTTCCCATTCTGCGGCAGTAATTAATGCCACCTGTTGCCCTTGGGGCATCATTACATCCTCTGCTATAAATCAGGAGCCCCCCCCCCCCCCCCCCCCCCACCTCTCTGCATTCCAGGATGCAGGGCATGGCAGCCATAAACAAACTCCCCGCTGGGAAGGCGCACTTCTCAGGGCCTGGCACTCTCAGCCCCCTGACCTCAGGTGACCTGGTACAGCAGGACACTGGCCCGGGTTCAAGAGGGACCCTGGGCAGCCCGAGGTTAATATAGGCCAGACTCTGTTTAGCATTGCTGAGTGAGGAGTGATGAGAGCTTCATTATGCACCAGGGGCACCGACAGGTTTCTGGAAAGGGGCATTTTTTTAACAAAAAGTTTGATGGGGATCACAGATGATATTCAGTGCTGTGCAGATGGATTACACTGCAGATTCACAGCACTATGTAGAAGGATCACAGTGCAGATTCTCAGCACTGTGCAGAGTGATTGCAGTGCAACACAACACTAAGCAGAGGGATTGCTGTGCTGATTAACACAGTGCCATGCAGAAGAATAGTAGTGCAGATTATCAGCACTATGCAGAAGGATCACAGTGCTGATTCACAGTACTGTGCAGGGGGATGGCAGTGCAGAATCACAGCACTGTGCAGAGGAATCGCAGTGCAGATTCTCAGCACTGTGCAGAGGGATCACAGTGCAGATTCTCAGCACTGTGCAGAGTGATTGCAGTGCAACACAACACAGTGCCATGCAGAGGAATAGCAGTGCAGATTATCAGAACTATGCAGAAGGATCACAGTGCTGATTCACAGTACTGTGCAGGGGGATGGCAGTGCAGAATCACAGCACTCTGCACAGGGATTGCACAGGGAGCAGAGGAATCGCAGTGCAGATTCACAGCACTGTGCAGAGGGATCACAGTGCAGATTCTCAGCACTGTGCAGAAGGATCACAGTGCTGATTCACAGTACTGTCCAGGGGGATGGCAGTGCAGAATCACAGCACTCTGCACAGGGATTGCAGTGCAGAGTCACAGCACTGTGCAGAGGAATCGCAGTGCAGATTCACAGCACTGTGCAGAGGGATGACAGTGCAGATTCTCAGCGCTGTGCAGAGAGATTGCAGTGCTGCTTCACACTGCAGATTCTCAGTACCATTCAGAGGAATAGCTGTGCAGATTATCAGCACTGTGCAAAAGGATCACAGTTAAGATTCCCAGTACTGTGCAGAGGGATTTCGGTTGCAGATTCACAGCACTGTGGCGAGAGATTGCAGTTTAAATTCTCTGTAAAATTCCAATTGATCACAGTATAGATTCTCAGTGCATCATGATATTATCTCCAGTGTATAAACACCGAGCTGTCTGTGTTTTTATTGAGCTAAGCTCCTTATTTAGCCACCCGCCCCCCCCCCCAGTTTTGCCCTTAAGGGAGCACTTCACACATCCCGGCTTATTGCACCCTTGGATCTGTGTCTGCGATCTGAGCCCGGCAGCCACACATGAGACGGCCGCAGGTGAGGCGGTTTGGGAGCCCAGAGCTCTGGCCAACATTCTCCCCCTGGAAAGCTTACTCCCATTCGCAGGGACCCACATGGAGAGATACAGCCCTGTAATGGGAGGCCGGCAGCCCTGCCCTGCCCTGGCTTGCCCTCTTGGCCCTCTGATCTGGGCACAGTTGTTGTGCCAGGTGTTTCCATGCAGGACTGGTTATTTTTAAGGCAGAGGTGATACTGGGAGGGGTGGGCGGGGGAAGGGGCTTAGGATCTTCCCTGCATGACCCTGAGACGCTCCTTCCATTGGGTGAGTGTAGGGGTGGCAGGGCTGATGGAAGAATAAGGTGAATTGTGGATGGCAACTAGGTTTTTGTGGTAGCTAGAACAGCCTCAGATCTATGTCTGTCAATAGATACAGCAGCTGACAGCTTTTTTTGTTTTTTTAAAAAAAAGGGTTGTTGCTTCACATTGCCCCCTACTGGAACTGGCCTGTAAATGCAGTTGCCGCTCACCACCCAATTTAGGGTCTGAAGCACCCTCATTATATAGACAAAGCTCTAGCTAAAAAATGGAAACTAAAAGCAAGAAGCCTGTATGCAGCTCGCTTTAACCCCTATGGATGATGCACTCATTGCAGTCTGAGGGGCGGAGCCATGAAGGGAACTCATGCATATTAATGAGCACACACTTCTGATCTCATCACAGCGGAATGAAGCACTGTGAGAAACTGAATTATTTTACAGTAATTTGTAATACACGTGAGCCACAGCATCCATTATAGTTAGTAATTCTAGCTGATAGTTTGCAGAATTAGCACATTTGCCATAATGTTCTGCTTATGTTTTGTTTTTTATAGTATTTTTTTCCACTGTTTTTCATATTGCTTGCATATAATTGAACAGCCACCCAAAAATGTGGAAGTCCACTTGATTAGCCAGGGAGAAAAGTACACATTGTGATTGACAGTATTTTCTTTGGAAGGCTTACACTGGCCACTTGATACTAAATGTATTAATTATTTACCTAAGTCCCCCCCCGGAGAACATCTATTAACCTTTGTCTTCATTAAAGTTTGATGGTGGCTCCTTGCCCGCCTCGTGATTCGTGCCCCGGGCGACAAGTGAGCGCGGCCGCTGTGTAAATAGCGTGTAAACGCAATCATTAGGGCTCAGTCGGCCGTGCGGTCGGCAGATCCTTGGGGATTTCACCTTATGTGGGGCCGCGAACCGGCCAGACTCGCGGATGCCTCCAGGCAACTCTCGTCTCCTTCCGGACGGGGGGGGGGGAACGTCACTGGAAGCCCACGGCGAAAGAGCTGACAAGCCTTTATCACTTAAGCGAAAGAGGAAGAAACAGGAGATGTCTCGTCAGGGGGGAGGGGGAGTGTGATTTCCCGCGAGGAAAAGAGACCTGGCTGGATGGCGAGCCTCCAGTCCGGGGAGAGGCCAGCTGTCCGCGAGAGCCGAGCGGCCATATGCTAAGCTAATAACCGAGCAGGATATCGCCGCAGCTGTTTATCCGTCAGGGTGTGACCTGAACATTCAGACATGTCCAGCCGTCGTCTTAACGGAAGCTTCCTCCGGCGTCTGAGTGCGAAGGAAATTTACAATCCCTCTGCTGGACAGTCGAAGCGCTTGTTTTAGTTCCCGTTTTACCTCAGGATTTATGCTGCGTTCCATTTCAAATCGGAAGTCGGAATCTCTGAGTTCCTAGTCGGAATTTTTGAATTGGCACGCCACCTGAAGTCGGTGTTCCGACTCGGAGGAACCTCTACAACCCTGACCTCAGAATTCAATATGGCTGCACCCTGCATCAACAGCTGTACAGTGATAGCTGTGGTTATATACTGTTTGTTAGCATTTAGCATTTAGTTTACAGAAGTAAAGTAATTCAGACGAGATGCAAAATAAGCTGTCACTGGTGTTTATCTGTTAAAACACCTCGTAACGTAAAGATGACACCCCCCCCCCCCCCCCATAGAAAATATAATCACTGGGGACCCCCCTACCAGCCCATAAAAAATATCTAGAGTAAAAATCAGCTTATCGACCATAAACACTAGCACCAATGGGACATATTTTTGCCCGCCCAATCACATGAACTCGGGGTGAGTGACGGGAGATTCCTGGCCTCTCATTGGACAGACCGGTTTGTTAGCTGAAATTGAGCGGTTCTCTTGACGGTCTCCAGCTGTCAGGTAGGCGAGAAAATAATATTGTGACAGGTGGTCTGTGCCTCTTGGAAGCCATTTCAGGCTTTCGAAGACACAGGCAGGAGCCTTTCTCCCTGCAGTGAAGTGTTTTAGGGCAGTGACATGGTTCTCTCTGGCTGGGTACCTGCCACTGCGCTTTAGGCTTTTTGGGGGAGCAATCATTTTGTATAAATGATGTAATAATGGATTTCTGCACCCTCCTGTCAAGTGCCTGGGGGCAACTGTGTTATGAAATGCTCTAAATAAAAAATTTATTTAATTGAATAAAAAATATATTTAATTGCAACCATTTTCCTGGACATTTTTGCATGATTTCTGGTACTTCCAGCATTTGGTAATTATTTTGCCTTTTTTTCCCCATTGCATTTATCTGTTCTTTCCAGTAGTCTGTACTGAAAAATGGGATTTGACTTTAATTGAATTTAACACGTTTGTTTTTGTAAAGTGAAAAAATCAGGACTGTTCCCTGTTACCTAAGATTCTTGTGCTACTTTGACATTTCCAATGTCTGTATCACTACGTCTTACTTAAGCGGCACAACAGAAATGTAAATCATTTCAGGCCCAGCCAGGCAGGGATCAGGCACTGTGTACACGCCCCCCCCCCCCCCCCCCCCCCCCCCTCCACCCCAAAGGATTGTACCAGGATGAGTTGGCAGTTAAACCAAGCGATTAAGACCCAGGGCACCCGTGAGAGGGGGTAAGGGGGAGCTGCGGTTACTGAATTATCCCAAAAATGTTTTGTTGAGCTGCATCCTTCGGCTCATTATTCAGAACGCGGTCCGGCCTCGCGGGATCCAGGAGCGCCGGTTCTGTCGACTCGCGTCAGTCGTCGTGTGCAGAACCGCGACATTCCCAGGCGGAGGAATGCGGGCCAGCAGTGGCCCCCATCCCGTCTGTGGGCAAGCCGTGGAGCCGAGCCGGTGCCCGATGCCATCCCTTTGAAGGGGTTTCCTACAGATGACAGCCCGGGATTGCCATTCGTGGGGGGGGGTAGGCCTGAACGTCAAGGAGCGCCCCCACGCCATATGGCCAGCAGTGCAAGCCTGCTCTCTGGGCGGCTGCTGTACTTACAGGCATCGGTTGGCTCACTTCCAACTTCGGAATCTTCCAGAACATTACCGCCTAACTCTTTATATGAGTCAGATCCCCGGGTAAGGAAACTGACAAAACTGGACTTGTGTTGGGCGAAGTAGCACCCATTCCAGAGAATGTGGAACTCACTATCTGTAGGTGAGAATATCCGAATGCCCCCTCCACTTTATATCTTTCTGATGCTTTTTGGCTGGTATCCCGGCTCTCACGGGTCACGCATTGGAGAGGCAGAAAGTCGGGCAACTCGATCGGACCCCTCACTGAAACTCCCATAAACATAAGATCGGTCCTCCAGCGGGGATTCACTGCCAAAGCCAGCAGGAAGAACTTTCCGGAAGCTCATTACCGAGCATCGGCAAGCTGCGGGCCAACAGGAAGCTGAGTGTCAATTTCTCGGGCGTACGTTAAAGCGGATTATTGTTTTGTGCCCGGTGTATAGACGCCGGTGTGATTCGGCCTGGCAGGGATGGTAATGTGAAGCCGCTTATCGATGGACGCATGGCCAACGGATTGATAGATTCCAATCCATTATGCCATAGCTGGATGGGAATCGGATTGAGATTAGGTACCTCGGCTCATCGTGGCCAGAGGGGGGAGCATTTTCGGTTACTTTAATCCCAATTAGCAGTGGAGCGTAAACAAGGATGTAAGAAGTGTATCTTGGTATGCTGTGGTAGCTTACCATGATTACGCTTGGGAAGTTGAAGCTGTAATTCCGCTCTGGTGCATTAGCGGCAAAACTCAACAGGGCCAGACCTTCAAAGAAGCATTTGCGTGAAACCACGTCGTGGAAAGTTCACAGCCAGAACTTTCCACCCCTGCTCTGACGAGGCGCAGGGCGATGTTCCTTTGGACTGGATGCCACGTTCACATCCTCCAGGCCTCCATGCCTCTTTCGCTTTCCTGCTGGTGGCTGAAGCTGTTAACATCTTGCCACCACTGAGAGATTTATGGAAGTGACAGGGGTGTCGTGGTTAGGAGCAGTAGGGACGACGTCCCCTAATCCGCACCCGTTCATAAATCATCTCATAGCCGAACCGATGGGATTCACACCGTAGGGAAACTGAGCCATCCTTAAATCCCTGCTTGCACGAACATGAAACTCAGCTCAAACACATGGTCACACTGGCCTACTGAAATTCATATTAAAATTCATCAACAGCTCTCCATTGTTTGGCATGAAAACTGTAAACAATGTACATTTTTTGCAGTTTCTACTGTATGAAAACTACTGCCGGTATCTTCTGACCTCTCGGTCACACAAGCCGAACTGTCTCTTGGCAGCAGTCCTATGACCGTAACCTGCGTAACGCAGGATGTCAAAACAATAACAGTTATATTCTTCTCTTCTATGCCGGTCGCTCGAGCTGCAAGCCTGACGTTTGTAAACACACCATCACGCACGCACCAGCTTGGACATCTGTTATGGATCCTGGACTCTGGCCTGTCAAAACCCCGTTTACCCTCAACCCCCATTACCGGGAACATTGGCCATTGTCGCACTAACCCCCACCCCCTGTCCAGGTCCTCAGCCCACCATCGCAGCGGACATGCGATCCATTGCATGCAGCGACTACACCTGTCTGAGCAGAAGATTCCGTTACACAAACTCTTTCACCACCAGTCCAATTAAGGCTGGCTTGTGAGCCGTCAGAGACAGATGTCAGTGTTGGAGTTTCTCTGTAGGATGTGGGGGAGCAGTAACTTGGAGGGTGTGTCTCCCACCATAGTCAATCCATCTCGCTTTCCCAATGCAGGGTTGCGGGAGGTCCAGAGCCTATGCTGGAAGCTGTGGGCACAAGGCAGGGAATAACCCAGGGCAGTGTGCCAATCCATCACAGCCCACCACAGTCATTCATAAAAAATGCTGCCAGCTCTGTGTAGCGCTGGTGTAGTCCGGCTATTAAACGCTGACGTTAGGCTTAGGACAAGGGTGTGAAACCCCAGTCCTGGGGGGCCGGAGACCTGCACAGTTTTTGGTTTACCCTTGTTTAACACACCCGATTCAACTCCTTGTGTTAATTTCCACACAGCTCTTGAGCTGAATCATTTGTGGTGGAACAGGGAAAGAACTAAGCTATACAGGGCTCCGGCCCCCAAGGACTGGAGTTTGACACCCCTGGCTTAGGAGATGTATCTCCAGGTAGGTTCCTGACTTCTTGTTCCTGAGGTGTACCTCAGTATGTCCTTACTTTCTCAGATGCTGTTCCAGGTTTTTTTTTTTTTTCGTAGTCTCAGTAAACACACATTTTAGGCTTGATGTATTGCCTCAGTGTAAAAGCCTCCAGAGGAAAAATACAGCATTGTCTTCCATCCATCTGTTTTAGGAAGTCACTCTCTCTCACACACACACACACACACAAGCATTTACACACTGGAATGGCTTGAAAGAGGTTCGCGATAATTTACAGCAGATGGTCTAAAAATAGCTCATTTCTAATAGACTCTCAGTGATTTTGGTTACAGGTTGTGACTCACGCTTCTGTCCGGGGTGATGAAGTATCTCTCAGTTGCACTGGCCTGAGGCGATACTGACTCTGACAGCTGATTGGCTCGTGATCCTTGACATCCACGGTGGGTGGGATCTGCAGGGTGGTTCCTTTAAACTGGGAAACAAAGAAGGCCACACGTGCACAACCGCGGCCAGAGACGCGTGTCTGATTCCCCATCCTGTAGGCTGCCTGTTTACTAAATCTTTGGTGCAAAGCCTCCTCACTCTGGATCTGCCTTTGTTCAGACTTCCTGGAAGTTTTATAATGTTGACCTAAATATCACATGTAACACTATGGGCAATATATTGATACCAACAGGGACATAGGAACTTTACTTGCACAAAAATGTTCTGAGGGCAGGAATAAAAATGATGGTCCTGAGAGACTCGTCTGCCTGTGTTTGAGTCTCATTTGCTCTGTCAACATGGCAGCACAATGGAGATGCTGTGTGACACAGTCAGGAAATGCCTCTACCTTTCTGCTCTGTCTCATGCAGTGGAGAACCTCACCCCTGGCTCGCCGGCTCCACGCTCCACACTCGGGGCTGCCTACATCATCACTATTAGGGTACTCATCCAATAAGGGACAGCGGTCGTTCTCAGTGCCTTTGATTAACGTGGCTACATGCGTCTACAGTGCATGAATTTCACTCTCCTGTAAAACTCGAAAATGTCTCTTAGAAATGCCACGATTCCACACCTTCACCAATATTCAGGTTTCCCCATCCAGGAAGATATCCTACTGATCTCTTTCTTTAGGGTCGAACAGCAGCGCCGTCCCTAAAAGTCACAAATTCGTTCCCCTTACCACCATCGTGCACCCTGTTTCTCTCTTTGGAAATTTGATTACACTTTTTAACTCATAAAACTCTCGTTTTTACGTAGTTTTGTTTCCAGTGATATCTTTGTGCCAGTCGCGTCGAAGGTTCAGGAATTCTTGCTGAGGTAATCGGATGCGCAGCCAGAAGCAGCGGGTGGTCAGGCATCGCTCTTACTTGTAGATATTGCGGCCGCAGCTCTGACATGCGTCGACCCGCTGTTATCTACGCCTTTGGACCCGAAGCAGCAGACCAGAGAACCAGTGTTCAGTAGCAACTCCCAAACGGTCGTGTGCCTGGTTTGTTCTGTTTGTTCTCGTTGCTGGGTTATCCACACCTTCCCCCCCAGCCTCCCGGTATGCTCAGTTTGTTGCGCCGCATCCCAGCTCGAGCGCCTCTGTGAATGAAGCCCAGATGTCTCCCTGCCGCTGGCAGAGGTAGCAGCTGGCACACGCCATGGGGACCTGGCTGCCCTTTAGTCAAATAAATACTGTCAGTGTCAGGCATGCCAGTTATTTTCCTCTACCTGGCCAGAGTCAACAGAAGACAAGTCTGTGTCCAACAATTATACATCTCAGAGGTAATATCGTTATGAGCTATGACAGGGCAAATGAAATATGGCAACTCGGTTATGCGGCCTGCCCCGCTGTGAGAAAGCTGAATTTTCTGTGGGGGTGGGGTTGATTCAGGAGGGGTTTGCTGCAGAGGTCCATTTCAGGGGGAATGGATATCTTCTGGATGCAATTTGGTCACAGGCTGAGTGAGACATGCAGAACGTGTCGCTAGTAGACTGGAAAATGGATCGATCTGCGGCAGTCCAGGGGCGGTTTTCCGCGTCCTCAGCTACCTGGTTTGCTGTGTCTGGTCAGCGCGGGCCGGCTGTCAGCACTGAACCGATGTGTCTGGCTTTTCGAAAGGCACTTACCGAAGGTTCGGCTTCCCCAAGCACCCTGTGAGTCCGAGTGCCTGACCTAAGCCTGCTGGGGTGCATTGCTAAGCAGGTCCCAGACTAGCGTTGATTTTGCGTCCAGCTATTCGTTATGATTACATGGAGCCACTCCCTTTATGGCTTTTCATAAGGTGCGGATGTGAATCATAGGATAGCAGGGGACACGAGTGTAAACTTGGGTATGGATGGTAGGCAGGAACATGTCCCCACTGATATTGTGGGAGTACTGTGTGTATTTCCTACGCCCTTGGCAAAGGAGGGGTACTGACCTTCATTTTTTAATTCCATACAATCTAGCACCATCTACCAAATTCCAGTTCTATACGACGTGGTCGGCTGTTGCCGCCTGCCTGTCACGTCATATTCGCTTTACCCTGGTTCCTGCTACCTTAGCATATGAATGGCCTTCAGCAATTGGAGAGGCAGCCTCATGAGTTCAGGGGTGGTACACCGAGTTCTTCCACCATCCTGTCCATTTACCCAGCTGCCAGAGCGATGGCAGAAAGTGCTTCCAAGCTATTGACGTTGGCGTTCCGCCTTATTAACGGCAAAGGTGCGCCGGAGCGATCTCCAGCGAAATGGAAAAGGGCACTCGGATTTTTAATATGGGATATATACAGTGCACCCACGCTTTTCCAGTCGCTACGTTATCGGGGTGGAAGAGTTTTATGAGCTACAGACTTGGCACGCCGCAACGTGGCTAAGGTAGCCGTTAGCGCCGCTCAACATTTTTTTTTTTTTGCGTCAGGAGAGTTTTATTTCACTTTAATGACCCAAAACGCGGGGTCGGGAAGCACGTACCCCTCAGCCAAACCTGCTTTTAAAGTCGACCGTCTGAGCCAAGCTGAAAGCATCAAAATGAAAATCTGATTCCTGGGTCCTGCCTAATCGGGGTTTTGAAAGACATCAGTATGCGTTGTAAGGAATGCATCACTAAGAGGTTCTTGGGGTGAAAGAATGCTGTGGAGAAATAGTTCTGCTTGCTTTCATTCCTGCTTGGCCTTCGGTGATGTTTCTTATTTTTGTGACTTTTCTGTTTCAGGTGAAAGTGTGAGAATTAATCGGGGTGGGGGGGGGGGCGGTCTCTGAATGTGTTTCCCAGAGCTGCCTCATTCCTCATTTTATAACTTCTTTTTAAGAAGGTGTGAATTTAAATGGAGAAAAATCTTGAAATGGGACTGGATTTAGTACCAAGGGGGCGGGGGGGGGGGGATGGATGTCACTTTGCAAGGGCATCTTTGATTGATACTTTTGATTGAGTTTTTGGCCCCTCTGATCATTCGGGTCGGAGAATATTATTTTTGCTTTTGTTCAGCTTTTTGAAGACGTGCTATGCTGAGTGGCCACAGCGCTAGTTAGCACCAGGTATGACCTCCCTTCTGCCTCTAGAATCACTTCAAGGGTAGACAAATTGTGAGTTTGTAGAAGCCTTTCCTCTACACCACTACTATGTGTTTATCGTAGCACTTGTGGCCTTCCTGTTCGCTTTAACGAGTCTGGCCATTCCCCTCTGATCTCTCTCATTAACCAGGTGTTTACATTCACAGAAATGCCCCTGATTGGATGCTTTTTTGTTCATCACACCGTTCTCTGTAATCTCTAGACACTGTAGTGTATGATAATCTGGCTGCAGCTACCACGAATGGCACGAATAATCGCCCAGTGTTCAAAATTGCTTGTCTTATCTGCTCTAACGCTGAACAGCAAGTCAACCGCTTGACCTTGTCTGCATGTCGTGCATGTTCAGTTGCAGGCACACGTTTGACTGTTTGGAGAAACAGGCTGCTTGCTTTAATAAAAACAGGCGTAGCTGATAAAGTGACCGTTTGTGTTGGAAGAGGGAATAGTGACCTTCATAATGAATGTTCTCATATCCCGTTAAGCGCAATGATTTAGCTGTCCATTTGCAGTCATCCTTTAACAATTTGTCAGCCTCAGCAGCCTGGTAAGGTGCCACTGAAGTAGCACTTCGATTGCTCCTTAAAGTTTTCCAAAGTGGTACTGCTGAAGTGATGTGTGGCGGCGTTCTTTTTGCAGTAGTTGAACAGAACGGCCGATCCGACCATCTGAAAAGCATTATCCCTCCCCAGCACTACCCCCACCAGCCCCATCTTCGTTATCTTCAGTTGTCTCTTGAGCAGATCTGCAATGCCTACCCAGGTGTGACGGCATGCATAGACAGGATGGAACAGGAAGTGCAGGGATTGTTGTCAGACTCACGTTCTGCTGCGGGAGAAGCCCGCCCCATGGGATGTGCTGGCACACTTGCGTACTGATTCCCAAGGTACTCCTCACCCTATAATCCCACAGCATTGGAGTGATGGAGTCTTCAACCTGATCTCAGGATGATTGGCTCAACTCCCTGAGCTATTCGGGATCCCTGCCGTGCCTTTCGACAGGGATGGCTGTCTACTTGTAATACTCAACCATCAGCCAGTGTGTGGGGAGGTGTCGGCCTCTGTGCCTGTGATCAGAAGGTTGCTGGGTCAAATCCTACAGTATGTTCGACATAATAGTCACATGTTTTCTGGGCTCCTGACCCCACCAAAGTGTTCCCAAGGTTCTAGATAAATGGCTTGACCCTGTGCTTGGGGCCGCAGCTTCACTTTCAGCCGCATATAGGTGTGTGTGTATTTTTTAAAGGAGACGCAAGATAAGATATGTGAAACGCATTCCACTGTATCTGTGCAAATGGCAAATAAAGCAGCATTTCACATCAGATTTCTTTGTTTAAGGAAAAACATTGAATTTGAAGGCTGTTCCCTTAACGGTACCGGCACAGGAGCGCAGCGCTCGGGAGAACCACGCTCAGAGCGAGATTGTGGTGTTTCCGTTCGAATGAAATACTCACCTTTCAGCTCGCTGGCCTGTCCTGGGGTGCTCTCTGGGGGGGGGGGGGAAATGACCCACATTAAAGCAGTCTGTACAGCCTGCCTCTGGGGGGCGGGGTCAGTCGGGTCACTACCCACATCCCCCAGGGTTAGGTCGCCATGCCGATCCTTCTCTGTGTCCATCAGGTTAACAATGGGCCTCTTATTGGCTAATTGTAGGAAGTGTGACCCATATGTGCTACAGGGTCAAAGGTCTGCTGCCAAGAAATGTGTGGTCGGCTCTGCTCTATTAGCGGGAGAGAGGTGATCTAAAAGCAGTTTGTTTTAGATGTTGAGATGAAATTAAATGCTCCCATTGATCCCACAAGACAAAAACAAAAAATATATATCTTCTGCTGCAAACTGAGACTAAATGATTGAGAAAGGCTTTAGTGCCGACCTCCCATGTCCGGAACTTGTGCTTTAGATGTAATATAAATATCTTGGCCTCCCAAATCAAAGCGGCATGTTGAGTGAGATTTGGGATCTTAATGAAGAGAAAGAGTCTTTTAAATTTAAAGACCCCTTATAGAGCAGCTCTTCATGATGAAAAGCATCACTCCTGTTACTAATACATTGCTTTTAAAAATACTTGTTCTCTGCACTTGTCTTCACTATGTGTGTCTTTCATTAAAATTTTATTACTGATTTGTTGTTCAAAACATGTCGAAAGTTTAGCACTGGGCACCAGTACCAGACTGTGCTCAATCTAAGCTGACTTGTCTTTGGTTGTGTCCTAAATGAGGTGATTCTTTCAGACACGGGTCTTTTCCTGGCCTTCGCCCACAAGCCGTTTACGACTTGTGAAGACTATTCAGTTAATGGTCTTTGTGATTTTCAGTCATAAGTACAAAGTCAAAATTTTCTGCCACGGTGGGATTCTGCAGCCGGTGCCACACAATTAGGTATTTGAAACGTCGCCCACCCTTAAAATGGATTTGCTTCCCAGTGTCTTCCAGACATTCATTCTCCTCCAAAATAAGCATACCCATCTGTCAATTTACAATCACAGTATTTAGTATGAAAGCAACCGATACCTTTATGAAGTGGTTCAACATGTTCCTTATATAAATAACTTTGGTTTGATTGTGTTCAGTTACAGTATCAACTGATGGTTTCTACCTCTTACCACATTTGATTAATGCCCCAAATCTGCTTAGCGTCTGAAAAATTGGCCAGTTCCTACTGAATGAGCTTGCCAGTTAAATAAGTGAAAGTTCCATTGTTATCTAGGACTGATCTGTGGTTCCTTTCTTTTGAGAAACTACATGCAGCGAATTGGCGCTTAATTTAAGCAGCATTGGATGTCTACTCTAAAGTAAAGTCAAACATCAAATGAATTTCCACCCTCCAGGTTCGTGGAATGTTCCTTAATTTAACAGTTAATTGGATTAATAAGAGACAGAAATAGGTATTATAGAACTGTTTAAGGGTTGACAATGTTATTGTGGAAAGGAAAAGGATTTAAATATTAATCCAGAGTTCCAGAATTAATCCAATTTTTACTACCATGGGATTTGAAGGATGATGTAAGGTCCATGATTTGGTTGATGATGACGATGATGATGATGGTGGTGATCTTACTGACTTACTGGAAAAAGGTGCAGAACATAAAGGATGAATAAGAGACTTTGCTTGTTGGATCACCATGATTAGTGTGAGGACCATCAGTCTTCTCAGTTTCTGGGTAGGAACAGGTAGGAATTTGAACACCAGGCATCTAAAATCTATTGTAGTTTCCACTCTGTTCAATATCCAGAGCAGTTTTGTTGGTCATTAAGGATTTGAACCCTCTAACACGGTGAGAAAGACTTCAGCTATAAAGTTAGTCCTCAAAGACAGACAGAAGGCTAATACACCACAAGATTTGATGGACATTATTACATATACAGTAATAATATACAGTTGCAGAACTTGTGTGCTTCCTGAGTACAGTAGTGGCAAGAACTAGTTTTTTTCTGGGAATATAATGAACTTTGACAAACCATCAAATTACAATATGGAAGTAAATTAAAACACAGGGGAGTTACAAGCCATTATGCACAATTTTGGTTTTGTTAAGGAAAATCAATTGAAAGTGAATAAAGCAGAACCCAGTTTTTCCACTGAGGGAAATGTTGCTGTTGCAGCCTGTCAGGTGATGCCCCGGCGTTTGCCTGCTCTCCTTGTAAGTCTGGCTGCTTTGCATGTCCTGCTGAGATCCAGCAATTCATTTATAACTTCTGAAGACATTATGCTATTGCTCGTGTCTCTCATACTGTACATGCCACTCAATTAAGTCCCACTGGTGCCTAAAGAAGAAGAATTAGGGCTTTAAGATGACATCATGTGTGTGGGGGCGTGGCTTTGCCAAATTCCCCTCCCTGTCAAATCAACATTTTAAGCAATATTAAAGACTTTTTCCCTTGGATCTCCGGAGGTGCTGTAGCTGTATGGTTAGTGTGTTTGCTTCTTTGTTCGGAGCGCTTCCTTTATTCAACGTCTCATTTTTTTACACAGTTTGTTTATTTCACGGAAAGACCTGGGATTGTGAGCATTTGTAGTCAGTAATGGTTTTCAGTTTTGGATAGGTCTTCATAGTACTGTTCAACAGTGTAGGAGACAATTTGATATTGGGAGGGGCAACTTAATCATTTGAATGCAAAGGTCTATTTGTTGAGGGGGATGCATGAATCCAAGTTAAATAACGGTTGCTATGGCCCTGGTTCCTGTGCTCCCGATAGTGGTTACCAGAGGCAGAAAGTTCAGGTTCACAAGGTACAGATCCAGACCAAGGTTTTGTTACAACCGACTAGTTTAGTATAAATAGTCACAATCACAGAGTACTCAACTGGATGGCTGAACAAAATCCTGGTCTGGATTTGTACTTCCTGAACCTGAACTTTCTGCCTCTGCTGGTTACTTTGACTAGTATTTAGGCTCGCTAGTTTAATGGCCAGCCAGTTTGTTTGCTGTTGTTGAAAGATTTGTTGAGAGTGACTTTGGAGGCAGAGGATTTGTTTGTGACAAATGCAGAGGACAGTTAACGTCACAGTGGAGGGATTGGGTTGCTGAGTAAGCTCAGATTTGTATTTACCCACCTCTAAGTCTTCACTCAGTACTGCTGTGGCTCTCAATAGCAGAAGTTTAAAAGCAGTGTCAGATTCAGAGCAGGTGGGATAAATGAGATCCGCAAGAGTGATGTGTGTGCCTTTCTGTTTCCACGACAGAGCCTTCCATCACGGCTCTATCGGACCCCCCCCCCCAATTAATCTCCTTCCTTCTGTTTTGTGGGGAAACCAGAATGGCTTCAATTAGCTAAATGGTTCTAAGAAATACTGCTAAGGACAATTTACTGTATGAAGGTCCTACCCATTCCGTGAAAGGTGAAGAAGCCATTTGGAGTGTGCTGTGTCTTTAAAGATCTCAGAAGAAACTGATTTAATGATTAAACTATACTTTTTCAAATGCCAGGAAATTGTTTTGTGAGAAATTGCCAGGTTGGTACATTATAGTCAAAGGGTCAAAAATGGGTAACTGGTGAGTTTTTGTCTGGGCTGTGCCCCCTCTGAATTTTAATGAGAGTTGAAGTGCAGGCCTCATTACGTTGGGGGTGTGGCCAGGGCAAGGCGCACCCCAGGTAATTTTGCCTCATGCTTTGGAGTAGGCGGCCCTCATGCAGACAGGGCCGGGGGTCACCATGAGGGGATGTGGGGGGGGGGGGTGAAATAATTCAGCGTGTGTGGTGTTTCTGAGAATGGGGAGGAAAGGAGCGGGAAACAGGCCACTGGCAAATTAGCCTCCGCTGTTTAGCTTGGCTCCTGGGCTGGAAATGATGGTAATGAGGTCCTCTGTGGGACCCACACTCTGTCTGCTTTCACGCTGCTTTGTTACCATCGCCACCTGGTGAGCGGAGGACCATGGACCCCTCACCTCACTGGCTGAGCTGACAGCTGCAGGCTCTTGCCCTCAAAGCCTGATGTAAGCAAACAGCCCCATATACCCATCCATACTGAATTTCCATCACCCCACGCCCCCGTGTTCATTCACTCAGTTTGCATTTGACATTTATTAGCATTGAGATCAGCGTGACAGATCTTTTCTATCCAATTCATAAATGATAGGTCATTGCAATGTGTTTCAAAGTGAACAACGATTTCTTGCTCATTTCCTCAAATTTTCTTTCTGCTTTGAATAAAGTCTCAGCTGATTTGACTCGATACCTGGGAAGAAACGTTTCTTTAAAAATCATAATGTGAAATGACCCTTGACATTAAATAGTCTGATCTGTTTAAATAATCTCTCATGCGAGAGGATACTTGCTTTTGCATTCTTCTGTTAGGCACCCAGGAATATCAAGGCCCACGGACCATTGGCTGATCATACTGTACAAAAAAGGCCAGATCTGTAACATCTGTATATTGATCATAAAGGTTGGTGGGATGCTTTAACTACGTGTTGATCCAAGAAGCTGAAATATGAAGAACTTTCATATTTCCATAATTTTTTTTCTGACAATTGAACAGACATTTACCTACAAGAACAGCGTGCGGCTTATAACCCAAAAAATATTATTCAGCTTTATGCAATGAGAAATAGATTTCCAGTGGTTGTACAATCTCATTAATCCTGAGGGTAAATGGGTAAATGCGGCGTGTTTGAAGTGTGTAACTTCTTCATTTACTCTTACACTGGGAGGTCAGGAATTCTGTATGCGTGGAGAGGAAGGGGCGATAAGGGTTCTGTGCGAAATGGACCCATTCATTTTTTGGGAATGTGCTTTAATTGCTGCACCCATTGCCCGATTTGACTGGCACATCTATAATAATTAGCTGCTATGAACTCCATTAGCATTTTTCTTGGCTTATGATTCTCAGCACTCAGATTTACATTTAATTGCGACGCCCCTGCGCCAGAGGGCCACGCCAACCGTGTAGACGGCTAATAAAGCGATTTGTAAAGGATTCGTGGTGTTTGAAACCTGTGGCCGTGGGGCAGCTGGAGAATGAATCGCTCACCGGCGTAGAAGGGAGACGGCGACTCTGTGAACCCGTGGGTGGAAATGGCCACGGACAGAGTGC
Source organism: Paramormyrops kingsleyae (assembly GCF_048594095.1). Taxonomy (NCBI): domain Eukaryota; kingdom Metazoa; phylum Chordata; class Actinopteri; order Osteoglossiformes; family Mormyridae; genus Paramormyrops; species Paramormyrops kingsleyae. Next base: position 21,923,445 of record NC_132808.1, on the reverse strand, counting down.
CTGATTGCTAAAAGGGAGCTAAGTTCATGCCGTCTTGGTGCTTTGTTTTGTTAAGCTGGTGGAGTGGAAGCCATTATGAGAAGTGATGTTTGACTTCCATTCAAACTCAATGAAAATGGGCTCTGCCTCCCTCCGCCCCCCCCCCCCCCCCCCCAACAGGACATTTTCCCAACCAGAAACTGAACGCTTTTTCCATTGCTTTCCTCTCCAGAATAGCTAATAAAACTTCGCCCAATCTTCTACAGGCGCAAAGAGACGTCCTTCCTGGGAATACATGTCTAGTGACATTTGACGGTATTTTCGTTAGACAAGCAGCATGGTGGTGAAGGTGCTGGGATGAGCCACCAGAAGGTATCAGGTTAAACTCAGGACAGGCTAATCAAGAAGGTACCTCATGTTGAGCTGCGTACTTCATGGAAGTAGCTTAACTGAATGTCCAGCTGTAAAAATAGGCAAAGGTTAAAGCAGTGAGTTACTTAAAGAGTCAATTTGTATCAAAATTACTTCTAAGCTAATCAATCAACCCCATCAGGAATCAGAACCATGACCCAGGTGGTCAGGATTCAGGTATAGGTATAGATATAGGTAGAGTTAATCAAATTGTTATTCCATCCAGGGTGTAAACCCCCCCCGCCGCAATCCAGGCCCCCCAGTGCTTTTGGAAACAACACACTTCTCCCTTTTAAACAATCAAGTGGACACGTTTACATTTGCATTTATACTCTTTTTTATTTTTAAACATTTTACTGAATCTGATCTCTATGGACATAAGGAATGTTCTGAAATTTGTGACTGCCGCATTTCTACATGTGTATTCTGTAAACTAGCTCTGACCCACCCTGCTGACATCACTGTGCCCCAGTGTCTGGAGATTTCGTGTTCTTTTATTGTTGAAGTTCTTCTTTGGTACCACTTCAGTTTGGAAGGAGTAAATGAATGGGGATGTGGGGATGGAAAGGTACAGAAGTCATCCTGAGACTTCAGTTATAGTGCCTTGTCTGGAGAACGCTGTAATGGTTTTTACAATGAGTGATGTGGGTGAACTCAGGCCTCGGTGAGAAAGGTAATAGACAGGAAATAGAATGTTAACTGCAGACTGCTGTCAGTGTCAGGAAGAGCTGAGTATCTTTACACACTATCTCTATCCTTGTATCTCATCCCAGCACTCGGTCTGGTCTTTGTCACTGACGGCTTCGTACTGAATTCCCCGTCGGGAGAGTCTGCGAGGGATGAACCAGACTCAGTCTGCAGAATCAATCCTCCATTCTAATGTGAAGTCCACCATTGCTTAATCTAAGATCGTTCCGTCACTGTCACATGGGCAGTCTAATACTGACTGATATGATTTTCAGGCAACAGTCTAGGTGTCTCGGTTACTATTGAGTTCGAATGTGTGCAATCCATCACTGTCCAGGATTGCCTGGAGAAGCCTATTCCCTTTACAACATACAGCTGTTCCTCAGTCCTAAAAAAGATCATATACACATGTTTCCTTGTCGTTAGTTTCCTGTTTCGACATACAAAACTGTTTTGCTTCCAAACGGCACACGGCACCTAGTTGAGTTAGGAGTGTATGCTGAGGGAAGTGTACACTGTCTGTAGTATAACCTGTTCTCTTGTTCTCCCATAAATGGATGAATCTGGAGTCGATGGCATCTGCTTCCTGTACATCAAGAATCAGCACTGAGATGGGCCTGCCTTGCTTCAGCTTTCAGCACCGCTTCAGACAAAAGCACCCAGGGAGAGGCGGCCAGTCAAAACAGCGCTGACCCGACCCGTATCGTTTTTGGTGCTGCTCGAGGGCCTCGTTCCCCGACACGTTGGGGAAGCACCTGTCATCCTGGGAGCCCCCCGCCGTCGTGTGTTCTGTCTGTGGCCAGGCCTCCTGGGGATGGTGATTGACACACAGCATGGTGTGGAATATCGCTTTTCTCTGGTGTTGCACGGAGACTCCCAAGCAGTTTCCTTGAGCGTTACTGAAAGGTGAAAAAATAACACATAAAAGACGTCAGCTGTCACCATCCCGAAATCAAGGTCGAAGGTGCCGGATCTACCCAAGATTGTTCATTTTTTTTACTATATCTCAGAGCAACAGATATTTAAAGCGTCTTTCCTTTTGAGCATCTGTCATTTAAAAGGTTGAGGTTTTGCCAACTTTCGTCCAAGCCGTACCCTCATCGGCTTCTGTGAAAGCTGCATTTCGTTAGACTGGATGACTTCTGTGGGAAGCTCTCTGTCTCTCCACGTTGCGTAAAAGTCATGTGGTGACGCCCCAACCAGCTGCTGGAGCTGCCTTTCCAAAGTTGCCCTGTCTGCTGTCCTTTATTAAAAAATGTCTTTGTCTCAGAGATCCTGGCAAGGGTGTCCACCTCAGGTTCAAGCATGTTGATCGATGGTGATCGAGTGGATCACACCCCATTGTGCACTCTCCGACTCCCCGGTATCTCACCCACCTGGTACCCCTGCTTCATTCACATTTTTTTTTTCGACTGAGGAGTTATGGGTAGTGACGTCATCAGTTGATGGACACTCTATCAAACCCAGGTTATGTTTCAGTCCAATCAGAGCCACTTAACAGGGGATTAGAATAATATCAGACCAATCATATCTCACCGTGTTCCTTAAAGCAGCATCAGGCAGTGCCCAGATGTTTTCTACATTAATGTCCCGTCATGAGGACTGTGAGTGGACCTTTCATGAATGCCATGAGATTGCACGCTTCCTTGCTTCTCCTTCTCTTCTTTCCGAACTCCTCAGAACAATGGGCTCTATTTTCTATGTACGTTATGGCTCAATTTCATGTTTCTTAGGGACTTTAACAAGCTAATGTCAGGGTAATAAGGTGAACCTCGAAGGGCTTTACTGTAGTAAAACCTTCTTGCTGAGGTAAACCTTGGCCTGGTTCTCCATGGGCCAGTTATTAACGAGAGTGGGGTGTTCATAAACCCCCCCCCCCCCCCGGTTTAATCAAAGGTTATGCTTAAGCCGCAGGGTGGGATTATTGCAGCCGGGCCATAAAGAATGCCACCATATCGGCATCAAAGGGCCACCCTCACTGCCTCTGGCAAGGGGCAGGCCCCAGAACCAGGGATGTGGGCCCTTCACATAGGACCAGCTTGTTCCCAAGGTAAACCAAAGCCCAATGAATCATGGCAGGGAACAACCCAGGATGAGGCGCCAACCCATCACAGGGCACAAGGCAGGGAACAACCCAGGATGAGGCGCCAACCCATCACAGGGCACAAGGCAGGGAACAACACAGGATGGGGTACCAACCCATCACAGGGCACAAGGCAGGGAACAACGCAGGATGGGGTGCCAACCCATCACAGGGCACAAGGCAGAGAACTACGCAGGATGGGGTGCCAACCCATCACAGGGCACAAGGCAGGGAACAACACAGGATGGGGCGCCAACCCATCACAGGGCACACTCACACACCATTCACACTTATGGCCAACCTGGTAACTCAAATCAGCCTAAACATGTTTTTGGATTGTGAGGGGAAAGCAGAGTACCTAGAGAAAACCCCATGATGGCACAGGAAGAACCTCCACACACGGAACCCTAGAAGAGACTCAAACGCAGGTTCCAGAGGTGCGAGGGCTAACCACTTCACCACCATGCCACCCACATCAGTAATCTAATTTTCTTTATTTTCAAGTGATTGCCTTGTCTATGCGTAATTTCTTGTTTTTCTTCTTTCTATTTCACACTTTTGCATATAATATTATAAATTCTATTATACCTGTCAGTAGTGGTTTCTTTGGTTTGATATAGTATTGACTTTGACATCTTGACTTTGACTAGTAATGCTTTGTTCCATTGATGCATGCATTGCAGGCAGCCATTTTGGCAAGAGCCATCCTGTCTAAACATCGAAGTGTATTTCAACGTACCATCAAGTGCCCTGAAACAGCGCCCTGCCGTTGTTAAAGAACACTTCATTTTGCTTTATAAAGACAGAATTATCTTAATGATAAGTTCCTTATGTAAATTACTATGCGGGCTAGTCAGCATGACATTTATAGTGGGTCATACCTGCCATGTGATTAGTGTGAAGCTGGGGGATCCTTCAAGGGCTGTTCGCTCACACTTACAAACACTTGTGCAGCATTAGGTTGGATCATTAGCTGTTAAATACAATTCCAGTGAAAGGAAAAGTGGAAATCCACGTGCACAAACATGTTCAAATGGCACAAACGAATGTCACGTTTAGGCAGGGAGTTCATTCATAATTCCCAGAAGTGAAAATGGGTCAAGCATAGGATAAATATTCTCTAGAAGAATGCACCACGATATTTCATAATTAGCATAAAACTATAACTTTTATTGAGCTACTTGTGGGCTTAGAAGTTGATCTTAGCTTCGAATGCCTTATTTGTTCATAGAATCATCATCATTGTTTGAGGAAACAGTCGTCCAAGAAGGGATTTGCTACCATTGATTAAGGTTTCAAATAACCCTTCAGTAGAATATTTGTTTTGATAAAATGAGATTTGCATAATTCCCTGGACACCACCCGGGCACCCAATTGTTTGTTTGTCTTTTTAACTCAATCATGTTGTTTTGCTATTTCAGTTTCCCTTAAACTCCTGCCCACTCCATTCCCCTGCCAACCCCACTGGTAAAACATTTAAAAACCTGTCTAGTTGTGTTGTTGGGCAACCCTAGATGAGAAGGAATGACGCCAGAGTAGGCGTTAAGTGGCTTGTGGGTACAGCTCAGCCACGTCGTGACAGAGACAGAGATCGCCAGTGGGAATTGTGGGAAATTCAGTGCCCAGTGACTCCTGTGCGAATCTGGAGTACCACCGCTTTCCAGTCTGTTTGACTAAGGCTGGAGCACACCATGTGGGACCGTGTGATGGCCTGCAAACACGGAAATGCAACACCAACTCTGGTGTTACTTTTAATCTACCACGAACGAGACACAATGGCTGCTTCTCTCCGAACACAGCGTAGGCTTTATAAAGCAGAAACCATAATGTGAACAGTATGCGACCTTTTCAGTGGCTAATCGTCTGCAGGTGTCTAGAGGGAACTGAGTTCGTCTCACTGCTGAAAGCAGCACGACCGGTGCCCCCGTTCCCGTGAGGACGTGTCAACTCGGGCCAATCGTATTAATCGAGGAGCTGGAATGTCGCACACTTACAAATAACTAGCGGAGGAAATAAGACCAGGAATCCATAGGGGGTTGACAGGTTTTGGATCCCGGGTCTCTTTTGAAACGACAGACTTTATTTCACAGTGACAGATTTCGTGCATTTCAGTATAGCTGGTCAGCTCTTTTATCTCTGGTTTCTGCTTTGCTGCTCTGCCAGTTTCAGCTCCCATCCAGTGTTTTGGACTTGACTGCAGCAGGTTCGAGTATAATTCATAGCGTGCGACTTTCCACTGTGCCTGAAATGTCCACTTTATTAAGAAGATGCATATAAATAATTAAGTAACATAAAGCTGGCATTATAGGAATGTGATTGGTTAGATGGAAAATGACAGGCTAGATCAGGTGACCACATGTGATTGGTTAGAAGGAAAATGACAGGCTAGATCAGGTGACCACGGTTTCTCCTCATTATTTACACCCATTCCTTGTTCCTGGTGCTGCTGTGTGCTGTCTGTAGCCTCCATGAAGCCAATGCAGATACCTGTTTCTGTACGCGAAGATTTCTTTTTTTCCTCCCTCATGTTTGGTCTCGTTGAAGCGGCCATCTTATATTAGCACCGTGACCTTTCTGATCTCCTACACAGCTGTCTACTTATGAAAAAGGAATATCCATCCATCCCTCAATCTATCCGCCTGCATCTCCTGGTGAGAAGCATGGGGTGAAAAGGTTACATCTCAGATAAATCTCCTTCATTTCTTAATTCATTTCCTCACATGGCCGCTCTGTCTTCGCCTAAAACCCGACTTTTTTTTCTTCTTTTTTCTTTGCGGGAGACCCTCGAGGTGTTTAGTTTGGCCAATTTAGGTTTTAATTCCCAGTCACCGTGAAAGGCCTTTTCCGCGAGCGTGTCACGGGGCCACGTCCTACCGCGCACGCTGCCGGTACAGAAACGGAAACCCGGCCTCCCCGTTTCCATCATTCACGGCGGAGTTCGCCTCAGAAGGTCGGGGAAACCCCAGGTGTTAAGAAGTGTTTCCAGGAGGCGAGGCGTTTGTTAAATCCACTTTATTCCTATTGCATTCAGATGCTGTCGGTTTAACTCTTGTTTCTGTAAATTCAGCTTTATTTCTGTTTGCTGCTGCTCAATGATATGGAGCATCACCCAGCAAGTCAGTGGTGGTCTGTTCAGTGCAAACATGTCCTTTATATTGCCATACTCAGTTCTCTCTGCAGCAACCTCTCAAGTCTTCCCCGTGTGTCGTACAGTCATGGAATATAATGGGCTCAGATTCGGAATGTCCTGTTGAACCATTAAGATCCGGACGGAAAATAAGAATAGATATCATCGGCGCGTTGGTCAGAAACTCTATGACTGCGGTGTGTGCAGAATTTTGTTGCGTGGCCCAAAATAGCAGTGAGGGTCTGTAGGATCTCACCAGCAGTGCTTCTACTCTTAAAAATGCCTCAGAGCCTCTGTTTCCCTAATAATGCTGTGCAGATCACACAAGGCACTGTAAAGTTTTGTTGGAAAATTCTCAGGTTAGTCCCTGGATTGCGGCGCCACCATTATGCCAGGATTTCACTTAGCTGTATAAAGGAAAAAGAAAACCAAGCCTTTTTAATTTAAAATAATAATTGTTTCTTTGGTTTAAGTGTGGAATAAAAAAAATATATATAATTTTTTGTCATTATCATAGAAATCAGTGAACAAGTAGAGCTTTGGCCTCGTTAGCTTCTCTCAGCGCATGGATCCCGATGGGTCCAGCGTGCCAACAAACGGGCTTGCCAGCGGGCACAGATTCTATGTCAGGAAGTCTCCCTCGCTCTCAAGCTGATTGACTTCCTATGCACGTTTATTTCTTGGGCTCGGACTGAAGTTGGTACTCGTACGCCTTTTGTAAAACAAATAGCTTGGCCCGAAACAAATGACTAACAGTAAGTCCCGCAGAAAGAGAGGGTCCCTCACCGACGTGGGAATTTCTGCAGGGCTGCTATTCAGGCCAGAAATGAAGATGGATGCATGCATGGAGAAAATGTACTAATCCCAGAGGGGAAGTCAAAGTGTCGACATCAAACATCTAATATTGCGATTACGGCATAAAACTCAAGAAACGCAGCTTCAGGAGAGGTAAAATGTCCGTGCAAAGTACGTATAAGAATGCAAAATCTGATGTTATAGAACACAGAATGAATACATAGAACAATAATGTTACATATATTGCAATGGGTTGGTGCCCCATTCTGGGTTATTTCTTGCCTTGTGCCCCTTGTTTCCGGGATAGGCCCCGGACCCCTGCGACACTGTATAAAACAAGAGTTATAAAAGACGAATGAATGAATGTTACATATAATGTACAAATGCAGTGTTGTGAATGCGCTCAGTACTGCTGGCTGGAGTCTTCATTCGTCTCCTTTAAATACACAGTGAGATGTGACCGGCTTTGTCCATGAGCTGTCCCTTGAGCGAAAGCTTGGGAATCCTGGCTTCAATACAGCTTTTTTGGTTCTACCTCTCGCCAGCTGGGCTGTTCTGGTCCTGACATGATGTCATTTCCTGTCTGGTGATGACGATGCCCAGGCCCTGGGCACCCATGCCTCAGGCTACAACTGCTGCAGGATGATGACAATGTCTCTTTGTTCACGCAAACTTTCCAAAACCAGTTTCCCAGTCCGGTCCTCGGGGACCCGCAGACGGTCCACCTTTTCGGCCACATTTTGGGAGCAAAAATGTGGGCTGTCTGGCAGGGAGCTAGAAGGGAGCAAAAACGTGAACTGTCTGGGGGTCCCCAAGGTTGGGAATCACTGCTATAAAACAATACACTGGTGTGCTTGCACATTTGTCTTAACAACCCTCCCTCCCACCCAAAACACAAAACAATGGAACCTGAGATGCTCGTGTACACTGGTGTCCGGATGCCACGTGACCTTCATCCTGGACAGTCTGTCCGACACCCTCTGAGGGAAGCAGGGCACCTGCTTTACCCCCGCAGATGCTTCTTAAAACACAGCTTGTTTTTCTTCTCGAAAGCACTCAGATGTGACGAATTGCACACTACATGCTGAACTTCTCTTAGGAGTTCTGATGTATGTTTTCTGCTGCAAAACTTCCATGGAGCGAATGTTATAGCTTGTTATGTTTTCTGATTCAGTCCTTGGTTTCCATTGTCGCTCTCCAAACTGCGGAGCGCGCGTCGAGTTGCTTGCCGTGCCAGGAATAACCTTCTATGTTACTGGGAATTCTTCTCTGGATTTCTTCACAGAGTTTAGTTTTGTTCGCAAAGTCGGTCTCTTATCGCCTTGCACCTCGGAACAGTTTTCGAGGGTTGTGTTGGCACGTCCAGCGTTTTGAGTTTTCAGCACCGTGACAGCGGACCAGAGGAGGTCTGATGTCAGTGCCGAGATCTCATTTGTCTTAGTCAGGGAGATCTTCATTCAGCTCTCGCATATCAATCACACACTGCAAAGTCAGCACAGTGGGCCACAGTGTACGGGCTTGGATCACCTCCAGAGTCATTTGTGACTAATGGCTGTCTCAGGTCGGGGGTCATTACAGGACGAGTGCCCGCTGACAGTCTTTATTCATCCATAATGTGTCTGAGACGATTCTGAATGTGTGGCTTCTTAAGGTATCGTGTGCTTGTGTTGACATTAAGGGGGGAAAAAAACGCTTGAAACAAATTAAAGAAGGAGCAGTTAATGACATGCACATTAAAACGGGAAACGAATCGGCCTGTTTCTTCCCTTGGCAGAGCCTAATTTTTCAGAATCCTCATCTTTATTGTGAAAGTAAACGCATAGCCTGCAAACTTTAAATCATGAGTCAGTGCTCCAAGGAACGGGGGTGCAGATAAATACCATTATTACAAGATTGCTGTGTTAACAAATTACCCTAATTCAGCTGCATTAATGACTCACAAAAGTAGCAGAAGGTGCTACGGTTGTGTGCGAGTGAAAGGAAATCTAAGTAATTATATGTTAGAGAAAGCAGACCTTTGAAAATGGGCCCTGTGGTTGGTTCTGCTTTTGTACTAATTGAGATGTTTTCCTGAAATATCAATCTCTGCAGGTCCGGTTTATTTCTGCCAGTGGGTTGCTGGGGCTGGCTGCGAGCGTTGGGTTCTGTGGGTTAGCATCTCCTCAGCTTGGCGCCTGGAGATGGTAGGTGGGAGGGGGGGGGGGTTCTGTAATTAGATGCTGCTTTGCTGTGGATGGGCTGCAGCAGGTCTGGGAAGGCTAAATGGCACCAGGCCAATGGTCAGCAGGTACACGGCCGATACGGGGCGGACCCTCCATTTTCGTTTCCACCCTGCCAAGCCCAGCTCCGGACACTGCCTTCATTCAGCTGTGGACCAGCAGCAATGCCTCATGAAACCCATCCACGCCCAGCTGGGACCCAGGCGAAGCCAGAAACGACATCCCAGATCCTGGAGCGGCGTGGCTGATGGATCCGATGGTACTGAGGCGGAATGCCTTCCCAGCTCCACCTTCACGGCCGCACAGACTGTTTTCTTGTCCCTCGCCCCCCCAAAAAAAAGCACAAAATATGTTTCAGGCTGATAATCGCTTTCCTACTTGAAGAAATTCTGTATGTATGCAGAGAAGGTGCAAGAGGAAGTTTTGTTTTCACTTTCAAAAAGACTGAAGTTTAGTATCGTGCATTTAGTCGTTTTTTCATTTTTCCATACATCTTTGTCGTTATATTAATAGCTTTGCAGTGCAGCCTACCAGTTCTGGCTTCTCTTCTGTCTCCATCATCTCCATGCTGCCCTTGTTTATCTCGCCCTATTTGTCCCGTCCAGGGTTCTTGTACGACTGTGAGCCATAATGAAAGAGATCAACAGGAGAAACAAAATATCCTGGTTTAGGTGTAAAGCTCCTCCTAGAGCTGACAGATAATTACGTGCAGGGGAGCGTGTACTGCGATGCGAGGCGAGGGGCTCAGCTCTCCGTCATCGTGTTTACTGCCCCGACAGGGATTAGAGGAAGCTGAAGTCGTGGGGCTACATGTTATTTATGAGGTCAGCGTTCGGGGATGCGCATTTGTTAACTCCCCGGGATGTGATAATTGCACCTTTTAGAAGCTTTCGCATGGAAGGGATCCAAGGAATGACAGGGGCAGGTGGTGGCCGGCAGTCTGGGATCTGCCGAGAGCTCTCTGGGAAGGGGGCCGGAGGGACCCAGGCACAGATTTTAGGTTAACGGGGGCTAAATTTAGGGTCCCTGTGGTGGTGAGCCAAGGACATCTGCCACCGGTCAAGTGCAAACGGCTTCTCCTCGCACCTCCTCACCACTCCGTTCCCCTGCCAGGGTCGTACCTCTTCACCTTTCCCCGGCCAGGATCGCACCTCCTGACCACACCGTTCCCCGGCCAGGACTCCATTCCCTCCTCGCTGCGGCGTTCCCCGGCCAGGGTCGCACCTCCTCCCCACTCCATTCCCCGGCCAGGGTCACACCTCCTCACCACTCCGTTCCCCGGCCAGGGTCGCACCTCCTCCCCATGCCGTTCACCAGCCAGGGTCGCACCTCCTCGCCACTCCGTTCCCCGGCCAGGGTCCCACCTCCTCGCCACTCCGTTCCCCGGCCAGGGTCGCACCTCCTCCCCATGCCGCTCCCCGGCCAGGGTCACACCTCCTCACCACTCCGTTCCCCGGCCAGGGTCGCACCTCCTCGCCACTCCGTTCCTCGGCCAGGCTCACACCTCCTCACCGTTCCCCGGCCAGGGTCCCACCTCCTCACCACTAATTATGAGATTTTCTTAATTATTGCTTAATCGATTCTTACAATGCCAGCCCACTGAAAGCATGAATACAGATACTATATTTAATAAAATTAGAGCTGTTAGTTTGACATATCCATCCATCCATCGTCCAACCCGCTTATCCTTGTAGGATAATACCTAAACTTTATCTTGAGAAAAACTTTTGATTGTATTTCTCAGTTTAGTTGTGTCGCTGCTGTGGAGCAGGACCTCTCTAGTGATTTTTAAGTCATATTTTCAGATATTCCATATCTCATAGAGGGCAGCGCACAGACGCTGCTCAAGCCAAGGACATTCTAGTCATTCTGTTTCTAAGCTTTGACTCTTCTCTAGTCAAGGGAATGTTTGACGATTACCTTCAAAAAAGTAGAACCTTTCCTTGAACTGTCTTTTGTCGCTTTGAGTTCTCTGCCAAACACCAGGGGGTGCTTGACAGTTTTCTTAAAGACCTGTTTCAGCTGTTCTTTGGATTGAAGGCTTTTTCTGTCTCTCACACTGTAATTTTTTTCTGTTGACTCATCTGAGGCACCGTGGGGGGGGGATCTTTGTCACTGTGGGCTACCCAACAGCCGAGACAGTTATTCTTCTAGCAGTCTATCCGTCTGTCTGTTCGTCTCTCATTGGCGGCTGACGCACACTGCAGATGAAGGACACAAGTCGCCATTCCCCTAAGCAGATCCAGTTTCTCAGGAGACATATTCATTTCAAAGAATCTGAATTGTCCATCATGACTAACACCACGGCCAGTATTCTACTTTGGATGTTTATTTCTCAAGAAAGGACGAATCCACTTCAGAATGTTGTTAAAATGATGCCAGCGGGATTTCCTAATTTCTCCAATCAGTATGACTCACATTTCATCAGATTCAAAATTGCTTTGAAGGCCTCTGATGATGGGTTAGTGAACCAGAAGGGCTGAAGTTTTCTAATTTGCCGCTCTGTTGCCATTCGGCTCTAGTGAGCAATAAGATTTCTGCCGGGGTTTACACTGATTGGCTTTCTTCTGGGGCTAGATTTCACCGGTTTGTATTCAGATGCCACTTTCAAATGGTTTTACTGGAAGGTTAGCTTTCACTGGTTTGTGCTAGGAGGCAATTTTGGAATAGTTTTGCTGGGAGGCTGTTATAAACCATTAAAATTTTTACTTCCAAAATTTACCGTACTTGCTGAGTGTGTGCTTACGTCAGTGACTTTTCTTTAACATGCTAATTAACTCACTACTACTTAAAAGCGCTGACTTCGGAAAAAAGGAAAAAAAACCTTGATAAATAAAAGTCATTGTGCGATGCAGTTGTGAGTGATATGGAGATATTATATAGGGAATAAAACTGGAAATACTTTTGCGGGCAGCTGATCGTGCCCGTTTATTAATAGGCAGTCTGACATCACTCCCACCGATGATCCAAGCTTACTTTTTGGCTGTTGATTGACTTTTTTTTTTATTGATCTTCACCATAAATATGTATGTTCTGTTTTCAGTTTCAGCCTGATGCACGGTGTGGATAATTATTGTATAGCAGTGTTTCCCAGTCCGGTCCTCGGGGACCCACAGTCAGTCCACGTTTTTGCTCCCTCCCAGGAGGATCTAGCAGCCCACTGTGGTACCTGCCAAAGGAAAAGCCCCATTGATCTGCAAAGGTGGTGAAAAGACTTTTTCCTCGACTTCACTTCCACATTTGGTGTGAATTCCCACATTTGGCTGTATATTGTAGGCAAAGGATGTTAGCTTGTCCACTGTTACAAGTGTATCTCTGTTCATTTTCTCTTTTTTTAATTATTGCTGCATGCTGGAACTAAGCAGACTGTTTATCTTTGATGTGGTACGATTACTGCATTTGGAAGCCAAATGCCAGCTAAAGTAACTGTCAAACAAAGACAGGCCACAGAAAGCCTGCGCATTCATGTCAAGAGCAAGTAGCATCAGGACCTGTGATTTATGGGGAAAAGTATGGGCAATTCACACACTGCATTCATTTCAAAGTGAGAGGATGCACTGGATGTCTGAATTGTGTTAAATGGCCTAATTTTAATGGACAATGATAGACTCTGTACTCTAGGGCTGTTTGAGAGATTACGGAGTTTGCTACCCAGCAGCATGATAATTCACCTTCCCAACATCCACAAATCGAAGGGAAGAAGGCAAATTAAATGCCACTTGTTATACTGTAATTAACCTGTGACTGAATCCCAGCTGGTTTTAACAAGTCGGCCCTATTTAATACATTTTACAGTAATTCATGGGATATAATCCAAATTTTTCTGCTAGGAGCACTTGAAAAGCGACCAGTGTTGATTTTTTTTCTCCCAGGAAAAAAAAAATTGTTATGAAAAGCTGCGTAAAGATGGGGCTGGATCTAAACACAAAAGGAAGTTAGCTAAAAATCTGGTAGTTGGGAATCCTGACCTAGATCCTCGTCCAGCTTGGGGGGAAAGACCTGCAGATGTTTGGACTCACCCAGTCCGTGAGTCACATCCCACAGTCCTTCTAGAAAGAGCCGTGCAGCATTACGCCTTTCCGGCCTGTTCGTCAGCAAAGAAGGGACTGATTCACATGGCGGCTTGGAGATGTGCAAATTCACACCAAAATAGAAGGCTGGCTCACTCTGGCCAAAACATAGGGGCATCTTGTTCTGGGAAACATTTACGAGCCTCACTTGCACGTTCCGAGGTATTTCTGACTCCTTGAAAGAGGAGCTTGAAGACTTGGTGGGCGGGCGATTTTGTTACCCCTGAAGCCTGGGAAGGTCGAAGAGAGGGAAAGCCATTCTTTACAAAAAAAAAAATTTCTGCCATTTAATTTTTAACTCTTTTAATTTTGGGGGACGATGTGTGGAAGGTGATCGGAAGGTTGCTGGTTCGAGCCATGCGAGTGGCAGAATAGTCACATCTTCATTGGGTCCTTGAGCAAAGGCCCCGTGTGCCCAGAAATGCTCCATAGGTGCCAGATAAATGACCTGGCCCTGTGGTGGGACCCCAGAGTTTGCTCATAGCTCTGTGTGTGTGTGTTTGTGTGTGTGTGTTTGTGTGTGTGTGTGTGTCTCAAAGTCGAGCAAGATGGAACATGTTAAAAGGAGAATTTTGAGGTACCTGTCCTTGCGCGAATGACAAACAAAGCATCATTTCATTTTTTATTAGATTTTCACTCGAGTAATTATTATCTTTTAGTCTTTATTTATATAGCACTGTTTTAATCATAACGTTTATGAAGGAGAATTTTAAGGTACCTGCCCTTGCGCGAATGACAAACAAAGCATCATTTCATTTTTTATTAGATTTTCACTCTTGAGTAATTATTATCTTTTAGTCTTTATTTATATAGCACTGTTTTAATCATAACGTTTATGAAGTGCTTTTATAGACATTTAAAAGAAAGGAGTTGAAATAAGCATAACAATAAACTGAGAAAAAGTTAAAAATAGAATCAGTTAAAACAAACAAATGAACAAGTAAACAACAACAACTACAATAATAATAACAATAATAACCCCACCAAAATTGTTCTCGGTAAGGAACTTTAGAACACCCTCTCTGATCCTCATGCAAGGGGACACGAACCCCTGCCACACTGGGACCCAAACCCAGTGTCCTCTAGGGGACTTGAGTCTCAGAGTCAACATCACCGGTCAACATCAATATTCAATGTTTATCGTCTTCAGTGTAGCATTACATGACCTGCTCATTCTTAATGGCATACTGTGCACCATTATATCCTTTTGCCAAGGCTAATTAGTATTAGAATCTGTATTAAAAAAAAGACTATAATTGGTAGCAACTGGTATAGTGCTAGCTAGAATCAGCTGTGGTGGTTTGGTGGCATTATGAAGTGGAGCCAGAATAGAGTCGTAATTCGGCAGATTGGCAGTGCTCTGGTCCATTGCCAAGACAGAAGACCGTGAGACCAGAGACCGCATTAGACACAGTAACAGTTGAGCATAATCGTAAATAAAAATAGCGTCAACACAGAGTGCCATCCGAGTGCTCGGCCGTTGCCATGTGTTTATGTAGCACTTATCCATCTTGTCCGTGCAACCAAGGTAACCATGATCAGGCAAGGAACCAAGGAAAATTTGATTAGGCGTGTGACTGAGCTCCAGGACGTGAGACATTTAGCACAAGTGCATGTTGCGAGCAGATGAGTGTCACAGAGAGGTGAATGAATGGAATGGAAACTGATGACTTGACTATGGCCTATGGAGTATAGTACTCAGTTCATCTGGGACATTCTTAAGTGGTCCATGGCGTCTTCATTGCAAATGGACTTCTCAGTGAGAAATTGTAAGGAAATCCACATTCCGGGAACAAAAAAGAAAGAAAAAGGAAAACAAGAAAACAGTTTCTGAAATCTGTTAGTTGCAGTTTAAATGATCTCAACAATACAAATCCACCTGGAGACTGTTGCATAGAAGTTACCTCGCCAACAATACACACAAACCGCTGTTTAATGATGCCTTAAGGGTTAAAAAGAGCTGATTTATAAAACCACAATGGTTCCGAGAAACATTAAGAGTCGTACAATTGAAAAGCAGCTCAGGAGAAACGGTTTGGTGTGGTTCTGCCATCAGCTCCGGGCTGTTACCACTGACAAAGGCAAAATGTCTCATTATACAGTAGCATTGTACATTTGTGTGCCTGGTGTGTGTTTGTGTTGCCATCCTATTGTTATGTTTCTCAATTAGGTGATTGTGGATTCTTTACAACAGAGAAGCAGCACGATTTCTTTTTAAGCAACAGCTGAAACTTGGATTGTGTTTTCCTGAGACGCAGCATGACAGAGAAAGTCAAGGCCCACTTTGTTTTATTTTATTTTTCTCACCACCATCTTGTTTGTGTGTCGTAGGAACATTAGCGGCTCCTTAAGGCCCAAAGAAATAAGTTAATAAAGACCTGCCTTGGCATAGTACTACCATTCGAAGCAGAACAACAAGCATTTAACAATAGCTAGGATTTTAAAAATAATCATTTTTCCAATGAAGTTGAGGTTAACTGGATAACATTGTGGATTTGTATTCATGTATTTGTTCATTATCGAGCTGAGCATTTATGCGCCATCATTTCATTGCCACATTGCCAAGTGTTTCTGTACTATGAATGTATACTGCAAAGATTCGGTCCAGACATGCGAGGTGCTGGGAGGGTTGGACAGGGGTTTTAGGCTGCTTGTTGTAGCCAGCTGAGTGGTGAATGGAGGCACCTTCCATGGATGTCCCTTGTTTTCCTTCAAATCCAGTGTGCAACCCCCCCCCCCCCCCCCATAATCTCATTCTTCATCATCATCTCGGTCACATTCTTCGCCTCATCTGCTCAAGCCAAGACATTGTTCAGTAAGAGTTCAGCTGTATGGTTTCCTGTGGATCATTGCATCGTGCCTTGTGCTTATGAAGACATCACAGGAAGTCTTAAACACAAGCGTGAGTAACGGCCCTTGGCTTTTACCGGGAGCTCGACGGAATGGTTTTCTTAACTCGGCAATTATCTTTCAACTTGATATTGCCCTTCGTGACTCTCGATCATATCAGGACTCTATGGAACTGAATTCTTTGAGATTCCACGTCTTGCTACATCAGGTTGGGAGGCAAAAAAAATACGATTAATTCTATCTATAGCAACGTTCCTTCTGAACAGCCCTCTATAAAAATCAGCCTAATCTAAACCCTTGAGGAACATAAACATAACCCTTTAAGAAGTTATTTCGTGCAAGGTTGCTTATTAGCAATTAAATGCAAACAAACATATCACTCTGGCCTGAGAGCAGCTGGCATTCAATGTGCTGTGAGCTCACAATAGTTATTTTCTTCAGGTAATTATCCTGCTGGTTTCCCTGTACTGACAGACTGAGAGTTGTTCAAACCAAACACATTCTGGCACTATAGGATGTTTATAGTTCCTTACCCCAGGTTAGGGACCTGCTGTATTCTCTGTGTAGAGAATTGGCCTGATTCCGTTTGGCCGAACCGCAGTTACATCGGTCAGTTCCATTATAACACTGGCCTCTGTCCGTTCACGACCTGCCAGAAGGTTGTCCGCTCTTTAACAGATGTTTCTGACCCAAGAAAAAGGATCTCAGAAAGATGTGCTTTTTTTCCAGCACACAGTGTGGTTTCTATATTTAAAGGCAGTCCAGGTAACGGCATTAAACACTTGTCTTACTGAATGGAAAAGCAGTTCGCCATTGTACTTTTGCGCCTCAAGGCAGGCTGAACTGGTCACTTGGTAGACATAACAGAAACCATTCTTTATGGTCTTGTACGGTTGCAGAAATTCCAATGGAAAATTCACATGTGCTGGAAGAACAGCAGGATTAGCTGCTTATATTACAGTAAAGGGCTATTGTCCTCAAGTTCGATTTGTGTTAAAACCTGGATTATGTATCCGTAAAGGGCTGTCTGCACAGCGATTGAATTTTTATATTCAATTCAAATGAGTATAAGATATTTTTTTATTGGGCCCGTCATGGCTGTGTTGGAACACGAGACAAAAAAATTTAGCGGCAGCATTACGAGCCGATTTGAACCAAATTAAGAGCAGCGTCAAAGACCACAGTAATGGCAGTTAATGTTATACAAGGAAGACAAGCCTGAGTGTTTACAAGACTTCTGTAAATTATTCGGTTGATATTAGCGTGTGTGTGTGTACCACATGAGAAACAGAACTTGCTTTGTAGTCATTCTGGGCAGGGAAGTAGAGACATGAAATCAGTTTTGCTTTTTGTTGGGGTCATTAAAAAAAAGGAGAGGCTTTTCTCTTTTCTCACTATTATTTGGTACTGGGCATGTAGTTGTAGAACTCTTAATTGAAACTGACTATCTAAAGCTGATCTAATTCCCTTAAATGAAGGAAGGGCAGTTGTTTCTCCAGCTACATCGTGATGAACTTCCCCGCCAAAACTGCGTAAGATTTATATCTGTAGACTTAGTTCCAGTAAAACAAGTCTTTGTGTATTCCGGGCTAATCTGGCAATTCGATGAACAGTTACATGCCGAGGGATGATGGGTGGCGATGACGTCGTTTGCTTTCATGAGAGAGAATGTAACAAATTCGCGCGGGACACCTTTTTTAAAAAGTTAAAAGGATGAAAACGAATAGGCACGTGTGCATATTAAATATCAAAAGCAGTCTCTTAAAATATTGGCAGTATTTTAAAGAAATATATGTCTTATCAAAAAATCTAAGAACAAAGTGGTCGCAAATATGATATACGTTTAAAGTGCACAAGTCCTGGAGCAAGGTGAAAAAATATATATTACAGTGGCGTGGGATCTGTCAGCCGGTGTAACCGCGAGCACCGGGGAGAAAGGGGCTGCCGAAAGGCTTTCACCGTGGCGCGTGATGAAAGGCGCCGCGGTTACGCACTCTGCCCCGAGCCTCTGGCCCGCTTCCTTCCAGATGCCGCGCGGGAGCCGCGTGCCGCCTCGAGCAGCTGTTAATTGACGCGGGCTTGTTGTTTTAAGCCGGAGTCGGCGCCCCCAGCGTGTGACCTGACACCGTGCCGCCCGGAAACCGTTCGCCTCCCCCGTATTCTGCTCACAAACCCTCGCTCTTTTTTTTTTTAGTCACAAGGACAGCGTGCCGACAAGGTTTGGTGTTTTTTTTTTTCTCATTTTGTATGTTCCTTCTCAGTTTTTTGTCTGGTGTACCCTGTCGTCTTCCCACACCACTCGTAGATTATTACCTCTCACTCTTCAAAACTACCCGCGAAGTCTTTTGATTAGCATGTGACATTAACATATTATAAAGGATGGTGTACAATGATAATTTGGATTGAGTTTTGATTTCGCTGGTTTATAATTATCGGTTTTCGTTTCTCCGATTATCGATCCTCGTTTCAGAGTTCTCAGTTATGCCATTATCTAAGTATGGTGCCAGATAAATAAATGACAAAGTGAAATGTAAATGAAAGTAAATATTTTGCTATTTAAAAAAACAATTTCCCTCACTATTCCTTGCTGTTTTCACCTGCCATTTTGTGCTTCAGTCATGATGTGTTATGAGAATAAAAAGGTTTTGTGCGATTTTTTTGATCGAGCCACTTTTAAATTATATTAGCAGGGCAGAGCTCACCTTTTTGTGTTCGATTTCACCGGTTAAATCTAACATCAGCTAGCTATATTAGGTTTGTGTTGCTTCATTCAGAAAGTCCATCTCTCTTCCATACCACCTGTCCTGGAAGCTATGGGCACAAGGCAGGGCATAACCGCAGATAGGTGGCCAACCCATCACAGGGTGAGCACACCATTCACACATGGGCAATTTGGCAACTCCAGTTCACCTTGGCATGTTTTTGGACTGGGGGGGAACCGGAGAACCTGAAGGAAACCCCTCGAAGACACATGGTGAACATGCAAACTGCACACACACACAGCCGGGGTTGAAGACTCAAATCCTGGTCCTAGAGGTGTAAAGCGGTAATCCTAACCACTGCACCCCCAATTCATAAAGTAAACAAAACAATTTAAAAAAAAAAACATAGTGGTCATGTACAAAAATCTTGCACGTGAAAAATGTGACATATTCAGACTCTTATCCATTTTCTAACCGCTTATTCTGGTTAGGGCTGTGCAGGAACCTGGAACCTGTCCCGGACAGCACAGGGACAGAGACACGGCTGATATGTTATGTTCCATTATATGTATCTATTTCATTATGTCACATGAGCATTATTTGTATATTCATGTGTTTTTAACCATGTTTATTGAATGATGCGTAAGATATCTTCAGCACACAGAACCGGGATCTGTATGTGTCTGTGTTCCTTACCTATGGACAAATGTAGAATATGGGAATCATTTTAGGCTCTAAGCACTTAAAAGAGAGCCCAGCACCAGCTATTGACATTTCACTGGAAGCTACTGTAGTCCACTCTGTCTAGGCCAAAAATCTGGACTTCCTCCCATTCCTCTGGTGGCTCCCTCTTTCTTGTCCTCAGCAAAGGGGGGGGGGGAGCCAGACGGTTTTCCACACGCCGGATTTAACGTTCTCCAAAGGCCTGGTCAGCGCTAAGGGCTGCAGTCCCTTGGTGCGTTAGGCCGCCGGTTTCCAGTGCGAGCAATAAAAAGCTAATGATGCGTGTAATTGTCTCTCTTTTCTCAGTAAGCATGCAAAGACTGATGTTACTTGCGTAAGGCATATGGGAGAACGCTCATCGAAGCAAAAAAAAAAAAAAGTAAATTAAACAGTGTAATGAGATGGTGCGTAGTCCGCACTGTTTTCATTTTCTTACACATTTAAATGGGGTGAAACGTCCCCAGAGCAAATATATGCAAGTACACTGTAATACAATATGCAGCATTTCTTAAGTTACTGAATGAAAGCTTTTGGTCCTCATGTGCTAAGAGGTAAAGGTCAGTGGTGAAAACATTTTAAAAATGCAGCAGATAATATCTGCCTAGATGAAAATATTAACAGTCTCTTTTTGACTTTCAGGCCCTCCGGGGAAGAGAGGAAGACGAGGCAGGGATGGGGAGAATGGTAAGGGTCACATGCATGTTGCAGAGGGTCCTCATTTATGGAAAAACATTTTTTATCTGTTTTGTGTGTGTTTGTGTTTTTTTTTAATGTAAACTGTGTCGAGGTGTGTAGAACATACATGAGGTCATGTTTGAGTTAAGGGTGCCACATTTTCAAAATGAAGGGTAGCAGCATGATTAGGACAATAAATAGTAATAATATGTTAAAAGAACAATAAAATGCAAAAAAAACAACTTCTCCCGGGTGTCCTGCACACTTGAAGGAACCTCTTGGATTCAGTAGACTGCACTAACACAAGGAGGAACTTCCAAGTAAATGTCTGAGAGTGGTGGCCGTTTGCCATCTCGTCTCACTCCGAAAGTCTTGGGTGTGTCACCGTATGTTCCAAGTCTCCCTTGTGGGCTTCACCCGCCGACCTGGTTCATTTGAGTCCGTCTCCCTCTGGTCTGAGCATGCCGGTGGCTGTGCTCCCTCCAGCCGCGCGCAGCGAGACGGATATCAGGGCTAATTAATGGTAGGAAAACATATAAATCCCAAAGCCGTTGCATCCGAAATGCGACGTGCAGCGCTAGCAGAGGAGGCTAATGGCTGCTGGAGCCTCATGTCCTGTGCCAGAGACATTGCTCAGGCAGTTAGGCGAGCCGTCTTGGACCGAAGATATCCATGCAAAAAAATAAGAAACAGTTTGGAAAGTGATTCTTTTTATTCAGAAAGATAGTAGCATGAGGTTTTAGTTAAAGCAAAAAAAGAGCATGTTAGGAAGTCACTGAAGATTTAACTCCGGTCTTAGTGCTGATTTCAATGACAGCTTTATTGTCACACACATAAGAGGATCCATATTTCTTAAAACCGTGTACACTTTATGTTCTCTGGCTTGATTTTTTGATATCTGTGTTGGAGGCTGCCTGAAGAATGAAGAATTAACGGGCCACCCAGGCACTAAATATCCCTTTTGGTAATAATTTGTTATAGTGTAGTCTGTAATATTTTACCTTTATTAAGGCTTATCAGCATTATTATGTGTACCAGTTGCAAATAACTTGTAGTATAACAGGAACACTCATTTTTATTTAATGTCATGTTCTGCCATGGCGTTCCTTCGAGGGTGTGACCTGCCATGCACCCTGGGTCTAGACTACCACTGCCCAGCCAGGATTAGTGGTTATTAAAAATGGATTGATGGGCATTCTGTTCCATGAGTGATAACAGCACTGCAATAAGTGGCAACTTGCAATATTTCAAGCAGGATAGCTGAGACCAAAGGAAAATGATAAAAGATAGACTGGCAACCCATTCCCTGGGTGTCCCACAGTGCAAAGTAATGTCAGGATGGGGGAGCCCTCCAAATCTGTAGTGCGAGTCTAGGATACTGGTCCTGCAGGTCCAGGGTCTCCTTTGATTCCTCAGGCCACCTCCTTGTCCCAGACACCAATGAGTTCCCTTTAAACACTCTAGTTGTGCCATTGCACTCAGCCCGCAGCTTAATTTCCATTTTTGGCTCCGCCTTCTGCCAATTTATGTGGCACCTGTGCACGTTTCTGGATCATTGCTTTACCTTGAAACAGATGCAGGAGCTGCTGAGTTAACGGTAGTCATTCCGGTTGCATAGCATGGTTGGCTAATTTAAAAAAAAAAAAAATGTACTTGGAAACATTTTACGGGGTGCGTCATAAATAATTTCCCACCCTCCACATGAAAGTGCAGAGCACATACCTCTGCTCCATAAAGTCTGAAGCATAGAGGACGGATTCAGATCTGCAGACTAAGGCACTCTTCTCTCAATCTATCAACACACATAAAAGCGAGGAGGAGAGGAGGAGGAAAAGTTATTTTTCCGGTGCTCCCTTTCAGTCCCCATCCTCAGAACATTCACATGGGCTCGCCCAAAACCTGAGATGCTGTGTTTGGATGGTCAGAGAGTTTCCATTGTAAGGAACCGGCCCAAACCCAGCTAGATCCGCTGCCCGTCTGAGAAAGCAGACGCGGCTTTCATCTGCTTCCATCGGGTACAGAGAAACAAGTTAGTTGGGGGAGGGGGGGGGCAGGGAGTGGGAGATGAGAAAAGCCCTAGGTGTTTACCCAGAAAACAAGTGCGCTGAGCAGGGCCTGCGTGGAACACTGGTGTTCTCAGTGAACCGGCTGAAAGGGAAGAGTGTTGCTCGGTCCTGCTTTCCCCAGTCTGACGGTGGCAGCCTGCTGTTGCGCACCGCAGAGCGTGGAGCAGCGCTCGACTCAGACCGGGTGTACGGGTGGTCAGCGGCCACCGCTGTCAGTTGTTTGTTTTTAGTGCCGCTCCAAAGCATGTGCACCCTGGAGAAAGGTTTGGGCCGCCTGATAAATTAAATGCATAGTCTTGTAGGGCAGAAAACAGCAGCTTAGTTGCCTTTGGAGGCTATTAATGACACAGCACTGGCGCCCAAGTATGAGCTGTAAAGGCATACCCTGATCATTTGTGCGTCTATTTCACACACTAGCGTGAGGCACGTATGCCAGCTGCTCGTAAATCCTCATAGGCACCTTGGTGACATTAAATCGGCTAAGCGCCGCAAAGGGCTTGCAGTTTCGTTAAATGACAGCCACATGTTGCGGATGGGACCGGGGTGAACCAGTGCTGGAGGAGGTTCTTTGTATTTAGCATGGCCCAGAGATATGTATTTAACTGCTGAGCCTGCTATTTCTATACCCCTGCCTCGATAGAGATGGTTACCGTGCCAACCTTGTGTGTCTGTTTACCATCCTGGCCCCACAAGTCGACTTTTGATTGGGGTACGATAAAATATTCCGGGGTGCCTTGATATCAGAGACGTACATCAACAATAGGGAATTTATGCAAACGAGCAAAAATTCCACAGGACGTCAGCCATGTCGAACACATTTTGTCTCCATTTCAGGGAAAAATAACAAGCATTTCATTCTGGAAATTCTTGACTGCTGAGTGCGGCCAGATATATTCCTAACGGGCCGGCAAAAGTGCTTTCTGAATTTAATCGCTTTGCTAACTGGGGTTCGTCGGGGGTATTCTAAGTGTAGCGGCAGTTCAGTCAGCGTTCAGCATTATTAATTGTCCGGGATAATTTGTCTTTGGTGTGTCCATCATCATGTTTTCATGTGGCCTGGCGCCATTTATGCCGCCATAGCGTAATCCTGTCGTCCATTAAGCAGCCTTGCTCGCGTGCACAGCACACGAGGAGCCCTAAGAGAGGTTAGAAAGGCCGCGATATGAAATAAGTAATCTCACTCAGCGAGCTGTAAAACAATGGCGTTGAAGTGCAGTCTTGAAAGCACGGGGCGCCGGGGCCACTGATGGGCAGCTGCTCCAGCGATTTGGCACCTCAGCTAGCTGAGAAGTATGAACGAACAAAAAAAAGTGTCATAAAAGGCGGCTGGTGTTAAGGCGTAGCAGCTGCCCCTTCTAATAAGCCCCCAACATCCGAAATAACTGGAGGAGCCTTTGATAGAGTCCCCACGCGGAGCGGTACCAACCCCTCTGAGTGCAGATAATTGGAAAAGCATGCAAGGGGCACCTCGCAAAAACAAGCGACAGTTTAAGCAAGCTGTGGGGCGTCGCGGCAAGTAAGCAGTAGATGCTTCCGGAATGCGAGCGATCCGTCTCATTGTTGGCTAACAGTGCGGTAAGAGGAGACAGGGATGAGAATTTTGTACTGTTGCCAAGGCTAAATGCCATGGGTATAAATACTCCTGTTAATTTGCAGTTAAACGGAAATATAATGCCAGGGCATTTTCTACCCGGCGACTTTGAAACTTTAGTGTCCGGACGTGTTTATTTCCGTTTTTTTTTTTTCCCTCCCCCTTTGCTGGACAAGGGAGATAGTAAATTTATCGGGGCACTGCAGAAATCATGCTGTGTTTAGTTATGTCACTGTGTAATATATGGGCACCGGGATTTTTCGCTTCTCTGAGTTTGTTGCTGATATTCGCTGCTCTTGTGTAATGGTGCTCTCCCTTCTGTTTTCTCTCCAAGGACCACCTGTAAGTACCTGGAGTTTCTGGCATGAGTGGCAGTGTGAGTGACTCACACACAAAGGTAAAATCTCAACCAAAGAAATCTAGGTCGTCTTTGCAGCAGATGTAGGCAAGATGCATTGATTTCATCTGCTGTTAGATTTGTGGGGGGGGGCAAATAACTATATTGAAATGCAACAATCCTCTGCTGAAACCCTCTCTTTTTCACTGCACTGAATATAAAAATGTTACCAGTGGTCATGAGGTATTTTAATAGCCATTATGCATCAACTCATGTTATAATGTTATACTGTACTAACCTGTTATAAAATCTCCCTCATTCATTATTTAATTTTATTTTTTTTACAAATGAATAGCAAATCTGGCTTGGCCCCCTGATATAAAGGGCTTGCATATGGTTTATTAAAACCTGCGCTTGCCATAGAGTAACATGACTATATGATTAAAATAATATATTTTTTTTAATTCATCTTTCCCTTTTCTCATCACCATTACCAAAAAAAGATTTGTTGCTGCTCCTTCCACCAAATTTGGAGGGAAGAAAAGGGGGGGGGGTGTGTGTCTCACCTCATTATATGTGGGGAAGTTATAGATGGGAGCGCGATGCAGTCATATGGTTTCCAAAGACATGGACGAGATTGCGAATAACTTTTGGGGGCCTTGTCGGAGCGGGGCTGGCTGCTGACGAGGTCAAGCGGGCCGCTCGTGCTCTGTTAAAGCAATTTATGGAGTTTGCGGAACGTGTGATTAAATAGGTATAATAACATGCACCCCTGGAGCCATAAAAATAGCGAGTTAATTCGTTCTGCCTCCTTGGACCCCGACCCCCCCCCCGAACCCCCTGCCTTTTTTAAGTGAATGCAGGTGGTCCTACTGTAGCGTTCTCCAGACCATGGTACACCTGGTAGCTCCCAGGACCCCAAGCAAAGCCCCCGGGCAGGCACGTCTTTGCCTCTCCTTATAGGATCTCCTCCAGATGGATCACCTCTGGGGAAGCCAGTTATTGTGCAGTGGGCCTCAGTGCTGGAGGGTGTGCGGACAGCCAGCATGTCACCAGCGTTGTGAACATGCCACTGTTTCTACCCTGTTGTTTGCA
Source organism: Paramormyrops kingsleyae (assembly GCF_048594095.1). NCBI lineage: Eukaryota > Metazoa > Chordata > Actinopteri > Osteoglossiformes > Mormyridae > Paramormyrops > Paramormyrops kingsleyae. The sequence goes on along the minus strand of NC_132808.1, from coordinate 21,898,035 downwards.
TACATTTCCGTGTTGTTTATTGCCTTGTGAGTCTGACTCACTGATGTTCCGCACATTTTTTTTTTTTGTTCCTATGCTGAAATTCTGGATCTCTGGGCTTCTCATCCATAACTTCCCACAGAGAGCCAGACAAAATACAATCTTGTGGCTAAATTGGGAATCATTTTTAATAATAATTATTCTATTCCTCCATTTAAAGGGGATTTGATATTCAGCTAATTTAAATCTCACCCAATATTTCTCAGATAATCAGGAAACCTTTCTCTAGAATTAATATCCCGCCTTTCAGATACCACCGAATAACTGATTTGTTTTTCTTTCTCCATTACTTCTTTTTCTTTTGTTTTTTTTTTGGACATGTATTTTGCCCCGTAAAGGAATCATACTTAATGTAGCCGTGGCAGCTTATTAGGAAGGTAATGAAAGAGCCTGTTCCACCAGGAGCTTTTGATTACCTGCCCTGCTGAGATTCCTGAAGTAACCATAGCTGGATGTTTAAGCTGCTTTGAAATGGCAATTTCACATAAAAAAAAATCCCTAAAAATCAATGACAAAATGGACTGGGTGAGATAGCATTCTGCCTAGCATAGTGATACAGATAATAGGTATACCTTTTAGATGCCTAAGTTGATAGTGACGGCTTTTGCACTAATCAGTAAAATATTACTTGTTATTATTTCTGGAGCATTAATAGATTATGCAAGCATGTAGGCTGAAATGTTGCAAGCCAGGTTCAGGGTGAGGTTAGGGATGAAGCTAAGTGAAGGAGAAGTCTCAGTGTAGCGTAACCAAGGAGCGTTTTTACCATTTACAACGAGCTTTGCAGAGCTCATTTTGTTCCATTGCTGGTGTGTGGCTCAGTGGGCTGAGCCCGGCGCCTGTGATTGGAAGGTTGCCGGTTCGAGCCCTGCCCTCAGCAGAATAGTTACATATCCGTAGGCCCCTGAGCTGGGTGCTGCATTCTGAGTGACCCTGTACTGTCCGCCCCCCCCCCCCCAAGCTTGTCCTTACCTGACTCTGTCTCATGGAGAGCAAGGTGGGCCAGGCAAAAACAGAATTCACCTACAGGGATTGATAATGTATCACTATTTTGTTACTACTGGGGTACGAAATTAAGTTTAAAAAAAAAAAAAAAAAAACAGAGATACAATTAAAGTGTCTTAAAAGCAATTGTGGGGGGGAGGGGGGGCACCAGGCTCTTCATGACCCTATACTGGATACATAGGTGGCAGATGGATAGAGGGATGGATTATTTTGACTCTTCCCCTTGACCAAGAGGGTTATGGTTGTTTTTTGTGTGTCTTCCTGCCAGCATTTACTTTTTGAAAGAAAGCAGAAATACAGTTGAGAGTCCCTGCGCAGTGGGAGTATACCATTTAGCACATACACTGCATGAAACGCCAGGCGTGACAATCAAAAATGCAGTTAATGTTTATGTCACTACATATTGCTTTTAACTCTCATTAGATTTGATGTAACTACACCGAGAATAAGAGTCTACGTAATTTATGACAGGATAAAACATTCTGGAATGGGTGAACTTGAAAGTGCCGCCATGGATATGGGAGGATGGGGCCCTGTCTTCCGGTTCGCAGTGATATGCTGCCGAACGTGAGATCCCTTCATCTGTGTGGATTCCAGGATGTTGGAGGGAACAATGTGTCCCGGTGCTTGAATTATGCAACTGTCTTGGAGGGATTAAGGAAAATGGGTGGCAGTCGGGAACCGACATCCAGTCTCATCCATAATGCAATGCACCTGTTAATAAAACATGCCGCAGCCAGACTGGGTTGAGTTCCCCTCTTTCGTGGCCTGCTGAGGAGGCTGAGCTGATGGTAGCTTTTGAGGTCTCCATTCGAGCCAGTCTCAGTACACGTTTTCCCCTGGTTAGGGTCTGGTGTGTCTAGCACTGAGCGTCAGGACAGAATCAGGCACTCTCCTGCATACCTCGGGTGATCTTTATGTCGTCCAGTTGATCTGGCTGTGATCTCAGGAAGCTCTGAGTTACGGTGTCACTCTTTACTCACACCTGTCTTTGCCGTGATTCTTATTTACAAATGTTGAATATCAGATGCATGGTTGCATAGCAGCTTTCAAAAAATGTGCATGTTATCCATTTTTACCACTGGATATTTTTTCACAGAAATCAGTGTTTTTTGCATCCCTTGCTGTGAAGTACAATAGAGGAACCTCTTTCTTGGACCTGATCCACTAACCTTAGCCAGAAGCCTAACTATTGTATCAGCAGCTGTGTCCTTTCTAATGGACTTCCTGTGGCAAAAAATACAAGCTGAAGAGAGAGAGTTCTCCATCCATCCCTAAACCTCCATACTCAAATTCCCTCAGCTAATCAGTGACACATTACAAAACCCATTGGTTGACATTTGTTTTGTTGTCCCTTTAATTAAGCACATGCATTATACTAGGTTATGATGCTTTTTGGAAGCACACAATTATAGCACCATTCAGCAATGAAGCCTCACTTTTCAACGTCCGTCACGATCGGCCAAATTTAGAACTTCGTTACTAATTTAGGGGGTCGGAATTAATGGTTAAGAGCTGGCACTGTGCAGGCTGATAAATCCTTACCGAGGAGAACGTCAAGTGGCAAACTGCAAGAAACCTTAATTTTTCTTATTTATACAAATGAGCTTCTCTTTTCCTGCTAATATGGCTGCTAATATCTAATTAGTAAAAAAAAACAAACAAATTTTCAAAATTTCAGTCAGACAATTGAAACCCTTCTGGTCCTGTACTACTTAAGGTCTACAGCTAACTTAGTACAAACATGTTTGTTTTCTTAAAATGTTTATATGAAATCTTCATTTATTATTATTATTATTATTTCTCTTTGAAAAGAACTTGGACTCGGTAGATATGTATGTAGTTGATAGGAGGAATGCCTGTTAAATATATAAATACTTTAAGTCCCTTGTGGACCGTATTGGGACCTTCGGTTTACAAGGTCGTCCCATAACCACCAAGCGGCGTCCCAGCGTCTAGCACGGCAGGCCACAGCTGACCTAGTGTCCCTCGGTATCTCCTTCATCCATGTGTTCCAGCCAATGCCATGAAGCTATGCATTTAACACTGTTTAACAGCTGTGATATGCACAGTTAACTGTATATGTTGCTCTGTATGAATTGCGGTTCCCACTCCCAACATGTTGGAAACACCAGACTGATTTACGTCACCCTTGTTTTAATTACCATCATTACATCCTTCTGGTCCGTTTGATACCTAATAGGCTGTGTTCTGATGCCAGTTGAGCCATATCCAAAGGCATAAATGTCCGAAGGACCTTATTTTAAGCGCTTTCTAAGTACTTTGAAAACGACTCCGTCAAATCCTTTTTTTTCTCAGAATTTTCATCACCTGTAATTTTATCCATGAACTGTTTTTCAAAACCATAATAAGAGCGTCAATTCAAACATTATTCTGGTTCAGCAACAGGTTCTGAGATACTTGCAGCACTTCTTTTGTGCTCTACAATACTGTCCACCCTATAGCTAACTCACCTTATACCAGCTTTTCCATTAAGCAAAGTGTGCTGCCAGTTTTAAATGCATGAAAGACGCTCATCTGCCAGGCAGATTCTGGACTGTGTTGAAAAGGGGTTGCTGTTATCTGAGTCTGCTTCCCATTTTTACATTTCATGAAGATTGACTGCTTCCTTTCACTGCTTCCTTAACTCAGCGCTGGACATTCACCCGGACAAAAGTCAATTCCACTTAAAAGCAACACAAAGAATCAGCCGGGACAACAGCACATTCTACACAAGGCAGAGGTTAGCCAAGGTCTGGCCTTTTCAAAGGCCAATTAAGTTTTACTTTTAAGAACATAAGAACATAAGAACTATACAAACGAGAGGAGGCCATTCGGCCCATCGAGCTCGCTTGGGGAGAACTTAACTAATAGCTCAGAGTTGTTAAAATCTTATCTAGCTCTGATTTAAAGGAACCCAAGGATTCAGCTTGCACTACGTTATCAGGAAGACTATTCCATACTCTGACTACACGCTGTGTAAAGAAGTGCTTCCTTAAATCCAGTTTGAAATGTTCTCCCGCTAATTTCCACCTATGGCCACGAGTTCTTGTATTTGAACTAATGCTGAAGTAACTATTCGGTTGAACAGCATCCAAACCTGTTAGAATCTTATAGACCTGGATCATGTCCCCCCTCAGTCTCCTTTGCTTGAGGCTGAACAGATTTAGCTCAAATAACCTTTCCTCGTATGACATTCCTCTAAGACCAGGAATCATTCTTGTGGCCCTACGCTGCACCTTTTCTAAGGCCGCTATGTCCTTTTTAAGATATGGTGACCAAACCTGTACACAATATTCTAGGTGAGGTCTCACCAAGGAATTGTATAATCTTAGCATTACCTCCCTTGACTTTTATAATGTTACTATCTGATGTCTTTCTTGATGGGAACTGCTTGTGAGATATAAGACCCACCAAGGCAGTTTGTAATAAAACATTTACTACAGTGCCCTTCCTGGATCAGAGGCATCTGAGGTAAGAGGTGACAGACAGAGGGAACAAAGGGTAGGATGAACGTCAAGACGCAGATAGATGTACTGTATTCACAACCAAGAGCAAACAGGAGAAGAGCAAAGCTTCAGAAATTGACACTGACAGTCTGGCTGAGGACGTCAGGTGGCTGGGTGGTTGACCAAACTGCACATTAATAATTAGCATACTGGTTATCTTACATGTGATCCATTCAGAAGAATCAATTTTGCTCTGCTGTAGAGACATAGTATAGTTGTCCTGCACTATTAAAAAGAACCTTCCAGAATGATTTGCTGTACGGCCGGTATGTTTGATTTATTGTGCTTTGACTGGAAGCAGCAGGTGTTTTTTGCAGTGCCTGATGGCTGACGGCTTAAATCGTGCTTTCCATTCATGCTCGCGGAGCTCCACGGCAGTCCATCTCACAGAGGGCTTCAGGGCGTGATGAGCAAGCCGCCTCTTGGAACACAGAAGATGTTCGAGGTACAAAGGAATGCTACCAAAGTGCCCTTGCGGAACCTGACCTCTGCGCAGTCTTTCCATTCCGATCGCTGGATTAAAACATGCTCATTGGAAATGCTAGCAATCTCATCCTCATCTCTACAGTGGACAGTGACATACGCATCCATCCTACAAGCCCTACTTGTTCCTCATCTGTAACCTATGAATGTTAGTGTAAACACGACGCCTGCTGTTTGTTGGGGTCTGTGGGCGGGGGGGGGGGCGGGGGGGGGGGGATGGGGTCTGAGCAGAAACTGTACACCTTACAACAAACAAAAGGTTGCTGAGTTGTAACCCTGTGGTGCTCAGTCCTGGAGAAATTCCAAGCCTGTGGTTGAGGAGACGCCTTTTACCAACATGAGGTTCAGAGCTGCAAGGCAGAATCATCTGGCCACAGTGGGATGTCTCGTCCCTGGAGATCCTGGCTCCCTTTAGTTTAATGAGAGTTATGTAAGTATACCATGCCCCCCCCTCCCCAGACTGGAGTCCCCCACCACTGCCATGGCTGGGTGCTATGGGTCCATAAGATGTCATGCTCCCATCCTTCTTGCCAGTCTTGATCAAGCCACAGTCCCCTCCCCTTTTCCCTCAAGGACTTTGTCATCATCCCAGAGCTCCCTGTTTCCCAGCCCAAGTCACCCCAGTCACCGCTAATTGCAAGGTGACCCCGCTGATGAGCCGGGCTGGCGGCCGGCTGGCCTCGTTTTATGAGGAGGCTCTGCTGAGCGGACCACTTTCCACACGCTCCTCACGTTAAAGCCACATCGGGCCCCGGCTAATTGTGATCCGTTGGCCGATATGGGAAACAGATGCCAGTCTCGAGTCAGTTTTCCATTGCGGTTTTTCACTCGCTTGCCCCGCCTCGCCCGAAGATTCCTCGACAAGCACCAGCTACTTATGGTAATCTGCTCCTGCCCATGCTGCTCCTATTACTTCCATCTTTCTCGCTGTTTGGTATCCTGCTCACAATCCTCCCCAGGGCCCCTTTATAGATGATAGATACCTTGATGCAGGATGCTGGTAGGCGATTAGGCACTTTTATGACATCAAATCCATGTATCATAATATTTTTTTGCAAATTTTTTTTTGTATCATCCTTTATTTTACTAGCTTTTTTGTAAACAGATCCAACATTAACACCGCTAACTGTGTTTTTTCTGAACATTGGAGAACTTTGCATCTTTGAGGCATTCGGCACAGCAAAGGGGAAGCAGGCCCACAGTCCACATAACTTTCACTTGTCAGGGGCAGCGTTGTGAAGGTGTCGTGCCTTCCCTTCTCAAGCTTAAGATCAAAGCATACACTGTTTCCACGGTGCCACAAAATACCACAGAACTGAGAAAAACTGAATACAGGGCAAATCTCCTTTGAACACATTTGCTGGCCTTGGCGCAGGAGATACGGCAGAGCTCTGATGGTGTCCTGTTTAGAGCTGCCACTGGTTGGCCTTTGCCCCTGCACTTTCATTAGCAGCAACGGGCCCCCGAGCTCACAGGCCATCCAAAAGGGGCGGAGCTCACGGGGCATCCAAAAGGGGCGGAGCTCATGTGCCCCTCCTGTGACAGAGACCCATGGCATAGTGTTGCACCATCTCTAACTTTACCCCTGACCTGTGTCCTCCATCTAGAGCCAACATAAGGGCACCAGACGGGAGAATGGAAAGCGATATAAGTATCGGGAGGGGGGATCACTGATATCAGCGGTATTTGATTTTGCCTCCCGGAGGTTTGGCAGATGAAGTTGTTTGTTTACATTAACATGGAGAACCATATTTCAGAAAAATATTATTTTGGAGGTAATACAAATTTTCTTAGATTTTTCCTTGGGCCACCCCAGGAAAACGCAGGTGGAGAAGGTTTTAAGAGTGACCACTCTGAGATGTAGCTCCTCCCCGTGAGTCTGTCCAATCAGATAACCCTCAGTGCTCTTTGTCAGTTATCCTACAAAAGTGTGCGCCAGGACCTAAACTGATGGCTCCCTGTGACCGATTGCATCTGACCACTACAGGCCCGCATGGCATTTGTAACCCGGACAGTGGTGTTTGACAGCCGGACCCAAGAAATTCTGGAAGAAATAGCATGGGTCAAATTTATGCATTTCCTAGCGTCCGAATTGCACTGCTGCAATTTCTTATGCAGCGATAATAGCGGGCCTTAGCGTTCCTGCTGGCTGATTACAGGGCTGCGCAGATGGATAGAGCTGCTGCCGATGCTAATGAGAGTAAAGGACCCGCAGGGCAGAGTGAGGAGGTGGGGGGGGGGTTACAATCACAGGACATTGTCCTCAGACCGCAGGGCTGTGATGCGCCACTGCCCGTTCCTGCCAAACCCTTACTGTTAGTATGCTGTGATGAACAGCCCTGAGGAGCGCTGCAGTGTCTCGTTTTATTTTTTTCTTTTTTATTTTTTTTAATAAACTTTCTGCTTAAATGCATCGCAAGTCATGAATCATTCTGTGGCATCTACCACAGACATTAAAAGCCACAGGGGCGGAACCCGTGGCTGGCCTTTTTTTTTTGTTTGTTTAATTCATTGTGCTTTATTAATATTAAGTGGGTCGTTTGTATTATCAGGACTTTATGAACAGTAAAGAGTCAAGCTGAATCTCAGGTATCCCCTCTACCTGGTGCTTGGCTGTGCACTCCTGCGGCTTTCATGCCGTTTTATTGTTTTTTTAAGCCCATCCAAGTGTGTGGGGGCTGCCCGCTAGGAACAGGGAGTGAAGCTGTGAGATATGGAAGGACCTCATTTGGGCGCTATGAAGGCCAGGCTGCTTGACCCACTGGACCCAACGAAGCCTTGGACAAGCACTTTTAAGGTGTGAAGACACAAAGGATTATGGGAATGAAAGCTGTGCCCAGATGAAATTCTGCACAGTGCACACCAGCTCATTGATGAGGCTGACTGAACCGTTAGACCACCTGTCATGCAGTACAGATATATGTCACGTTCAGTGCCGTAGGTGAGCAGGGAAGCAGGGAAACGGAGCCGGGAAGTCAAAATAACGGGGTTTTAATTGAGGAAACAGGACCGGGGAAAGCACACTGACAAACGTCAATGACCGATCTGGGGTACACTGACTGAGACATGGACTAAAAGCACAAGACAAGGCAAACGAAATAGGCAACAGGTGAGAACAAGCAGGGATGAACACGAGGTAATGAGGTGGGCGTGGCACACATTAGGAGCGGACGGAGCGGGGCGTGACAATATAGACTCAGATTCTTTTTTAATTGATTATCTGGACTTTAGGCAAATGAAAGCTTAGAAATTGCTTTGTGTAGTTGGGCGTTTGCAGGCTTTTGATGGCTACATACCTGAAACAGCACCTGTTTAATCTCTGTCAACTATTTAATTTCTTACGCTCTCATAAAAGGACTAACCCTAGATACAACTGAAACAATTGAGCTTACCAGATCACCTATCCATCCACTTTACTCACCACTGATCCAGTATAGGGTCATGGTGAAATTTCATCTAAGCCTTTAAATTCAGAAGAAAAAAAAAGTTTTCAAATCTTCCCTGATGTCCGCCAAGATCAATTCCCAGGCATTTGGCCCTCTAGTGGTCAGAAAACATATGACAGTTTTTAAATTTATTTCTTGAGTCCTCATGTCTGCAGTGGATGCCCTAGTACTTTATGGGCTAGAACAACTAAATTCAGGGCTGATGAGGTTGGCGACACTTGCACATGATTGGCCTGTTCCATAAATCGATGCTGATTGGTGAGCATCTGTTGAATATCAAGCAGGAGAGGCATGCGTATCATTTCAGGGAAAAATTAAGAATCCGTGACGAGCTTTTATTTTCTTTGCATTAACTGCCTGTATTCACATAGTTGTAAAGCGGCTGTTTCTTTTTTTTCTTCTTCCACTTTTATGCTACTGCTTCTTCAAAATTAATTTTTGACGTAATAAATATCCGAATGATTAACTTCACTGGCCTGGAATGTTCCATTTTTCCGCTTGAGTCCGCAGAAAACAAACAGAGCGCAGCAGAAAGCAGACAAGTCGGCGGTAGTGCGAAGACTACGGTCCCAAATAAACCAAATGCAACACCAGCAGGTGTGAGAACGCTGCCTAGTCCACTGTGGTAAACTTGGTGTAGAGTGCAACAATAACACAACAGCGCAGGACAGTAACGCACTCACACGTGTTCCCGATAAGGCATCTTCCACTCTTTCTGTGTTTACATGGTATCAATTTAAGATCTACTGAGGGATTTTTTTATGATGACCTATAAAAATACAAAACTTAAACAATGATTGTGTTTAAAAGGGGACAAGCAGATATTTGCCCCTTATTTTCTGTTCCCCTTGCAGTTTTTGAGCCAAAAGTTAAAACAATCAATTTTTAATGAAATATAAAGTCTTATAAGATAATGGGAGATTTTGATTTTTATTTATTGCATTTTTTCCCTTCTTTTCTTGCCAGTAGCCTCTTGAGCCCAGAAGTTGGTAACTAATGTATATAGCAGGTTTGGGGGGAGCGCCTTACTTAAGGGTAATGAACACCCCCACTTCCGAATGGGAGTCCAAGCAGTAGCTGGAGCTGTACTGTTTTCATACTCTGCGGTTCATAAAAAGAGTCCCCCCCAGCCCACCCCCACTCTATCTTGCTGTCAAGCCATTCCGATCCCAGCTCCGCCACCTGTTATCAGTAGGAACCCAAAGTAGCAACGCTGTCTGACCCTGGTCACTGGCATTTATCCATCCTGTTGACCAGTAGCTGGGCAGTGTGTCAGTTCCTAATTAGTGCATCCTTCTGGTCTGGTCCTAGTCTGTCGTCTGTGTGCAAAGTCTCAAAAATGGATACATTCATAGGGGCAGATGCCCGGGAGAAGTAAACGAGCATTTGCCACATTGATTTGCTGCTGTGCATCCAAGCGTACAGAAGTGTCACTGGATAAATAGGCTTTGTCTTTTATAACCAGCTATGATACCTGCGTCCCAAAATGCGTGCACACTATAGCCTGAATGTACACCATTAAGCTGATCATCTCCGAGATGATTGTTGTTATAAAAAGTGCCGCGGCTGTGGCATTGGGGAGAGGGAGGTCTTTTACTTTCAGAACACCTCAGTTCCCTTTCATTAAAGATCCCGCCAAGGCTTTGAGTGAACATCTTCATCTCAGCGGTAGGTTGCATCAGATTCAAATAGTACAGGAGCTTCAGCGGCTTCCAGGCCGGAGAGACAGATCCCTGCATTTTTCACTGCATCTCCTGCCGTCTGTCTCCGTCCAGGTCCCCAATTTGCATATAACCGCTGACCTGCACAGTTTCCTGTCTTGCAAGCTGTGGGAGGCATTCTGCCTTTGTGCATTATATTGTGGGGGGGCCCCCAGGAAGCCAGGTTTCATCCGTCTGCAATAAATCAGTCTGGGTGCTTGCAGGGGAACTCCTCTGAGCCATGGGCCGGACTCTCAGCTTGAATGATTCCACAGAATTGGTGGGTTTCTGCTCCGTGAAACATTTGCTCTCTCAGGTAGTAAGCGTATGCTGCATCATGCACTGTGAGTGTGTCCACACAAATAAGGCTAAACGTTTGAGCAGTCATCCTTGATTGAAATTCTGATTATACGAGTCATGCTGACCTGAAGGTGTTGAATCCACTCGTGTTAACCCTAATTTGCGTTGTACTTATTTCCAGTAGTGAAAAGATGTTGCTAGATCTTTTATGGTTTTCACTAGAACAATCTATAATAAAAAAAATAGCTAACTACCCCTGAAGTTCACTGGCTAAGTCAATGAGCAATGGGTAGTAAACAGTTTAGTTTCCTTAAAAATAAGATTAAGATTCTCTTGGAGCATTTTTTTTTTATTGGTCCTAATCTACCTCACTTGATCGATGTAAATCTTATAGTGAGTTTCATTTTATTTACTAATAATTTGAGGTGGACGATTGTTGCCTTTGGTTCCTGGAGGAAGAAACACACTTCTTAGCTACATGTCTCTGGTTGAGATTTTAGCCCTGTAATTAAGCAATACATGACACTTTTCTGCCAGAACAAGGACATTCCTTCTGCATGTGATTGTAATTTGGCTTTGCCCTTGCTTCCATCACCTCTCTTTTTACTCTTTTTCTTTTCAAAGGGTCCTCCTGGTCTAAAGGGTGACAAGGTAAAGAAGCATGTATTTCATTATCAAATTCATTGTGTTGTGTCCCACTGTCCCCTCTCGGTCCATGTTTTCCCCTTCTTCTGCATTAATATAAACCACGTTGCTTGATGGTTTGGCTCCACACGATTCCAAACCTCTTTATTTTCCATCCATCTCTAGCACTCTACTATACGGGACAGTATGGGAAAGAGGGAGTTCATGAATTGAGTTTCTTCCTAATTGGAGTGAACCTTTAAAAAATGTGTTTTGTGTGATGTTCTGGAAGCCCTATCAACCTTACGACTCATTTAAAGAATTTTAAATACCCTCACTCTCCCCAGAAACAAGGCTCCTTACATCGATACTGAACTCTTAGACTTTAGTTGGCAATAGCAATTATACCTTATCAATGTTTTATATAACTTGCTTTATAATTGAATTTGAATAACATGCAAGACAACACCGTTACAATTTGCTCAAATAGTTTTAAAGTATGGAAACACCCATGGCTTCTCCGTTTATGACAGAGATGCTATTTATGACAGCATCATTGTTTTCCATCAGTCATAAACTGACATCGCGAGAGAACTCTGGGCTCTAATGATGGTAGTTATTGTTCAGCATACTTTGTTATTTTATGACTGTTTGGAGAAACAAACCATAATCTGAATTTTAGAAGGAAACGTGGAAATGTACCAATGAAATCTTACTAATTTGTATTACTCGTTAGAACTTAAATCAGTCATTCGTCTTGATTGGATGAGCTATGTTGCCGTTGGGGAGCTCATTGGTGTATGCCGTTTCTCCTTATGAGGTCTTCCCAGTGCTTCTCAGACCCACAAAAGGCATGAGTCCTTACTTGCCCAAGGCAGTTCAGTTCTAAATCAGGCCCCAAAAAGGTAAAAAACAGCAGGACTAGGGCTCCACTATGTGAACTCACCACAGTGGGAATTTTTTTTTTCCTTCCAAAAGTGGGGTTTCAAGCCATTGCCTCTGTACAAGTGGATAATTGATAGTTGCCAAATTGGACGCACTTGCATGCAGTTTAATTTGCTGTTTTAGCTGCAGTCTTGGCTATACGGTGTTTGTTGTAAATCCCACTACATCCAAGTCCCCACACTTGACAAACAAAACCATTCCTAGATGGTAGGCCAGAGAAGCTGAGATGCATTCTGGTTTTTTTATGCAGTTAGGCCGAGAGGGTGACATAATTCGAGTGACTGAGCCCCTGATGGTACTCCTAGATATTAATTTCACAAATGATATCCAGCAAGGTTCTGAGACTCTCTTTTAAGTTGTTAAATCTAGTTTATTTCCCTTTATGTCATGCAGAGGCTCTTTTCATTGGTATGTTCGGCACATTGTTATGTCATCTAATTGGACCTATTATTTGATCCAGTTAATTTATTCTCCTTTCCGTTGCTGATGAGTCTGGTTCAAGCCCATCTTATGAAAAGCACCCCTGAACTCGGGTTTTAAACAGCGAGGTCAGAATCAGATTTGTGTTCAGTCCGCTCTCTCAACCTTCTTGTCCGACATACTCATCTCTGTCTCTCAGCTTCACCTGTAGCACCTAACCCTGCTCACCCATAAAACCCTACCATCCCTACTCACTGTCGCTCTTTAAGTCTACCAGTCTAAATCGTTCTACTCAATGTATCGTAACTGTGCCCTCCCTTCCCATCCAAATGGACCATGTAGCAGTATAACCCATAGCCCCGGAATGTCCTATCCCTCTGTCACATAAGAGTCTTATAATAAGCAGTTTTGCCCTCAACAGTTTATTGTGGTGACTGCCTGGAGTATTTTTGTGTTTTGGATCATGGCTTCCTCCCTCTCTCCTCTACCACCTCCCTCGAACCCAGTCCCATCTCTTCTCTCCGTCTGATACAAGCACTCCAACTAGATTTTCTCACTCTTTGCAGGGGGATCAAGGAGACCAGGGCCCGCGGGTATGTGGAATACCTAGTGCCGCCGCCTCTGTTTGTGGTCCGTCAGCGTAACGTCGTCTGCATGCGTTGCGCACGTTACTGCATTTTGCATGATTCAGATGCATTGTGTTTTGGAGATACAGTATTTTTTTGTCTTGCCGAGCACAAGTACTTACATTGAGTTAATGGTTCATGCTGTGGGTGGGAAGGATAGTGGTTTTAATACTTGTGGGAAAACAACTGAACCGGGACCAGTTTGCTACAAGAAATGCCTCTGCTCTGTTTGAAAGACAATGTTCTATTGTTCTTACAATGATATTTCAACATGTATTTACTTAGCAGCTACTTTTATCAATGACAAAGATATTGATTGAGTAATTAATAGGTATTTTTTCCATTGTGGTTAATACCTCTTCACACCAGGCATCATCACTTTTTGTGATCTTTGGTGTTACTACTTGTGTTGTTTCTGAACCTTAAGGCAGAGCCAGCAGCCAAACAGATGCTAAACTGTGAAGAACATATTCTGCCCACTTTCATAAAGTCTTAAAAAGCCCATATTTGCTTCATATTAGTCTCAGCATTTTTCTTCAACAGATAATGTATATTTTTTGTAAAACATAGTTCTAGATCATTTTTGATAAAAAATAGTCATATGCTTGTTCTTTAAGGTTTACTGTTCGAACGCATATTTTTTTGTGCTGTGCAGAAGTTTCTAAATCCTAGCAGACAGGCTGATCATGATGATCTAGTGAGCCTTCCTTCTTTTAAATTTTTGGAATATCTGTGTTATTCAGCCTCTGTTTCTCCACCTGGCCCTAAAAAAAACTCTTGCACTGAAGGCTAAGCTCATTACTTTCTCTGAATCCATCATCTTGGACAGATGTGAGGTCAGAGTAGCAGAAGTATCCCTAATTGATTTCCTGAGGCCACATAAAGGCAGGAAGATTGAGACGAGGGCCAGCAGACTTCTAGTAAATCATCTTTGATGCAGTAGTCTGGTTTGTAGATCTACAGACATAGGGCCGTATTTTCTACAGCAGGTTCTGTGGTGCCCACATCCAGCTTCTGGTCCCACATATGGTGGTCTGTTTAGTGATAATCAGGTCTCCTATTCACACATTGTCCCTTTCACCTTAAAATGCACATTTCTTTTTTAGTTAATACTAGCCAGAGTATATCTAAATGCTAAATGCTCTCCCAGAGTAAATCAAACAGAAGAGACACTTGACAAGTGTTCAAACGTTGCTCTTTTGAACTCTCAGACATATCGTCTAGGACAAATTGCAGTCAAAGGTCTTTGCAGTCCATCAGTGACTCAGTGAATTGATTAATTTGATTATGTAGGGGGTCGATTCTTGCCCAGATTGAGTTTCTGGGATTGGAAATAATACCATGAAGCTAAGGAGCTTACCTTGAGCACTGTAAGATAGATAGGGGAACTTTAGCTGCTTTCGCTTTGGATAAACAAACAGTGCTCTAATACTAGTCGTCACTCTCAGTTTGTTTAATTATTTTACTATCGTGCCTAGCCACCAGCCACGGGTGGTGAAAACGCTTGAAGGAAAGGAGCAGGGTACACTCACCACCAAATCAAATTATACACTGAAATGACATATTGACTTTGCACATTAAATTAGTAGGTAAAAATGCAGTGGAACAAAATTATGGGCTTTCACGAAAGATTTGTTCGATGAGTGATGCCGGAATTAGAGAGACCATACTTGTTCTTGGCAGATGATTGTTTAGAAAGCAAGTTAAACTTCCTTGCAGAAAAGCTTCACTTTGAAAATGTGAGCTATTATTGTTCTGTGGAAACTAACAGTGAAAATACAAACATCTAACTTAATGTGTATATTATTAAAAGAACAATGGCTTGTTATTGTTCATCATAGGCCTTTTTAATTTTTATACAGAAGAAATATACTTGTATGACCAGTAACTATGAGCATGGGTCTCAGCCTACAGCATGTGGCACGCAGAGCAGGTGCTCCAGCTGACCTCTTGCCATTTGGGGGTGGAAGGGTTAGGTCAGAGGGCAGGCCGGCAATCACTTACAGAGCGCTGTGAGTGTGGGAAAGCATGTGACACTGCTGCGGCTTGGAAATGGTCATTTGCGGTCACAGGTACCATGTGGCAGGGTCATCGGCTCAAGGGAGGCAAGCGAGTCAGGGGTCAGAGGATAAGCAATCAGCACACAGTGCTACCGCTAGTCAGACAAACAAAAGTGGGCCCCAGTGCAACACCTGAGCAATACGTTACTGTTCATTTGCTCCAGTAGACGTCAGTAGCAGTGCGGTCTGCTGCCTAATATTGTCACCAAGATGTCTTTGTTCAGAAGCAGTACAGAACAGAGTCAGTATTTGTGTATGTAATAGGTTCTTCAAAGAGGATTTACTTGGTGAAAGGCAGTGTTGTGTCCGACATGGTTCCTTTTATCATATGTGTTAGTAAGTTTTTGACTTATTAAAACTTTATTGCCCTTGACAAATAAGAGCTTCAGAAGAACAATAGTAGCTCTCTTAGCCTGCAATTGAACTGTTGTTCCATGTATGTTATTTTGTTTGCGCTGATGCATTTGTTATAGGCACATGAATCAATAAGTGTTGCTCTTAAAAAAAGATTAAAGGAGTCCATTGAAATTGACTTAGGAAATACTGTTGTCGAACTTTGTTTGTCAGAAATCCCCATGGAGTTGTGCAAGCTGGGAAATAATACTGGAACATTTTTATGAATGTGCATTTTTTAATCCATCTGGCATTCAAAGGGGGATAATCAACGACATATCATAGGATAATGCTGTTTCTTATTCTGGAGGCAGTGTTTGGGGGGTGCAGTGTTGCTTTTGCTTGATGGTTAGGGTCACATGGCATGTCTGTTTTTTATTTTCCCCATCCCACACCCGAGCCCAGCCCTTACCTGGGCACTCACCCTGCTTCGGGCAACAACGATAACGTACGTCCACCAAACTCGGTGAAAAGAAAACTGGAGCGATTCGGGAATAGCCTGGATTCCCGATAAACCGCTACGGCATTAGCATTCTCAGCCATGACGACCTTTCCCCCTTGGTGTGGTGGGGGCTAAGGGCTGTGGACCACCCCGAAGAGCACTATGGTCAGCGAGAAAAGTGGGAGGGACGCTGCCTCCGGGGTTTGTGTGAGGCAGAGCTGTATTCCCTTCGCGAGGTGACATGTAGGGGAGGGTGGGCGACAGCTCGACGCATTAATTCCTGGCCAGCTCTGCGGCGAGGAAAGCGGGATTGTACTGACTGCTGGCATGTTATAAAAGGTCAGGAAAGGGGGGGGGGGGGGGGGTCCCACACCAAATGAATCAGGCCAATACAAAAAAAAGTCAAGTAATGAGTCCGAGAAGGCAATTAGCCACGGTTCGTTTGCATATTGGGTAGTGGGGAAATGCCTGAGAGACCAATCAGCATGCTTAACCGGTCAGCCGCACACTCTCTATTCCCATTCTCGGGACGTTTCACGTCATAAATACCTGTGGAGCTCTGACTCTTCATCCACCATCACCTCCCGCAGGTTTCATTTCACTGTCAAGCGGTGTACAGTCAGCACATTTCTTCAGCAGTCGTCCGATTACATGGAGATGTAAGGGGATGTAGGCCGCGCCATTTCACATGGAGATGTAAGGGGACGTAGGCCGCGCCATTTCACATGGAGATGTAAGGGGACGTAGGCCGCGCCATTTCACATGGAGATGTAAGGGGACGTAGGCCGCGCCATTTCATATGGAGATGTAAGGGGACGTAGGCCGCGCCATTTCACATGGAGATGTAAGGGGACGTAGGCCGCGCCATTTCACTTTGCTCCCCCTTTCTATCCTGTGACTTATTGGTTAAGATGCAGGGGAGACGCGGTATATTGGGTATATTGGGAAGAGCGGTCATGTCTCCAGCCTGACATCCGGATGATCGTGAGCTTAATGAATCCCGCATGTCCAGATCAGAAGGCACTTAAACCCATTTAGACACCCACTCGTCTCTTTTTTCCCCCCATTCAATGCATTTGGCCGTGGTATGGATATCAGGCTGTGGATTTTCAAGTGAAATGCACGACACAATGCAGTGTCTGGCTTACCCGCAGAGCTGGTTCTCAACTTTCCTCTGTTCCGAGTGATTTGATTATTTGATCAAAAAATAGTGGGTAGTTACTGTATACTGGAAATTGATTTTTGTATGGAGTCAAAATTTGGCCCGTTTTGGAAAACATGAACAATGGACCCTGCTGTTCTGTGAATATCTTGTTGGAATTCTCTCCGTTTGAAACTAAAATAATTAGTCCACTATTCTCCTTTTTTTCTGAAATGGGCAAATCTCTTGGTCACACACTCATATAATTATTCTGGCTCTAGTTGAAAAGGCGAACTCCACTTGTGTTGTATGGGTTCCAACCTGCGTGAGGCGCCATTTTCCTTTGTTTACTTTAGCGCAGCACGTCACGCACCTTATTGCTGTTATTAGGCAGAATAGATAATTATTCTGAATTTCCATTTGTATATTTTGAAATGTGGGCCTGGAGGTCTGTGTGTGGGATTTCATGTTCCTTGCATGTTTCTGTGAGTTTCCTCTGTGGACTCTTACTTCCTCCTACAGGCCAGCGCAGTGCAGGTGACCCTAAGTAGACCTGTGTGTATGAGCGTGTGAATATGTCTGTGTGCTGTCTAATGCCTGGTGTCTAATCCAGATTTTATCATTTATGCCATAGATCACTTGGTATTAAGACCGAAGTTCACTAGCATAATGGCATAATGCATTCGGTGTTGTCCAGAGCCCAGTAAAGATCGGCTGTGTTGACAGTGCAGTCAGATGCTTTGCATGCCAGTTAAGTGTGTGAAAGAGCATTTCACAAGCAACTGAGAACTGAAGTCTTTAAACCATAGTGGGTTGGATTATCTGGTGAAACGTCCTTCCTGTTGGTTACTTTGATTGGTTGCAATTTTTTATTGACACTGGGTTAAACCAATCAGAGACAATGAAAATCCCACCTGCCACTATACTGCATTGTTGAAAGGGTCCTAACGTATTGGCGATACTTCCAATTCGGATTTTTTTGGACGTGACAGGATTAATTTTATATTGGAAAATCTGTTAATATTAAATAAAGATATAACATCTCATACATGCTGTGAAAAGATTAGACATAACAGAGATTAATCATGTATTTTTACCTCAGTGACTATGACATTAATCCTTATGACATTAGCCAATGGCAGGAGGTTACATTTTTCACATAATATGTATTATGCATTAGTTTCTCAAATAATAAATTGGTATCATCTTTTACATTGAGATAAAGCCATTTTAATGGGCAAAACTGACATGAACACATGTTGAACTTTTTAACTGGCCTGACTAAAGGATCCTGCTAAGAAAAAGGATATTTTTTTACTTGTATGTCATTCACTTATCCATTTCAAAGTAGAATTGTGAAACGTTTGTATCTTTGTAAAGCCCTTTCAGACTGAAAAAATGGTCTAAGACATTGTTCTTCAAATCCAATATCTATCTGAACATTTGAAATAAATCCAGGATGCAGTGAACCGTAATTCTGAAAACACTGACATATTACTAGTGTCAGTATCTATATAAAAATCAGGACAAAGAGAATTGTTCCACAGGTGGTACTGACCAAAGCTTGGCACACTTTACAGAGAAATATCTGTGCTTATCGTTCTGGTATGAAGCCTGGATTAAACTGTTGCTTTAGTTATGAACACCAGTAGTGAGTAAGGCACTAATCTGTTTCAGGAGACAAGTTTTGCTGGAAATGGCAGAGGGTCTGTTTCAGAGTAGTCATATAAACTGAACCACTGATCAGGAATCAGTGATTGATTGTTAGGGCTGATGGTGGCTGACTTATCCCAGGTTTGAAACCAGATATCCTTCCACTGTGAGTGTGGAATTGTTCTCACTGGATCTGGATTCAGAGCTGGTTTACGAGCTGTGGTGCAGTGCTTGGTGTTTGGTGTGAGTGTGTGCCATCTTTGTCCTGCAATGTCCTGCGTGCTCCATGTCTTGCCCTGCTGCCATGGTGCCACTTTGTGCTGTGTGTTCCCAGGGTCTGCCTGGCCTTCCCTCACTGGCGGCTTTGCACAGCAATCAGATCCTGACCGTCAAGGTTTGTGGGCGCAGCTTAGCCACCCGGTCAGACCCATGTCCCGAGACCCCCGCCCTCTAGGGTGGGGTACACTCAGAGCTCATCAGTGACCAGCCTGTGACCCCCGGTGACCAAACAGTGCTCTAGACAGACCCTGTGCAGATAGAACTGTGACTAATTAATTGGTTTTGATCAGTCACCAACAGATGCAATGCTGACAGCTTCCACATCTGGCTTTCCTTCCTCTTTCCATGTACTCAAGGTCAACATGTCCCACCAAGGCATGGAAGAGGAAAGGTAGCCTTTATGATCCAGTCATTTCTGGATGATTGGAAGCAGTGTCTTTAGCCTCCAACCATAGCATGGTTTGGCAGATTCTGTTCAGCCTTGTTTGCATGGAATAATTCCAGACTAGATCATCAATCAAACTGGTGAAAAGTTTTCAAATCACATCTTACCAGTTGACTAAGTTTTTTTTTACTATTTCTCTGATCTATAACAAGCTCAAAAGCCTGTAATTTTTTCTGAATGTACCACATTGGATAAAAAGAGCAAAAAAAACCCAACAAGAATGTATATCCGGTCACCGGTCACCTGGTCCATGTGAGATTCTAGCGTGTGCCGTCTCCTGGGTCTGACAGGGCACTAAGCTTTGTTGTGTTCACGACACAGTGCCTTTCTTGCTGAGAAATACGCCCTGGTGATGTCCAGGGATTTCCTCTCGAAGATGCACTCCTGATATGGGGGTGACCTCTTCATGGAAAACGTGTATTTCTCCATGCAAGAAGGGCGCTAAGCCTGTTTTCAATACACTCCTAACCTATTTTTTGCCTTTATTTTCACTTTTTTGGGACCTCCTTCGACTATCTCTTCTTCAACCTCTCTCATCTCTGACCTTCAACTTCTGACCTCACCTGCTCAGATGGTCTTCCCTAAGATCAATCATGGCTTTCTTTCCGCTGATCAGCAGCTCATAAAACGCCGGCTGATTAAGGTAGTGCTGACTCGCTCGTGGTCCCAGGTCTTCCTCTTGGACCCTCACTCCATCATCTTATCCTCTTCATTCATCGGTTTGCGTGACTAGTCACAAACACACCAGACATGCATAGTTGGTCTTCATTCCTTCCACAGTCGTGTAAAAAAAGAATCACTATAAATACTGCCAGGTTTATAGAGCACAGTTAGCACCCATTCGCACAATAGTGTAACTTGTGACCCAAGTCTTTAATGGCATCTTGAGTAGAGGGATAAAATATATAGGCCGCAATCTTAGGTTCTTTTATGAAGTCCCCGTTGTAGTCTTTTGTTTATAGTTTATTTTATATCACTTCTATAAAGCACTTGGTTCAGCTGTAGTCAGTTAACCATCAGATCAAAAGTTTGCCCCATTTTGGGAGCTAAAAAATACCAGAATTGTGGCTTATGAACTTGTGTATGTGTTTTAAAATGCAACTTTAAAGACTATTTATTGCGACTTCTCATGCATGTAATGCGTCGCCGTTATGGTTTTCTCAAAAAGACACATCAGTGGCATAGCCGCGAGTAAAATCAGATCAAACCCATATGTTCCTATAGGAAATACAGACAAACTCCTCCATCATTAATTAACATGAAAATATACCATACATACAAGCATGCAGACACACTGTGTTTGAAAATGCAAACCTTGCTCCATGTCTTTCATGGAAGAATTCTCTTCAGCCTTTTCCTCTTTGCTGTAGAGTAACATTAGCACATTCTTAGCTTTCATGCAAATGGAATTCTGTATGCAAATGTTTGTGCGATGATTAGGACTGTTTTAACAGCGTTCCCTGATTTAAAGTGAGCATCTCCCCCCTGTCCCACTGATCAGGGAGATCAGGGTCAAGCTGGCCCTCCTGGGCCTCCTGGCCCCCCAGGTCCACCTGGCCCCAGGGGACCCCCGGGGGACACCGGCAAAGATGGCCCCAGAGGAATACCAGGGCTTCCGGTGAGTATAAGGAGGGTGATTGGTATTTACTTATTTTTTGTGGAAAAGGAGACCCCCAGAAGAATATACACCAAGGCCAGTAACGAAAATAAACTGAAGATCTATGAGCGATTGGTCCTCAAATGCAGTTTTTCTCAGACTTTGCTGCCTGATATGAATTTATGTTTTGCCTTTTGCTTTCCACAAACTCTTAACTCCTTCCATGTGTGCAGCACTGTCAGTGGCATGGTGCATTCATTTATGTGCATTTTGAACCGAAAAAAATAAAAAATAAAAGCCTGTCTTTTATTTGCTGTCATAAAATCTGATTGGCCCTCGGACAGGTTTCTGTTCCTCTTGGCATAAGTCACGGTGTAAAAATATGATGTGTTGTTTATATGTTTTCTTCCAACTGAGGTAATTATTGTTTTCAGCATTCCCGGGTGCGCGATCTTAAAACAGACAGAAGATTGTTATTAAATATGTTTCATTTTCCCAGCTGGATTTTGCCACTTCCTCCGTTTTTTCATTCACACGTGAAGGAATGCTTTCTGAATCACCCAGGGAGATACGTTCGATATTTACCTGTGCCAGAGCCTGCAGTGGCTGGCAGTGAAACAATACCTTTGCCCTTCCTTTTTTTGATAAATTTAGTGTAAAAAAAAAAAATTGCCACCGTCTGACACATTTAATATTTCCATTAAAATCTCTTCTACACCAAACAAGACACTGAATACCTGGTAACTAAATCCACAGATAGATTCTAAAACAGAATGACTGTCCGGACACCTGACACCCGGAGCCTCAAATGACACGGAGAAAGACTGAAACCTTGGAACACGGTAGTCGGGTTTCTGAACAGGAACTCTCAAATCCCACCAAATTCTCATAATAAAATCTTCAGCACCGAGAAGGGATCTGCTGAGTGGGTCTTGGAACTGCAGTTTGAATGATTTATGGCTAGAAAACAACAAATAGGGCTCTTGGTATGTTGTACCTTTTGCCCAAACATAGTGTTTTAGAAAGTGATGTAATGTTTGTTTTGCTTAGCAGACACTTAAGCTTTTAGTAAAAATTATGTACTTGTCTAAATATTATTGATATGTACCTATTTGTGCATGTAGTAAATGCATTTATTGGATTTCCTTACATGATTCTAAAACTTCATTAATTTACCACACTGATGAGGACTACACTACTCTACCACGATCTACACCTGCACGCTTGTCCAAAGATGTCCCCATAACGTACCTTTGTCTGTTGTCACAGGGTGACCTCGGAGCCTCAGGAGAAACGGGCCCAATGGTAAGTCTCTCTTGAAAATGGCAAAATGCGCATACTGTGTATATCTGCCTACTCGCTGTGCCCTGCCATGAAATGAGAAGGGGATTTCATTTGAATCCAGGCCTGAGAATATATGCCAAACAATACAGTAACCATTTTGGGTCCATCTTGTAAACATTCCCTAATGAGTTTTTTTTTTTGTTAGGGAAAAAAAACTTTTGAGGAAGTTTCTCGTGTTTTTTTTACTTTTTGAAATATAGGTATTATAATTAAGGATTCTAGTTATTTTTCCATTGACATCCAAAAACATAAATATGGTTTATTTTTGATAGCTATCTTGATAATTCCCTAAAATGTTAGCAGAAGTTATGGTTTGACTTGATTGCGATTGTGTTTATTGTAGGAAGGCTTTTTATGAGTGTGTAGAAAGTGTACGACATTTAGATTTATTTGTTCTTATAAAACCACAAATTTAGTAATAGGAACCTTCCAGCCTTTGAGCGTCAGTGACAGAGGAGTCGGTCCTGGCTGTAGTGGGAGCGCATGTGAGCACTCAGAATGGGACACTGTCACGTTTCTCTCTGTTTGCTCATATTGTTGTAATTGGCTATCCATTGAACTTTACTCCACGTGGAGAAAAACTAATCCCATTTCTTAATAGAAACTTGTGTTCAAACCCCCTGTCAGCAATTCAAAGTAATTTTCTGAAATGAATTATGTGACTCAGTCAGGGGAATCTGCAGTTGTTACTGAGAATAGCCATTTTTATCGTAAATGTTAAACCATTACCATAATTCAAAATCTCATTGTGGCTGCGTGGGTATATAAACACTGGGAGCTGAGCTAAAACATACAGCAGAAGTGGTTCACGAGGCACCGGAAAATGTTTATTTTCACACATGAAACCCATTAGAGGGGCAAACTGATCCAATTAGCAGCAACAGAATGCTGCTTTGGTGTGTAGCAAATTAAGCATCCTATAAACCCCTCCCGTCTCGTGGAAATGCGTGGGACACTCCGATGTTTACAGGCGTCAGATGCGTGAACGAGGGAGGAGGGACGGGACGCGTTGGGTGATGTGCGGATTTTGCGGGAAGGGCTGGGAATGGCACGATCCAGCTTGGAAATCCATCCATTAGGGTCACAGGGACAAGCTTAAAATTCTATTGTCCTAAAGCCACTGATTTATTTATATATCAGAATATAAATGTGCCTCAGTCCGGTCCGCTGCCAGCATTGACAAAGATGTCTCTCTTTTCCACTTCTGGTGGTGCTCCTGCAAAATGCTTCATCCAGATCGGTGCCATGGCACTAAAAATCTTTTCCAAACTTCCAAAGAAGTGTTCATGGTGACTACTTACAAAAAAATACTCTCTTGGATGGCTGTCTCAGAAACAGCTTTATAAGCCATATACATATGGTTTATTATGCAAATAACTTTCTCTCTTTTAAGAACTAGTGGATTATAACGTTATGTCTTTGTTAAGGTCAATTAAGGGGAGGGGATATGAGTGACAAACTGCACGATTTGTGTAGCTTATGTTCCACACAAGAGAATTGTTGATTGATTATGCATATTAAAAGGCCGACGCCCACTGAAGTAGCGGGATTGTAAATGTATTCATGAGGTAGAAATTACTTTTACAGCTCTTCTCCAGTTGCCATTGTGTAACTTGGTCGTGAATGCTTTGTTTCAAACCGTTCCTGGACTCCATTCTTAACTATTAAATAACCCCTAACATTTAAACAGTCCCATTGTTGTAGTCTTTCAATTAAAAAATTGGGGTTAATCTTAAAAACAATTTGGGAGAACATTTTAAAACAAATTTGAGGAAGCACTTCTTTACACAGCGTGTAGTCAGAGTATGGAATAGTCTTCCTGCTATTGTAGTGGAAGCTAAAACCATGGGTTCCTTTAAATCAGAGCTACAGTAGATAAGATTTTAACAACTCTGAGCTATTAGCTAAGTTCTCCCCAAACGAGCTTGATGGGCCGAATGGCCTCCTCTCGTTTGTAAATTTCTTATGTTCTTATGTTCTTAATTTCGATGTTGTTGAGTAGGGTTATTCAAGTCATGGTCCTTAAGGTCTGATAACTGCTGACTTTCCAGCCTTCAGGTATGAAGCCTCTTTGCCCAATCAGAATCAGTAATTACTTGACTAACTACCTGGGAGAACTGAAAACACGGCCTGGATTTGGAATTTGAGGGCCAGATTTAACAGCCCCGTTGTAGAGGATACAGTCGCTTCTGACAATGTATCCTCTTACAGTAGATGCTGTGAAGTTATAATAGGATTGTTTTTTTTTTTCTTCCAGAACATAAATTAGATATCAGTTCATACATCAAAGTGCATTTCTGCTACAAGCTAATTGTTGCTCACTGCTCTTAAGACCATGGGCAGAGATGGACTGGCCATTGGGACTAGCAAGAAAATTCCAGGTGGGATGTTGTAAGCCAAAAATGTTCAAGGTGGCCCGCTCCCCCAAGGAGTGAAAAATATCCAATTGGGATATATTTTCCCAGGCTGTTCATTCTTCTCATTCCATCCCTGACCGTAACCCTCCAGTCACACCTAAAGACACAAATGATGCAACTAAATGTACTTAAAAAAATTAAAATCACTGCTGTGATCATGGGTCACATGACGTGGCTCCCTGCAGCTGACTCTGTTTTGTCGACCGTGCCCCATTGCCCATATGGGCAAGAAAGATAACAGCCGAGTAACACACAACGGGGAATTCTGATAATCTCTGTCTGCAGGGGTTTACAGGGATGCCCCTGGGGCAGTGAACCATGCCTGGTGTAATTGCATTCTGGAGGGGAGGTACATGCCCTCGTCTGCGGGCCGCATTCCAGGGGCCCGTGCCCATTTAGCGCCGCATGGATTTTTGATCTCGTCACTATTGTTAAGGAAGAGCGCGCGAATTCCATGGCTCCATGAGCCTCCAAACATGTGGAGCTCGTTAGAACGGCGTTTTGGGCCCTCTGTCAAGCATCAAGGAGGCCCTCTTTGTAAGAGTTGTAGTCATCGTTTTGTCTTTGGTGGTATGGGACAGTAGTGGGTGTTTATGGAGGGGTGGTGTTAGCAGTCAGGGGTTTTTACCTTCTAGAGATTGCTGGCAGCACTGTGCACCTTTGCATCACGACTGGGGTGAGGGTGGTGGGGGCCAAGTTGGGGGATGGAATTATTAATGTTGAATGTTAAAGTCATGGAGGTTCTCACGGTGCCTGGCGCCGCCTCAGAGTGCCACTGTCGAGCCGCACAGTGGAGAGCAGAAGCCGGTGACTTTTTCCGCAGCCCCCTGCCAGCCTGCCCCCATGGTCAGGAAGGCGGTCACCTCGCACGGCCGACAGAGCCCACGCCCCAGCCTCCCGCTAATGTGCCGCTGGCTCATAAATGGGCTGAGGCGAAACACATTTTCTGTGCGTCTCTCATCACCTCCAAGCCAAACATGAAGTGGAGATATCCTGGCATACAGCTAGTGCCAAAAAGTAAATATGATTTTTTTCGCTTGAGATGTGTTCCATGGAAGATTAGTAATTGAAGAAGTAAACCCGTGTAGGACTGTGAAAAAAGCAGCCGTAAACATAAATAAAGATTTTTTTTTTTTTTTTGGAGCTCGTGCTCTTTAGAAATCATTTTGTTTGGAGAAACATGTTTTGCCCTCCAAAGCTTGTTTTAATGCATCATTTTGGCCGGGGCTTCTTGGAGCATTAAGGAGTTTGTACTACTCATGGGGACCTCATTTCTGCTCCAGAACAATTTGAGGAGGCCCAGGTCCAAGTATTTGGCAAATGGCTGTTTTTCTTGACTTTGTACCACACGACATGTCCATTCTTCTCAGGATGCCAGGATATGCTAATTTACCGGGACCAGCCGTCAATGTCAGATAGCAAATGCACACTAACAGATTGGAAGTTTAAACCGTCTGCGGCCGCAGCCACGCAAATTTATGAACTAGATGATTTTCGGTAAGCATGGTTTAAGAAAATTATTAAATGCCAGCTGTTTTGTGCCTTGCAGTTTACCATTATGTTGTGTAATCAATATAAAAAACAGTAATCAAACAAAGGTCACACTTTTTATGAATGGGTTAAGAGGGGCTTTTATGGAATGTTATCATATAGCTGGCGGATAGAGAAAATATTAACCTTTCATCAAGACCTAATCTCTCACTCACCATATGCTGTTTAGTCCCCCTTCCATTGCTTTGAGGACCCGTAGATTCAGGGCAGAAGAAAAAAAAATAGCTCTGTGAAACAGTCATTTCTCACTGGAGGCCTGAAAGAAAAAAAATATATTTCATTGAACCAGGAAGCTGTAAAGAAACAGAGTTTTGGCCCGAAAGTCTGGTGTTAGTGATAAAGCTATTCGGTGATTCGAGTTCAGTGACAGAGCCGAATGAAAGTGCCACTGAAGTACGGCAAAAGACATTCATTTGCAAGCGAAGGAACTGCGAGCTCTGGGTTGTTTTGTCCCTGAACAGTGACTCCTTGCTGTCCCTTAGCACCTATACGATCACTGAAGTTATGCAAAGAATGTTTTTGCCTCCTCAGAAGCTTGAGAAAAGCTTATAGATATACCTCTGTTATCCAACTGCATGTGCGATTTTTTTATATATATACTCCAGCGCACAATGGCACCATTGAACGCGGGACGCCACGTGAATATACACCACGTCTGTTCACGCCTGTTTTATGTGCCATAATTCATCAGTACCGCCGAATACAAGGCACCAGATCAATTAGGAGGCCTTAGGCGGAGGTCGGTTCGAGGGGCCGGGGCCTGTCCAAGACGACTTGGGCCGGTTCTGTGGAGTTCCCTGGATGTCTCCCAGTTTGGAAACAGGTTTGACGTGCCAGATGGCTCGTCCCAGTGCCCGAGCCAGCCGCGCAGGATTCATGCCATACAATGGCCCCAGTGAGCGGGGTGCGGATGTGCCGTGGCTAGCGGCTCACGCTGGACGGCTGGGTATTCCCAGTCGGAAAAATGCCCCCTCTCCACCAATCATATTAGGGAGTACAGGCTGTTTTGTACAAGTTTTTTTTTTTGTTGTCACTCAAGCATTATATTTTACCATTTTACTGTTGTTTCGCTGCTTTATATATTTTTTTTATTATTATTAATATTTTTCCATGACTGGGCCTAGGCGTTCTTCCCAGGCCAGGGCCGGTTCCAGCTGGTTTCCCCGGCGGAGATTCCTGAGCCGTTCTGGCACACCTCAGAGCCACTCTTACCTCATGCCTGGGGTCTGGCGGCGGCGGGTCGATGTTTGCCGGCTTGTACGGTGGCCTGCCGGGCGGAGGCCTCTCACGTCTGCGGCGGCCAGGAGAGGATGCTAGGTGCTAGTGTTTGGAGTGCTGCGTGTTCAATGTGTTTTTCCCCTCCTCATACCGCACGACGGAAAGATTCCAAATCACAGTTCATCCATCGATGTACATTTAATATAAAAACAGTATATTTCACTCGAGACATGAAAGTGGACTTTAATAATCGTAAATCCTACCCTTGATCCTGAGCTTAGGCCCCTCCTGAACCAGGGAAAACTGAGCGTGAGCTAACGGCACACTTGTAACTTTGAGCACGATGGCTTTGCCCCGAAAGCTGACTGTTACTTTCAACTTTCCAAGCGAAACAACAAAAGTCATGGTAACTCCTTCACTCCATTCGTCTTCTCTGGTTTGTACTCAACACGTGAAAGCCAGCCCTGCCCTGGATGATGCGTCTTTGCATGATGACCAGAAAACTTCCCCTGACCTGTTTTATTCCTTGTGTTTGCAGGGACCTGAGGGACCGCCGGGGCCCAAGGTAAGCTTAAATCAACCTTCCGATGAAATGTTATTTGTCACCTTTGATGAATGAGTCATATAATCTAAATAAACCACATGGACAGAAGCTACCTCTGTTTGTCTGCAGCAGTCTTGTCAACACAGGGACCTGGGTGTCTCCTGGTTTTTCCAACAGCCTATAAAGTCATCTATTAAATCAATTTAGACATTTCCTATAAGTTTGTTTTAAGACTGCAGCTGATTTTATATTTCAAA
Organism: Paramormyrops kingsleyae; assembly: GCF_048594095.1. NCBI lineage: Eukaryota > Metazoa > Chordata > Actinopteri > Osteoglossiformes > Mormyridae > Paramormyrops > Paramormyrops kingsleyae. The sequence continues at coordinate 21,869,597 of NC_132808.1, read as the reverse complement.
TGATTTCAGTGTTGCTTTCTTTTTCTTTGGGGGGAGGGGGGGGGGGTGCGTAGTTGGAAACCTGATAATTAGTCATCAGTCAGACCACTGGAGACCCAGGAAGTCAGCCCAGCCACCTGGGGATACTGGGATTGAGCATGACACTGGTGACCCAGAGTAGGCCAATCAGACACATCCTCTCATATCTGCTGCTGGCTTACAGGACTAATTGCAGCATAGCGTGATTGTGTCAATTGCATTAATGACTCACAAAATGGGACCATCCAATTATCTTTCATTTGTTGTACCATTCAGTTGAGTTTAGGCCATACCTCTGTGCTTAAACGTTTCCGGATCTATGCAGGTGCTGTTCTGAAACACATCAGAGCAATTCAGTTTGGTGAAAAATGCTGCCTTTTCTGATAGCGCCAAGTCAGGGATAACACAGTAACAGTTACTGTAATATTCTGGGTATTCACTGAACTGTAATCTTCTCTAAACTGTATAATGTAAAATAATAATAATAATTAAAATCAAATTTCGTAAAACTGTTGGAAGCAACAGCTCAAATAGAGAGATAGCTCTAAAGAAGCTCTTTTATGTAAATTCTCCTACGGTTGACATTTACCCTGGTGCATGACCCTGCCACCGATGGAGTGCTTCACACACTGGCTGAGGTGCCCAGTGAAACTGAGGCGTCCGTATTTATTAAGCACATGGCCTATAAATACCTTAGACAGAAGCCAGGAAGGACCAATGAAAGTGTCACAATTGCAAATAGTACTCTGCTCAGTAGGATGCAGTAGTAAAATCGGTCTCTTTGGTCCCTCTGTACATATTGTATGCATATACAAAGGTATAGAGCAGTATTTCCCTATCTGGTCCTCGGAGACCCATAGCCGGTCCATGTTTTTGCTCCCTCTGAGCTCCCTGCCAAATAGGCCACGTTTTTGCAAAATGTGGACTGCCTGTGGGTCCCTGACGACCGGATTGGGAAACACTGGTATAAAAAGTACACGATTAGTGTACATAAATAACCAGTAACAAGATGTGTTGTAAGGTCCATATTGTTTTGCTAAAATGCAAAGTGAGACCCGTCTCAGCCTCATGTCAGTGGAAAGCACCAGCATCAGATATCTTACCATATGTTTATCTTCTTGTTTACAGGGCTCTTTTGGCTCTCCAGGAATTCCAGGTGCTGATGGACAGAAGGTAGGTCCATTGGGCAAAAGATATAAAAATACTGAGTAAAGAATTGCAAAAAAGCTGAAAGTATTTCTCCTGGCTAGCATACGATTTATAGACTCTTACGAGTAGTACTGCTGTTTCTTTCGGCCCCTGAGCCCCTAGCTCTGTTTCAAAGCATGCTTTCTGTCTTCTGCTCACACTGCATCGTGGGGCTTTCGGGGGGCCGGTGAGCGTGCCAATTCCTGCACCGCCCGGAGCTCCGGGGTTGCGTCATGCATTACCTGCGCCACACTGCGATCCATCTGGACTGATTAGGCCAATGCTGGGCGCCTTTCCTCTGGAACAGAGGGAGGAAAGGAGTCATTTCCTTGCTGAAGTTTCACGCTATTATCATTTTTATAGGAAAACACAAAGATATATCCTTTGGAACAATACGTGGAGAGGAAAATTGCATCTGCTTGAAGTTGCTAGATGTAACCATTGCCTGTGCTACAAATACAGCTCTGAAAAAAATTAAGAGACCATTTCATATTTTTCACAAATATGCATTTTTAAATCCTAGTTTAGTTCTGATTCTGCTGTCAGAAGGCTACACTGCAAGCCAGGCTACTTCCAGGCTCAAAGTTTCTAAGACAGCAGTACACAAGAACAAGGTGAAGCAGGAGGCACTGGGAACGACCAAAAACCAGACAGGTAGAGGGCAGAAGGAACTTTCTAATGCCAGAGATCACCGTCAACTTTTCTGGCAATGCCTCATAAATGGGAGGATGACCTTAAGTGACCTTCAGAAAGAACGGGAAACATTAAGTGGTGTGAAGTGCACTGCTAGGACAGACCTAAAGACCCATAAAGCAAGGAAGAAGCCCTTCATCAGTGAGAAGCAGTGAAGAGCCAGACTGGAGTTGGCAAAAAGAAATGTATATTTACACAGGCGCATTCCCATAAATGGAGAAATTAGTGAAACTGAAAATTTTGCTGTGGTCTCTTAATTTTTTCCAGAGCTGTATATATATCAATGTTTGTGCTACAAATATTTAATTATATGTCTGGTAGGATATGGAGTGTGGATGACAGGTTTGTTCTGTGGTCAACTGAGGAAGCTAGCAGAATCGGACGCGCAAACCAGGAAATTATAGAATGGGTTCAAAGGGAGAATCATCTGTACTTTGTCAAAGGTAGTTTCTTTCTTTGATGAGCAGAGGATGATCCTGGAAAGGACAGAAAGAAACACATAAAGTAGAAAGAAAGACATAAAGTATACAAGTAGGTGGCCCACAGAAAAGGAACTCCCTATGTGGAAGAAAGCAGATTTAGGAGAGCTTAGCTGGAAGCCTTGAAATATAGCACTTACAGATGAATTACGAAGTGAATGGTCTGTTTATTATCTAGTTTGTTAGGTCTTGAGAAGAGACACACTCCTGTAAGACATGTTATTGCATTTTTGAAGTCTCTCCTCCTCTGATTAGAAGGAGATCCGGAATCAATCAAACAGCAATAGAGGCAGTAATAAACTTACTAGAAAATTTATTAGAAAAGAGAAAGCAGACATAGAAGTCTGAAGAGTAAAAAACGAAGACTTGAGGAAACAAAAGAAGAAGAGGAAAATTACAGGTGGAACAAACAACTAGTGTATAAGAGCGGGAAGACTCCCTCCCAATGGTGCACATTCAGCTTGGTTGTCTGTAGTGTCTGTGTTCCCATGGCCAAGACTAAAGGAACTTAAACTTGCCTGGTTCAAATTCTTGTTGTGTTTCTACAACAAGTAAAATATTTGTCTCATATTTGTAGATAGAAACATTTAAACATTTCAACAGTTTAACAGCAGCACTGTACAGATTTCCTCTTTGGTATAAAAAAAAACACAAAAAGTAAATTACTAGTCCACCCAAAGAATCATGTGATTTATTATTTGATTGTTGAAAATTCCAGTAAATAGAAAAAGGGCGTCTTCACATTTTTCCCGCAATCAATGTAAGCTACACCATTGTTTAAACAGAAAAAAAGTCATAAGAACAAAGTAAATGTTTTGTTAATAGAAAACAGAGACCACATTTAGTCAAGAGTCATGCTACTCTTGAAGACAATTGAATGCAAACTCCCCTGAATCTGTCATTGTGTTGGACCATGCCTGATGTTGGATGGTTGGATGGTTGGATGATGCCTTCCTCATCTACAAAAGTTCAGCTGTGATGTTTAGATTGTGTTCATGTGGAAACTCCGGAAAAAGTCATTCACAGAAAGTTTATGGAGAAACCAGCCAAAGAAATACGAGTCTGTTTCAAGATAAATACGAGATGACACGAGAAGCCCTGCCCCAGCTATTAAAGATTCTGTCTGTTTCTAAGTAATAAGTATTCAGCAGTCCGACAGCTTGTTCTGCCGCCTATGTTCTTAGTTTCTACCTTAGGTTTAGCCTTAAAATGTGCTAATATTTCACTAATCGGAATGACCCAGGAGCCCTGAATCCATGAACCTCAAGCCTTTGGATTCACAGATTCAGTGTTTAATTTAGAGAGCCCTCTTTATGTAGCTTATGACATCCAACTGTTTTCCAGTGCTTTGTCTGGGTCTATTTAAGTTTGTCTTTTTGGATAAAGGTTTGCATGCTCTGTTATAGGGAGAGACGGGCTTCCCTGGAATCGATGGGACCCCTGGTGTCAAGGTTTGTGCCACCTTGTCATGACTGGCCCCTGTCATTGCTTTCTATTGCCTTTCTTTGCCTTTACCATATCTGCTACCGTTTTCCATGGATTTTTTCATTATGTTGTCACATGTGACGAGTCAGTGAGGAAGGGTCGGCCATTGCCCCATCTCATCAGTTCTGCGGAATTCTCACTGAAGGACACGCCATGTCTATCGTTCCACTTGCCGCATTACACCTTTGCCGTTTGTTGCGTGGTTGAGAAAAGCTTGAGACGTGCTTGAGACCAATGACAGGTGCCAGATGGCACCAGCAGTGATGGGGATGTTTGGGAAGTCCGCTACCATCCACGTTCCATGTCATTTGATATCCAGGCATATGGGTGTCATCTCGCGGTGACATCATGGGACGTCCATTGACAGTTCTCTGTTGTCTGTGCTGGTCTGGTGTGTTTATGCTGGTCTGGGTTTTGGGTTTATTTAAATATAATTTGGGTTGAATCTCAGGGGCTATTGTTGGGCAGGGGGGAAGCCTCGAAACGTGACACCCTTGCTTTAATTTAACAGGAAGTGCAGATAGGATCTGCAGTCGTTCCTGGCCGTAGCAGGGTTAGTGGAATGGTGTTTAATGGTGTTTAACACTCCTTGCTTTTTTCTCAACAGGGTGAAATGGGAGAACAGGGTGAAAAGGTAACATTATCAGACGTTCATTGGCTTTATGGAAAATGATGTCACTTCAACCCCCCCCCCCCCCCCCAAGTCAGCAGTCAGAATGTTTAATGATATTTTTCTTCTCTCAGATGTGCATTCTGTTCAGTAACACTAGCAGACAGACTCATGACAGCCATAATATTTGACTTTGCTCTGTGGATCAAAGGGAAAAAAATACTTGATACTATATTTAGGAGATTTTATAATTTATTTCTTCTTGGTCTCTGCAAATCGTTCTGATACCAATACTGTACCGTCGCGACAGGTTTAAAGTCTCTGCTAACCTGCATTGCTTTTCAAGATGCACACCGACTTTGATTCAGAATGTTCTGGATTTTACGATTAAATTCAATACAGTATAATTCAGCTTATTTTCGCGTAGCACCTTTCCCAACATAAATTACTTTAACAAAGGTTCAGTAGTAATAACAGTGTCATAGCTGGGAATAGCAGAAGTTAATATAGAGCTTTATTAAGAGTCTGAGCAGAGAAAAGCCAGGGCACAGCATGGAAGATGAATGAAAACATTCTGCGATGGTTAATAAAAGGAAAGAGCTGCTGATAGTCCAGGTCAACAGGCTGCCTGACGCCTTTCTAGTCAGAAATGAATTTCCTCCGGTCATCTGTGGTGTCCCTCTGCCTCTACTGAGGGCCCAGGTTCCAGACCTTGCAGCTCACACAAAATTGAAGTTCTCCACAGATTCAGGGACACCCGGGGGTGGGGGGAAGGAAGTAAACACAGAGTCAGTCAGTAGCGATACAGGGATGACATTACACTACCTGTCAGGATGTTCCGCAGACTGGGAACCCTGCAGCCAGCCGCTCTTTCATTCGTTCTAGGAATTAAGAGAAGACCTGCATCCTGCGGTCTGAGAGTGTATTTCATCTTATGCACATTAATCAACTCTGTGAGATAAGCGGGGGCCAAACCTTTCAAGAAGTCCATCCTGAGCCAGAAGCTAGTGGAAAGACAATGAACGGGCGTTGCATGATTATATATTTCTAGCTGTGGTTACAGTCCCTGCTGCTGCACTCTGAATTGGCTGCAGGACATAGAGTTTGAGGTTAAAGAAAGACAGTGCCGTAGTATAACATTTTATAAAGAATGTAGATATACATTTTTCCATATCTTGAACTGTAAGCAATCGCCTTAGTTTTGCAATATTTATGAACTTACAAGCATATTTTGGATATAGAGTTAAAAAATACTTATTATTGGCCTGGTTTGAGCTAAAAGTTCTGAGCTGATTCAGCACAACAAAACTTTAAGCCCTCAGAGTTAAGGAGGCCTTTTTTCAGTAATAGTAAAATTTATTATTATTTGGGTTTAGAAAGAGCTGATTGTCATTATCAGAGTTTTGGTCAGGCTGTTACACTGTTTAAATGGGGGGTTTGTATATTACCAGCAAATAAAGATTTTAGGCTTCTGCATGATCTACATTATGAGCATTTACGAAGTAGTGGGAGAATAGTATTGGCTCCATCCCTGTGGGACTCCATATTTGACTAATGACAATGACTTCCTATACTCCCCAGCTCCGCTTCCCACTCTGTCCCACCTCACTGATTGGTCGACAGTTTTTCGGATGAGCATATGTCGTAACCTTTTGGCCCAGATAGTCTTGTCTTGCTAAAGTCAGTTATGCTGAATCTTATAAGAGCCACAGCTCAGTGGAGACCTAGTTAGCTAAGATTAGAAGCTTGCTCAGCTGCCGAGCAAAAGGGCTACATTGTTCCCTTCTCAGATATTTGCATTGTTTGCTGTTTTTGGCTGGTAAAAAATGAGGGGGAAAATGCTTTGTGTTCTCGGGGTTTTGAGCAAGACAAATAGCATTTTTTATGACTCATCACACTGGCATTATTCATAGAGGTCTTCATTAAACTGTCCTAATATTTCCGTTTACTCAACATGACATGGCATCAGTTCAGGAATGGGTCTGTAGGGGGTAGTATGGAGAGGGCTTAGTGATCCAAAATTGCATGCCTTTAAACTGCCTTATACTGGATACTAAGACAAAAATGCGACCAGACTTGGAAGTTATTCTGTGGTTATGGAACTGAAAAAATGAACAACTACTGGTACTAGTCTGCACTACTCATTGCCATTTTTCTCCACCACCAGGGCGACATGGGCGAAGACGGGCTGAAGGGTGAGGTGGGCGAGAAGGTAGGGCATCTTCATTCTTCGGCGTCTACTTTTTGCGTCATTGCTGTTGCATTTAGGAGCTCTGCAGCATCCTACATCTTATTCCTATCATGAAACATCCGGGAGAAGCTGGCCGCCCGTTCACAGCTGGCGCCCCTTAATCCAAACCTCATGATCCAGAACATGGAGCTATGGGTGTAAATTGGACCCACATGCAACGTGACGCTAAACTGCAGCCTTAGCCTGAGCTCTTTTCATGGGATTCACCGTGTTTCCTGCTTGGATGCGCCCTTTGCATCAAAGTACCGACTTTCCCTGGACACAGCGTGCAGCAGGTACCCTTGGATGAGGATTTACCTGTTTTCTTTGTAAGGGATAGTCAAGGATGGGAGGGCTGTTGCAAAGCACAAACTTTAACCCTTCAGCCTGGCTTGAGGAGTCGGAACAGATGTTACATTTATTTTAGGGGTGATGAAGCCTTTCATTCAGTGGGCTTCAGTAGGGCCTGTGGTGTGAGTGTTTTACTCAAAATATGTGATGTAGTCTGACACAATAAAGAACACAAGGTTGTCATAAAAGTTAAAAACATAGATATTAAATATAAGAGATGTAAAACATTGTGGCATATCCATAAAAATCTCACATGTCAAGTTTAGTATTTTACTGAAGTGTCTTTCAAACACCTTTTAAAATATGGGGCGAGACCGTTTTGATATGGGAAAGATGGACACCGCAGGCAAAAATGTGTGATCAATGTGTTTCCGACAATTTATCGCCGGCTGAAGCAGAGCTGCTTTGTAAATTTTCGTTTTCGGACATTTTCATTTTAAGCCAAAGACCAGCGTCTGTCGATGCGAGTCTGGGAGAACGTGAGAGAAAGGGAATGGCTCCATAAAGGTCTTCTGGGCTGAGACAGTTTCGATGTTTGCAACAGGAAAGCAAAGGGCCCAAAGTTGGTTCAGAGAGAGTTGGGGAAAAAAACCATCAGGAACTCCGAATGACTGGAAATAAATGCTCTGCAGCGAGTCAGCTACTTTGCCTTCCTGTGCACTTCCCAGAAAAATGTTCCCATTTACCAAATATCAAAAGCAGCAAAATAAAATCAAAGCATAGCTGTACAAGTGGCTGTAAAAATAGAACCCGATCGAGGAAGCAGTCAGTTATAATTATTTATTGCCGTGACATTAAAAAATCTGATCAAACTATTAAATGTGTTTCAGATAAGGAAAGCAATGTATATTTTTTTGGCCACGTAAAATAGCGAGCATATGTTGAGTGTAATTAAGTTTTAAATAAATAAGGACATAATTCACATGGTCTTTGTGTAGCCAAGCTGATTTAATAAGAATCAGATGTATAAGAGTGATTAATTATACAGTAGCTTGCAAAGCATGGAATATTTGTTCAACACACATGCACTTACACAAAATGGACCCCAGAAAACTATTGTACAATATGTGGAACTTCAAAGAACTTGACTTTAAATGACAGAGATCAGACTCAGATTATTTTAATTGCCTCGCAGTTTTTTGATACTATATGTAATGCTATACGTAGCAGTTTTGAAGAGGTACTGAATCAACCTCTCTGGCGCAATGCATTGTGGGTGCTGCAGCTGGAGTGCGCGACTCTCGTCCACCGGGCTTCACGAGGCACCTGTAGCTTTGCCACATGGCCGGTCAGATGCCACCCTGCTTTCCAGCAGGCCGCATTTTTGGCCAGCGCCCATGGGGGTGATGGCAGACGTGTATCATGAGTCTGAGGACGACCCGTATAAACAGAGCAGGCGTAAGCAGGGACAGGGTTTGTTTGAAGTCAGAGTGAAATATTTTGGCAAGGGCACCCGAAATGCGAAAAAGCTGCGGTGACAAAAACCAGTCACTTGTCTTCACGGAGGTGTTAATTTTGCTGCCAGACCTGTCAGAACCTCGGCACTTTGGACTTTTGTATCGTGTGCTACCTGTCCATAGGCGATGGGCTGAGATGAAGTCATAACATCTTCCGCTTTTATGTGAAAAACATAAACAATGAATGTCGCTCCCGGAAAGAGTGCCATATCTAAAATACAGCCATTTCAAATACGACAGGAGTGGAGGAAAACATATATTATACCATGTTAAAAAATTTAAAAGCAGATTTTACTTTGGGGAAATGAAAAAACCCGCTCAAGGATTCGAGGGCCTCCACATGTCTGTCGCTTAATGCCGCAGATTTCGGTTTCAGTCCCACAAGCCAGCCTCTCTGCGTGGCGCAGTGAGTTTAAATCAATTAGTTGCGTGTGTGATGTGTAAATGTTTAACGAGGTGTGAACTTATGAGCTCAGGTCCCATTGTGTAGAATTTCTGCACAAAAGCAGAGAAATATCACCGAGGGCTAAATTCCCACAGTCCTGATCTGCTCCTGGGTAGTTTATGTGGACTCAAAAGTTTTGACTGAACCACAGGTCACTTTTGATGCCTCCCAGTCCCTGGATGGAAAGTTTCTGAGCTGTCTGGAAACATTCCCTGTGCTGGCTGTCTCTGCGAGTGCCAGAGCATCGCGGTATCCTTGGATCTTGGAACAAAACTCACTCAAAGGTTGGAGCCAAGTTCCAAAAGCACAGGATCATGCAGCTCTTCAGAAGACCAGGTCCTGCTCTGTCACCCAGTCGCCCCAACGCGAGTCGTCTCTCACGCCCTCCAGCAAAGCGTCTGCATGCTCTGCTAATCTGCCCCTAATCCGCCACCGAGTGCCACTTTTCTTCTCTGCTCCCTTGATGGTCGCTGCAGTGACAGCCCCTCCCCTGTAATGGGCGCCGCTGCGGCCGGCAGTGTCGGGTGGGGGTGCGGCTCCTTTTCACCAGGTGGCTGGCATCCACCTTCCTCCATCTTTCAATGAGGTTTCATTCGGCACCACAAACGTATTTAAAAAACTGTCTGCGTGCCATTCGGTGCCCCGCCCACCCAGTTGGGTCTGAACTTGGCGGCCATGCAAGTACTCGTTTTACCAACTTTAATCTCTTGGCAGCACGTCAGCGTGACATTCGCTGGCAGCTTACCACCGTCGGCCATCAAACAGGATCGCATTGCCATCCGAAGTGGATTGAATCTGCGCGGTATAATTTCATCCTGCCCAGTGATCTCCAAGGAAGGACGTGGCGATATCGTCCATGATTTTCTTAATGCCTTGAAAGCAGCTCAACAGTTTGCCCCCCTCCACTCCAGGTTTTACACACTGCCAGCTTTTATTTGTCCTCTCCTTCGCTACAATCTCCAGTTTTTCATTTTCTGTTATCTGATAAATAACTTCATCCATAGCACAGACATTATTACACGCTGAGGTGCATTCTGGGAGCTGCGTTCAGCACCTCCGTGCACTCTGTCTCTGTCTGTGCCGCGCGTACCGGCAAAACTGGGCCCAGATGTGAGCCGACATTAAACAAATGCCGTAAGTGCCAGATTTTAACAGGTGCGCAGAAGCGTTCCCTTTGATTTTTTTTAAGTGCCAAGTGTAATTCTATAAAAAAATAAAAAATGGCAGAAGTCCAAAAATAGGTTCCCAGCATCTTGTATCTCACCACAACACATTTCTGGGATTGATTAAGGTAACTGCTCCAAGTCATCTAGACGGGATGCTTTGTTAAACTTATTCTACGATATTTTTCAAAGCAGTCACTTCAGGAACCATTTCATGCCTCATATCTGGAGATCAATTTTATAACGCTGGGGGTAATTCCTGAATCACGGACACGCACATTAAGAAATAACCGCTCCAATCTTTGCGACCTGCCAGCTCCTCTATATGTCATTGTCCCAACACCTGAAGATGAAGAATTGCACCAAGGGCCAGTTTTTTTCCGACTCTAAGCCCTTTTTCAGCCAGCCGCATCATGTTGGCGCGAGTGCTGATGAACTGCGCAACGGCAGAGCGTTAAGTTGCGAAAACATCCATATTAAAGATGTAAACAATGGACGACGGAGGGCGGTACGCAGCTGGGATCATTAATGGAGTTTATGGGCGCCTTAAAGAACACAGGCCAATTAAACGTTCCTTCTGGCGCATGTGTTGTAATGGCTTCTCGTAAAAGCGAGAGTGGACTTTCCTCCATTGGCGTGTTAAGCAGGGGGCTGCACTGATGGGGGACAGCAAGGACGGGGGCAGACCTGATAAGACGATCACCAAACTTATTTTCAGTTATGAGGTATCAGCATTAACGAGCAAGCTCATTTCATCTCATTGCACTACAGAGCACATTCAGTGAATTCTTTTATTGATTTGCCTTGTCTGTGTTCTGTCTGGGTCAACCATATTCACATTGCATAATTATAGACTTCTCCTGGAAGAGCTTTCACACCTTGGCATATTGCATTTTGGCTAGTTCCACTCAAACAAAGCTGAAATCTGATGGCAAGGTTTCTGAATGTGTGGGTCAGGCAGCTGGCTGAGCTCCACAAGCCAGGTGGTCCAGCGAGAGAAAGGAGTACTGTGGCTGTTTTATCTAAACAAGCATCTCAACAGCCTAAAGGCATATTGCGGGTATTAATAGTGGTTACGATAGTTTGGAGGCTGGGTGCCCGTCAAGCACTTTCCCAGGGCACAGTCCTACCGGCTCGCTTTTTTCATCTTGCTCTCCGTTCCGCAAGGACGCAGCAGGGATTCTGACTCACAGGAACCCTAAAGAACCCCGAGCTGCAGCCCGACCTTGGACACGGTCAGAGAAGGGCAGCTGTGGTCCCGTAATTCCTTGCCATTGGGATTTAACCCTTCACCACATAGTACTCGACCAGTCCCCCTCCAGGTGAACACAGCGGGCCGTGTCCCATCGGTTCAGCACGCTGTATTTGTTTACCCATGAGCTGTTAATGTCTCATCTGTTAGCTTCCTCTTCCGGCCGCAGAGTGTGTAGCCAAAGCTTCCCCTGGGCCCCATGGCTGTCCAGCCAGCCTTTCAGGGTGAATCACAGATTCCTGTCCTCCTCCTCCATCTTGGCTGTGGGCTCATTGCCTGGCAGTAAGGACGTATCCCAGCCTCCGGTCCTTAGATTGATAAGGCAATTTTCAGCAGAGCCTTGCAATGTATTTCCCTCATCAGACTCAATCACGTCGCAATTCTCTAATCCCTCAAAACAGAAGCATTGAAGAGGCAACGATGGTCCCCTCCATCAGGGCTTCCCCAGCTACCGCTCTCACGGTCTCCTTGTCTTTTATCTGTTCCAGGGGGATGCAGGATCGTCTGCTGCTGGCATTAAGGTGGGTACCACTCTCTTGGGCGAGGTGCCCCTTGCTCATCACCTTATGCCTTCTATCCAAATCCCCTCCCTCCCCAATGCACGCACGCACACACAAGCCGCACACATATCCACGCCATCACTACACCTGTCCTTGTTCTGATACCCTGTCTACCCTCTTATTTTCAGGGCGAACCTGGAGAGCCAGGCCGCGTGGGACTAAAGGTAAAAATACACCCCGCCACTAGAGGGCCCCCATCCGGACAGACAGAGGAACAGCCTTCCTGATCCACATCGAACAGCCTTGAGCCTTGGTGGAGGCTGAGCGTTGGGGGGTAGTGGCCTGTAGGGGGATTTGTCTGGAAACTCCTGCAGCACAACCCAACCCATTGTGGGGGGAGGGGGGGTACTTCCTTTTACCCTCTTTGTGTTCTTTCGAGCTGCTCTGATTGCCTCACATCCTTGCTTGCCCTTGAGCGTTGCCCTTCTCTGACAATCCCTCCTCATGCAGTGAGCCTGGCCATTAGCGGTGTGCCCCTTCGCATTTCTCTGGCTTATTACTATGCGTTTTCGGCCTGTTCTCAATGCTTCAGAAGCGGTTGAGGAACGTTGGTGCCCTCGGAGGTGTCCTCTGTGACTCGTCATTCCGAGGCTGCCTCCCCCGCCCCACCGCCTCTCACAGAGCTGTTACCTTAGCGTTTGGTGATGGTGGCCGTGTTTCCACTCGCGAGGTTCCTCATTTAATTTTGCTGTTTATATCCGGGGGAGCCACGCTTCATTAATCTGTCCCCTCCTGCACATCGGCAGTGATTCTGGGCAGAGAGGAAGCTTTCTGGGCCGTAAAATCATCCCTCATCACAGCCAGACATGGATGGTGAATTTTGTGTTATTATACTGTAGTTCTTCTGCTCTGTTTTATAATACTCTGTCCCCTTTTCCCCCTCATCCTTGGCCATTTTATGAAGTATTGTTCTCCACAGAAACGCAAATTTCAAGTTTGGTTATTTTCAGCTGTGGTTTAAAGGCACTTTTTCAATTTATGAGGTGATCTTAATTGACAGTGCTTTCAAGTACTGTATGAAGAGAGCTTCCAAGGCATACTGAGTAAGAATGGGATTATTTAGTCAAACTGCTTCTGGAATCCTCTTCAGATGATATTTTTAGTTTGGTTCATTGCTTCCATGTTGCTTCAAAAATTAGTTTTTTTTTCCTTTGTTGTTTTTTTTCCTCCTCCCAAATAAGAATTGCATCGATAACCCTGTATGCCCAGAGCCTCAATACGCCACGCTCACTTCCCTTTCCTGCTCAGTTTTATAGTTTTCTTGTTCATTAAACAAAAAAATCACTTTTTCACATGATTTCACAGCCCGTCTAGTGCCTCCGGTTCAATATTCAAACAGTCATTTTTTTGGCTGTGTTTTAGAAGTCTGCGCTTCTGTCGAAGTTGCAGCTGCTGCTGGAATTGTTTTTGTGTATTAAATGCTTTGGTGGCTCATGCCACAAGCCTCCGTTCTGAATGCTGTGAAAGGACAGGGTGTACTTCGTAATGAGAGCTCGCACAGGGAGTGCCTTTCTTTGAGAAGTAGAGGTGTTCCCTCCTGCCAGTCGTCTGGCTTCTTTTAAAAACAATTGTTTCAGCCAATCGTTGCCATCACATCCTGCTTTGAAGTCAAATCCGTGTTTATGGTAAATCCCTAAATCTTAACTCGGGCAGCAGCTATGAAAATAATTCAAGAAGCATTGTCTGTAATAGGTCCCGTGCGATTGCTAAAACAGTATTTTAGTGAACTTCTCTCCTGCATATTTGCCTCTGATGCGTTTATGTCAGGAGGAGAGTATGTAGAAGAACGTGGTCGAACCAACCATTAAGGCTTCAGCATGGAGTCTGTTGGCCTTGCCTGGGTCCTTTAGAACAAATGCGTCGGAGTCTGACTCCTCTGTAATATGTCGTGCTTTTCTTGTGTAGGGAGAACCAGGACTCCCAGGCCTGCCCGGACTTCCCGGGATCAAGGTAAATACCGTCGTGTTACCACCTCCCCTGCATCCTTGACCCAGCCAGCCCTTGACTTACGCATGTCATCCAGTAGGCGGAGTAGACTTGCCAGTTGACAAGCGGGGCAGTACATCAGTTAACCGCAACAGCCAGATCACTAGGCTGGGTAGTTGGCTGGGTAGTCTGTGAATGGATAGTGTTGGTTTAGTAGCCTATTTGGTCAGCTTTCAACAGTTGCCTGTAGATCGCTGGATGATTTTTTCAGCTAGCTGTGACAGATTGACGAGAGCATTGGTATAAGCAGATGTCCAAGCTCTCCGCTGTCAACCAGGTGTCATAGCTACCCGACCCTGTCCCTACAGTAAAGCCCTCATCTCTGTGATCATGTTGCTCGGTCTTGCTGGGTGCATTACAGACGCTCCGTATGATAGCTCGGAGGTAGCGCTTGCTCAGTGGGAATTATTTTTAAAGCTGCTGAACTTATGGTCTTTTCACACAGTCTTTGTCGTTGTGTCGTCCATGCATTCCTACATCTGTAGCTTGAGATTCATTCAATACGTGAAAGCAATAATATGTTTCTTATTATCCCAAGAAAGATACTGACCTCCTTAAGCTGCTTGAGATAGATTTTCAGAGGGTTTTGGAGTGAGTAACGTCCATGTCAGGTCTCTGAAGCCGGCATGGCTTTGGGCAGCGTCATGCTGCCCATGCTTGTTAACCTGAGGTGTGCACATGAAACCTGGTGAAGATCATATTGCAGGTCTATTTCCTGTGTAGACCAGGGAAGTTAACAGGATTTGCTGAGTAAACAAAACCTGGATAGGGAGCCGGTCATCCATCCTTTCCTCCATACGAACCTTAAACCGGGGATTAGTGTCTGCTCAAATGATCGAAGAAAAACAAGCGGTTTAACCTTTGTGAGCTGTTCACCTGGTCTCCTTCGTTTATTTGTTCCGTTTAACAGCCGTGAGATAATGCCTGTTGCTGTTTTGGTTTGTTTGCCTTCTGTTATGTGTGCTTGTAACCTGTTTGGCCTTGTAAAAAAACCTTTTTCCAATTTATAACCCTGGTTTTATGCAGAAGCAGAAAGCATTTGGACATTAAAGTGCTGAGCTCATGCGATATTCACATGTTACCCTACAGCTAAGGTCTGCAGTGAATTCCTTGCATCTTCTGTTTTCAAGCTTGCAGCAGCTTTACACTTCCCTTCCTTCTACCTGTTTCGCTCACAGACTCTCAGCTTCTCCACCATTCAGTATGAATCCATGCTAAAGCTTTGGTCATGTGGCACATCTCCATTATGAAAGTGCACTTGTTTTTCAAGCAGAGTACATTGGAATGATTTAGAAAACATAAGACACATGCATAGCATGCATATGAAATTGGTCCCCTGAAGACATTACTTAACCCTCCAGATTTTATCACAGACATCAAATGGCACTAGATTTAAAGTAGATCTGTATAGTCTGTGTAGTAAGTATATCTGTGTAGTCTGTGTAGTAAGTATTTTTGTGTAGTCTGTGTAGTAAATAAATCTGTGTAGTTGACCATAAAAGTACCACAACATGCTCCAAGATTAATGCTAATTTTGTGAAACCATTTAAATCATAAATCCTTTATTTGCCATTCACACAAGTACAGGTACATTGGAATGCTTCTCTTCACCTACCCCATCTTGCTCTCCATAGCTTCGGGGTCACAGCGCAGGGTCAGCCAGTGTACGGCGCCCCTGTAGCTGGGGGTTAAGGGTCTTGCTCAACGGTCCACGGACATGTGACTGTTCTGCCAAGGCCGAGGCACAAAGCAGCGCAGAGGCTTAGCCTGCTGAGCCACTCGCCTTTAAAAAGATTTGTGAATATGTCCTGTCCAGTGAATGGGCATTTGACCACCTATGAAATCTTCAGGAGAAACCTAATGTATATCTGAACTGTAGCATTCTTCCCTTTTTTAAACATCTTTAGTTTGTCATAGACCACATAATTCAAATTTAATTTCCCACTATGTACCACTAGGTGGAACTAGAACGTAAAATGTAATTGGGGTAAGGTTTACTTTGTTGGGACACAGCGTGGAATGGCATTTTGATTAAGTTCTGTTCAACCAATGGTTTCAGGGTGAACCCGGATTCCTAGGACCTCAGGGAGAACCAGGTTTGCCAGGGCTGCCAGGAACTAAGGTGAGTTTTCTGTCACAGAGGCATAAATTAAGACCTGTGGCCTGCCAGCTGTCATAAATTCCTAGTTTCATACGTGAATACCAAAGAGGGAAAGGACAGGAAGTAACATGGAAGAACCTGCATTATTACTGTATAAGTGCCTACAATTATGCCCGTTAGTTTGAAAAACAAGTTTCCACAACTCTAAGGAAGCGCGTGTTGGGGAGGTTCCCTGTGATGTCACAGGGCCCTTGACTTTTGGGACTCATGAAAAGCAGCTGTCCACTCATCAGAGTTGGGTAATTCGGGTCCAGAGAGTAAAAGTCCAGACCGGGATTTTGTTTCACCCAACCAGTTGAGTACTCTGTGACTGTGACTCTTTATGCTCAACTGGTTGGTTGAAACAAAATCTTGGTCTGGACTTTTACTCTCTGGACCTGGATTACCCAACTCTGCCAGTCATGGAGGAAAATATGTGGCCAAGAAACAGAGCAACAGTTTTTCCCAGTTGCCGCGGCATCACTCGTGCCAGCCTTTGGCCAGCTGGGCTCCACACTAAGGATGGACACAAGCAGTGGCCATTCTTCTTGACTGTCGGGACTCTGTTTGGGATGGGCAGCAGATCCATGGCCGGATGTTTGTGGCTATTAGTGGGGTTACTGTCATTCTTAGGGCAACATTTTGCCATTCATGGCGTGAGCAACAGAGAGTGTAATCCCTAATCCGCTTTTTTATGTTAATTTGGGTTTATTATTCGGGGAAACGTTCAGAGACCAGGACCAGTAGCTTTCTCTCTCTGTTTGGATCAGACTCAATGCTGATCGAGAATGAAACAAGGTATAAGGCTGATCACTTTTGTATACATTATTAACAGAATGTGCTTAAGACAGTATTCAGTTTGACCGAACAGTAACTAAGGTTATCGAGCGATCTCACCTCCTAGCAGGGTACCCTTGTATATGCGGATGACCAGAACATTCTGAAGCCATATCTGTCCTCAACAGGGTGACCGAGGGGAAGCAGGCCCACCAGGAAAAGGTGAACGGGGTGACACTGGACCCAAGGGGCAGAAGGTCGGTGCTGCAGTAACTCTGGTCCACACTGATTTGTTAGAGAGCAGTAGCCTGTGCAATAACTTTCAAGAGAACATGGCTATGTGTTTCGAATGGGCTCCATATATCATCATGAAACAAAGTCGTAAAAATAAAAACAGGCAGGAATACTATTCCATAAATAACCTTAGACACTAAATTATCAGTGGCTACAGGCCATACAACATGCTTACATTTTTATCACAGTCGATCACTTTGATTATGTTGCCCTCTGGTGGCAACATAAAAATAAGCACTTTATTCATATAACTCTTTTTGCAAGGTGGAGATGTCAGCAAACAGCAATAATCTCTGGATGCAAGCAGGTTACTATTTAGGCTTATATATATATATATATAAGATATAAAGTTTGCATTATCCAGTGACATATGATAGATTTTTGGCCAAAAAGGGAAATATTAATAAAGTGTTATTTAATGAGCTGATGGGCTTGCACATGAAGCCAGGAGGGCAGGCATGTGATGTGGCGTGTGGTCACCAAAGATTTGGCACCATGTTCCTCCAGCACATGCTGCTTTTTACAGGCAGAAGCAGTTATTACACACTCCTCGCTCTCATTGAGGGGGGCGATGAGAGACTCTCCCCTTTCACCAGTCTAGATGTCTCATGGTCTGTCCTACTGATTTTAATCCTTCGTCTCCATTCCCCCTCTCATGTCTGCTGAAACAATCTTGAAGAATTGCTGCTTCTTAAGGTATATTAGTGTGGAGCCCATCATTCCACAGCCAATGAATTAAGCTGTGTTGAATTAAAATCACTCTTCCAAGATGAGTAATAAGTCAGCTTAGCATTATACCGTTTTCAGGATAACATAGTAGTTGAATAACTGGTTTTATATTGTGACAGGGGGCTGACAGTGACACTAAGCCTGCTTATGAAGGAGACCTATATAAGCGCACCAGTGTTTATGTAGCCGGTTGATTTTACAGGTGGTTTTTGCCCCAGTCTAAACAGGGCAAGGACCCACAGAGCCAGCGGCCTTTCCACATCCTATCAGAATACCCCAGGGAGCTTCTGCCCACCCATTAAGATGACAGACATATCGTTCGCTAAGGAGTTCAAATAAACAGATTTTCACTGCTTTCCAATCAGGATTGTGTGGGCCTTTGACATTGTTTTTGTAAAATAAAGGTCATGGTTTTGTTTTTCATTATACAAGAATAAACATTGACTTTAAAAATCTGAATATTGACAGACAAGATTGAATTAAATTTAATTAAATTTAATACAACGTATTAAAAGATTGACAATGTCATAGCCTCACAGAGGAGTTACACTACTCGTTATCTACTACACTGCTAGTAGACCTGACTCTGTCTGTGTCTGGAACACAATGTGACATTTAATGGGTCATGGGCCTATTTAATTTGTTTTCCTCCTTTTCTCGTCTTTGTTGCTCTTTGTCGTGTGTCCGACTGTGCCCAGGGGGTGCAGGGAGAATCTGGGACTCCAGGTCACAAAGGGTCGAAGGTCAGTTCCTGATGCTTTGTTGTGAGGTTACCGGCAGTGTTTGAGAGCTAACCTTTTCAATCCTACTAATTTCAGCATGTGATCACTTTCACACAATGACTTTTGAGTACTTAAGTATAATTTGACAGTATGATGAAGATTCACAATGAATTGCATGTGAACTGCTGAGTAGTTGGGGAAGTACTCATTATTACAACAGTAAACATGCAAATGGTAAACCTGATGACCCAGACAGAAGACAGCACGTTCTGGAGGGATGTTGCCTCTGTGGTCACTATTTCATATGGACAGCACTTAATAATAAAAGCACCCATTATGGACAACCCAAGGATTGCAAACCAAAGCTACACAATTCAATTGTAGCCCCTAAATGCATCATAGTTGCAGTGCTGAAAAGTTGTTTGATTTTTAGAAGAGATATGCATTTGATTTACTGTTGCCCTAGGAACATCTATCCAATAGTTAAAGGCCATGGATTATTTCAAATAATATTGTTGTTTTAAAATGTCCTCGAATTTCCCTTTCTCCTGACACTTTTGTACTCTGTTTGTGTCTACAGAGGAGTTATTTTTGGTGTGTTTCTAAACACAAAGAAATACCATTAATACTTGATTCTTTATATTTGTTCTGGAGGGTCTCCCTTGTGGAATTCATTGATCTCTTTACCAGGGTCAGTACAGGCCTTTCTGAAAATGCTGGTGGCTCTGGGGACTCTGTAGAAAACTGTCAGACTTGTTGCCTTGAGTGATCGGAAGCGGCAGGCCCTTCTCTGAACCACAGATGCTTGTGTGATACTTAACCACTCACATTTTTCCTGGTGGTGGAAACCGGTGGTGACATCTGTTCTTGTGTTTTAGGGGGACACTGGAGATAAAGGAGAGTTGGGCTCCATGGGACCACGGGTGAGTGGTTATAGCACTGCAGTGTAGATTTACTGGACTTAAACTCTAATCGGGGGCCGTGTCTGGAAACATCTCCCCAGTCTTTCCATATATTCCAGAACTTCCAGTTGAAACAGCCTTCTGAAATACATAGAAACATTACACTGTCACTGGCACGTCTTCACACAAATCATAACTATTGTGAAAATGAATCCCCTCTGTACTAAACATTAATTTGGTGGAGGCAGTCATTGCCAGATGTTTGCGGCTCATACTCATGACCTCCAGGGGGCAGTATCTGTCATTATCTGTATAGATTTCTGAAGTTCTTTTGATCTAATGTATAATATAGTGGAAATTACTATACCACACAAACCACACAATTAAGAAAAAATTCCTATGTAAATAACGGACATTGATCTTTCTTTTTTTGTTAGTGGATGGGCTGTTGTTCAGACTACATTAAAACTGTCAACTTACAGGGTCCACCTGGGCAGAAAGGTGACCAAGGAACCACGGAGATCATTGATTACAATGGAAACATCCAGGAAGCTTTGCAGGTCAGAATCCTGGGGCTTTGCATACTGTCTGACTCCTGCTTGTAAAGCACTGGTTATGAGGGTTGGTCCACCATGACTGTGGGTTTCTCAGGTTGGCAGGCTGACACCTAAAAGATTAACAGTTACCGTTTCTTCATAATATCGTATTACAACAGAATGATTGTATGGATTTTGTCAAAAGTGTACCTCCTCTATATACTAACGCCAGACAGACATGTATTTTTGTGAGTTTTACAAATGCCTGCACAAGTAATTGCCTGTTCTTTTGCGACTGTTTTTGTGTTTTGAGCAGTATAACTCCCCAAAGCCCAGAAAATTCAGATTAGATTTTATCCAAACATTCCTAATGTGAGGTATGGGCTTGTGAAGCAGAGTGAATGTGCAGTGCTTACATGCACTCAGACGTGTTGGATACATGTAACCAGTGATCTTATCTTTCACCCCTCGGGCTACCAACAGAAGATTACCACTATTACAGTAACGGTAATTCCACCCATTGTGTCCATTACACCAGCATGGAGCCCCCATCCTCCCTCTGTGTAACCCCGCTAGTGCAGTGCTGTCTTACGTTCTTTCATGTTGTCTCAGCATCCTCACCGTCAAGCCATACAGACCACGCGCCTTGTCCACTGGGTCCTTGTGTTTGTGTGTGGCTGTAAGACGTCACTAACGGCAGCCTTTGGGAAGCAGGGATTCGCTCTTGGATGAAGCTATGGACGTGTAGGAGTATGTGGAGGTCACAGAGCATGCTCTGATGGTGACCGAGAAACGCAGGGTTGCCCAACTGCGAGATGGCCCTCAAAGCCTGCTTGTTTGTTCTGCTTTTTGTAATTGTCCTTGCTGGTATATATTCCCATTAATGTTCCTCTCGTACTACTCCTCACATGTGAAACAATGATTAGTTTACCTTATTCTGTTTCTTTTGTGGTAATTATAGGGTCCGCCAGGGCCAGCTGGACCCTCAGGGCCGCCGGGGATCAAGGTAAAGACCCTGATTTTAATCCACATCACTTTATGAGTGTCAAGGTGTGAATAACCATAATGCATCTTCTGAGCTGTGGCATTCAGAAACTGCTTCTGTATCTGCATCAGGGGGAGCAAGGTCCAGCTGGACCTCCGGGTTTGGATGGGGAGCGGGTAGGTTGTCCGTGGTAACGAACCGTTTTCTCCGGGCCCTGTCTAGTGGTACAGGTCAGTCATTTGTAATGTAATTGTTCCTCCTCGTCCCCTTTTACTGGCATGCAGGGATTGAAAGGTTCCAAAGGGGACACAGGAATTTCCGGAGCGACTGGAGAGAAAGGGGCCCTTGGCCTGCCTGGCATGCCGGTAAGACAACCATATATGGGCAGTGGGGTCTGTGGGCAGTGGTGGCTTAATGGTTAGGGAAGCGCACTTGTAATTGAAAGATTGCTGGTTCGAATCCCCGACCAGCAAGGCACCACTGAGGTACCCTGAGCAAGGTTCCGCTCCCCGGGTGCTGAATTAGCTGCCCCCTGCTATGTCACGATGTCACATATGGGTTAAATGCAGAGGACACATTTCGTTGTTGTGCACTGTGTGCTGTGGTGTGTCAACAATGACCACTGATCACCAAATTCCAATTCTATAGCGTTATGTCAGTAAGGGTGACTTTCGATGGCGGATCCATTATATCACATCAGCCACCTGTACAGAGTGTTTAAGGATATCTGTCTTCTGATGATCTGCCCCATCTTTGCAGGGTGTTAATGGCTTGAAAGGAGAAAAGGGTGATCTTGGCCTGACAGGTCCACAAGGTCCCTCAGTGAGTATTCCAGCCCACCACAGAGGTGTAAGATCTGCATCTTCCCATTCATGCTGGACAACAACCCTAGACAGTACACATGGATTCAGGAGGTGCTGTGATAACTGAAGGGCAACAGTGGATAGGAAACTCATAAAGAGATGTCCTCCTGAATTGTTGCAATACCTGATAGTCAGCCTTTTCAAATCCTACTATGACTGTTTGTTCAGAATATGACAGGAATCCATCTAGCATGACAACTGCATTCGTGTCTCAAAACCATAGTGTTGCATGTTACAAAGCAATGCTTACCGGCATACTGGGCACCGATCAAGAGGTAAAATCAATGTGTGTATTGCTGTGGTGGTAATACTTCTAACATAGTGTTTCTCAAAAATGTAGATCATAGGCCCTCCTGGACCCCCTGGCCCCCACGGCCCCCCAGGCCCCATGGTAAGTTGACCCTCCCGAGAAGTGATTTTCTCATGGTCACTTGCCCGCTTTCCTCTCTCACATGACCTGGTCTAATAAGGCTACCTTGTACCCCTATTAGATGTGTTTAGCTAATTGCAAAAACTAAATTTTTCAAATGTGATTGGCCAGTTTGGTCACATTAAATTCGGTATTGTAAAAATATTGTAAAAAAAAAAAAAAACATGAAGTACATAAAATATAATAATGATTTTGCTGTTAATGAGAAAGCATCAGATTATAATGGTGTTGCTGCTAAAAATCTCAGATTGCGCTCCCAGATTGAGGCAGCTGTGTACCAGGTCTGCTCTCTGAGACTCAATCTTTATGTCCATAACAGTTGTGTTTTACTGAAGTGAGAGCTTGCTTGTGCTAGAATTCACAGCAAAGTTTTTGAAAAGTCATATTGTACAGCCCCAAATTGCTTCATTCTGATGTACTTTTAAAATAGATGTACTTTGAAAGGGTACACTACCCTTAATGGTACAGCACAAAACAAGCTGAATTTTTGTGTTTTTGAAACATAGTTATAAATAGCCTTTTCCTCCTCTAATTTTTCCAGAGGTTCCTTTTGCATTTCAATTATTAATGAAAGTGACCACACTTACTGAATTTTTCCATTTGAATATATTGTCTTTCCTCTGAGACATTTGTAAAAAGAGTTTGCAGTTTTTGGCATTCCACTAGCCAGCCTGACCTCATCCAGAGAAGATTCACTACTATATGCAGCATGTCATAATACTGATATTGTTCACTTTTGTAACTACAGCAACATTCCCACTCTTCCATTCTTGTGCTAAAACCAACTCGTACAAACAAATGCCTGTTGTCGTGAAAACACGCTTTGTTTTTCTACACTAATCACTTTTGAATGAAAGGAACATGTCGTACCTTTTAATGTTCATTTAGCAGCAAGAACCAGGCATTTCAAACTGATTGCTATTATGTTTCAGGGTCCCCATGGGTTTCCTGGAGCAAAGGTAATGTTAACCTTAAGAAAAAGTCCATAAATTAATAATGCATGGAAATGTCCATGTCTTTAAGTAATAAAATGCAACACAGTGTCCTAACCCTCTTATAATAGCTGCCCCATAACGAAATATTTGTGCATATAACATGCTGCAGTTCCTAGCTGTGTCCAAATTGACCACAGTACTGGGCTTCATTATTCCTTTTATTGAATTTGCATGATTGGTCTCATTTAGCGCTTCACGGCAATGATAAGAATCGCTTGGAGCTCGCAGCAGGTTTTTTGTGTCTCCTGGACTTTAACTGCCTGTGTAGTGCTACCCCAGCTCTCCCTGCCGCCTGGTCAAACTGTGCTGATCTCACGTTTAGGGAGAACCTGGTTTGCATGGTATGAAGGGGATGCGTGGGGAGCCAGGCCAAAAGGGTGACCGGGGATCCCTGGGCCTCCCTGTGAGTACAGCATTGCATCCTGGGTACTCTCCCCTCCCCACAGTCCTCAAATCCCATAATTCTCTGTTTTTGCATCCCTGAATCCCAACATGTTGGAGCTATACGTGGTGCTAGATACCAGATACCGTCTGGTCCCCTACAAGTCTGTTAAATGTCTTCCCCATGTTTGTTTTTGTCTTGGTTCTGTGGTGTTTTGTATACAAATTCCTATTAGTCCTACATTAAGCTTACAGTGGCTCAGCCGTTGGACTAAACTTGGTGCTTCTCAGGGTCAAATGATGGCACAAACTTTAGACTCAGATTCATGGAATAGCACAGTAGCTATTTAGATCAACCATGGCTACCTAGCTACAGCTAGGATTTCATTAAATATGTCCACCCTAGCGGGTCCTTAAAGAAGACTTCCGCCTCTTTAACCCTCCATCATAGGACTGTGTCTACAGTATATCCTATTCGCACCACCAGACTAATGTGCCCGTGAGTCATAATGTGCCCCCAGTCCAACCCGGTGTTCTTCTGTCCCTTCTTACTGCCAGCAGTACTGTCCGTCCCCCTGTGCCTGTCATGTACTAATCTCGTGTGCATCTCACTCATACCTCCATAACCACGCAGGGGGCGTCCGGCTTGGACGGCAAGCCTGGAGTCAGGGTGAGTCGCACGCATCCCAGCTGTACTGCCATTGGCCACATTCCCCATTATGATGACTGGGAGAGGGCGTGGCTTCATCGGGTCCATCCCCATTGTTATGGATAGACCGCTCTTGTGTCTTATCGAGCTGCCCCCTGATTTGCCCGACTCAGTCCCAAGATTCAGAAGCAAGCTGAGAATTTTGTGTGTTCTTGCCTACTTGTTAATCAACGATGTTTTAACAGTCGCATTAACAGTCACTCACATTAACAGTTTTTGTGTTTGTTTTTTTAATTTGCTCCTGGGGGCTCCTTAACTGCGTAAACGCATTCTCCATGTAGTAGGAATGTGAAATGTGCACAGCACCCCCTTGGTTTACTATGAGTGATAGGTGCTGCAGACTGAATTATAATGGGACGTAGGTGAAGTTTGGGAGCACTGACCAAGAATCTTATTTCTGCAGGGAATGGATGGGCCTGCTGGGCCCACAGGTCCAGCTGGGCCAAAGGGAGACCGGGTAAGTCCACTGGAGCTCATATGGTGCTTTTCCACTGCCACCCAGAACCGTGCCAGACCCGAGCCGTACCTCGAACTGACGATTTTCCATTGTGAAGTATGCGAGCCGTACAGCAAACTGATGGTTTTCCATTGTAAAATATGCGAGCCGTACAGCAAACTGATGGTTTTCCATTGTAAAATATGCGAGCCGTACAGCAAACTGATGGTTTTCCATTGTAAAATATGCGAGCCGTACAGCAAACTGATGGTTTTCCATTGTAAAATATGTGACCCGTAGCGCAAACTGATGGTTTTCCATTGTAAAGTATGTGACCCGTACCGCGAACTGATGGTTTTCCATTGTAAAGTATGTGACCCGTACCGCGAACTGATGGTTTTCCATTGTAAAGCATGTGACCCATACCGCAAACTGATGGTTTTCCATTGTAAAGTATGTGACCCGTACCGCGAACTGATGGTTTTCCATTGTAAAGTATGTGACCCGTACCGCGAACTGATGGTTTTCCATTGTAAAGTATGTGACCCATACCGCAAACTGATGGTTTTCCATTGTAAAGTATGTGACCCATACCGCAAACTGATGGTTTTCCATTGTAATGTATGTGACCCATACCGCAAAGTGATGGCCCTGCCTGTCCTTCTCACACATACCTAATGTCTGCCCCAGGGTGAAAAAGGATCATCCGGTGAACCTGGGCCCAGAGGACCCTACGGATTACCTGTGAGTGCCAGCAAACATGGTTGCTTCTTACAAGCGAAAGGAAGCCTTTGTAAACATCAGCAAAATCACAGCCTGCCATTTATAGAGCTGATTTCAGTGGATGTTTGGTAAGTCAATGGGTATCTCCTTTGGCTCTTTTTAGGGTACGGCTGGTTCACCAGGACAGGACGTAAGTACACCCAGAAGCATGTAGACCTGGTGTGGCATGCCAGTTGTTCATTAGTGTTTGTTACACGTGACGTTGTGTGTGAGTGTTTGTTTCTTGTAGATCCTGCACATTACTTACAGTTGAACACCATCTATGTGCCATTCCCCTCTTATGCACGCAATCTTTAATTTTTCAATTCTTGTGAATTTCTGCCTTTTGTTTTAGGGGATTACATGCTACACAGGAATGAAAAAGGCTATGAAATAAGTTACGAAAGGGAGGGAAGGGGGTATGAAATATCAGTGCTTCAGGGTAGATATGTATGGAGAAGCATTTGCTATGGGTCCTTTAACATTTAGGGCCGGACAGGGACCATCATGCTCTGTCATGAACCTCGACTGAACACTTTACCTCATTTTCTCCTTCTGATCCCGCAACATTTGCGATAATCTCACCTCAACACGCATGAGGTCATTTATTCCAGTTTGTTTATGTATGTCTAGCTCTCCCCCCCCCACCCTGTTTCTCCTTCCTCATGTCATATAATTCCAGTCTCCTCACACTTTTAATGTCACCCCTGAGACCTGCCCAGCCCCCCCACCCCACCCCACCCCATCAAGTCAGAACTGTGCTGAACTGGAGTTGTATCTTGCAGGGGTTACCAGGCTTAATGGGCGAGAAGGGAGACACTGGGGAGAAAGGAGAAAAGGTGATCCTAACACACTAGTGCAGTAGAAGAGATTTATACTCACCCAATAACTGACAAACACTGGTGTCAATGGACAATGCGAGTCTGCCAATAGAGCTGATAGCTGACAGACACTTCAAGAATATCTTTTATATCTTTAACCCTATGAGATTGGCTGTTATTTCACTGTGATTTAAGAAAAAAAAAACGTTTCTCTGTGAGGGTTTAAGGCGTGTGCTTTTTCCATTGCTGCGCATGGCTGTGTGAATTTCAAATGTACCTTATGCTCTTCCCCCGTGGTGTGCACCTTCCTCTCTTTTCGGCATTCACAGCGTTGGTGGTCGAGATGTAGCCAGAGCTTTCGAAGCTTGTTAGTCTCTGTGCATTGACGGGTGCATGAAAATCCAGATACTCACTTCAGAATAACTGATGCCTGAAACCTGAACCTCGCACATAAAATACAAAAACATTTTTAAAGAACGTAAATACTTTAAAAAAATTTCTTTAAAGGAAACGTTTGGATCTCATAGGGTTAAAGACAATACACTAGATTGTGGAAGCGAAAATGGTTGCATAGCATTTAAATTTTATCTTAAAATTAATGAGATTTTAACCTGCCAATCTGTAGATTAGCACTGATGCTATAAGCTGTTAATTAGTATGTTTAAACCATCATCACTCAGATTCAGCATTTTATCATCTCATCAATCAAAATCCCATTCTGACATTTGTGGTTGGGCAGTGGTGGGAAAATGGTGATCTCAGAAAGACACTATCTTTGGGCAAAGGTCTAGTGGATTTAAGGGTAGTCCATTGACAACAGGCAGCTTTCTGCTTAATTTGTTTTCATGCATGTTTATCATTTTATTTAGTTTTGTCATTTGATTGAAGTGTGTTCGGCTATAAATCTGATTCTGTAAATACAATGTTTGTTGTTTGCACAAATATGTTCCAAATTGTATATCTGCATGCTTCTGTTGTGTTTAGGTATTTCATGTTCATCTGTAAGACAGCTGCTGGATTGCCAAAGTTATCATTTTTTCCATAAACCATCCTATACAGTTTTTATTCAAATGAACTGTTGTCTCCCGATACCACAGTAGTAAGGACACCCACTAACAAGGGAGACATTCAGTCTCCAGCTATTTAAATACATGTAATTACGATTTTCAAGGGGCTAAGTCCTTGTAGAAAAGGTGGCCAGCAAACACTGTGGTTCTGGAGACAGAGACTGTAGAATCTCCCTCAGTGAGTGATCAGTGCTCTTTCACACACCAAGACTGCACCCCTTTTACACACGTTACACCAGCACTGAAACTGTGCTGGTGCGCATTTGCTTCCTTAAAGCAACTGAGCAGCTCATTGACTTTTAGAATCCTTTAAAAGCACTTTACCCATTTTTCGCTTTTTTGTTGTTTCACTTGTTGAATCAATGTTCAGTTATATCTTATTGTGCTTCTATCATTTTGTTTTTTATACTTAAAAATTTCGAATGCCTGTCACGCACGCCTGTGTTTACACACAGGATGCTTCTTGGCGTGTTCTGTGTGCGCCGCACATAGGGATGCAGTTTCCGGTGTGTCCTGTGTCCCAGAGGTGTTTTCCCTGCTGCCCTTTCTCACCCTTCCTGCCTTCTAAGACCCCCACCCCCCGGTGCACACTGGCTCTATCCCCCCCCCCCCCTCACCTACAAGATCAGCCTTTCTCCTCTCCGGAGGATCGACCTGACGTGTCCGTCTGCCCCAATCTGGTGCTTCTTCCTTATCTAACTGTCCCTTTATTGTATCCCCCCTTCTCTCGCAAGGTAATACATTCCCTTTAACCTTGCATTATTCTGCCCCCCCCCCCCTTTAATATTCTACCCACACTATGGTGTCGTCTAATATCCTAATCCAGTGAGGGTGACCATTGCACAGCCCACAAATTTTGTTAGGCTTTGTAGGGTCCACTAACTTTTAACTTGGATTTGTTCAATAATTGTAAGTAATTGCAAATTCAAATGTAATTAATGCTAAGTCAGAAATTAATTGTTTTTTTTTTTTACTCAGCTTACTCTCTTTGGATTTTATATTGGAACCCCAAAGTAGTTCTGAACATCTCAGATGCAGAGTATTTATAATAATAATGCAGTCTAACCAGACAGGGCCTCAAGGAGCACATAGAGAAATATCTGTAATGACAATGATTGCATTAACGTTTATCTATTGAAGGAAGATTTTAAAGGCACAACAAACCACTTCATTATGAATAATTGCAGTCTGCACAGTCATTTACTTTAAATTTATTAGATTCTTTATATCATGTTGTACAGTACACCTCACAGACTTGCATAGCAATAATCAATACTAATAACCTCACAAATGGTCATACTCATTGGATCGGAGCGTATGCCCATTTTCTCTGTTGGAAGAAGTTATTGTCCTGATCAAACCATTGTGTCCACAGGGGGAGAAGGGAAAGAAAGGCAAAAAAGGGCCTAAGGGGGAGAAAGGAGAACAGGGTGCCCCTGGATTAGATGCACCCTGCCCATTGGTATGTCCCAGCTAAGACCTGGAAGTCGCCTCTCGGTGAAGTAGGACAGCGGACTCTAAGGGAGTAGCAGCCTGTAGCTGAACCCGCACGTTATGGGCACCAGTAGATCTTATCTGGCATGGAACCTTCAGAAAAAGCAGCACACTGCAGTACTTTGTAGGGGCTGAAGGTGGTGTTCTCCAAAAGCGGTGCTGACGCCCAAGGTGCAGGCCAAACCCCAGGCTGCTTCTCCCTTCTTCTTTGCGAGCGACCCCCCGTCCGGTGGGGGCTGGCTGCCGGGTCGCGTCTCCCAGTAACACTCCCAGTTCATTTTTACGAACAGGGATTCCGGGGATTTAAGGGTGAAAAGGGAGAACCAGGGCAGCCTGGTCTGGATGGGCTGGATGCCCCTTGCCAGTTGGTACAGTATTCCCTTTCCTACCTAATCTGTGCATGTCTACCTTCTCCTATTGACCAGAGGCACGCAGGAGAAATGGCCGCATCAGCCTGAATCATCAATGCATGGCTTGTGCATGGAAACTGGAACCAATTCTGTTTCAGCATGACATCCATAGTGCACGTTCTCCAGCCAAAGACCAGATCGAACTGAGAGTAACGTTGTGCATCTTGTATGGACGCACTGCCCACTGAATGCTGTAACTGCGTTCCTCCCATTAACCAACTTTTTGAACTTATATAACTTACCAAGCAGCTAAAAATATTGAAAGTGTTGGTTGCTGAATGTAATACGAGTAGTATAGTGGCTGTTAGCCGTTTACTATTAATGTTAGCATTAACTCAATAACAATGGAAACGTTAAAAGTAAATCAAAAACCACCTCCCGCTGAAGGCCAAGGAAGCATTTCCCTAAAAATTCCCTTCTTTTTATTAACAAGCTCTAATCTTTGTTCCCAGAAGTATCCCATTGATACCTCGTCACCACAAGACCTGCATTACTAGCATTCCACTTTCTAGTTAACACTCTCTTCTGCCTGATATTTGTACCAGTTCTAAAAATTATTATGTAACAAAAGAAGCGACACGGTACAGTCTCTGATCTTCTGACTGATTTTTGGTATTGCGTGAGAACCAAGGAATTAAATTGCACGTGTTTAGGGTTTGTCGAGCCTGGTCATTTCGGCCAGTGTTTCCCAAACTGGTCCTTGGGGACCTCCAGACAGTCCATGTTTTTGCTCCCTCACACTTCCTAACCAGACTGTCTGGGAGGGAGCAAAAACGTGAACTGTCTGGGGGTCTCTGAGGACAAGGTTGGGAAGCACCAATTTAGGCAAAAGCACAAGTGTTTAAAGCTTTGAATGGCTTCATGTTAAGCCGCAGTGGGAACAGAGTTGAAAATGCATACTACTAATGCTAAATAAGTGCTATACATTTTTGCTTTTGAACATTTTTGAACATGTTTGAGGCATACTTGCAATATTTATTAATAGCACCCTTATAATGAAGATTAAGGACCAGTAATGAAAGCATCACCTCCTTTAGTCAGTAAGACAGTAGAACCTTGACTAATAAGTATCAGGCTCCCACTGACAGATTTCAGATATTTATAAGTATGAGCTTGTTGGGTTTAATATTTTTAAAGCTGGACGTTTCACTCTGCATGAATCATTCCAGTGTCATTTTGGGAGGGTGTGGTAAAAAGAAATGTTAGGTGAGTAGGGGGCTTCGTTTGTGTGGAAACACATCTGATTGTAATCCAACATTTTCATGTGAGGAAGCTCTTAAGCCTTGCAGATGAGGAATTGTGACTGCATGTTTCATCTTTTAAGAAAATTGACTCACCAAGGGGAACACAATACTTCAGCATTTATGTTATTATATTTCAAAAACTCTAAATTTACTAATTGGCTTTTTTTTGAGTACAAGAGTTGTAAATGGGTTATTTCTAAAATCATTAGTTTCAAGTAGCTATGCTACAGTGAAAATTAATTGCTCACTAGATATTCAATCCTATTTTTACTTGTGGAATAGACGTATATTTGAATTGTCATTCTACTAAAGCACAGGATCACTTGGTTTTTAGACTGTTTTGTCTAATTTAACTGATTTCTGCTAGCAGTTTAAAGAAAGCTGGCAAACATGCAGATACACATTTGTCAGCAAACAGCGCTGGGAAGATTCTTAAAGGCACTTTAATTCTGTGCAAAGCAATGAGTCAGACCCTCCAAAGTATTTCTGTTGTACCTATTGTGTATCTGCTACAATAATGTGACATGACTGTGTTCCCTTGGGGAGTTTATAGCACTTTGTATGTTTCATTCTTGACATATACCTGCTGTGAGGAGATTCATATCTGTGGGCCTTCATCCATCAATACAAAGTAGAGTACAGAGTACACTTTCTCTCTTTGTGACTGCAGGGTCCGGACGGGCTCCCGATGCCGGGGTGCTGGCAGAAGGTATGTAAATTGCTTAACGGCATGCGATCGAAAAAGTGTAGAATGCAGAAGGCGGGTGAGCTCTGCAAGGTCTCGGCTTTTGAGAAGGATCATTGTCTGAGGTCAGCTCGGTTGCCGTAAAGCCAACTGTCGTCTCTTTCCCAGACGACGTATTGGATTTATTTTTTCCCGTCTCACTTTGATGTGGAACAAATCAGATGTTGTCATGTTCCATTATTAGACTGAGCTCTGTGCTGTGTAGGGAAATCGCATGCTCTGTTAGACAATCATAAAAGGGCCGCCATCAAGCATCCCGCGTAACCTGTTTACCTCATATCTGTCTCTCTCCTGTGCTTTCT
The DNA here is from genome assembly GCF_048594095.1 of Paramormyrops kingsleyae. NCBI lineage: Eukaryota > Metazoa > Chordata > Actinopteri > Osteoglossiformes > Mormyridae > Paramormyrops > Paramormyrops kingsleyae. The sequence goes on along the minus strand of NC_132808.1, from coordinate 21,837,936 downwards.
TGCAGTGATGAAATCTAACCGAAACGCATGGAGTTTGTAAATAACGCCTCATTTTTTTTTTTTTTTTGTATTTATAGTTTTTTAAATTGAACATAAAGATTATATGAATATATAAAGAACGCTCATGAAGTTTACACGTAGCTGCTTCTACTCACCTGACGTAACAAGTGTTTGTCTTACATCGGCGTTTTGGAGTCGGGGTACTTGGGGCAACCGCCTGGGCCGTGCCAGTTACCATAGCTAGCATGAGCCAAGGGCAAGGACTAGACTGGATGTTAAGACCAAAACGGACTTACAGGGAGTCAGGAAGAGACGCTGGAGGGACTGGACTAACTACCACATGGGATAACAGACATTGTCATTTGTTCATCTCAAGCATTCATTTCAAGTTCTTCATCCCTCCATGCCACACTACCAGCTCAAAAGACTAAAACATTCATGCCAACAAAAATACAAAAAAAATGAGCATGAGTACTGTGCCAAACTAGGCGAATATATGTATGGATATACATATTGCTTTGTGGTGTGATCCTATTTATGGCTTTCGAAACACTAACTGGCTGACGGTTCATTCCAGCTTACTTAAAACAGAAGTACAAAGCTCTGAGTTTGTGATCTTTTTTTTTCCTTTTGTCATCTTCCAAAGGGAGTCACACCTTGGCTGGTGGCTTGAACAGATTTGATCACCAGGCAATAGAGACGGGTCATTCTTTTTCTTTATTGTGGCGATGCCCTCAAAGTTGGAGATGCACGCTCCCCCTGGGCCAGCTCTCGTGCCGTGCTGGGTTTGCCGAGGAGCCCATGTCCACTTACAACACGGTGTTGCAAACAGCACCAGTCATTGGCTTAGGAGGGAGATGTGGGCGTTTCACAGCCCTGTGTACAGCCTATCAGAGTGTGGACTAAGTTCAGCATCGACTTGGACCATCGCTCTTTGAGGAAAGATAGGTAAATGTACCCTCGATGCAGAATTCCTCAGTGAGGGAAAGAGGCGTGTCACAGGATGAAGTCCACAGTCATCTCTTCAGATACCAAATAGGCCTCTTCAATGAACTTTGGTCTTTGCTGAGATACCTGAGTTTGAATGTAGGGGGAAACATCAATACAATCTACTGAGATGATGTCAATGGAACTATTATTTTAAATGTCTTTTTTTGCCATTGTTATTGTTTGAATTTTTTTGTTGTTCATTCCCTTTGTTGGAAATACAAATATTTTAACATGCTTTGAGTAATAAGTACAGTCTGATTATTGAAGAATGATAATCTAGTTATGTACAATACTACAGTATTAAACCACAGTTGTATTCGGTGTTTTATGTTATGAACAATTATTATTTTTTGTTTGTTCATTTGACGTACTAAATGTTTTCAGCAGAGATAGTTCCCATATACGGTAATTTACATTGATCATGGAGACTGACAAGAAACATAGATTACAAACTTGTATGGATTTTTATCAAAAGTATAATTGGAAAAAAATATTTTTCGCTGAAATATAAAATAGTGTGTCGCAGTTAATGCCAAGAGCTCCGCATCTGAATTTTGTTAATCGCTACAATTAGGATTAATCCAGCCTTTGTTCATTTTGTCGCAGAGAATGTGCAGACTATCTTCAACGTTAGTGTGTAACTGTATAGAGACGTCACTTTTAAGGAATGAGGAAGATTTCTGAAAAGCTATTTTATTTCCACAGTATGAGTTTCAGTTTACTGCTTTGGAACACAAGGGAGAAGTTGACCTTGACCTTGCAGCAAGCCGAACATTATTTAGTTTTATTTTTTTGCTGTCCAAAATGCAATTCCTGGCTTTACACCTACAGTAAACAAGATTTCAACAGAAACTGTACAGTTTCAAAAAATTGGTCCTTTGAAGGCTAGTTTAAAGCAGCGGAAGAATGTATTGCATTAATCACAGTTCTTTTCATATGTGAGGAAGTTGTGTCTCAATAGCACAGTGTCAAAATGGTCCACCAGACCATTCTGAATTAGGGGATTTAATCAAAGTTTCAATGGTACATTTTAATGGTACAGTCTTTTTGGACAGCAACTGACAAGGGTCAGTCAGAGTGGGATGTTAATGGTAGATATTCCATACATTAATATTACTCCAGAGAGGACAAAATTAATCAATTTAATGAGTGGATTTTGACTCATACTGAAGCTAGTTTTGCATGGCAAATTTGTTACCTTACATTCCAGTGCAGGCTGTAGGTTGTTTATTTCAGTTAAGTATAATCATCTTACACCTTCAAAATTTTTTGTTTAATTTGACCATTTTAACTGTTTTAGCCATGTCAATCACCTGAAAGCAAACAGCCATACTGACACAATGGAAATAACAGCATGTAGTAATTGTTCTTAATGCCTGCACACCATTTTCGCATTAAAACTGAAGCATAAATGTACAAATAATGCTTAAAATAATGCTAAACTTTGATGTTCAGTAAATTTGATTACTTTGTATATGCTTTACCATGGTTCAATGACTGAATGACGCATTCTTTCGGCAATATCGTTTTCCTTTTCGATGTAAATGTTTTTTTTTTTAAGCCTGAAATGATTTTCTTCTTTGGTGTTAGTAATGGTGCTACCAGCTTCAGAAAGGCACTGAAGTAAATGTCCTAGGTATAACCATTAATCTATCAGGCAAAGGATATTGTGTGTGTGCGTGTTTACGATAATTTAGCGTATTGCATATACTTTTATATTTGTATTGTGACTTTAAATGGTACATTATTTATTTTTATACGTATTCATCATATTGGTTTTAATCAGGCATTCCTTGTGACATGGGGTATTCAAGGTCCTTATACCAGCACGTTTATTTCTGTTTCCTAATTTAATTTATCAGAGTCTATGGAAATGACCTCACATTTGGAAAGGACACACATGCATCCTAAACTGCTATTTTACTGTAATCGAATAATACAGTAATTCACCGTTCTCTTGTGGAGTAATCTGATTGTTGGTGAAGGACACATTAGAATGATGTGGTCAATATTCATTATGTATTGCATAACGTTATACAGAGCATTTTATGTCCAATATTGGTTTGACTTTTGTACCGTCAACATAATTAACTGTAGACGTTGAATATTATACATTGAATAAAAGGTATATTGCTGTGGAGGTTGCATCACATGACCAAGGTCATATGATTTATCAATTCAATGACAGTGAGAGTCTTCCAGCTCTAGGTTTGTCGTGGAAACTCAGCTGTATGGTTTCTGGGTGGGTTCTACATTTCCATTGTTATGAATTATGGGTACAGCTTTGGCATTTCTTCAACAACTCTGCGTGGTACTCCTGTGTGAAAACAAAGACTGGTCCACCATTCAAAACCAGGCATTTTCCCATTACATACACATACATATATATAATGCCATGTATCATGTACACAATTATAGGCAAATTCCAGAGTTTCAAACTGTTTTTTTTCTTGGAGCATTAATAAATCACCTGTAACTGTCTAGGATAATGATAAATCACCTACACAGACATTTTTTTGTTGAGACAGTGGTTCTTCTGTTGTGTACTGATTTCTCTTTTATTTCAATTTCATTCTTTGTCTTGGAATTGAATGTAGATTTTGAACTTGTCGAGGTACAGATATGTGACTCAGTATTCATTAATGTGAGGGAAGAAAAGACAAACATGGGAGTGTGTTGTACATATTTACCTGATTACATGAATACCATACATTCTCAACTGCAGCTGCATTTGTACATACAATTGTAATTACAGTTGTGTTACACTCACTGTATCATTGTTTGGTGAAAAGGTAATTGCATTTGGTTGTGAAGGTTAGCTCTTACAATTAAAGTCACCAGCCAATTTGTTTGCTTTCTGGGCCTTTGTAATTCTGGCTCCTCACAAAGATCCATCCTCAGCACAACCGAATTTAATTCTACGCCTTCCTTCACTGGAATTTCCCTGATGCATTTATTGAATTGTCTGCCAGTCTTTCTGAACTTCACACCAAGTAAGGTCCCTGACAACCTCGGGGTAATCTGCATGACAAAAATAGAGTTGTGTGTTGAATTTTATCACCGTTTGCCTACAATATGTTCCGCTGTTTCTATGTGAGTCCCCTGCCACTACCCCCCTTCCATTAACATTATATAACGTTTTGTTATAATTCACTACTGCAGCAGAATTTGAGCTGTCTGATTTTTTCTCCATTGGTGTTATTCCTCTTAATAGTATTTCCTTTGGCAGTAATCCAAAGCTCAGAATTTGTATTTAATGTTGTCGTTCCCAATGCTGTTCTCTGGCTGTGAACCTTGTGCATGCTGGTACATATCATCACACTGTAAAATGTCCATATCCAGAGATCTATGGTGAGTATTCAGACTTTTGAGTTCTCAGTTCATATAAAGTGCATTCAGAGCTGAGGATAATGATCTGTGAACTTAGTCTTGGCCACGTTGTTAGAGCTGAAGGCCACGCTGTGCAAACAAGGTGACACATGAATGTCATTTTTCTGTCCAACGTAACTCTTTAAAAGTTTTGTTTTAGGGTCTTGGGTAGAGCACTCAGTTTATTTTCCTTCTTTGTATTTGGTTTAATTTGTTATCAACATCCATCTTTTTCATTTTCATTCTTAATGTTTGTATTTTTCGGTTTGCTGATGCTTCCAGATTTGGCAATTATTTCACATTATTTCAGAGGCATTTCATGAGGCTGTACTGTTGGAACCAAATAAATTCACTTTTACATCTTTCAAATGTATAACATTTATATGTTTTGTTTTTACCAACTTAAGACATTTGAAATTGCTGCCCAGCCACCATTGAGCTCCACATCTTCATAATAAGTATTTCAGCCGTTCTTCTCTGGAGGGATTAGTTGGAAACGGCAAATAGAGGTGATACATTTAACAAATGTGAATAACGACTTTTTTGGAAGTTCATTTTTCTGTCCTTAATTCCCAGTATAGACAGCAATCCTCTGCCAATCTTACACTGGAAAAGAACAGATGACTATGTAAATACACATCACTTGTGGGCCATGTGAGCAGAAAAATATAAAAAGAACATTATTTTACTTGCATTCATAAATAAAATAAAAAACCTACTTTAAGAAGTAAGATTATCATCCGTGTTTTAAGGACAGCCAATCATGCAAACTGTCAGAGCTGACATCACAGGGGTGAAACCTGGTGTTCTGCTTGGGATCCAGTGACCTGGTCAACAGCGAACCGCGTTTCCTGGGAAACGACTTAAGCAGGTCACATCATCACCCCCAAGGACACACATACATACACACAGCACAGCAGGAATGGCAGCTTATGTTAAAAATAACTCTCCCATAAAAATTATACAAGTAATGGGACACAGCTTTCGCGAGATGGCGTAATGAGGGATTCTGATCGAGTTGCACTCCCTCGCATTGTTTGTGGACATTAACATACAGTATATTTATCATGGGTTTAAGTTTAGTGGCAGCGTGGTTCTTCCAGGAGCAGGGTTTGAGTCTCTGTCCTGGCTCTATGTGTGTGAGGTTTGCATCTTCTCCAACTGTCATCATGGGGTTTCCTCCTAGTCTCAGGCTTCCCACACACATTCCCAAAACACACTAAGGTGAACTGGAGTTGTGAAATAGTCCATGGAAGTGTGTGTGTGTTTGTGTGTGTGTGTGTGCGTGTGCCCCCTGTAATGGGTTGGCATCCCATCCATGGTAGTTCCCTGCCTTGCACCCATAACTTCTGGAATAAGCTGTAACCTTGAATAGGACAAGTAGGATACAGAAAATGGACAAAAGGATGGGACAATGCTGCATTACCTGCTATGTCAGCAGACATTCTGATGTACAAAGCAATAATCTACAACAAAATAACAGGGGAAAAAAAATTTAAAACAAAGTTTTGCAAATTACCTTCCCATCATGACCAGTTACTCTAGTTGTGATGTTGGTTTGGAACAAAAAGAAGCCTAAGAGCTGGACAACCACACTGCTTGTAGGCTTCCAGAGCCCCCAGAACACACGTTCAGACCCACGGAGAAAACAGCAAATATCTGTGTAACACAATTTGCATAAAACCATGTGTCTCAGTCACTGAAGCTGCCGTGAAAAAGCAAAATAAACAAAGTGGATTTGCGGGAGAGATTTTCAATGCCATAATGCCTTGAACATGTCCTCCAGCTGAAGTCAAGATAGCAGCAGGGTTCATGTGGACAGGAGATAAACAATGTTATGAGCCAGGCCTGAAGCGAAAGCTGGCGTGATGTATAATCTTTCTAGCCAACTTTCAAAGAGGCAAAAATAAAGTATCGAAGTAGTCCATCACTTCAGCTACATGGCACAAGATTAATTTTGGACAGATTTATAAAAAAAAAATTAAATCAAGAAATTCTCTTGGACAAAGAACAAAACTCCTGCCACAGCAGAAGAACCTCACCTACGTACCTTTTAGGCAGCATGAGTGCGATTACCTTCAGGGAGGGCACCATCAATCACTCACTGGAAGTGGTTTGCGGGGCCCATGACGAAACTGGAGAAGGGGAACTTTGATATGCCTTAATGAGATGGGAAACGAGCCAAGGCACACTCAGGACTCAGACAATAAGTGCACGAAAACAAACTCTGCTACCAAACGCCTACAGTGGGAATGACAGACTGCAGCCAAGGGAACGGTGGTGAGGTTTCATACATGAGATTCTTATACGCCAGGCCCAAAGCCTCGTGTGGCTTCTCCTGTTTCTTCTGCTTGGTACTAACAGCAGATGTTTTTGCCATATTGCATATTTACTCTCAATTTACTACCTGGATTACAGATGCATGCCCCTCAACAGAAAGCACACGCCACTGACAGATCTACTTCTATCTGTTCTGGCTCCGCCCCTCAAAACAATAGTACGCGTATAAACTAGATACTTCAAATTAATTGAGTAATCTATGTCGTGTTATGTCATCTATGTCATGAAATGAGTAATCTGTCATACGTGGGGGGGGGCACCATCAATGTCAGCATGATTTACATTTGTAGAGAATAAAAATAATGGTTAAAAAATACTGATGGTACATGACCATGACACGCAGACGCAAGAACAAAGGCAATAGTGCCACCTTCAGGATTTCTAGGCAAAAGTGAGAGCCCTTTGACAAAAGCAGCAACTAAACTTAAAAAAATTGTTTATATACGAACCTAAAGCAAACACCAACAACTCATATCTTATAAAAGTTTTTCATTTATGATTGCACTGCCTGCATGACATCCGCACTCCAGAGTATTAGGCAGAAAAACTAGTTTTCAGTGGAACTAAACAAATTATCCTGCTGCCAAAGAAGGCAACACAGCAAATTGGTCAACCAGCAAATCTTTTGTGGGATGAATCATAAATAAGAATATTTTGTCTGCTAACTTCACTCTACAGTACTGATGCAGCATCAAACCACTTACCCTGAGCAGGGTTTTGGGGGGGGGGGGCATATGAATACACGCATATTCATATGAATACACACATATTCATATGCCATGGAAAAATACTATATACCAATTAACCTAAATGCGTGCATTTGGACCACAGGAGGACACCTATGTTACACAGTGAGAATTTATACCATTTATACAAACAACCTTCAGAGACCTACACACAATAGTGTGATAAATCCTTATTCTCGCACAAATTGCAAATCGCAGTCTGATGGTGAACTTATCAATTATACGTCATTCCTATTCCCTTCCCAGCACAAATCCATTAAATAATAATAATAATAATAATAAGACCACTGTGGACTTGGGGGACATTTCTTCAGCTTAACACAGGAAGTGTTCAGGTGAGGAAAAGACCTTAAGCACATTTCCCAGCTCCATAATCATGGAAAATACCTGGACACATAATGAAATGCAGCTCACCCGAGCTAAAATTAATCTTGGGTACAAAACATCAGAAACACACAAATGGAATTCAACTGCACATGTGCAGAAACGCCACACTGATGGACAGCACTAATAAAATATTAACAATGAGTTGTAAATACCTCCCCTACACAACAGCATCTTGAAAATGCTGAGAAACTCATCGATCTCTCGCACATGACTCCATACAAGACCTGATAACCTGGCCCAAAGGCAGCCAGTGAGCTTATTTTATCCTTTTTGCGGCTGAACAGGAAATATGGCACTTAAAAGAAATGCGTCGGGCCCAACTCATCCTTAATGTGCACGCAGAAACACACCGACAGACAGAAATCCTGTTAAGTACAAACGTTTATTTCTGGTCTTAGAAAAAGGATCATCGAACACAGCTGGACAGAAGTTCTGCAGATTCAAAGACTGTACATCAAGTGCAGTTTTGAAGTTGAGAGACAAAGACCTTCAGGATCTAGAAACAAAATCCAAGATGATTCTGCTCAGTGTAGATCACTGTACTCTAACTGCAATACACTGAGGTTCTGGTCTGTCTACTATAAAAAAGTTGTAGATTAGGCATCAAGAGAACAAGGGATGAAATTTATTACCAGTGTGTCAGATTTCCTAATTTATAACAAAAATGCAGCTGGATCTCCAAAGTGCCGATTGGCTCAGCATCTGCGTCCTCCTATTCCCATCCTGGTCCAGTGGTGTCCTGGCGGCCCTGGCACCAAGCACCAGCTCCTCTATCCCATTAGGTAACCCCTGTAACAAAGAACATCTCTCTGAAGCACAAGTCGCCCCAAAACAGTACAAAGGACATCAGAAGATGATGCATAGAATGATTAAATGGAAAGGACCGTCTTAATGGGAGCGAGAGCAAACTAAATGAACCCCCTTGTAGCCAAGTTGGATGCTCTCCAACCAACATCGAAAACATGCAGAACTGCAAAGAGTGTGGAATACAGCTACAGGAACATAGTGTGCGTATCTCAAGAGCAAAGCAGTCGGACGATTGTTTTTATGCTTCATCATTATAAATCCACCAATATTTTTGTATAGAACAGCAACTTGTAGTGTTGCAAAATTCTTGGATTTTTCCAAATAATTTCCATATTCTCATGTTAACTCCCATGGAAAGTTTCCAACCTGGAATATTTCCAAAATGCCCCAGCTTAACTTCCCATGGGATGGAAATTTTCCTCCCCTTTGCAACCCTAGCAACTAGCAATGTGTAGCACAATGAAATGTTTCAAGGGTGCCGGATAAAAAGGCCTTACCCTGAGCTCGGACCCTAAGCTTCACTCTCAATTATTGGGTATTTATGGAAAAACCCGGACAATTTCTGGAATCTTTCCCTCTCACTTTAAAAATACGATGCCAATCACGAATATTAAAACATAAAAGCAACTTACGGCAGCTTCATCCTCATGAAGACGCGGGCCATGAAGAAGCTGAGCAGCACGCTGACAAAGCCAATGAAGAGCAGCAGGAAGCGGTTCAGCTTCGGGATGTTGGGGGCGTTGGAGCGATCCAGGATGATGAAACCCAGGCCGCCCATAGTGAAGAGGAAACTGGAGGCCAGTCCCTCCATTATGTACTGTCCATTAACTCTGAGGAGGGGGAGCATTGTCAGAGCAGTAGGTGCTTAATCGAATCCCCACCCCCCTCCACAACACACTCCATCACCCCCAGCAGTAATTACCTGGTTTTAAACTAGGAGCAGCCATCCACGCATACAATCTCATTCACAACCAAATGCTGGTATGCACCTAATGTAATATGTTTTGCAAACTACCCCAACGCTTTTGATGTAGACAATTTTAGGTGTATAATGGAATAATATAGATTTTCATCAGATTTCTTGCGTGACCGTGAGATTCTGAAAGCATAAGTGTCACGCCAGTTGCGTGAGAGATGGCAACCCTGATGCTCCTAATTAAACTTGGCTGCCACAGTCCTGATCAGCATGACAGCAAATCACCAAGACATAAAGCAGCATCTGCCTGGTCCAGCTTCGGCACTGTAAATTACCTGTATGCTAAAAAAGCTACGGGCCTCTGGTGTCCATGTTCGTCGGTCATGGAACCGACACTCGGAGGTTCAACAATCACATCATAGATAATCCCTGAAAAATAAAACAGAAAACGTATACTAGCTATTCAAGTACTTAGTCTGCTAACTCCAAGGGACTGCGGCACTGCCTTTTCCCCGCTTAACAGTACACCACATTCTCGCTAGGGCGATAAAGAAACTATATGGAACATATTTAGGCAAAAAAAATTACTAAAATTATCCTGCAAGTATGCATATACCATTCGTGTTAATTAGTTAGCTAGCTACTCACCTCCTGTGATAAGAAAGTACGAGACAATCACCAGTGCATAGACCGTCATTGCGGATGGCATATGCAGAAATGAAGGCCTTTTGAGTTTTATATTTGGACATTCCAACACAGTAAATGGAAGACCGAAGATAGCCTCCATTGTTTTAAAAATTTGAGGAAAAGCCGTACAAGCAGTACTCTGATATGACTCTCAGAGCCGATAGTCTGAAATCCTGACGTGGCCCAAAATGTAGGCAGGTCCTAGCTGATGCATAATAAGAGACATAATACAGTATGACAACACCATAATGTAAGAATATAAATAACTAAATAAAAATTAAGAAAATATAAAATAGTTTATGAAAATTAGTAAAAAGCTTAAATAATAATATAATTTTTCCTTAATAAAACGTTGATTTTATATATTATTCTCAAGGCCGATAAGACCCGCTACATTTGACGTGGCAAATGCGTCAGCAGAACGGTGAAACTGTGATTCATGTATGGCCATTACGGCTCCAACCCTGCGTCAGTTCGCAAGGCATGAATCACAGAGTAGGGCCGTAATGGCGTGTAGTTTCAGTATTGCCTTAATTGGGAATTGTAGTTCCTATTTCGCGATCGACAGTACTGAGGTTTTCGCGACCCTGTACTGATTAAGCGGATATGGTGGATGGACTGATCCTTGCAGAACGAACTTAGGCAATACTAACCGTAAACCTAAGTAGATTAACCCTTATGGAAATTCAAATTGAAACCAGTAAAGTTTTTTTTTCTCAGTTGCTTTGGTACATTTCTCAGATCAGAAATTAAATTCGCACAACTACCAGTACAACCTCCACATCATCGAGTCACTTGTGCACATAATAAATGCAAAGTGTCATTGTTTTGGTCAAATTGCAAATGCTTTGGCACAGTCACGCAAATGATTGCCTACATGTAGTCATCAAACATCAACAGTTGGTGAAAATGTTTTATACTGGTTCTCTGCCCCCCACACACAAAAATTCTAGGCATTAGTTCATTGTATAAGTCATTACATGCAAAATGACTGAACTAGCTGTTAGAATCGATTAAGCAAATCCTTGATCTATACCGGGGGTGCCCACACTTTTTCAGCTTGCGAGCTACTTTTAAAACTCAAAATGATCTACCTACTATGAAAATGCAAAACATATATTTATGTATCTGCAGCGACCTGCCCAGGGTGTACCCTGCCTCTAGCCCGAAAGATGCTGGGATTGGCTCCAGCTTCCCCGAGACCCAGATGGATTAAGCGGTATAGATAATGGATGGATGGATATTTATGTATAAAAACATGGAGTATTCTTTATTATTATTATTATTATTTGTTATTGTTATTATTATCATTATTATTAATAATAATAATTTCCCTTTGGGATAAATAAAGCATTTTTTAATTGAACTGGGATTTTAGTTCCTTCACCTTTCTATTTCTCAGTTCGCTTTTCGGAGGGAAGTTAATGTCGTAGTTTTTATGAACAGTTCGAAAATGCCGCTCCAAATTTCCCTTCTTCGGAATAGCAACAGACTGACAGATGAGGCAAATGCACTTCGAATATTACATTGTGAAAAAAACAGTCCTCCTCCCATTCCGTATGGAAGTGGTAGGTTTTTGGCTTCTTACTTGGTCCAGCTCCCCCATTCATTTGTATACCCTTTCTTAAGTTTAGTATAAATAAATCGGATGCTAACTAGGCGACTAGGTAGCTTGCTAGAGATTTGCAGCAGCTGGCGCGGTTGAACGCATCATCCATCCTCTATTTTTTATGCCATACGATCTACCCAGACTGCTGTACCTTTGCGATCGACCAGTAGACCGCGATCGACGTATTGGGCACCCCTGCTCTATACATCTGTATTACAGTAAATATATGAGTGTGTGTCCTGAATTGATTAATTGAACTCAGTTGAATCACTTTCACCCATAGAGGAATGTTTAAAGGGTTAGATCGATCAGTGATCAACTAGTTCCGTAAAATAGTGTATCTCATGAGCCTTCAGTTGGCAGCATATAATGACAGAGCAAAAAAACAGTTTTACAATTTGACAATGGAAGAACAACAAGGAAATCAGCAGCCGGTAAAAAGAAGAGGAGTAAGGCTGCATGGTGGAAGGGTAGGGAGGCAAAACAGAGGCACCTTCCCGATGAAATAAGGGTTAAAAAGTGGACCATGTCCTCAGTCATGGCCTTACGGCTGAATGTTGGGAGAACAACCATGTTCTTAATCATTCAAACATTTTGCAGAGACAACAGCTATGTAATCCAACAATATGCACTGTCCTGTAATATTGTATATTTCATATTACAGAATTCCATTTGAATTTTATGTATATAGTTAATATATTTTACAGTTACATATTGTGTGTATACTGTAGCACACATACATGTGTATGCATGCATATGTGTGTTTGTGTGTTACAGTATATGTGCAGTATGTGTAACTGTTGAAATTGATGTTTGTCATACAGGAAAAAGTACAATTTTGTGCATGTTCAGTCATTGTCATCAAAACCTTAGCTGTATTGTTTGCATTGGAAAATACTTAGAGTGTACTGTTGTATTGACAACGTGCCTAAGCATTTTGACCCATCTTGTTCGTGAGCGATGACAAGTTCATTGACTTAAATATTTGCTTTGGAGGGATAAACAAAGGATTTTGAGAAAGCTACAGGCTTTTTGAGAAAGTTACAGGTGCTGTTTGTACGAACCGTTTTGAGAAATGCACTTACTGTTTTACAAATGTTAAGGATGATTTGAGAAATGTACCAAAGCGACTGAGAAAAACTGGAAGAGGTTACTGCACATCCAAGGGGCATGTGTGATACAGCATGGATAGCCTGACAGATTTGGGGGAGGGGGGCACAGCACTTGATAGGGCTCCTCCCCAGTTGGCAAAGTCTACTGAGGGGGGTCTGACATCCCCCACCTGGCAAATCCTATGTGGGAACCATATTTCTTCAAATTGAAAGCACCATCCCAAGCCGGAGGCCCAAGTGGAGGCATAGGGGCCTCTGTAGCTAGGCCCCAATGCACATCCATGCCTGCCCTTTGCTGTAGCCCACGGCAATCACCGCAACATTCAGCAATACGTACTCGCACATCCAGGAATCCCTACCGAATCACCTGGCTGTCCACTCAGGGCTGCCATTCACATCTACCTTCCATGTACTTGTATAAACTCATTTTTGTATTATTCTGTCTTAATGATATTGCAGTGTATCACAACACACCCATGTAAAGTGGCTTGGGGCAACTCTTATGAAAGGTGCTATGTAAAATAAATTGAACCCATTTCCAAATGCACATACTGTGCACTGTACAGCCCAGAATATTTTACATTTGTCTTCTGTTTATCCTGGCCTGGGCCATTGTGGTTTGGAGCCAATTCCAGGCAGCACAGAGTACAAAGCTGGGGTTCAACCTGGACAGGATACTCTGTGTGTGTGTGTGTGTGTTTATGCCTGTATGTGGCCTTTGATAAACCCAGGAATCAGTAGTGATTTTATCTTGCCCATCACAGGACAGAGACTCCTCCAATGTCATGCAATGGGCATGTTAGTGATGCCAATTAGCCTATCTGTACGTGTAGTATAGGGTTAATCAGTCCCAGCTGAAAGTTGAGGTAATTCTGAAAATAAATGAAAACAATTATACATTTTTCCAGATCCTTTATTGCCAAAAACAAATAGTCATTTACTTTGATTTCTGGCTCTGTGCCTGCGCCTTCAGAACCTTGACTACAATCTTCTGTTCTTCAATCAGAAAAGCACGCTTGATCCTGCAGGGATAAAACAAAGCGTCAGACCGACCCCAAATCGCTACCAAATATCACGTCACCACAGCTATGGGACTGACAATAGGTTACATTAGGAAAAGCAGAAAGGTGCAGCTGAAATTTTTAAACAATACATTAGTCATAAGAAAAAGACATTTTAACATGGTCATGGCATACCAGCATATTCATACCAGCATTTCTTACACCTGTGACCTGCACTACGAAGCGGGGTTACTGGCTTATCGGGGTAACTTGTCGGATTTAAGGTAGTCTGGGCAAAATTTAAGTGAACGAATATGAAGTCCATTTAAACTGTGGCACCTTAAATTCGACAAGTTACCCGATAAGCCAGTAACCCCGCTTTGTAGTACAGGCCACAGGTCCCAAAGGGCAACAACATGCATGTTTTTTTAAAAACAAGTCCAAGTGGTGAGAGACAGAGCCAATCAGCATAGAGCATCCCATCTGCGCCAGGGGGGTGTTCCACAAAGCAGGATTTCTTCATTAGCCAGATAGCTTAAGAGAAATGAAAGGATTGTCCAATAGGAATGTCTCATCTCTCTTCCTATTGGACAGTTTTCATGTTTGGCTTCAGTTATGCAGCTACCTGAGAAATTTAACTTTGCGGAATACTGCCCAAGTGTTCTCTCCTGAGAACGAGCCCCTAAGGCTACCCCCAGTAGCCCAAGCATTAAACACGCAGAAAAGCGAGCCTCCTACCTGTCGCGCACACATTTGGCGCACATGGACCCACCATAGGCCCGTGTGACATGTTTCTTGGTCTTTGAGAGCCTCATCAAGACCTGGGGTCTCACTGCACGGATCTGAAATACAAGGACAGCGGGTCAGTACTGGAAAACAGACCAGTTTTGCTTAATATCACTGGCAGGATAACCACTGTGGCAGACCGTTAAAAACCAGCGCTGGAAATGCTGAACCGGAGGATCCTCACTACATTTTGTCATATGTAGGACAAAGGACAGATTTTAAATGATTTGGTTCATTCTGACCAGTAAGAGGGCAGCTTTAATTCTTAAAGCACACCCAAACTACCTGCTTCAATAACTACTTTAGAAAAATGTAACTACAATCTAACAGGTTTAATAAAACTTCACACAATGACCCAACAACCACCATTATTCCTAAAAAACTAAATGGCATACTGAAGGAGAGAGAGAACAAGTGGCATTTTATTGCAGAATGCACAATGTTACAGTATCTTTAGACAACACAGCAGCGATTCAGTGCAACTGCTACACAGCATGAGCTGAAAGAGGCAGACTTACACCACGCAGTCTGCCGGGGCAGATGCCGCAGGCGGACTTGGGGGCCTTGCCGACTTTCTTGGTGTACAGGTAGACAATCCGATTGCCAGGAGTCCGCGAGCTGAAACAGACAGCGTGCCTTTAGGTTCCCGTCATCGTCAGCGAGCACCTCGATTTACACGCTTTATATGACCATTTCAAGGCCGTAGTCAACATTGCGGGGGGGACCAAGGCCGTAATCATAATAAATATGGGGGGGCATTGTGAGCACATCTTAATATTGGGGGGACGTGTCCCCCTAATACATATTATAATTAAGGCCTTGAATCGTTTCAGGTATATTACAAGTGTTACTGCTATCTTCGTTCTTGATATATACAGCAAGCATCAAAATACAAGGTATTAATAAAATGCACGAAAGGTTTTGCATTTATAAAATGGGCACGTGATGGTTCTACTTACAGTCTGGTTTTGTTGGAAGCGGTGTTGTAGGACAACCTACGACGGTAAGTCAGGCGCTGGACCATGTTTATGTCCAACTGTTCTATGTGGCGTAAAACAAAAAACCATTAAAACATGATTTATAAAGACGAACAAGCACAAAAGCTACAATGAGCCGACAAGCACGACGCTAACGATGCCGGCTGGGGAACCATAGGCTGGCTTGCATTGTGATTCACCTTCACAGATGTAAAACGACAAGCAGAACTTGCAACAAAACATTCAATTGGGACTGCGATCAATCACAGTAAATAAACAGGCAAAAATATTGAACCATTCCCTTTAATGAGCATTTAGTAGGCAGAAAAACGAAGAATTGCCTTAAGCACCCCGCTAATGATCACGGCTAGCTGGTTAGGAACATCACCGCAACCAAGACACACGTTAAATATTACATGTAAAAGACAAAACGCTAAAATATTACCAGGAACACATCAAAGGCAACTCACTACTTAATATTTATTAAACTGTTTCTTTAGTTGGATGGTTTTAATGTACAGATTAAAAGAGATTATTTCAGTGTTGAATATAGCACAAAATTTCCTCCGCCATACCTGCTAGCACCTAAACCGGAAAAGGAAGAGCTTCGGCCAGGGTCAAAGGTGAAGACAAATCGACACCGGAAGAGAAACAAGTACCACGTGGTATATATGTTGTAGTTTGGACTTTGGAACAGCCAACCTTTTCGTTCTCCTAATGAATACGTAATAAAATTATTTTCATTCTAGCGTTTTAATTGGTAAATATCCCATACGAGCAGTTTAACAGTTTATATCATAATCTTAAAAGTTTAACAAGATCGACTTTGCCATCTCTATCCACAGAAAATTTGTAACCGTATGCGTATTTATCTCTCTTTAGTCATTGCTGGAGTGTGCTTCACAGACTTCGTATAATGATATATTTTCGAATAGTTTTATGGAATAATGAATATCTAACGTTAATAATAAAATATATTTCAAAGGAAGCTTTGTGGTCCCATTTGTTTGAATGGAAGGTTAACTGTTTGAGTAGTCTGGCATTAACTCTCCTTAACATACTAAGAATCCTGCACAGATGTGTGTATGTGTGCGTGTTTTCCCCATGTAGTGCCGTTTTCCTCCTACAATTCAAAGACATAATTACGTTAATTGGCATCTCTAAATTCTCCGTGGTGTATGATGATGTATGTATGTGTACCGCAGTGGGTTAGCATCGCATCCAGGGGGTACCCCTGCCTCGTGCCCTCTATTACATGGGAGTTCGGGCCGTTTCTAGCTATTGAAAAGATCAGGGGCTAAGTCAGGTTTACCTGGGGCTTGGCTTTCTTTTTATTTTTGAAGGAAGATTGGCATCTGGGCTAAAATACTCCGGGCTCCACACCCCTGCTTAGGATCAGCAGCTGGAGAATGGGGAGGGGGGTGGTGTAGGAGTGTTTTTAACCTGCGGCGCAGGAGAATACGACTCTTCCCTGAATTTATCATTCATACAAGCAATATGTTTATGTCCTGAAAATTTTGGGTACGCAAGGGCGTAGTTTTGGTTTCAACAATGACAGGGATCAAATCAACCCCAAACCCCCCAACCCCCAAACATGCACGGTACTCCCACAACATTGGGAAGGACATCTACTATCTTGGATCAGGGACTGGCAAGCTTGTGATTTAAACCCTTTGCTCTATAACACAAGGTCATTTTTTATCTCGACCTACCCACTCCATTTCCCCTCATTGACAGTTCGGGCCTTTTCAAATCTCCGCCATGCTGGTGAGGGAAGAAAACATGCAGATGTGCAGACTCTCACGCTCCAGCCATGTCCAAAGAGGGATGATGCCGTCCCTGCCGTGTGCCCTCCCGCTGCTTACCTGACAGCAGGCTCCCTCATCATCACAGAGTGACACGGCAGGTGGTTCCCGGCAGAGGTGACACAGCCACCTGGCCCTGCTGTCAAAGGGGAAATGAGAAATCAAGGACCAGGCCTTCCGCAGCTTCAGCAGTCCCTCCCGCAGGGGTGCTACCGCAGATTAATAGGTTTGGGTTGTCTTCCTTTCTAACACGGAAATAATAAGGGTCCTTTTCTGATTGGTGGGTGTCAGCACCGGTGGAATGTGCAAGGAGTCACACAAGGCCTATAAAAAGAATAAAAGTCTTGCCTGCTCATTTCCACTGAAACTCTAGAATTACTACAAATTTGAGAATGTACTATGTGCCTTACTAAAGCATCTCCTAAATAAATAAACGTAACAATGTTTAATTCAAAGATTGTTACGTCCAAGCATCTCCCCTTTAACCACTCATCCAATACAGGATTCTATGATTGTGACCAAGTAATATATTAATATCTCTTTTCTCACCTCAGTATTTAAACGGTGAACAGAGGAATATAGATAGATGTTTTATTTTTGCGTGATACAGCTGGGACTATTATAAGAGAAGTACGATGGCATTTTCAACTATACATTGTTGTACTTTAGAAGTACTGTGGAATTATTGCAAGAAACAAATAGAAACATGTTCTGTTTGATTAAAAAAAGGAACAAAGTAGATTCTATAAATTCCATACACAAGTCACACAAGCAAGGGTGTAGGTTTTGGTTTCAATATTGATAGGAACCAAATCAGCCCTGAACACACCTGGTGCTCCCACAGTATTGGTAGGGGCATCTTCCTACTGTATGTATCCAAATCTACACCCTTGCAGATGCAGCATCTCCATCTATAGTGTCCTAGGAATACATAGTTTTTCAAGGCGCGAAAACACAATCATGTTAGGCTGTCAGGTAAGTTTGGTGATTCATGGTCAGACATTGCTCCCCTGTGTGAAAAGACGCCTCTATTCCTGCGTCACTGTCACCCAGTTTCCACGGCAGCACGGTCGCTGGGATTAGGGAAATGTGAGAAGACACCTGGAAAAAAAAAACTGTGGGGTCGTCAGCAGCTCCTCCCTTCCCACCTTCTGTCCTTATCTTCCATTACCAGATCCAATGTCTCACCTCCTGACGACAACATGAAAACTCAATTTCAAAATGGAGAATGAAATCACACGCTAATTTGCACGTCAGTTTAATAGGGCTAAATCTTAATACTAGACAAATCTTTTCTTTGGTGTGTACTTTTTGTGATTTTGAATGAGACATGGCACAAGAAAAACAATAGGTCGTAAAAAGTAAATATTATTTGCATAATTATTGTATTCTTGCTGTTCTTTGGAGAGGAACAATTATTCATCATCAAGAAAGAAAACTGGGGCCGGCATTGAAAAAAATATGTGTAATTAAATGCCTAAATTGCTTTTCTTTTGATCAGTGGTACATTTCTATTCTTTTGACCATTGTTTTGTACAGCCCTGTTCAAGTGTGGAGTATAAAAAGGCCTTTGCAAAATGTTCATTTTTAAAGTCAATTGCTTATTGTATTAACGTTGCTGGTTACATATTTATGAACATAAAAGAACCCGCGGTATCTATGTTATTTCATACAGCCATTTACTGATTATTTCGGAGCTGATAGTGAAGAAACAGAAAAACTCCAATACACATATTTCTTAATTGTCTTTATTTCCATATTTTATTACATACTTTATGTTCTTACATAAAGAAATACCATTTATTTATATTCAGGTGTACAAGGGATTATTGTATAGTTCAGTTACATATTATATTTGTATATTTGAAAGTAAGTCTTACATAAACACCAAAAAAAAAACAGTACAGTGCAAGTATGTGAATTAGGAGTCGATTGATATCATTTTGTCTATTTACAGTAGTTTGCAATTAAAGATTTACACAATGTGTAAAGAATGTTACACAATCATACATGCTGACAGCTGGAGCATATTTCACTTCACCATCCATGTTAACAAAAGAATATATATCATTGTATGTTGGAATCAGTGCTGCAGTGCAGTCTTTGTCTTGCATTGGTGCATTTATGGCCCTAGATACAGAAAATTCTAGCATAGATTTTTAACACTCGTGAGAGAAAGGGGGCCCTTTTTGTCATATTTGTAATAATGTGCATTGCAGGCTGCTGTGGACATATTGCACAAGTTGTCCCCTAGTCGTTCATCTTAGTTGCCACTTCGCTCTGAGGCGACACAAACAGAACAGCATGAAATCGAAATCCAGTCGTGCTAAATTCTGGTACCACCCCATTAATTCCCCCTTTTTCCCTTTTTTAAATCCCTAAAGTGACCTGGATTTGCTTTTTTGCCTCCCCCTCCTCTTCTTCCATTTTCTCCCAGTGCCGAATGCCCCTGGGACAGGGTGACGGCCAGCACACACTGGGAGTGTGTCACCAGTCCCGTTTCCTTGCGCCATTGGCTGCAGGCCGCACGGACGGTCGTGACGCGCCCACACCCACACGCCCACAGACGCCTCGCTGATGGCAGACATCACAGCTCAGTTGTTTTGGGGGCAAGGAACCCAGTCTCCCCACCTACCCCACGGACTGCTGGGCAGCTGGGGTTCACTGGGCATCCTCACCACGGGCAGCAGGAAGTAAATCCAGGTCACTTTAGCAGGACGCAACTTCCTTTGACCAGTTCCCACGAAAGACCCATTTCACATCATTCAGAATAATGGTGTGACACAATTGCAGAAGGAGGTCATTAGTTCATTGTTTGTGCACTATGTATTGTGGGTTGTTACAAAGTGAATGGCAGAACAGGGCACTAATGTTACATAGTATCTTTATGCCATATCAAGACAAAAACAAGCAGGTTATGAATAACCAGCATCATTATCATATCATCACCTCCAAATGTATTATTTCATTTCTATTAAAATAAAAAGAAAAAAAGATAAAACAAAATAAAAACAACTCTCTTAATTCCGGATTTGTACATTCAGTCATGTTCACTGTCCCATTTTTATACACCTCTATTTACAAAATCAAGAAAATAAATTTACTTTGAATAAATACATAGCTGAAATACACTTAGTAGGTCTAAATCTTCTTTACTCTTTTTGGGTACCCAGCCCAAAGCAATTTCCTCAAACATTTACACCTGTCGACAAGTCCTGAACTACGTTCCAGTTCATTTCACGCAGCCAACGGGATCTCTGGTACAAACGTGGGACATTGTGTGGTGTTCTAAGCCACGAGGCTTGACTAAATATGAAAGTGTTTTTCTTTTTTTGGCTGTCCAAAGGAGAACTACCAGGATGTGACGCTCAAGTGCCTGTTTAAACATGGAGAGTCAGAAAGGAAAAGCATAGTGGTTAGTATTTCGGCATATTAACCCAGCAGAGATGACGCAGATACCCGCTGCGGGGAGAAGCTGCTGTTGTATCAGCATTTCCTGTGTTTGACTGGTGACTCCAGTCGAGCTCAGACCTGGAGGATGGATTTAAACTTTCTGCATCTGATAAGAAAAAAACCAACCAATCCTGAATGCAGTAAAGAAAGCACATGGCGATACGGCCATACCAAACATGTACAGATACTTGTGTTAAATGCTATTAGCTATTTTTCAATGTAATCTGTCTATGAAGCCTACAGTAGTTGCATTGTGTAGATATTCATACGTGTTCACATGGAGACAGGAGCACCCTTCATTTGAAAACAATTTCACAAGTTTGATAAATATTATTCATCATACATATTCATGGATGCATTTATTCAAACACTCATTTCGGTCTAGCAGATGTAGAGCGTACTTTGATTGACAGAAGGGAGATAGTAAAAAGCAATGGAGCCTCTTTTGTCAAATCTTTCATTCAAATCCCATGTACACCCTTCCTCTAGGATCAGATAAATGGCTTTATAGCACTGATCTTTACAGACCAATTAACATGAAGCTTCAATATTATGCCCAACAGTAAGAGATCAGAGTTAAATATACTGTGCGCACTAGATACTAAATCTTTTTCTAATCTAAAGAGTGCTGGATAACACTTATTCAAATGACAGGAGCCAGATCTTTAAACTATCACTGTACAGCACAAAATGGCTCAATAAGATCCTATAGAGACATGCTTCTATTAAGACTGAGTAATATACATGGTAGGGTTAGAAGTGTATCTTCTGCTCGGTAATATTTCTAGCTTAATATTGTTTTTCCTACGCCTCCCAATCGATACTGCAATCTCTACACGATATAAAGAGCTGTGGCCGTCTCTGGGTTGGAAGGGTGGAGGAGGAAGTGATCACAAAAAGGTGGGTGAACCAAGGTTCTTACCACCTTTACTAGTAACACAACTAAAGCTACCAGCAAGAAGAACAGCAATCAGAAGAATAAAGCGACGTTCCGGCTGTTTCTGTGAGGGGCCACGCCTCAGAAGGTAGATCACTCTTGGAGGCACCACGGAAAAGTGAGCGTGGTGAGCACAGTCGCACACCATTTCCCAGCATCCTCTCCTTCATCGTTGGTGGCTTCAGAGCTTCTGTTCACGAAAAGAACATGCCCACTGCTCCCAGGTGATTGCTTCCTACCTCCGTTGCCATCAGAGCAGAACATATTCAGTCCGCTTCAATACACGGTTCCTCGTCTTGCCTTAAACATGTCGCCCAACATCAGCAATATTACTCCTTGCCAGAGCCCCGTGACTCATAAATGCTTGTCTTTGAAGCGACAGATGACGTTGGCTGTACTTGCTGGCTGCTTCTTGTTGAAAAGGTGGCTAATGCTTCTCCTGGAATACTGCATTACACGGGGCATGCACACATTGCACTACGGCGCCACCATGCTTTTGGGGGACCTCGACCACTTAGAGCACATTTCCGCTTTATGTCTATATGGTCCGAGAGTCATCCTCTCCTCACTCTAATAAAGAGAGACATTTTTGCCAATAATATACCAGTCAAGTGAAGTATATAACATAGATAGCATGACTGCCCCTCAAAAGAACCACCTACTCCTCTCTTACTCCTAAACCTGCCCCTTACCCCATCCCTTGCAGGTTGCAAGCTTGTCCACTGAAGACACAGGAGTCCAAGTGTCCAAAAAATAAAAAAATCTAAATTGGAAACGCCCCCACCCCGTATCCCACGAAAAGAGATGAAAACCTTGCTGGGAGGGGCTCAGATGGAAATAGGACACATGATGACCTTGTCCTCCAGCATGACACTGACCACCAGGAACACAAAGTACAGCAGGAACATGATGAAGCCTAGCAGTTTGCTCATCCTCCACTTGCAAGCGGCGATGGAGATGATGACAAAGAGGAGCATGAGGAAGAGCAAGACGATGGCGCAGAAGAGGCCGTTGCTGCTGACGGTCACTGGCGTCATGCCGTGGAAGGTGGAATACAAGAGCCAGGGGAAGGGCAAACTGCGAAGGAAGACAACACATGTAAAGGCGCACCGTCCTCTCTCACTCTGCTCCACATGGATATCTTTATGAATGTTGTCCCTTGTCTCTTCACAACAGATCTGAGTGCGTTACAGGAGTAGAGGAACTCATCCGGCTGGAACGAGTCAAACCTTTTTCATGCGACCGAGCAGATTGAATAGCTCGACAAAATCCCTGGAGGACATTGACCTGTGGGATGCTCATTATGCAAGTGTAATTAAATTCCTTAACGAAGGCGACACAGGCTGGGGTGCCCGCGTGGTGTCGACGGGGGGAAAAGCCACACAGGGAGAGCTCAGCCTGTTTATGAACATCTAGGCGATGGTTCATGGGGAGCGTGGGGGGGGCACAGTGGGTAAAGCGCTCAGCATTGGCCTCATTTATCATGGGCCTGCAAAACTGCTGGCAGAGGTAGGTAGTTTGGGTCCAGAAAGTAAAAATCCAGACCAAGATTTTGTTCCCACCAACCAGTTGAGTACAAAGAGTCACAATCAAAGAGTCCTCAATCTTGAGCTGTATTTCTACATTCTGGACCTGACCTATCCACCTCTGACTATTGTAATAATGTAGCTGAATCCTTGAACCAACTGCTTTACCAGAGCAGTAAATCATGGGTAGAGTAACTGGGTAATCAGTCTGGTGATTGTCTTTGCAGTACAATGTAACAATAATTTTGACCTACCCCACCGTGATGTCAAAGATGTTGGAGCCCACGGAGCTCGACACAGCCATGTCTCCGAGTCCTTTCCGTGCCACGATGACACTGGTGATCAAGTCAGGGATGGAGGTTCCAGCTGCCAGAATGGTCAAGCCCATAATCTCCTCTGTAATCCCGATTGTCTCTCCTACCTGTAAGGTGAAAGTTTTGTGAGCATAATTGGATTCTATTGGGATGGACCAGGAAGAAGACAGCAAGGCGTGTAGAGCCTTGATGATCTTACATCCATTTTGTATTGTTCACCTGGCTTGGGTGGCAGCTCAAATTCTACAAATTGACTTTCTGCGCTGTTAGATCATCAGAGGAAGCACCAGTCAGATATCCAGGAGCTGACCAGGAGTGATTCCAAGGCACACCGATAACCTTGGTGACCCGTGTGGAAAGATGCACACGTTCTTTGGTCCACAGAAAGTGAGCTATGCTAGGGGCTCTGAGGTACATCCAGGATCCATAGATTATCAGAGTCATTGTTTCAGGTTTGATAACCGGCTACCAAAATCGGAGCTCTTACAGCAGCGGAGGTGCTTGGATCATTGAATATCTGAGGTTTAGCCCAGAGGCCTAATCTGTCCAAGGGCTCTCAAGCTGAGAGCATGGCTGTAAAAACATCTAAGCGAAACAAATCATCTGAGACACTTAACATTCATATGGGGCTTCAGGCTGAATTCTGCAGGCTCGTGATGTGTCTGACGTACAGTGTTATCAATACAAATATAACATCCAATACACACCTATATCCCAATATCCAAGTGTTCCTAAAAGCAGCACAGATAGGGTAAACTCAAATGTTGGGAAGCCAGTTCCATTACTGCATATGAGGAAAACTATGATCCCTTCCAAGTTCATGCAAGAAACTCCATTTAGTCTCCCAAAAACATCCCACATATTAAAAAGTACCAATTTTAGCCCGATAAAGAACACTTTAAACACAAATCACCTAATTTACCAAACTGTTAATAAGTTCATTAATATGGATTTGCATTTTTATATGCAGTATTTATTTCTCAGTGTACATTATGTTTTGTAGTAATAGCTAGTGGCTTAAATAATTACATTTATGTAAAAACAACAAACAAAAACAATATAAAAAGAGACCAATACAATTCACCTTTAGCTGCTCAGATGGCACATGTTGTGCTGGAATTTGGTCACTCAGATACCCAATACGGATATTAATATACACAGCTTGTGTAACTCGGACGCCAGGAGCTCAAATACTGGAGGAGGAGAGAGAGGTAAGGAGCAGGCGCTGATACAGTGCGGCGCCGCACCCAGCGCACGACAAACCACCTCAGGGGCGAGAACCTGAGTGCAGCCAGGCGGCAGGAGATACCTCTGCTGAGGTATCAAATACTGGGATATAGGTGTAACATGATATATACATTATATATCATATTCTATATTTCTAAGGTATTCAATTCCATCATTCCAATCTGGCATATATCTGTAGCAATCTACAATCCTATATGATCTGTGACACATCCTGTATTTTACAATCAAGTACAACAATAATTATATTTAGACTTTAGACATACTGCACAGCCATGATTCAATGGCCAAAAATCTGTGCACTGTAGTCTTCCAGATATTTGGATGAATGTGCACATGTGACTCTTGCTGACGTCCTGTTACCTTCTTCTGATAACGAACTCCGCCAGTCCTCACTTTTGTAATTATTACTGCATCTACAAGTCAACCTCCTTAACACCAACTCACCTGCAGTGGCAATTTGGTTTTAATATCAGTAATAATGACAATAATAATAAAACATTCAATATTGTTAGCACTTTTCATCTCCAAAATGGGTTTTGTGAATCCAGGTCTTCACGCGATACCTGCATCAACACATCTATGTGTGTTAAACCACAAAAAAGTACTAAAAAAGATTCCTTTGCCCGTTTAAATATGCACATCTTTTTTCGTACAGTAGTGCATGGGGTTAGCTTATCGACCATACACTTGAAAACCAACTCAATCTGAAAAAATCTGGGCCAGCTCGGGAAAGACGTGACGGCCCCCCGCCAGGCGGTCAGCTGGGTGCAGGAGAGCAGTTACCTGATGTGCCCACCACACCATGAGGTAGGAGAAGGCTGCAATCCAGCAGATGGATCCAAAGAAAGTGACGGGAAAGAACTTCACTGAGGTCTAAAAGGGCAAAAGAAAGTTATAGGCATGATCACTTGCGATGAGCCCAATTGACCAATGAGAACTCAGACTGGCTGCCAATCGGTCCAAGACAACAAATCCGATTGCATCAGATTTCCAGTGCTCATAGTAACTGTAATGGGTCACTTCAGGTAGTGTGAACACTGGAAGACATCCTTAATCTGTCGTTACAGTGCATAGATACGTGTTAGTTTCTTTCTGCATTCGTACACTGCACACAGCTACTCAACAGTATGGAAAATCACATTGTTGGGTGTGGAAAAAATATCCACCCATCCATTTTTTAAACACTTATGTCATTCAGGGGGGGGGGTGGTGGCCTGGGGGGCTGGTGGCCTGGAGCCTATCCCTGGAAGTGTAGGACACAGGCGGCTGGGCAGGGGGACACCCTAGATGGGATGCCAGTCCATCGCAGGGCACATGCACACACTATCATACGCCATAGAAGATATAGAGATACTAGGTGTCTTTGGACTGCAAGAAGAAACCAGGACTGCGAGGAGAAACCACCATGATGCAGGGAGAATATTCAAAATCCACATGCACAGAGAGGCAGTATGGTTTTAATCCCCAAATCTGGAGGTATGGGGCAAGAATGCCCCCTTCTGAGTCACCGCGCCATCCATGAAAAAATATGACACTGGAGTTTGTATTGACCAAAAGCTTCATGGCCAGTTAAGCTTCATGGCCGATTCTCATCTCATTTAAAAATGTTGAAAGACATCGAAAATGGAGTAACGTCTCTGCATGGGGCACTACTGACTTGACAACAGCTGTGTCATGCTTAATTATTTATTTACCAACTAATACGTAATTAGAGACAGAGAGACCACAG
Source organism: Paramormyrops kingsleyae (assembly GCF_048594095.1). Lineage (NCBI taxonomy): Eukaryota > Metazoa > Chordata > Actinopteri > Osteoglossiformes > Mormyridae > Paramormyrops > Paramormyrops kingsleyae. Next base: position 21,811,197 of record NC_132808.1, on the reverse strand, counting down.
CTAGTTTAGCAAAGAACGACCAAACGCTGGGCATTATGTACCACATTCATGAAGAACTTCCACAGGAAAGTGGAGTCTATGCCTTCATGGGCTGCGGACCCCTGTTCCATTATCCATGCGTCTTCCAGCTACTTATTCTGATCAAAGCCGTGGGTGTCGTCACTGGGCATATATATACACCAGTTACCATAACTGCAAGTCATCAGAGAACACCCACAAACCGTAGGAAGAACAGCAATACTCCACAAAAAAAGCAGGGGCTGGATTCAAACCCGCAACCTGAGAGGTACAAGGTAAAAGTACTACTCACTGAGCCACCTAGTGTCACTATTAGGCATAGCAGTAACATTTTAGGAAACATTCTGCACCAATTAAATATCATGTTAGACCGGCCCAGGCTGGCAGGCTGGCAGCCAAAAAGCAAATGGCAAGCAGGATACGAAATCTTAACAGGAGTGAATGGGCTGCATTTCAATGATCCCAGTGTCTTTGGTGGGCTGGAGGTCAGGGCTGTGAGCGCGTATCTCTGATCCCAGTGTCTGAGGAATTTCGGTTAAGGGTGAAAAGTCCGGCCTTCTAATACTGAGGTAAGCAGTCACATCATGGCTAAACTGACTAGATACGAACACCTACCCAGGGGACAAACAGTCATTTAGAGAAGTTCATTAAATAAATGCTCACATTACTCTGTAAGTGGTGGATCCTACTCACCGGCTTCCTGACATCGGGCAGCGTGAGCCATAGCGGAAACACAATGGGCAGGATTAAGAGGTATGTACAGCGTTTGCGGTTCGACTCCGGCCAGGACAAGCTGAGAGGCTGGTCCTCATCCTCCTCTTCATCACCCTGAGGAGAAACAAACGCAGAACTATGCTGGATGGCCCTCAGTTACAGATGGCCACCAGTAGGGGGCGAATCTGTACGCTTGCAAAGCATTATGCATGCGAGAAGCACATTAAACCAGAGCAAAGGGCATTGTTATTGACTGGGATATGTTTATCTTCAATAGAAGCTCCAAAACGTTGCCATGGCAACCCAAGAAAACCATTGTGACAAAAAAGCCATAAGTGCTGTGCGCTTCTCAAGCTCGTGAAACTCACGAGACGGACCAGTCAGGGAAGAGTCCTGCCTCCGCTATGACGCGAAGATGATGATGACCCATGCTGGAGTTTGGGCTCTGCTGGAGGCCAGCTGCCTTCATCTTTTGTTGTAATATGGTAAGATGCCATGGAAACACAGGGGCGACGTGAGGAGCTTCGGAGAGACGACGTGGGACTCAGCTGGCGGCAACGACGGCCGCTGGTGGGGGTGGGGGGGGGCCTGTCCCAACAGCAGCTTTGCATCAGCCACAGCGATTCACGTGACTGGCCTGAACAGAGGCCGGCCTCCCTAATCACTGGCATCTCGGCTTCTAGTGTTGGGGCCAGCGGGGGTAATTGGGCCTCTCATTTGAATGTCATGCTGTCTCGCTGGACAGGTAAGAAAAGGTTACCTCTCAGAGGAGTGGCGGCCAGAGCGGCAAAAGCGGACTTGGCCTTTAGCCCCAGAAGGTTCCAGAAGTCCGCTAATGCAGAACACGTTCAGTCAAGCACCTACAGGCTACTCAGAGCATCTTACTCTGCCCGAAATTGATATCATGTCCTAAAATAACCAGACAGTTACAGCGTTTTCATGACGTGGGCGACCAAAGGCAAAGGTAGCAAGATTTTCTTTCTTGCATAAAGGGATGGTCACTAAACAAGATACAAAGCAAGAGGAAGAACAACATAAAACACAAACAAGCAAGAACAATTAGCACTGTCCAATCAGGCGGCTTAACACCACAATCTGTCCAATGCTCTTTCTGATCCACAATCCCAAGGGGGACCCAAAGCCTGCCTGCACAAGCCAAAGATGTGTCACAGAGGCAGAGTGGGGATCTCCAACATCCAGCTCCTCAGCTCCTGCTGCTCTTACTGGTTACTGGAGAGGTTAATGGTGTATAGACTCACACTGCTGGCCTGTCCACTCGATATGCACCAGCTTCTCAGAAGATGGGTAGTGCAATACAGGTGCCACAGACCTTTACAAATCTCAGGATGATGGAAATCCCAAAGGGTGATGGGGAAAAAAAACCCTACTAAATCTCTTCCTAACCCCCGAAGTCAGATACGAGAACCCCATAGGACAGTCCTTGGTCACATGACACCGAGTGTTACGTACCATGCAGGTGGGGAGTTTAACATGCTATCCTTTGTTGTCATCGTACCATGACAAAACCACCTGAGGTCTCTGTAACCTTGGTGATGCACACAGGAGAACAATAAGCTGGGGAAAAATAAGTGTTCATTCGGTGTACCTTTTTGTCGATGTCCAGAGAGCTGAAGTGCAGTTTGAAAAGATACCTGCTGTTATTGTTGCTCCTGAACTGCTTCCATCCAAAGAGATTTACATGGAAGGAACACGAAGCGTTTATCCGAATGGATTTAGAGACATGGAGCCTCTTGATCTGAAGTTAAGGTCCTCGCCTGATTCTGAATGTAGTATTTTAAGCACACAGATATAGCCATTAAATACAGGATCTGAATATCTGCATTTGCTTTCTTTTTTTGTTTTTTTTTTAATGTACATAGATTTTTTTTAAAGTACCTAGATTTAAACATATTTTAAAGTTTTCCACCCTCTATTCACAAATGTCTTTTCCAGAGTTCATCTGTCTAATCCATCCAACTGGCGACACAACAGATATGATTACAATATAATAGAATGATTCAACAGCTATCTTATATGCCCTCAAATATCTGACAAGCGGGAGAAATTTATTACACAAAGAACAAGAACGATCCAGTTTACACCTGGCTGTGTGTGTAACACAGTAATGTTTTGCTCCCGTAACGAAAGCCAGAAGCACTGAAATATAAATGAAATAAATCAAATACAAATAATATAATTACACAGTATACAGTATATAAAGTGCAAAATACTAACTATATATTGTAAGCTAAAGATAAGTCTTTAAAATAGTCTGAAATTACAATATTGGGGTGATGTGTGGCTTAGTGGGTTAGAACGGCTTGTGATCAGAAGGTCGTTGGTTCAAATCCCAGGATCAGCGGAGCGATGTCACTGCCGGCCCCCTGAACAGGACTGGCTGACTCTGCTTTGGATAAAAGCCCCTGCTGGATATTTGAATGGACTCCCAAAGTTCTACTTGCGGAAGGTGTCTGGGCCGGTTGTCTCACATACAGAGAGTGTGATTAGGGAGCACAGTGGGTGTCCTATCTCTCCTTGCTGTGACCCCCCCCAACCCTGAGACAAACACCAGACACAGCCATTAAACATGAAGAAACAATAATTTTCGTCAGAAAGTTCATATTTCTTTGACAGTTTTTGGCTTCAGGATGCCCTCAGCGAGCCAGCCCCTCCCCCTTCCAGCCCCCAGCGCAATCTTCCACCCACCCCAACCGGACTCTGGTGATCGATAGGTACTGAGAAATCCAATCCCGGGTCACTGCATGACCGGGAGATGACATTTCACGAACCAGACGACGTTGAGATCGATTTTCACTCCATTGCTCACTGCTAGATACGGCGGATCCATCTTCGCACAGAGTCGGCATGACTGAGAAGTTTCTCTTACATTTTTTTCCTTTTGATCTTTTTATGATTTACATTTTTATCCAAAACAACAAACATTTTTGCAGAAAGCATGGTCAGACGGTCCCGGGATCAATTGGGGGTTAAGGACCTTGCTCAAGGGCCCAAAGACAAAATCATGCTGCCAACTCTGGGATTTGAACTGCCGACCTTCTGATCAGAGTCAGTTCTAACCCACTGAGCCATACACTACCCCCAGTACATTTCGTAATCACCTTTTACCCAACGCTGAACTTCTACTACAGCTAATATGTATTACGTGGAAAGTTCTCTCACCAAACTTTGTGTCCACCATGTCACCTACACTCATTCTGAGATCTACCTGCATCTTGTCTTAGGAGACAAAGTGTTTGTTGAAATGCTGAAGGAAACTCAGCCTGAGCCAAGGCATGATAATCCCACCGTGTGCCTTGACGCCTCTCTTCCTCCCATCACCAGCTCTCACCGCAAGTGTGAAACTAACCACGTCCTCTCCACCAATCACATGTCCAGCTGGGACAGCTTATGTAAACTTCTCAGGCTTTGTTTTGCCATGTAATTCCTAATATATTCAAAGTCCGGTCCAATTAATGATGCATTATTAAGGCGTGTTTGTCGTCCATCATTTTGTCGCATGAATATTTCATGAGATCGGTGATGGGGACTGTCTGTCCAATCATTCGGGGGCAAAGCACAGAATGCAGGCAGGCTCCAAATCAGCAGGTCATGTGACTCACTCATTCGCAATGGAACAGCGGTGGTGACATGGGCAATGCAGCAGTACTGCAAGCCGTTCGTGTCTCGCTTACCTTCGCGGGTGCTGCAGAGGAGAAAACACATTCACGCAGCCTAAACGTCGGGCGCACCGGTCTCAACAAGTATGAGAGTGTAATGAAGGTGCTTCCATGCACGAACAGGTGAAAGACCTGGAACGAGCGTAGCAGTAAACTCTGAGAAGCAGGCAGCACAGTCTGTATATACCAGCTGGTAGTCTATCATCCTGTGTAGGGGAGAGGGTTGCTAGGAGAACGTTCAAAGTACTGATGCCACCGTGGGTAACCGAAAGGTGACTGTGTGCTGCGTGGACACAGCAATTCACCTGTGTCACTCTGGGTAACAACACCAAAGTCCGGTCTGCACCCCCAAACTAAGACGACGAGGAGTCCACATGTATCTTGTAAAAAAGTGGTGTTCAGGCACCTCAGTTGCCAATTCTATCTTCTTTTGTGAACAGCAATCAGAAAAAGAAACTGACTTTGAAAATGACTATTATTATTAGTTCACAGAGCTGTGAGGAATAGATATGAAAAATAATGTCAATAAAACCAAAGAGGTTTTACCATCGCATGAAAACATCTCCATTCACAGTCAAACCATGAGTTTTCTTTCAAAACTGTACTCCTCTGTTCTCGTAGCATGATCGGTATGACCTTTCCCGTGAACTAAATTTAGATGCCAAAAAAAGAGAGAAACTGTGAGAAGACCACAGTGTGTTCCTACCCTGCAGACTGGCCTTATGAGGTAGTCTATCGTCGTTTAAAGCAAGTCACAGCTTTCTGTGGCGTGGGGCGGTTACCTGCATGGATATATAAACAAATGATGTGTTTTAATAAGGCAGCACACTCATGGGCGTCTCCGTGGGAAACCAGCAGGTGAAGTAAGTTCTGGTGAAGCATGACCTCATTGGCGTTCTGCCGCCGTTTGTATAAAGCCGATCATTTTCCGCGTTCGTCTCTCGTTGGGCTGGAGCAGCCAGATCGCACTGTCATGAGGCTCCCTACGGTCCCATTGACTCCCTCACTTTCGAGTTGGTGGACTCCAACTGTCGGAGAAGATTGCTTTGGTGTCTCGGTTCATTGGGAAACGGCACGTGGGGCGAGGGTTTAGCTCGGCTGTGGACAGGCGTCCCACGGCTTCAGGGCTTCGGTGTGACATTGTGGGAGGCGGCCCAGTTTGACGTCAATCGTGGGGTATTACGCGGTGGGCTCTGGCTGCCGGTTTGGCCTGAGGCCCTGTGGCCGACTCCCCCCCCCCCCACCAACGTTCGCCGACCGGCCTTCCAATGCCCTTCCTCCCAATCCGACAGCGCGTGTCGCGCCAAGCTGTCTGGCGTTCGTCAGCGGGTCTACCAGGTGCCCACGCCAGGGGGCCGGAGCTCGGTCCAAGCCTGCTGCACAGAACGTTCCAGCCAGAGAGAGCCATGTGACTCTGCTCTGTGGATCAGGGTACGAGAATCTGGCGCCGGGTGAAGGGTCCCACCTGAGGGCCCTAAGCCAGCATCTGACAGCTCGCTAGCGAGGACAGAAGCATCAGACATACCGAGTGTCATGTCATGGAGATAATGACACTAATAAGCTACCAGAAAGTCACTGCTTATGTCAAAACATATCTGCCTGTTTTCAGCATTATAAAAACCACACTGAGTACCAAAACAAACCCCCGTACCTCATATAGTCATATATACAGCTCTGGAAAAAAATTGAGACCGCAGCAAAATTTTCAGTTTCACTCATTTCTCCATTTATGGGAATGCAAGTGTGTAAATATACATTTTTTTGCCAACTCCAGCCTGGCTCTTCACTGCTTCTCACTGATGAAGGGCTTCTTCCTTGCTTTATGGGTCTTTAGGTCTGTCCTAGCAGTGCACTTCACACCACTTAATGTTTCCCGTTCTTTCTGAAGGTCACTTAAGGTCATCCTCCCATTTATGAGGCATTGCCAGAAAAGTTGACGGTGATCTCCGGCATTAGAAAGTTCCTTCTGCCCTCTACCTGGCTGGTTTTTGGTCGTTCCCAATGTCTCCTGCTTCACCTTGTTCTTGTGTACTGCTGTCTTAGAAACTTTGAGCCTGGAAGCAGCCTTCCTTGCAGTGTAGCCTTCTGACAGCAGCACCAGAATTAAAGAAGGATTTAAATTACAGATGTTTAAAAAATATGGAGTGGTCTCTTAATTTTTTTCCAGAGCTGTAAATGTGGTCTTTGATATCGCCTTTTATTATCTTGCCTAGTGAAGACACAAGAGACTCAAGGTGAGATTGAGTGCAATTCAAAAAAGCATGGAATTCATTTCACGTCGGCCATCTCTTATTGACCTATCTGAGGTGACCCTGCTCTGTAGGGATTTGAAGAAGAGGTTGCAGCAGGTGTGGGTGCGGATAAGTGCATATACAGGCAAACAAAATATGCAGGAACAACTGCAATACAGGAAACACAAACACTGCAGAAAAGAGTGCGGTGAAAAATGAATTATGCACAAAGTGTAAATAGTGGGAAATGGTGATGAATATACACAGCAAGACAATAAACAACAGCCATCCATCTCCCAGCTTATCTTGGTCAGTCGCAGGGAGCCTGAAGTCTATTGCTACAGTCTTGCAACTCTGTGTTTTATTTTTCCTGTTTAAATTGAGTTGCGGCTTCAATTCGCTTTATTTGGCTGAATTTGGCTGATCGACTGTGCAGATTAAGCTCCTCGTATTGGACAGATTTTTGGGAGAGGAGTTATAGTAATTGTTCCGGTTTTTTGTTCCTCTACAATCTGATTGGCTATCTCTCTGAACCAATCATTTTTCGTTCTGCCCTCAGAACATTTTTGTGTAAGTAAAACTCCCATGAGGTCAGAGAGTGCACACATACAATAATGCACAGCATCAATTTAGAGTCAATAATTAGCAGAGGTGGGATTTGAACCCCCACAACTGGAGGTGTGAGGCAGCAGTACTAATCACTGAATCACGCCCCCCATAAGAACCAGCACACAGAAACATACAAAGCCATTAAAAATGTTCAAAGAATGAATGGCTGAGCAGTGCTGAGAGTGTAATCTGGAAAGCTCATACCGGATATATGTATTTCAGTCCAGAATGAAGAGATGATGAATAATGCAGCTGTACCAAACAGTCCACAGTGGGCAAAGCGATGTGGGTGTCGGACAAGCAACCATCTAAGCGATGTGCACAGCAAAATAACGGTCACAACAAAATATGATATGGACAACACGACTGGTCCAAACAAGAAACAGCAAATCAAATGCATTCTCTCTTGAACCAAGCTTTCTTAATCTTCTCTTTCTTCCCCCTTACCTGGTATTAACCTGCGCCTGCTATAGGTTAACCTTAAAAGGGCCATGCATATGCCCCTAACAAAAAAGCTGTGAGCGCCACCTGGTTTCCTGGAGGTTACTCTGCACTCCTAGGCTTAATTGGTTTTTCCCAGAGCAGTGACACCTCTATTACCCTTCATGTGGTTTTGGGATTTCGCTCACCGCTTCTCCCTCGTGTCCCACGCTGCCGTTCATGGGCGGGGTCACCTCCACCTCCACATTAGAGCTGTTGGGGAGATTTCTATCTGCAGTGGAAAGACGATGGGGCAGCTTAACATTATATCAATGTGTTTTGATAGATACATCATACATACGCGTTGCGGGGTTGGGGGGGGCGATCAGAGAGGCATCCACACTCGGGCCCATCCCGAGAGGGGGCCAAGCGCAAAATTTACACAGGGGACCCACCTCACCCGGCCGTCAAATTTTAGAGTGCCCCTTCTGGCAACAGGCAATAACGCAGAATTGACAACAATTTATAGAGAACCGGGTCTACAATTTTTACCGAGTATGGTGACACCCCTCCTTCACCCCTGAGCAACATTCACAGCTGAACGGATGCACAAAATTAACCGCACCCAACATGGCCACAGTACGGAGGAACATGGAGCTATTTCTGTTTTTCTGGCTGCGTCACTCTCTCCTCGTCTGCCTCCCCCATTCCATCTCCTTTCCAACTTCAAACCTCCTTTTACTCCAGGTTGCCTTTGACATCTATTCTCCCACTGCTTTGGTAACACACCAGGCTGGAAGTTCTAGTCTCTGCATGTTCTCTGATGACGTTACTCTCCCCAGCCCCCCCCCCCCCCACCCCCGCCGTCCTGCCAGATGGTCAGCAGGTGAGACCGAGCCTCCAGGTGGGGATTCAGTGGCAGCTCCATCAGGGCTCGCCAAAGGACACGCGGCTGTGCTGGGAGGTCAGCTTCGCGGGGCTCGTAAGCAGGTCAGACCCCTCCAGATGCCCATTCAGAAAAACAGCCCACTTCAGTCAAGGCTAAAAACAGCATTTTAAAAAAAGTCTTCTGGAACACATTGTGCAGAAATCCAACTCTAATCTTATTTACATTACACGCGGCAAATATTTCCTGCGTACCTATTGGGAGAACAGTGATAAAAATAACCAAAATAAATTAAGCAATTGATCGGTCAAGCAATTAAGCTGTATGTTTGTTTACTAAATTGAGACAGTTAAATATTTACTGTAAAATAAGAGACCTGTGCTGTAAGTATGTTTTTCTAATCTGTAATGAAATATGAATGGGCAAAATTAGCATTAACAACACACATCAAAGTGGGCAGCAAGCGATGACATGGCGTCCTTTAAAGATGCTAATACGCTAAAGTGAGGCTGTTAGCATAATCTGGTCCTCGTCACAGATGCCCATGTCATCCTTTGAGGTCCGCATGAAAGCCTGCCTCTTTGAAGTTAAAACGCATACTGTCCGCGGCGATTCGGGGCAACCGCCCTCAAAGAAATGCCGACGTGGATTCCCCACCAAAGGACAGGTGACGTTTATGGTAGCTGTGCGAGTTCATGGTACATAAATATCTCCAAATAAAGTCCGTTTCTTTGATTTGACTGTCTCAGTGATCAGAGTGTGCGTATGCCGGGTCATTCCATCCCTTCCGTTAAATTGTCTGCCATCTTGAATCTGTAGGACTCAAGCAAGCTCCTAACCCTACCGCAAGGACATTGGAAAGGATGTAATATCATCACCACTGACTGATTACAGCATCCATATAATCGGGGTAGGTCTTCAGAGAACGTCCCTAGTTAACCACTAAGGACATACGTGTGCTGGTTTCCAGATACACCCACAATAATATTCCCATTTTAATTACACTTGCGTACTTCGTTGTTTATTTGCCAATGGTTTTCGTGGGCATCTTTTATGTTTGTATTTAAAGACATTTCCCGTGTTTTTAATATCCTGAGGAGGAAGGGGGGAGGAGAGAGCATCGTGCGGCGCACACACGCCCGCGTTGGTCACAGCGCGCGGCTATGCCAAGCGTGCCCCAGGCCCCCCGGCCGGCCTACCTGCCCCGCCCACTGCCCCGTTGGCCTTCTCACAGTCCTCCACCTGGCACTTCTTCTTGGCGATCTTGTGCAGGATGGATGCCTTCTCTCGGAATTTCCCTGCAGAGGCAAGCATTGGAGGGGGGGGGGGGGGGGGACTCAGAGGTCTGACCGAGCAAAAGTAGAGGCAGAGATGGGATCTTCCAGTTACCCAGGATTCATTGCAGGTTAAACGTGAGATTTAAAGGATACGGAAAAAAACTCAGGGTCCCAGTGTTGCCCCGTGTCCTGATTCAGCTGAGAAAAGTCAATAATGCTATAGCTCCAGATCTTAAGGGGTAATGCTATCAGAAAAGTGTGAGCTGCAGATGGGACCGCTGATTAATCTTTTGGGGACAGCTTATCCGCTATGTGCCCTAAGGGTGGCGTGGAGGTCACTGCCCACATCTATATTCAGCAAACAGCAACAAACAGCAGGAGCCATTTGTCATCTGTACTTTCTACGGACATTGTTCTCCAGAAGTGCAACTATGTTGGCTATTTTTTATTTTTTTTTAAGGGGGTCGGGGAATAACCTTCATTTTTACCGATACAAGCGTTTTGCCCTTTTCTGCATCTGTTTCTGAAAAACTACTAAAAAATCTGACATACGTCCATGTAAAGAGATTTGTGACAAAGCTGACCTGTTACGGCACTCGAGGCTAAATACAATTTGATTGACTGATATATTGATTTATCGATCAATTACGTAATTAAATGAAGCACAGGAAGTGTCGGGAAGGGTGACCCCCCAACTGTAAAAATAAATAAATAACTAAATAAATAAAAAAGGACAGGGATCGATTTAAATGCATTTGTGCACAGCAAGATGCACTGGGCATTTAACAAGCCAGGGAGACGAGACAGGAGAAAGCCAGGCTTGCAGGAACAGGAAATGACACGTTGAGCAGGGACACCAGGAGCAAACTGAAGCAAATCTGGATCTTTATGTCAGACTCAACAGCAAGGTGGAAGAAAACACTGTTACAGGAATAAAAGTGACCTGTACAAATGGAGCCTGAGTATCAAACATAAATCACATAAAGACATATTTGAAAACAAGATTTGTCTGTTTAAATGTTTATAAAACTTTCAATTTCTTTAAATTTTTACAATTTTAGTACTGAATCCAGTTATTCCTCATTCTTAGGCATATTTTGGTATCAAAAGAAGGTAGAAAACAAATCAGTATAGTAATTATGATCACTATTATGTGATATAGTAACTTTAGTAACTTATAGTAACTTTAGCTGAGGCTACTCCAGACCCCAAAGTAATATCACATACTGCTTAATTAGGCACACAATGCAACTGAGCCAACACAGAAGCAGACGACACAAGCATCATCTCCGGTTCTCGGGGCGGTTCTGAGTGGTTCCAGCTTCTGGGCTGGAGGGTCCAATTCAGGGTGACCCGTGTGGCAGACAGAAAGTGGATAATCGGGTCCGCCCGGCACCGTGGGTAACTTCAGTCGCGTCATTTCCCTTAAACTGTAAAGTATAACAGTAACCTCACAGAGTGGAGGCACTAAGGGCCGCGAGCCGGTGCCCGCCCCTTTAATCAGCACTCTTTTTAGTCCCCACAGTGGTGCAAAGAGGGCTCTGTGCAGCACTGGCTAATGGAACAAGCGCTGTCATGTCTTGGCAAGATTAAAAGGCTTCTGGTCCCGTCGCTGCCGCGTCCCTCTGCTGCCCCCCCCCTCCCCCACTCAGAAGCAGCGGCGGACACGTGCGAGCGGCGTGGTCACGTTTGCCCACCCCCGCGGCCATGCTGCTGCTCTTCTCAGAGCATTTGCTTATTTTATGTTCGCGCCTGATTAGGGGGTTCGGTCAGAGAGCGGGGCAGTGGTCGGGGTGAATGAGGAGTATTGACACTAGCGGTGAGCCCAACCACCCTGCCCCCTCTCCCCACCCCGTTGAGTCGTGTGACATCTCTCACACGTCACCCCCTCCCCAGCCTGACCCTGATCTGCGTGACACGCTGTTGAAGATCAGGACACCCCCGCAGTCCTGCGGAGTTCACCTTGGCCCCTGGCCTAAGGTCAGTCAGAGCTTTCCAGAGCGCTCTGGGGGGGGGGGGTTTCCTGCCAGAGGAGCCTCGCTTTGCTGAAAACCGAAATCGAGGGCGTCTGGCCTGAGCGACGATGATCTTTTTATCATTTTGGCAGAGGGCTGAACCCCTGTGACAGACAAAATCAATGGCCACTAAGTTAAAAATAAAAAAAGACATTTTCCACATGGAACCCATACAAAGTAAGGGTCTATCAAGAGAGATTTCACCACCAGGTATTTTGACATGTATGATTTTTTTTCCCGAGTACGGCTGCCTTATGTCCTGGCAGAGGCTCCAGAGCCCACAAGAAGAGGTTAGAAAAAGGATGGATTGATGGATGGATGGATGGATGAGCCCATCTAGGTTTCCAGCAAAGTATGAGGTGCACTAAAAATAAATTGTGCATTAGACTTCAAAGATAAAACCTAGCTCATGCTTTAATTAATCAAATTATACCCTTCTTGTAAGTGAATAATACTTGGTACTTGAATGTTTAAAATGTCAATTCTAGATTTCACACTATTTCATTAAAGTAATGCCACCATGGCCTCACAGAAACAACGGCGCATGCTGAAAAGGTTTTTACAAAATTGATTTCTATAAACCTCTTCATCTTGCATTAATATAAGTAAAACAAGTTAAGAAAAATTGCAGATTTGACCTCTCCATGCGTGGTGCCATGGTCTGCCCTCCTTTTATGATAACATTTCCCGGCTCCTCTTGTTATGTAAGTGCGGCGCCGATGAGTCATCTGTTTTTGGACGGAGTCCTGACGTTAATCTGCCGCTCGCGAGTGTCTCGGAGCTCCGCCGAAGACGCGGGTCTAGCGGGGCGCGGCAGCCGCCGGTCCCCTCCGGGCACACGGAGATCAGAGGACGCACAGGGCGAATCGGAGACTGACTGCTATCCGATCAGCGCGTGTTAAAAAACTAATTTAAATGTCTCCGGCATCGTCTTTATGCTCAGAAAAAAGACAGCACACGTTCACAGAGTAATACACCGTTAGGTAAAATATTGCGCACCTTAAGATGCACTGAACGATCTGATTCGGAAATGTGTTCATATTAATAGCTATATATGATCTCTCTCTCTCGCCATATAGCCTATAGGTCAATATGTATATGTGTGCGTGAGTGTGTGGGTTGTATATACTGTATATATACAACCAAATGTCCCCACAAAAAAACCCTGCTATTTTGGCACTGCAGTGGGGACTGTTCCCCACAAGGGGAAACTCGATTTCATAAAAATCTGTGACTGCGATCAAAAAACTAAAAATGTCAATAGTGATGTATTTTGTTTGGTTACTTATGGTTTTGATTAGGACTGGGTAGGAATTAAGGTTGTGCTTGTTGGGATTAGGGTTTTATTGCCCATGGAAATGAAGAGAGGGTACCCACAAAGATATGAATATAAATGTCAGTGTGTATGTATTAGGTTTATATTACATTGTGGGGACTAAATATCCCCCACAATGTGATAAAAAAAAAAACATGTTATTTTAATGTTAACCATTTTCAGATCTCCACAAAGATCTGTGAATGCAGCCTGAAAAGTAAAAATGCCAAAAGTCTCGTATTTTGTTTGGTTACTTATGGTTAAGGTTAGGGCTGGGTAGGGGTTAAGGTCCTCATGTTGGGATTAGAGTTTTAGAAATGAATGGAGAGTCCCCACAAATATATAATTACAAACCTGTGCGTGTGTGTGTGTGTGTGGATTTAAAATGAATGATCTCTACATGTAGTTGATAGTGATCTGTTTTTATTTCTCCAAATAGTTTAGGTATAGCTACTTTCTCGTTGCTTTACTGGCTTTCCCCCAAACACCCCAAGGAGCGTTTGGAGAAGTTCGCGTCTGGCTTAATAATAGGGATTCCCCCCCCCGCCCCGCCTGCCCTCTCAGGAGGCACCACCTTCCCGGGTGACAAACAGGGACCAGCGCAGGTTTCTTTCCACATCAACAAGAAGCCTCACAAGCAAAGCCTCATTCCGCCACAGTGTACTCAAAAAGCAAGGCGAACAGTCAGCAGGTCCACGACACGTACGCACGATATAAATACAATAGGCACAGAAAACAACGCAATACATACACAATCAAAAATGAATCAGTCGTGATCCTCTGTTAAAATGCTAAACGTGATCGCAACGGATAAAAACCATTAGAAGCCAAAAAAAAAAAATATATATATATATACGAAAATGATGTGTGACAACGATTTGCACTTACGTTAGTGAAATCTTGCAAGGAGAGAAATAAACTAGACAAAAAAAAAATCGAACGAGCCACAAATGAGGGCTAAAGCAAGATGGTGTAAATCAAGTTAAAACGGCACGATGCAGCAGTGACACAGAAAGTGTAGGGGGTAAAAATAAACGCTTACCTTCCTCAGTCATTGTGTGATAATATTTTAGCTTTCCATATGTCCCAAGTTCTACAACATCACAGCAGGAGACAAGTGTAAAGGTAACAAGACACAGCAACGGAAAACCGAACATGACAGAACAAGAGCACATTTTTAACATCACATACATTTTACTAGAAAGTATTCTCTCTCAATGCAAGACTCCACCAACATAAGTAAAGAAACAATAGCAATGGAAATTAACATATGCATTTTCGGAAAATGGAAACGTATTATGAACGTATTGTAAAAAATGCCAGAGAAAAATTGGTCTGTAAGTCCCAGTTCTACTTTAGCAACACATGTTAGACTGGTGTAAGACACCATTATACAACAATACTGGCGCTCATTGCCTGCGCTACTGAAATCCATCCAACAAACACAATTTTAATAATCAACGGGGGAAAAGAGCCATATTTTTGAACATTATATAATAATGTCTGCATAGAGTAGGCCTATTATTTTCTAAAACACTTCATATGAAATTTCAAAAAGCAGCAAATTACCCACTTTAGAGATTTTTATTATGATAATGAGAAAGGAAAAACGGAAAAGGAAACCGGGTTTATTCGGTGATAATGCTGGTGAGTGTGATGCGGGCGGCGACATGTGCATCATTCTAGCTCGTGTCACCAAATCTGTCTGGGGGGAAAAAAATAAGAAAACGCTGCTGTGGAGCAGATCGGCTCAGCTATATGCGGGCCGTGCCGGTGGCACAATGTGTTTTTTGCACCTCCGTCCCCGTCATCTTCACGGACCTCATCTTCTGGGGTCTTGTGACAATGCTCTGTCGTCGCAGGGAGCGAGCCAGGCTGCGGTATACGTTTGAAATGCAAATGAACACGGGCGAAGACAGAAACACGTTGCAAGGCAAGATAAAAATCGCCGTCTGTTAGATAAGCCATAAAAAAGCATAAAAATCCAGAAAAGGGATCAATTTTGGCTGCACTTGTCACACACCAAACCTGCACTGCTGGTAGTGTGGGGATTTTAGCACAGTGTTGCTATTTAAAAATCCGGAGCGAAAATGAAACACTTCTGTAAGTGATGATTTTCTTCCCGCGATGTACGCAAGCAGAAGCAATCAGGCAAGCATTGAGGATGAAGGGTAACAGATGTGCTCCTCTTTGACATGTGCGGTAATATAAGATGTCAGGAATCATCCCGCTTCACAACAACTCTCAGAAGAGGATCCATATTCAAACTTATACCGTTACAACAGAACAATTGACCTATCTATATGTGGACTACCATCACAAAAAATTACAAAGTTTCTGCCTTCAGGCAGTTGACCTGTTTGCCAATTGGACTGTGACCTTGTTGCATGACCTCTGTGACTTGTTAGATTCGTGAAAATTCCGGTCACGGTTTGCACACTAGCGGATAGCTTTTAACATTGATCAGTGCTCCTGGACCGGGAGAGGTCGGTTTACATAACACAGATAGGGGTAAAAAATGAAGCAGTTCATCAAATGGTTTTATAGTAAAATGCCACGGGCCAGGCTAGATCTGTCAGGCATGGAATTGCGAATGGTGGGATCGTTATTTCGTGTAGGTAATGGGCCAGGGTCAGAACTACCAAGGACCCTCGATGGTTGTATCCCATTTAACACCGTCGACAGAAACCAGCGAGTGGAAAATCATCCTGAAGGGGAAAGAATCCAGTCCGGGGTCAACTGTCTGTCACGGGGGGGTTCCTGTCGATCACCCGATCGATGTTCCCCTATTTGCACTCATAGGCATCCCCGAGCTCTCATTTTAATTACCCCCGACGTCCTCATCTCGCAGCGTTTCGCCGCGGACAAGCGACCTGCTCGCTGCACCCGCGCGCGCCCCCTAATTACACCGGACGGAAGGCGCGAGCGGCGGGGCTTTTTCCAATTAATCGCGAACAGCGGACCGTCTCAAGCCGGGCTGCGTGATGAAGCTCCCTCCGCTCGAATGGCCGCTTTTGAGCTCCGCGCCAGCAGGGAGGGGTCGGCTATTTTGGGATGCGGGCACGCGGCTCTCAGCAGACCGTCACTCCCAGCTGCACGTGCTGCGCACTCGATCAGTCACGAGCGCCTTTGCGCATCCCTGTGCGATCGGACCTGACAGCAGCATGCATCCTGCTGTAGGGCACAGAATAGCCGGATTCCTTTGAGCGCTTTGGAATGCTAGACAGTGTACTTGGATGAGTAAGGAAGTCATTCAATTTAGGAAGAACATTATTATTAGTAGTAGTAGTAGTATTTAAAATGATCATATAAGAGAAAGTCTTGGATTGCATCTTGGTAGTACAGTGTTAGGATCCTCAGTCTTCCTGTTTCCTAACCTAAAATGAATAAATGAACTGGATGAAAAACAGTAAATTTCTATATATATATTTTTTTCTTTTTTCCTTCTAAAAAATTGCAGCTGCCGCACCAGACGATGAAGCAAAACAAGTTCTGCTTCTGAAGGTCACCTCGGGGGTCTTGCATATCAGCCGATACTGGCAGTCTTTGAATCTTTAACCAGAGGCTTCGTCCAGATGGAACAACACAGAAAAAAATACAGAGCAACCATAACTCCAGACGGCGTGTGGCAATATCCAAGCTTCCCGCGATTATCTTAGTCCCCTACGGGAGAGTCCCTCAAACTACTCGCTGAAGCACCATCAATCCGTGGGGGAGAGAAGCTGGTCTGTCTGGCCATTTTCACACGGTCATAGAACGGATCAGGTTTATGCTGCTGGATGCGTCCAAATCATCACTTATCAGCTGCTTGTTCATTTATACACATTGATTAGATCCAGTGCAGCCATTTGTTGTATTTCACTTGTAAAATGTGCTTGTACAATTTTCTACTTTATTTATTCAAACACCAGCATAATTTCATACGTAACAATGTTACCCAAACCATCATAACTCCTGTATATAAGTTAAGCGTCTGTGAAATGTAGTTAAGCATCAGTGAAATGCTATAATGATTATATTGTGAAGTTTAGTACTGCTGTCAAACAAGGAAAAAGATGAATGAGCATCGTAAGACGTTGTTAGTAACGGGTGAGGAGCAGATATGACGGTTAAGGAGAGTCTCGCAGGACACTGGAACAGAGAAAGCTAGATGATGCAATGTGCACACGGGCCCAGTCCAAAACAGTGCGTTCTGGAGGAAAGATGTGGGACAGAACCGTCTCAAGACGGTTCCACATGGTACCGTGAACGGGGAGATGATGTAATCCTTAGGAAAAGATTTTTGGGGGTGGGAAGCCACTTCCAAGCCACGATGACAATGGACAGCTTTGGCATAAAGAACAAACATTTAACTCACCAGAATCGGCAAATTCTGAGGAAACAGACAGGGTCAGAGCAAATAAAGAGAGATAGATAAAGGGAGAGAAACAAAAGTAGATGGTAGTTAAAACAGAAAACAAACACGACTGGATCTCACAGAAACAATCCTTCTGTGTCATGTGGGCTCGTTAAAGAAAATAAAACACTGATATCTGGAAATGCTTGGACTCATTAATTACCTTTAAAATATTTTACTACTACAATTATATCTCTATAGAAGACTTCAGCTACAAACACATTAATTATACAAAGCAAAATGAAGTTTTGCAACAACTGAAAATTTGTAATAACACCAAAAAAAAAAAAAAACTTTTCCTGTTTGTTAAAATCTGTGAAGACAGACATCTGTGTTACAGCAGCAGTGCACAGATAAGACCATCACACAATTACAGAAGCCAAAGTCGAGAGTGGCAATCTCTAAACACCTGCCTCCTGGCTCTTCCCAAACTCTTTGGGAAACTTTGGGCCATTAAAAACGGACGGGAAATGAAAAAGTGACAGAAATCCACACAGGTGACACCGTGTGGCATTTCCTGCTCTTTGGCTGCCATCTCTCTATAAGAGAACAGCCTGCAAACCACTTAAAGCTGTGAATCACAGCCTTTGGACGTTGTGAATCAGTCTACAGGGTTCCGTCATGCTGAGGGGACTGAGCGTAACCATTAAGTTATTCTGAGTATTAACAGAATGCTGGGTTTTTATTTCTATAGTGAGTGAGGGAGACATAAGTCAACTGTAAGCTAAATAAATAATAATTCTATCCCTCCCTCCTGTTGTGCAGTGAAACCTGGTTCGTATCACATTCCTCATCTCGAGATTGTAGAGGACAGTTTCGTCACCATTCCATTCATTCTGACGCCGATTCAGAACCACACAAGTTACAGCTCGTCAACTGTTGTAATTGTTTGGTCATTCGCGACTGAATGTAACGTGCTCTGTCAATCATTTGTTGCAACTTTAGATGACAAGCACAAAACTAAACGGAGGTGAGAGAATTTACATGAACAGCAGTAACCTAACATGCCCCTGTGCACTCTTGAGTTGAAACAAGAAAAAAACAAGCTCTTTCAAAAATCTGTTCCCTTCTAAAATTCAGCTAAAATATGCATGACGTGCGTCTGCTTTAAATAGAGCCACTACTACCTTTCATGCTGTGTGCGTAAATTTTCAGGAGGCTCTGACATCTGCATAATGACTGTGTTTTTGACTCCTGCCTTGTTAATGTATCTAAGCAGGACATGAGTGAAATATGCTCTGGCTATGAAAAGCAGACATAAACCACGTTGAAGTATCAGAGAAATAAGTCTCACAGATCTACTAAATGTTTTAAAAACATTAACAAAGCAGTTAGCCTCAGACAGACAGACAGAAAGATAGATAGACAGACAGATAGATAGATAGACAGACAGAGAGACAGAAATATACAGCCAGACACATATACAGACAGACAGAGAGACAGACAGATAGATAGATAGATAGATAGATAGATAGATAGATAGATAGATAGATAGATAGATAGATAGAAAAACAAACTGACAGTCAGAAAGACAGACTTTATTTCTTTACTGCAGGAATAAAAATAATTAATGATTGTGATGTGGAACATATTAAAGACTGTCACCTATAATCGTAAAACAGCTAAATGAATCACTCCCTACTATTGGAGACCTTTACTCCAGGTCCTTGTATGGCTAGGACTGTAAGCAAGGTAAACAGCCAATGAGTTCTGGGGCTGAGCCCCCCCACCCCCTTAGCCTGTCTGTACCTCTCCAGTCATGGTCCACCCAGGACAGAGCCGTGGAACACTTGCCCCATATCTCATACAGACACAATGGTGTGAAGACAACAGCAGGAGAGCCAGAATCCCCCGTCGCCACGGAGACATCGAGATCCGCCGTGTGCGCTTCCTTCTTCGGTTGAGACGCGAACCCTACACGCATCAACAGAAAGGCGCTCTGCGTGGTGACGGAAACTTGCCAGTAAAAGGGAAAGTCAAGTCACTATACATAAACGTCACCTGTCCCCCTCCACTCCCCACCGGGGCAGGTTGGTGTGTTGGCTTCATTATTTATTTCTTTGCATGCTTTTATCTAAAGTGATGTGCCCTCCACCATAGCATTGTCTACAGATCCCGTCAGACATTTAATGGGGCTAGAGTGTGTCTGACCGCACGATAGACACCCTGCTCTGGAAACCACCGTATCCATCATTAGCGAAGATGGACGTGTGAGACAGTTACCAGGAGGCTCAACGGAAGTCCCTGGAGCTTGGCCAGAATCCTGGCCGTAAATCTCGCACCTCCTATCCAATCCAACCGAATTACATGCACTCACCGCCTTAATATGAGGCTTTCCCACCATTACCTAATCAGGAAAAGCTTGATCACTCTGCCCCAGAACAATAACATACTGTAGCGAAATATAACGACTTGTCCTACACATCGATCTGAGGTCAAAGGAACAGCTTTAAGTGTCCGCGGCGTTTGCCTGAAATACGGACACAAACTAGTTCTTTCCAGAATGAATCCGCTTCTCCCCAACTCTGTTAGCTTCTCGATATTAACTTTGATAATCCCTCACTGCGGTCTTCCGGCACGGAAAGACGTAAATCGCAGCAGCGTCTGGGATTACAGGCCGAGGCAGAGACACCAACGTCCGTCAGCATCGCTGGGGATTTGGATCGGCCTTCTAGCATTACGTGTTGCCGTGTCTGCCTCAAGGGTGCCCTTGAGACTTCTGTGGAGGCTGGGATATCTTCATATAATTTTTAAAAAGGAGGGTTCTTTAGTATTAAAACAGGACAGAATGTCACTTACTGCATATGATTCTGGGGCAGTATGGCGGCCCAGTGGGTAGTGCACTGAGTCCAAAAACCTGCAGTTAGGCAGATCTGGCTTCTCTAAATTGCACATGCTGTGCGAGTATATGTCTCCCCCCACCCCGTGCAATCCCTTTCCAGGGGGTTCCCCCTGTGCTACCTCTGATTGACTCCGCCCCATGCTCCTGTACTAGAGAAGTAATTGGATGGCAGACTGACATATTTGGTCGTGCGCATGGTGTCGGGTAGCTGGGACCTCCCTTCACCTGTACCAGGATGTCTATTGATCTCAATGTAGCTGCCACTACAACGGATGAGTTCAGGACAACCTGAACTTGGTCATGCAGCATGACTCACATGTCCCCACTTCTTGAGAAGATTTACCCGAATCATGGAGTACGACGGCTGGAATTCCTGGAGGCCGATCCGGCCACAGCCGGCCTACAGGTTTGCTCACACAAGGTGATGTGGCCAACAAGACACGATCACTATGTGCGGCTTTAAAAAGGGTACACCCTGCACTGCTTCTGTAGCAACAGGAGGCAGACAGCTGATTGGCTGTCCCTAAATGTTCCAACTTACAAGTCATCGTAATATCGGCCTGCATCTCTCAACAGAACATCACATGGACACCACCTTCTTGAGGCAACTCAAAGCCGAGGCCATTGAGGCAAAATCGCCAAGCTTCGGGATGCAAATCTTGCCGATTTGGCTCCAACGTTCGGGCTGTGATGGCCGACGTCTCAAGGAACCCGCTTGTATGCTCCTGTGAGCAGACTCATAAAAATTTTGCCATGCACTTTGTTTCACTCTCGGTCATCGGCGGTTGAGAGCGCCCCAATGCTTCCAGGAAACATATTCGCTGCACTAAAACTTGCTGAATTACTTGAGCAATCCACCTGCCGTGTCAGTTTGCAGTCCTTGCGTCCCTCTAATGGGCCTTTGCCATGGATAAAAGTATTCAGCTCTCTGTCAGTGAGGACAGTGGTACATAGAGCTGAAGTCCCATCTTGTACGTGCTCTGAAAATCTAAAGGGACGATCGTAGACATGGAGGAGCACTCCACTGTGATTGGAAGCCCGTAACCATGTTAGCGACTCCGACGTCAGGCGTCGCTTTGGTGCAGGCTGGCAGCCGCTCAAGGTTGGCTAAATTTAAGCAGGGGGGAACAATGAGCATTCCGGCGCAGGATATGCCAGGAAAGCGGCTAACGAGATTAGCCTAGCCTGCCATGCAGGGCCGGCGTAAGGCTGACGGCGCCTGTCGGATCCCGTAGAACCGCGGTATCGCTGCAGCCGCACGGGGGCACCCTGACCTGATTTTATACTCCGCCTTCCCTCCCCCTCAGAAGAATCAGCCCACTGAAAGAGGAACAGTTTTTTTTTACCGTAAGGCACCATCCCCTGATGAAACGTCACGTAAACAAACTGAAGGAAATTACGTTTGCACATTAGAGCTTATACACCGTACAAAGCAATGAAGTGTTCCACTTTCCAAAAACTGCATCCCCTTACACCCATGTCATCAGTGTGAAAAGAACAGATTAAATCATCTATTAATGTCAGAGTGCCGTGTATTTATCTGTGCACTTTTGATAAGCAGGGAAACGAAACCTTTGCTTTGCCTCCTGTGTAAGTCAACAAAGTTAAGCGTTGCGTTTATAACACAAAGGTCGTTGGTTCAAATCCCAGAGACTGCCCAGAAAGTAAAACCTTTTCCTCTCCTGTAAGTCATTTTATATAACAGAGTCAGGTGGGAAACTGACAAGAAGCAGGCAGTTTTGTTAATGGGAATCCCCGATTAGTGCATTTTTTTTCCCATCTCGCTTTCAAGGGAACTCCCTTTGCATTATGTATCAAGTATTTCACCAGGTGACCGCCGACACGAAAGAAACGTCGACACATAAGTTTTTAAGTTTTATTACATAATAAAATGTGTTCTGCTCAGAGAGCGTGTGAGGGTGGTATTAAATTTAACGTTGCTAGGTTATGAGGTGAGTCATCTCGGAATCGATCACAGGTCTGGACGCCTGCTTGAGGCTGGACAGGCCAGAGCCCGTTCAGTTAGCCCCCAGTGCTGGTTGGTTCCCCCCCACCCCTCGCCATCCGCATCCCAGCCACTGGCTAGCTGGTCACTCCTACTCAGCATTTTCCACACCCAATCCTGGGATGATGCTCTTCCGTCAGCTTATGTAGGACGGGACCAAAAAGGATGTAGGTTCGAGTCCTACATCCAAACCTGGAGCTAAAAATCTGGGCGAGGTACTTAATCTGTTACAACAAAAAATAAAGATACAAAAATGGGCTGCATTCAGTTTTATACAATACAAATAGCCGAAGATTAAAGCATTTTCCAAGTCATTAAATGCTTTTCTGAGAGGGTGAACATTCTGAACGTTCAGAGCTGGGGTTGCCAGATCTGGCTGTGGATATTGAGTAAAACGAGCGGGGACTTCAGTCAGCCGCAGCGAAGGGGTGCCTAGATTGCTCTGGAGCCTGATTCCGTGGCGGCCTCATTTTTTTCCAGACCGTTTATCGACTTGGGGGACCGGGGGGGGAGCATGGGAGGGGGGGGGGGTCGGGGTTTCACCAGCGGGAGCGTGTTTCATATTGCTTCTGGGTATGCTGAGAGGTGAAAAACGAATTCTGACACATGGTTTCCCTGCAGAGGACCTGTGGTATTTCTGGAGTTTCTCTGCGCGTGTTTATAAGGACAGCCGATATTGTAATGCACTATATGCACTCTAATCCTGTACTCTTCATCTATTAGCAACGTACTGTTTAAAGGACATGATCAGATTTTATCTTTCAGTTCCATTGGACTTAATGTCTTTCCAGTTGACAACCTGAATTCAGTCTGGGTAAGGCTGTTTGCCAAAAATTAAATGTAAATATTATAAAATGTACTTATCTTTGGCTCAAGAGTAAAATGTAAATATCATTGTTTTATTGTTTAGGCAATAGCTTGGACCCTTTGTGGGGGTGACTCTGGACTTTCTGGGCCAGTGGCCATGAGCGGGCTACCTCCAGATCCTACCTTCACTGAGCGGGTCCAGCGTGTGGATCATCAGCTGGAAAATGCTGTTCCTCATCAGACTGTTATGTAGGGAGGCGGAGCTTCCTCCTCTCTGGAGGCGGGGCTTGGCCTGTGGTGGGAGGGGAGAGAGGGGGAGAGTGGATGCATCAGAAAAGGATGGAACTGCTCACCCAGCCACCCGGGGCCGAATTTGGCGGGGCAGGGGGGTTGGGCTAAAGTCACCAGGTTAGCTTGTATGGAATTCGGGCCTGTGCGTAAATCGGGCCTGTGCGTAAATATGGCCTGTGCGTAAATCGGGCCTGTGCGTAAATATGGCCTGTGCGTAAATCGGGCCTGTGTTGTAAATATGGCCTGTGTTGTAAATATGGCCTGTGCGTAAATCGGGCCTGTGCGTAAATCAGGCCTGTGCGTAAATCAGGCCTGTGTGTAAATCGGGCCTGTGCGTAAATATGGCCTGTGCGTAAATCGGGCCTGTGCATAAATCTTTCATTTGAATTGCTATCGGCCTTCACTTCTTGTGGTCCCTCTGTCTCTATTGTTGCCCAGTGTTTATTCAGACTCATATCCACAACCCCGCCCCCAGCTTCTCCCTCCCCATGTCTCCCCTAAGCTTCAAGGCGCCGCTCTGAGAAAGGCGCCCCGTTCATACGGCGGCTGCCCTGTCAGCTCTCCTGCCTCTGATCCACCCCCCCCCCCCAGCTATGAGCTTGGGTAGCCTTCATCAGTCCAAGCAGTCAGCATATGGCGAAGGCAATCTTGGGGGAAAAAAACGGCAACGTCCAGAAATAACTCCTTAATGGCCGCCTGTGATGGCATATGACGATTCGCCGCGCGCCGTAAATGAGATAAGCTGGAATTTCTGAGGCGCTAACAAGGTGACTCATCGTGAAAAAGAAGTTCTAAAGGCATGTGTGTGTGTGGTAAGGAGGACGGTCTTGGTATTTCAATTATAGAAAAAAAACAATCACGGAGCCACATAACAATACGGCACTTCAAAGGCACCACTGTCTGAGAGGTGCAACTACACGTTTAATTAGATCCTCTCTTAGATGACGTCACCGTCGCCTTGAGACAAGGTGAACCCACTCAAGCTAATGAAGGGTGAAAACAGGCAAAAAAAAAATATTAATGAAAAGCAGCAGTGGAACGTTTGAGGGCAATAGGTTTAACCTCAGCCTCATTCAACAACTTGGGCACCAAGGTGACCCCTTTGGCTACAGTAGCTGGGTGGACATGTTTGGGTACGGCGATGCTCTTAGTTGGGGGCGTGGCAAAGGGTACCCGGCAATGATGTCAGCTCCTCTGAACACGCCTGCCACTCTCTTTGCCCCCCCCCGCCCCCAGGGACATGTTGGTACAATCGGGAAAAGCCGTTAAGCGGCAGGGAACTCATTTTTGGTAGTTGGTGGTGTGGAAACACTGACTCGCTCTCCATTAATCCATCAGGACGACGTTGTTATGATTCCAAAGTGAATTTGTGGTTGTTTGAGCTCATGGCTTGCCTTTCATCCGCCTTTGAAAATTTATCGGTAATGTAATGTGGCTGTTTATTTATATACGGCGCTATTCACACTGACGGCCATAAATTATGGCAATTTTGCACATATGTTATTTCCTCCCGTATCACAGAATCGATATACAGCTCGTATATATAAATACAGCCACAATCTTTGACATTTGAATAGCGGGAGATAAAGACTAGCTGGCTATTAACACGCATCTCGAGAATTGGGATGTAAGGGGTATTCTGATTGGCAGAAATGGGGGGAACGGTTACGGTCAAGCTGAACGTTCAGCTGGATATTTCCACAGCACAACACACAGAAGGACAATGAACCACAGGGGGAAAGGACAGGACCTACCGACAGTTTGCTGCCGTCCTCTGCAGGCTCAGGGCTCACCTTGACATAGAGGAAGAGAGAGAAAGAGAGAGACAAGAGACAAAGAGTTGAAACGGACCTTAGACAGCTATGCAATCGCAGACAGACATACAGACAGACAGACAGGAGGATACAGGGCTGAGGGTCTGGACAGCCAACAGGGCGAAGGTGCTCTGCTCAGGGGCACCCAGGGGGTAGTCGTGTTAGGCATGCGCTGATGCATGCGCTGAGGCATGCGCTGAGGTATGCGCATGCAGAACCTGCAACCAATTACACGGCAACACCATTCATGGTGCTTATCTGACATTTGCTTGTAAACTCCATATCTGCATAAATATATGACTACAGGTTACAGGACTTTGAAATATCAAACTTTTGTAGCTTCGCGTCAAAGACATGCTATTGCAAGACCTTGTTGAGGTTGTGAGCAAGTAAATCATTTCAAACAAGGTGCATGGAATTTCCACTGCTGGTCTTACCATTCCTGACCACCAACACACTGTTTCATAAACTTGTAGTCTTGCTTGAGAAGCCCAGCAAAGCACTTAAAAGTCTATCAAGGTGATGATTCAAGATTGGCCGGCTATGCTTCATAACCAATCGCAAGCGCTGGCTGACACTGGCCCCACCCCCTGCTTGAAGCTTGAGTGGTTCCCAAACCGGGGGGCAGAGGTATTGCGGGGAGGGCGCACCAATGGGATAGCCTCAGGGGCATGTGCCACCTTAAAATAATCTCTTCACAGACTGGACGATTAAACAAATAAAGCAGCGCAACATTACAGTAACTAACAATAAATAAACCACTAACTTACGTGTACTATTAGAGCATTTATGTCATTTATTTAAACTTTATTTTACCAGGTAAATTAACTGAAAACCAGTTCTCACTGCTTTACTTGATATTCGGGAGAAATAGCAGATAACGCATCGGAACTTCCTGGGATACAAACGTCACGTTCTTCAGCCAATAAGGGCAAAGTTGTGTCGTCACGGACGCTGTTCCAGTTTGTTCAGCCGGCTGAGAGGTGCTGTAAAGTCGTCTTGCTCTTGCAAGGTTTTTGTACCATGTGACATGGTGACGCGTGACGACGTTTTGCAGCGCCGGTTAAAAAATCTAACCATATCATGAAAAACGAGGTTTAAAATTTTCTACATGAAGTGCAGGGAGACTCAATTAATGGGTATGATTTAGTATTGTTTTGTACTATAGTATAGGTAACCTGCGGTTATCATTAAAAACAAAATGCGGTAATCGTAAGACAAACTTTAATTCGTGTACGCCAATGAATATTAACAAGAATGTTAAATCTGCATTAGCATAATTTCAAACTTATGCTGGACTTTTATTTTTAATTGATTGCTCTTTTTTCTCCCACAGTGGAGAAATTGCACCATTTGTATTTTGTAATTGCATTTGTTTAGCTCAATTAGAAAAGGGAGTTGTATTTCAAATAAAATTTGAATCTCAACCTGTGTAGTTTGAATGGGGGGGCTCAATAATGTTCCTATCTAGAAAAGGGGGGCCCTGCAGAGAAAGTTTGGGGACCACTGGGCTAACACATCTTACTTCCATCTCTCTGGCTCGCCCAGATTACTCTAAGTTTGTGATGTGGCTTTAGGGGGTGCTGGCTTTTTTGGAAGGAGTTTAATTGTGTGTGTACGCATGTGACTGCATTTCCATGGAAAGTAAGGCCAAGCTCATGAAATCAAATCAAGTCTTTTACTTCCGGACCTGAAACGCTGAATAAACCAAACGGCAAACACCAATCAGTACATCAGTCCAAGCCAGAAACATTTATAATGAATAGATGAATGTCAGATGCTATTCACACCTTATGGCCACAGGGTCTCAATCTGTTGCTGGAGTAACGTCCATGCACCCTGTCACGCCCCGCCCCGTCCGATCCTCATGTGTGCCACGCCCACCTCGTTCCCTCGTGTTAACTCCTGATTGTACTCACCTGTTGCTCGTTACCCTCAGCTTGTCTTTTGTATTTAGTCCGTGTCTAAGTCAGTATTCCCCAGTTCTGTCATTAATGTTAGTAACCGTGTTGTCCTGCCCGTCTGGAATAAACCCGTGTTCTTCGTCTGCCTGCTTGATCATTTCCCCGCGTCCTGCCTGCTTGTCGGACAGCGATCGTAACACGCCCAAGCAAAGGCAGCAGCAGGCCAGATTTCACCATTGAAATGTCTAGACCATTTTATTATGTCACCATGAACAAGGCAAAGAGAACTAGTCTGCGATCCTAATAACACACATGAACTAATGCTGAACAGGAACAAATAATCATATGGAGATTGGATCCAAGCCCATCCCCCCATCCCCCTAATTATGCATCGCATTACGATTCTCTTTTATTTACTCAGCGTCTTACTGACCGAGGGGTAGATGTAGCGGCAATCCATCTGAAAAATTGATGTTTCAGATTTGTACATAAATTTATTCATAACCCCCATATATTCATACACAATTCTGCTTGCCTCCCGTGACAGCCTAGCAGATGGAGACTGAATGACTGGCCTTTTTATAAAAATCCTTATCAGGCCCGTTCTGCTGAATTTGCTCCTGGACAGAACGGCAGGTCCACACAAACCCGTAGAGATAGACAAGACTGCTTTTCTGCACCGATCCAGTATTTCACTGGCTTGGTCACATGGTTACGTTCATTGACTTACCTAGTGTGCTGTGTGTCAACTGAACACTGTTTTTTTAATGGTTTGTGGGGACGATGCACAGTAAGACGTGTGCACCGCAACATGCTTGGAGTCTAATCAGGCCAAGTGCAAAAAAAAAAATCATTGCCACACAGATGACTAATGGTTAGATTGTGACTCACAGACACCTCACATCTTCAGTAATTTGCTTCATTCCATTTCTCCAGACTATTCCGGGAATATACGAGCACCTCCAGAAGAGATGTGAAAGAAAACAAAGACCAAAGCCTTCATGTTCCACCCATGTCCCGTTCCTTCTGTGTTTATAAATAAAATCACAAAAAAAACATTGTTTTTGGAGTCGGGGGTTGAAAATGTGCCTATTTTTGGTGCCCAAAATCATTTTGGGGACATCAAAATTAGTCAAATCGGAATCTTCGTCATCGAAAGAATGTTCTTTTAAGTGCTATCTTTCTGGCATTATTTACCTGCTATTTTTACTTGCTGTCATTGTCAGAGCTCTTACAGGCAGGCATCAAAATGCTCAGACAGACATGGAATCTGGCAGGATCTGTCTTACTGCCCAGTGTGGGTTAATGTACATGACATCATGCCATATTTTCAATGGTAATTAAACTAAACACATCCTGGCACTTTCAGATGTCGCTCATTGAGCCCCACCTGCTGTATCTGTATTCAGGACAGACACGGGGCTGGAAGTACATTGCCTAGTCAGGGGAATCTATCTGCCCCGTAACTGGAGAGAGGCAACACAGGAGCCTCTCAGGATGAGGGGGCAGAGCTAACATTAAATACATTGCAGTTAGAGATGCGTTTTGCTGGCCTGGGGGTTTCTGTAAGCGCACAGTTTTGGGTGTGTAAACACACTCAGTCATGCAAAGGCATAACTTTGGGTTGAGCACTGGGAGGGTTGAGATCTCCACCCATTTAAGGAGGTCCACGGGGTGGTTATTGGGGGGGGGGTTCAATCCTCCATCCCCCCATAATTTATGTCCATGAATTCATGTGCAACATGCAACATTGCAGTAGTCAAAACACCTTAAATTGCAAAGACCATCGAATTGAACTGTTGTGGTTCTACCATGCAATTAGAACCTTAACACCACGATTCTCTGCACACAGTGTATAATGTCAAAAATTATGTGCTTGTTCAATGAGAAGCCGCAACCTTTTTAATGGAAATGAAGCCTTAGCATAATGAAAAGAACGATTATGGTCTGAGAGAAAGAACATTTCTACACACTGCATACAATGTGCTTGGAATACACCTTTTAAGGCTAATTTTACAGGATAATTGCAGAAAGAATAGCAACTTTTTCAAAGTACTTTGAACGTCTCAGCTGAGCGATTTTCACCGTTCTTCACATTCGGTGACGGCCTGGTGTTATTGTCACAGAAGTTATGGTCCATCAGGTTCATTAATGGAAAACGACCTGCGCCAATCGCCCTTTCTTTAAAAAGAAAACCGCACTGGACTGACGAGACAGACGCCATTGTACTTGCAATCAGCACTCGCCTAACGTTCTCACTAACCTGTACTTTAGGGTGGTCCACAAGACTATGATGAAAGTTCGACTTGATCAGAATCTGCCACCACAAGTCTGAAAATGTTCTACCTCATGTAGGTAAGAAAGGGTTCAAATTTGAACCAGTTTTGTGACAAATTCAGAGGTTGCTCAAAGTCCTACAATAATCCTCATAACGTGGCTGGTTCTTTGTGATGTTCCCTATTAGGTCAGTTTTGCTCTGATCAAGACACTGTGGTAATGTGATTAGAAATTGTTACTTACTTAACACTAAGTATTGGTTGGGTACTAGTGATGCTTAGAAATATCACATTAAAATAGCTATTCTTTAATGCTGTTGTTGCCAACAAAATGTGCATTGCGTCACACACTGAGGGACAAAGGACGTGGGAGCAGAGATGGAGCAAACAAATGGGGTTTATTTCAACCAAAAGACCTAACAGAAAGAAACAGGATCACTGGGGATCAAAACTGGGAGTACAGAACACAGCTAACAGGCCAGGCCATGGACAGGATTGACATTAATGCCAGGACTGGGGAGCATAGGACTGGGAAGCACTTTTAAACAAAGACTAATGAGGGAGCATAATGAGAGGCAGCTGGAGAAAATCACAGAAGGGCACAAACGACAGGGAAGATGTACACGTAATGGGCATGGTTCGTTAGGCCACGCTAAGGAGGAAACAGGAGGATTGGATGGGCAGCGCATGACATAATGTTAGTTGAATAATAACAAATACTAATACGGAACTGCAAAGAAGAAAGTTGGAATAGTGATAAACAAGCAGCTAAAAATAGGGGTTTTAACACATTTTAGGATGTAAACAGTTTGGCAAACTAAGAAGTAAGAATGGCGAAGACTAGAAGCACTGCTGAAGTATCGCTACTAGGGAAGGAGCCCAACCAAATGGTGATGTTCTTTGACTTATGATGAATTTCCACATTGATAAAAAGGTTGCTTTGAAAGAGTCAACTCAACTGGCCAAGTCCAAAGTCCTGGGAATTTGTCCGCGTGCAAGAATACCACATCAGCGGATAGACTCTGAGAATCGCATACCGATGAGGCTTTATGATGCATATGCAAAGCCAACAGACCTATTTTCAGCTGAAAATAAGAACGTATGTATTTTAACTCCATTCTATATGCATTTGTTCACAGTTCAAAGTTTGGTGGAAAATTAATTTTAATTCTGTATTTTCATTTTATGTATTAAATTATCAATCTTTGATTAACCTATAAACTTTCATGAAGACTCACAATTTGGCACAATTAACAGTGGCCAGATATAGAACAAAATCTGACTTGTGGAGGTCATGTCTCATGAACTTAATTTCTCTGGACTGCCTTTCTGTACTTCTTCCCGTTCATTTCCAATCCAACTGCATCGGTGGCA
This sequence comes from Paramormyrops kingsleyae, assembly GCF_048594095.1. Taxonomy (NCBI): domain Eukaryota; kingdom Metazoa; phylum Chordata; class Actinopteri; order Osteoglossiformes; family Mormyridae; genus Paramormyrops; species Paramormyrops kingsleyae. The sequence continues at coordinate 21,780,326 of NC_132808.1, read as the reverse complement.
AATTGGTCCTACATCTGCAGAGCCCTTCGACGCATGGAGCCACCTAGAAGCTGGAGACATTCCAGCCAGACATGGCAGCGTAAAGCCTGCACAACAACCATGAAGCATTTAATCGAATCTACTGTACAACCCTCAGCAGATCCTCCTCTTGCAACTGTAAAGACAATTACACACTTCCTTCGCCATTACACTAATGGTAATTGCAATGACAATTACACACTTGGCTCATCATTACACTAATTGTGATTGTAAAGACAATTACACTCTTAGCTCATCAGCTGCCATTGTGTGGCTACGGTAGGGCTGCTATTTTGTCATTGACCTGATTTGAGCTAGTCTGGCAAACAGCTGGAAAGCTGAAATTAAGAGACAGTGGAACAGACCCCATAATTTAATGTGAACTATAAAAGCATCATGTTAAATAACTGTCTTCCTTACAAAGCCTTTTTTTAGAAGAATCTGACCCAACTTGCATTTGCAGAAAAACCATTTGCTGAACTCTCCTTCAAATCCTCATGGCAGCAAACATTTGGGTTGTGCGTTTTTATTGTAGGTGGTGATTTTTCTCAGTTTATTTCAGGAAATGCTGCGCATGGAAAAACTTTTATTTTGAATATTTTATATTCATGCAATATACATATTACTTTACCTGTTTAAGTCACAAAATTATTCTCAAAGAAAAATGAAAATTCTAAGAGAATATAAAGTGCATATCTCAAAGACGATAGTTATTACAGTACGTTACATACAGTCTGGTTCTGACTCCGGTTCAGTTCTTACTTCATTCCATCAGATATTGAGGGAAATTTAAATTAGACACGACAGTCCCTTACAGAAGTTAAGACGTAATTAATAGGATTTACTGGGCTGTCAGTAATTGCAATCCATAGCTTTTCATTACCTAAGATGGTTACCTAACTGCAAAACAGAGGTTAGTGTTAAATACACTTAACCTCTCAAGTCCCTCCTTCAAAAATAATAACTATCAAATAACAAGCCAAAAATAAGTCACCCAGCTAGTCAAAATTCAATGCTAACAATAATTGCGGGGGGGGGGGGGGGCTGTGTGAGGAGTATACATTTGCCATTGGAGATTGAGTAAAAATATGGGTCTGGTTCTGCTTTTAAATCTTGTTTGCCTGATGCAGTCAGTCTTCAGTCCAATGTTCTTATCTGCTTCTCCGGCATCAAATGAGATGTCAGAGCACTGCAACTGGATCCTATCCTTAGGAAGGATGACAGGACGGCAGGATCTGCTATATAATGTGTGTGTCCGTCTATAGCTGTCATCTGGCCCATCCCCCTAGAACAGGGGCCAATCACATGAGTCACGGTGGTCGTTTGGCGAGCGACAGGGCGTCTCCTTCCAGCGTCCCTCACACACGCCTCCAGAAATAATGACTTTCTGCGACAAGATGAGCGACTCGAGTCGTCCACTCGCTAATTAGCGGGCCCCTTTGTTTAATAGTGAAGCAGAACTAATTACGAGAGCTGCCAAAACGTTGATTTCCCCCTGGAAATCCCTGAGACGCGCCCACCTGGAGATAAACGCGAGCTGCTCGCCTCAAAATACTTGCTGTTTGCTTCGGACGCTAAACTTAAAATATGCACTCCAACCTTCAAAAACACAATCAAACTAACATACTAATTCTGAAGAGGAACTGAAAACCTGCTTCATATCTGACTCATGATTGGCTACTTCATGGCTCATGGCTTTTATAATCACCAATCAAAGATGTGTTCAGTCATGTTCAGTAATCCAAAGAAACCACTAATCGTTTAATTATATTCTGGAAAATTAAGCAAAGTTTTAAAGTCAGGCCAGAAACTAAAATCACAGAACAAAGCTACTGTCATTTGACGTAACGGTTGAACAACTTAATAGACGTTTAATTAACCCAACTGTTCAGTTGCTATCTTAAAAAAGACTTCTTCAGAAACCCAATATTTATAGATCTTAGGCTGTACTGGAAATTTTAACAGGAACAGGATGTATCTGGTAAGCTGTCAGCTCAATGCTTACTCACTAATCTCCTAGACATGTTTGCCTTACTATGTCCCCGGAATGCAGAGCTCTTCAGTCTCTAAGCAACTAACACTTCTGCATAGAAGTTTGTGCCCCACACAAAACAATTATTGATCCATCACTAATTCTAAGACCAATGGAATTCCACAGCCTACCAGTGCATAACTATATTAAACATTTATTTGAGTGCAACAACTCAGTGTTATTTACTAAGCTAGCTACAGCTACAAAGATTCATGGCGTTCTGAACCTTCATGCTTGTAGCGCTAATTCTAAGTGGTGTTGCCACAGAAGTTAGTCACTTTTGCTGTTTGGTCAGCTGTCGCCCAAAAAAGTGATTTGGCGGGGGGGGGGGGCTTATTTAGCATTTGAGGCTAATTCAGTAGCGAGCCATAAACTAGCTGCAAAGCAAAAGCAGCATCTGCCTGATGCAAACAGTGCCCTCCGGTGCCAGCTGATCCGGTGGATCACACAGCATGTCCTTTTATGATTAAGCATCTCCAGCCATTCATTCATACCCCCCCCCCCCCCCCCCACCGCTCCTGCCCACTCAGCAGCACCGAACGCTGCGAGGGTGACCTTGGAAGAAAGAGAGAACAGAAAAAAAACATGGAGTCTACACTGTTCATGTTCGGTGGAACTTCTGACAGTATGAGGTTTGACCAACATGCCTGTTCAAAGTCAAAGTATAGTTTTTGGGGAAGAAAAACACCATGTGCAGCTACAATAAGCTGTTAAGCTCTCCTCTCATTCAGGTAGTGATGGAGTGCGTGTCGAAGCTTAAATTTATATTTATAGGAAATCTGGGGGCGAATATTCCAGATTTAGGCCATCTGTTAACCAATCAGACCACAGCCCCCCTTCCTTCCAAAACAGAACATCACCATGCAACGTTTCCTCCCACACCGGCTGGGAAGAATCTCTCGGCGCGCAGAATCGAGTCCTTTGGCATATGGTTTGAATGCCAGGCCTGAGATCAGCGTGGAGGGTTTTATTAATCTGCTGTGTACTTTGAGGTGAATGCCAGCGCAGATGTTGGTGCAGAGGGTCACAAGCGCATTCCGGCAAGCTAAATTCCGCAGATTCACATTTAATGTGAGGGATATGCGGTTTCATTCTGGAACAACCTGAGAAAAACAGAAGTCTTAAATATAATTCACACAAAGATGGTTTTCAGCACCAGTATCGCTGTAATATTTTCAGTTTATCTCCTAAACATTGTGCGTATCAAGGTGTGGGATATAGTAGATGGTAAGATAACACTTGGTGCTCGTGGTCAACACGTTGAATGCAGAAGGCATGGACGGGGGGTAGAGATCCGAGTGACTTTGTCAAGAGCCGAATCACTATGGCTGTAAGGCTTGTGGTGAGCTTACTGTCAGCGGTGGTGAGTACCTGGTGAAAGCGCCCCAGTGTGTCACGGCATACAGGGCATCAAGCAAACACTATTCAAAACAACCGAAGGAAGATGATTTTCAGCACTGATAATTAGCAATGACATTAAAACCACCTGCCTAATACTGTAAAGGTCCTTGTTGGCCCGACATAACAGCTGTGGCCCATCGAAGCATAAAGTCAAAACCTTTAACTCTTTTTCACGTTCCTCAAACCATTCCTGAACATTTTTTTGCGGTGTGGCTGGGCGCATTATCATGATGGAAGCAGCCATCGCCAGGGGCATACCATTCCCTAAAGGGGTGTACTTGGTCTGCAACAGCGTTTAGGTAGATGCTACATGTCAAAGTAACATCCACATGAATGCCAGGACCCCCCCCCCAAGGCTTCCCAGCAGAACGTTGCCTCCGCCGGCTTGCCTTCTTCCCATAATGCATCCTGTTGCCACCTCTTCCCCAGGTAAACAACACACACACCCAGCTGTTCACATGATGTAACAGAAAACATGACTCATCAGACCAGGCCACCTTCTTCCATTGCTTCATGGTTCAGTTCTGACACTCAGTTCTGGCCCATTGTAGCTGCTTTCGGTGGTGGACAGGGGTCAGCATGGGCAATCTGACCGGTCTGCGGCTACACAGCCCCGTACGCAGCAAGCTATGATATACTGAGTTCTGACACCTTTACATCATAGCCAGCATTAACTTTCTCAGCAATTTGTGCTGCAGTAGCTCTCCTGTGAGACCGGACCATACGGGCTAGCCTTCACTCCCCATGAGCATCAGTGGTCGCCCATGACCCAGTTCACCAGTTGGCCTTCCTTGAACCACATTTGGTAGGTGCTACCCACTGCATACTGGGAACACCCCACAAGACCTGCCGTTTTGGAGATGCTCTGACCCAGCCATCTAGCCATCACAATCTGGCCCTTGTCAAAGTCAGATCCTTACGTTTGCCCATTTTTCCTGCCTCTAACACCGCAACTTCAAGAGCTGACTGTTCACTTGCTTAATATATAATGGTGCCCTTGACATGTGCCATTGTAATGAGATAATCAATGCTATTCACTTCACCCGTCAGTGGTTTTAATGTTATGGCTGATCAATATAAATAAATCTACCCTTTCCCTGTGCTGCCTGACATAGGGTCCTGGCTCCTACATGACCCAGACCAGGAGAAACATTTTATGGATGGACAGATGGATGGATGGATGGATGGATGGAAGGAAGGGTGAATCATATAAAATATGAGGGCTGTCATTTCACTACAATGAAGAGTGCGATACTGCACTTGTATCCAGGTTCACCTGGGGACTGACTTTGTGGGTGAGTGGAGATGGGGGGGGGGGGGGGATTGATGTTTCCTCAGAACATCGTCAGCGAAATTCTGTCATATCATCTGAGAAGTACCCCCACCTCTGCGCATCTTTAAAAGCTAACACTGATGACGAACATTATCCTTGACCAGCAATCAGAGCTCCACTCCACCCCAGGAACCACATCTACATATTTATGTACTTTAATACACGATTCCCACTGCAGTCACTTCGGGGCCGATGGCAGCCAATGCTGCCCTATCGCCACGGTTACCACAGAGCCAATAAGCAGGAATGCAACTGCAATCACAGTGATCTATGGAGTTGTCCCCCCCCCCCCTTAAAAAAAAATACCCAATGGCCATTTTGAGAACTGCTAAAGTAAGTGTACTTTGGTATGTGTCAGTGAGCATTTTAGGCATTAATTGAATGCATGTGTAGCATAAGAAATAATAGGCAGACTGTGGTTATCCTCAACCAATACAATCCCTGTTTGGGAGAAGGGCATTGTGGGATTGGACTAAAGCAAATACGACATCATCTTTCCCTGTGACAAAAGGAGGGGCGTCCTTCTCATGACGGCGCGTCAAGCTTTGGAACCCACAGCTCAGCAATCAGGTCCTCGCAACTGGGATATACCATTTAGCGAATAAGGATCTTTCCCTGCTAATCAGAAGGTTGCATTCAAGTTTCATTGTCACGGGCGTTCCAATGAATGCTGTAGAATTCTTATGCAACAGTTGCAGAGGATGGGACCGGTGCATGGAGGGATAATAAGAGACGTGACAGTGCAAGACAAAAGTGACACAATAACCATGCATCTGCAAACAGCCAAAGAGATAGTACAGTACTGATGAAATGCAGTTTTAAATCCCAGGCAGTGAACCGCTGTTATACTCTTGACAGGTTCTTGGCTGAACAAAATACAGTTCAGTTAACAACCTACATGCACTGATGGATCCGTGAGCTGCTTCGGATATCCGTGCGGCAAAGAAATCATTTACGGCCATGGGGGGGAGGCATGAAAAGGCAAGTGAGGTATATTATAAGCCATTTCTCAGACAGAGACAAAGAGAGTGAGTGAATATACACGGACGACGAGTGCCTCGTCATTACGACAAATCGTCGCGTCCCCAGACGAGTGGGAGCAGCCTGCCCTTGGCGTTTTACACTGCTTAATACATTAGGTAACAGCAAAGCTCGAAAATAGCCCGCATTGATCGCGTGTCATATTTCTCATTCTTTATGACCCCTCACCTTGAGGTTCTGTTGATTGCAGCTCTCTCTCTGCCATGGGGGATGGGGATTACCTTACAAACTCCAGAGTTAGCAGAACCAAATCTGAGAAAGCTGGTTTTCCCTTGACTTCCAAGGTCAAGGTAAATTAATTTGGGCTTCACCTAACCCTCACCATATCAGTTATACTAAAATGACGACTGAGTCCCTCCCACAATATAGGCCTCTCACAAAGGCTCATCCTGCCCAGATTCTGGCCTATGCAGTGACCAATCCCATAGTTCTTTTTTAAAGATGATCAGAGTGTTGCAGCAACCAAGAAACACAGCAAAATGTGTCTGTGCTAAGCGAACAGCCGTTAAACAGCCAATAGTAGGATTAGCCAAAATCTATCCTAGCCAAACAGAAGCTAACAAATCACAAAAGATGACGACCAACTGTCTCAGTGCGCGGGGTAAAAGTCTACAACAGAGCGGCCATGTTTGATCGACCGCTTCTTCATCATGGGTCCCAAAAAAACCCCTGGAGGCACAATGGCAGCTACAACAATGGCTCAGCATGGAAATAGCCTTCAGCGAAAGGAAACGGCTTTAGCCGGAGCCCGGCGCGTCCATGAAAGGCATTTGCTCGCCGGCCACTTCAGCATCCACATGATTGTTGAGCTTCAAAGGAAGAGGGTCCCCGTCAGGCCCGTTTTAAAGCCGGCATGGGCCATGCCGTGACCCACAGGCCAGCAGCTGCCTGCGAGCTACACAGTCCCCTCCAAACACGGACCACGACCACCAAGCCAAGCATGTTGCTGTCCATGGTTCTGAAGGAGGCCTGGAGCTCAACCATCATAACGACACAGAAACTCCTATATCAGGGGTGTCAAACTCCAGTCCTGGGGGGCCGGAGCCCTGTGTAGCTTAGTTCTTTCCCTGTTCCACCACAAATGATTCAGCTCAAGAGCTGTGTGGTAATTAGCACAAGGAGGTGCAAGGAGTTGAATCAGGGGCGTTAAATGAGGGGAAACCCAAAAATGTGTAGGGCTCCGCCCCCCCAAGACTGGAGTTCGACACCCCTTTCTTATATGACTCAGTTTAGGCAAACTGCACTAGATTCTTGAATATACAAAGTTTGCAAACAGCAGTGAAATCGGTTAACAAGCACCGACGAAGCGGTTTGCATTTAACTAAAAAAGTTCCGATTAACTGCCCTACTTCACGCAGCGGAGAGGAGGCTTTGATGCTGTGATACGGTGACAAAGCCATCTGAATGACAAAGGCTGCGTGACAAAGCTTCAGACAGGGGCCAAGCATGGCACTGAAGAGGCCGAGAGCGGCTCGCTGAGGGGGACACGTGGAGACTCTCAGCTAACATCAGCAGGCGCAGGGGAGGGCGGCAAAACACACACACACACACACACACACACACACAATAGTCACTTAAAATGGAAAGGAGAAGAACGTTCAAACAGTTATTCTTATTCGATGTAATTAATTGAGAGCGCACCGCTGGGTGCCCGTCCTGTTCGGGCACAGTGATGCCCCGAAGTCCCGTGGGCATGAGGGCTGCCACTAACGACTATTTTTCTCTCCATTAATCCATCGACTATTTTACCGATTAGTCGTTTAACCTAAACAATTAATTAAAATAAAGTTTATTAGTTAATTTTATTTTGACAACAACAAACTGTATGTCATTGCAGGGCTTTAGATAACGGACACCGGATTGTTGGCGCTATATGGACCTTACTTACAGCCGCAGTTTGAGCATGAGCATGTCTAAAATATTAATGAGGGGCGTATTGTGATGCCCAAATCTGTATAAACTCAGAATATCCTTAGGCTTATTAAATTTGGTTAATGAAACGCACCACATGCTACTGTTTTGGTAAATCATGGAAGCGATAAGCACTGAAGCTGCGGTGAAGAAACGGACAGCTGAAAAGCCACAACATCTACTGAAGGAGGAGATACTGTGAAGGTGCAAAGATGGTTGGTGGTGTGGTGGTAGCTTTTTGCAGTTTGAAGTCAGACTTTTTTTTGGTAAATACAGTTTTCATTTTTATTTCATTTCACAAATCATTTCATTTGGTGTCTGTTTTCATTTCAGTTATAGTAACGCTGGTCCCAACGAGCCCTACGTTTACGAACACACACATCATAATAACGAATGCACACAACATCATAAGCCCAGATTCTAGTCTAAACATTTTCTCAAACACTTACTCAATGGAAAATTTAATGGAAACTTCAATGGAAGCTATGACTTTAATAATGAGTGTAATTAGCAGCTACAAGGACAAAAGACATTGAAAAACTGCCTGTACTAATGCTAATTTAATAAACATCAATACACGTAGGGTGGTTTTGCTTATTCTGGCGGCCATGAATAGCGCCTGTGCATTTTCTCTTTAGGTGCTCGTGCGTAGCGCTACTGCCCCTGTACTATGCCATCGAGCTTTGCACAGTGTAAAACCACCTTTTCTGTTGTGTCATAATCGGAACTACTCCCATAATTACATAATGATACAACAGGAAAAGATTTGTTATAACTGAAGTGTTTTAGAAATCAAAAAGGTAATTTCATTAAATAATTTAAAGAAAAAAAAAACAATATGTCAATTTAAAATATTGATGTCGATGCATTTTCAGCATCAATGTCATTGACTATGTCGACTAATCATCGCAGCCCTAGTGGGCATGACAGGAAGTGGGGGAGGAGGTGATGACAACCTGACACCTTACGTTCCGGTCTAGGGCCAGTCCTAACCCCCCTGCTGCTAGTTGCCATTTACCATGACTAAGAAGTGCAGTTGAAGGACACCATCTGTATACTTTGCGCATCTGTCACTTGGTCCGTGCTGTATGACGCGATCCCACCCCCCAGATACACCTGTCACCTGCATTTGCATAACCCCCCCCACCCCCCACCGCCACCATCACAGGTGCAGCTGGAGTTGGAAAGCGCAGGAGCAGACATGAGCCCCCTGCTTCATCCCCATCTCCATGAAAAACAAGCCTTCTTTCCCTAAGCGTTGAGTCATTCATTTACTAACCCTTCATTCATCATTCAGACAGACCTATGCATCGTTACTGTAAAGGATTCGGCGCGGACAAGTTTAAAAACACGCTTACGAAGCCCACCTCCCTCACCTTCGTCACGACCTTCACGTCCTCCATAATCAGGTTCAATCGACTAATAACAGGTGTTGTAATAGACATTTTTGAACCAGGAATCGCAGACAGAGTTAAAGGCATCGAAGAAAAATACATGATTTTGCACGTTATGAATGAACAGCCCAGCCGATGTATGACTTAACACGTCTCCTCATGCAAAAAACAAATAAGTCAGACCTGGCAATGCAAGCCTTGCCCACTCGTCCCAGAGGAACACAGAGTGATATATTTAGTGAGTACAGAAAAACCTAATGTTTTCGTAGTTTTTTTTTTTTTAATGACGGTGACAGCGTTCTGAACACGGCTGTATTCACAGCTGCCATGACAGTTGCAAAAGGTCTCAGTGTCCATTCTTACAGCCTCCGAAGTCGCGGTTATAACATTTTTTTAAAAATGCCATTTCCACAGGGATTATTTCTCAAAGTTCGGACTCCGAGGGCATGAAGTCCGGAGCCTCCCTGAAAATCTGGCCTGGCGAAATCCTGCCCACATCCCCCCCCCCCCCATAAATGCAGTCACTGCCTGGGCTCAAGGGAAGCCTGCCTTCCAGTCGAGAGCCGCCCAGCTTGACGAGGATAACGACAGGTGGGGAAGTGATGAGGCAGCCGGCCTGCAGAAACGCCGCCAGTTGCCATCTGATGAGCAGATTCTACAGCAATTAAACACACACAGACACACACAGGTTTGGAAGTATACCTTTGTGGGGACTCTCCATTCATTTCTATGGGGAAAGCTCTAATCCCAACATGATGACCCCTACCCTGCCCTAACCTTAACCATAAGTAACTAAACAAAATACATTTGGTCCCCACAATGTAATATGAACATAATTCACACACACACACACATACACAAAGACCCTGCTTGGGTTTATTTCTTGGGTCCATTAACAAGCGCAATGAGGACACCGATTTAACCACATAAGCCGGAAGGTTGTCGGTTTTAGTCCCTGGGAGTAATGCATTGAATCTAAATCAGTCAGGTAAAATATCCAGGCATATGCACCAGCAAATGTAGTTCCCATAAATCACAGTGCTAATAGTTCAGGTTAAGGTGCTTTAGGTACATCAGAAAATCCACACTGAAACAGAAGCAGACTGCCGACTGCTACACATGGACCGACTCGACAGAGGTTATTTCGGGTAGCAATAACTCAGGGACAGCAGAGCTACTTCAGCTACTTCATACTTCTGCTCTAATCAATAACTGCGTATTTCACCACATATTTATTTATTTTTTTTAATCGGCCAGCATACATTTGCAGCGGACGGAAGCCAGTGATAAAACGCTGACCTGCGAAATTTATGCCGACTCGAATGTGTCAGTCTAGAAGCCGGCATGTTGAATGCTCACGATGCACTGGCAAATTCATCTCATGCGAAAAGCAAAAAAGCCCCTGTTGCTGTTTTCTGTATGCCAAGTCGCTGTCTCTGCCTCATGGCAGAATATATGTCTGACGCTATAGTGGGAGTGAAAAACAAGACTTAGATCCCGCAAACATGTCTGCAAATGACTCATTTAAAGACGATCCCTGCCAGTGAGCTTCACAGATCAGCCAGAGACACGTGCCCGATTACTTTAATTGTAGTTAATTAAAATTGATGGGATCACAGAAAGTGCAGAAGTGCTCAGAAGCGTCAGGGACACATCCGTGGATCCATGCAGCGCAGAACTAACAGCAACTAAAAGGAAACGGGGACGGGTCGACCTTTCGGGGTACGTTTGCGGCACCCTCGGAGCAGCAGCGATCGCGAACCGACAGCCACATGACGATGTGGAAGACCCAGCCAAGGTAATGTCAGTGCCCCCCCCCCCCACCAGCAATCACACATGCCACATTTCCTTTCAAAGATTGCAGCAAGTTCAGACACCACCTCCCTTCACCCACCGGGCTGGATTTAGAAACTGTGCGTCATAGCAATATCGATATGATCCGGAATGTTCTTTCTGCAGGCGGGGATTACTCTTGTGGCCTGCTGGCGTGTGCGTTTTTGAAATCTGTGTGTCCGCAGCGACCTGGAAGGGCCCTAGTTCCTCCTGCGTGCCCAAGAGATGATCAAGCCTAGAGCGTGCTCCCATAGGAATGCCCACATCAGCATTGGACTCACCCCAAATCGAGAAAGGAAAAAGCAGACGGCCTGTACTCGTGTTTATATATTAGCAGCATGACAGGGGTCACACCTCTAGGTCTAGAACTACAAGTAACTAGAAGAGCTCAGATGTCTTGGTCCCGCCTCCTCTAGTTGCTTGGACCCACCTCCTCTACAATCTGATTGGTTATCTTTATGAACCCATAATTTTTCGTTCTGCCTTCAGAACATTTTTGTGTAGGTAACACTCCTACAAGTGTGATTTCTCCTCTTGACCCCATAGCGAGAAGAGCAGTGAAGTCATGCAGTTGTTAAAATGAGAAACGTTAAAATGCGAGTGGGGGTGGGACCCCATGACTATCAAAAACCTCATAGTGTTATGCTACATAGTCCTGACTCTTAGAAATGCAGCCTGTTTGTCATGTGACATACATGACCGATATGCTGTTGTCAGGCAATTAAGGGAACCTTTATTTACAGTTTAACATGAGATCAAACAAAGGTATAATCCGATATATAAAATGTGAAAAGATATATAAAAAAAACACAGCTCATGTTTTCAGCTTCAGTCCACGGAATATTTTTAAGTGTTGAAGATTTGCTCCAGACAGAACAGTCGTCAGAACATGGACAGCAGGAAGCAGTTTATTGGGGCTTATCAAACAAATGTATTATCAGGCAACTGTCAGCTTTCCTCTCACTACCACTGCCAGAGCAAAGGACCATACCCAGAAACCCAAGATGGGCATTGAATTGAGCAAACTGATAGATCAGGTCAGGGCACCGAGAGAGAAAAAAAACTCAGATCCTGCGCTTATATTACAGGTAATACGGCACAGGTGGAGGCAGAGAATGTGATCAGCACATGGCTTTAGCTATGTCCCCATGGGACGTCCACCCCCCATCCTACACTGGGGCATAGCCAGCTGAAAATATAACAGAATTATTCACTGATGAAAAATGACCGAGCATAGGAACAAATGAAAATATCTGCTTTTTTTGTAATAAAAATATCAATAAAAGACCTGTTACTGAAATACACCTTTGACTGGATTCCAGGTGCAAGCACAAGGATCATTCACACAATCATGAATCACAATGAATGAGATCTGTATCACTCTGTGTTAATACCAGAACACAATGTAACAGCATACATAATTAACCTAATATGATTTCATATGGTTCAGAATAATTTAATAAGAATCCAGTGTTTACTGTCAAATATTGTCACCCATCGTTATGCAGAAGGACCGCTCACAGTACAAATCTCTGAACTGCTTGGCTTTCTTCTGTGTCAACAACTATCCAGCCTTAGTGCTGACAAGCCTGTGAATAATAACACTAATTCTAGAATTCTTGGGCAGAGCGTGTGATTGGCATACTCGCGTTTAGCAGGAGCCAATCAGAGAGAAGGCCAGGCGGGACTGAATGTATGCTGTGATCAAAGGAGGCACCGAGCGGATAGGCCCGGGAGAGCTTCATGTCTTTTCATGCGAGATTATCTTCACACTTCCCTCTACAGGTGTGGTGAGCACAGGGAACAAGGGAGTCAAGTAGCAGTCTTAAGAGGCCGGCAACCCTGCGAAAGCTGTGAAATTAATCTGAGCCTCGACCTTGCTGGGAGTGCTTAGGATTGGTCGAGGGACGCTCACACTTGTCTAATGTAAACAAGGCCTTGAAGGCTACTTTCACTTCTGTGTGACTGTGAGTCCTGTATGTAATTTACACCATACTTTCCTAGGCCAGGGAGAATGAACCTCATCAGTCCATCCATTTTCTGAAACCATTTCTCCTATACAGGGTCACATGGGTTCTGGAGTCTATGGGTCACAGAGCACACCTACAAGCTGCTTGGAAACTCCAATTGACTTCAGCGTGGTTCTGGACTGTGGAGGGAAACTGGAGGACTCAGAGGACACCCCATAAAGGCACAAGTAGAACATGCAAACTCTAAACACATAGAACCTGGTCCCAGAGGTTCTAACTACTGCACCACCATTGAACTCAGGATGTTTCCAGCCCTGCTGTTCAATCATGGCCCATATTGCATCATGGGGAAGAGTACTAATGTATTCCTGGGGCAGGGATCTCCTAGGCTGCAAAGGATCCCATCTAGGATCAAGGTTGCTCATTGGGTAGGAGAGGCAGGGCATTCCTGGCTAAGGGTATGGGAGCAGAGCAGGGAGGGTACCTGGGCTTCACCAGAAGAGAACATGAATGATGCAGTGTGGACCAAGGGCCTAACTTTGGGGTGAAGATTGTGGGGTTGGAGATCTCTACCCATTTTGTGATTATTTAGGGGGCATGGGGTCATATTGGCTGGTTTGAATTATTGGTTGGGGGGGGGGGTCTCAAATCCCCACCACCACCCCCATAATTTATGCTCATGATACAGACCAAGGGCTTCAGGAGCACAGGAGAAACCCAGCACTACCTGTAAAGGTTAGAATGCATCCCATATCAATTACCGTGCAAATCAATAAAAGATGAGCAATTCAGATTTCCGAGGCTGAACCCCCCCCCATGCCGTTTCCTACCCGACTCCACCGGCCCCTGATGATGCTTATCACCAATACAGATGGCCGGCAGTCAAATGCAGCCTAACAGGGCAAGAGTCAGGGCTGGTCACGTAAGATGCTGAGGGACCAGACCCTAAGGAGATTAACCGAGAGGGATAACCATATTTAGAAGAGTAATTCCCACCTCAGGCCACACTGTCACTCCCTCTGCCACCATATCCCTGAAGCCAAAGCGAGATGTACTCTATTTATGACCTCTTGTTTTGACTTGCTATTTCTGTCACTTGCAGACTGAGAAAGCTGATGGCCCTCGGTTCAGTCTGGAATGCAACAGGGTGCAGAGCGTGTGCTAAGTGTCACAGCATTCTCAATTTCACTGTCAAGTGACAATGACAATAAAGATTCTTATCTATCTATCTATGATAGTTCCTGACAAATATGGTACTTTCGGCTCCTTGGCATCGCCAGAACTTTCCGTTGAAAAGCTGACACTGGTGCAGGTCTTCTCTCAAAATGGATGGTACGGTGGTGTGCGGACATTGCTGTGAATTTGATCTACAGGAATCCCCCTAGCTCTGCATGCGTGTTGAGATTGCATGTTCTACTCATGTTTTCTCAAATTCGCACCTGGTTTCCTTGCCTTCCCACCTCCAAAACCTTGCAGTTCAGCTTAACTGATGCCTCTGCATTCTCAGCCCACCAAGTGAAGAGCTAATGGAAAGAAGTGTTTTCTCAAACACTGCAAGATTTAAGCTCTGTTTTAATCATTAGACGAATGCAAGCGCAAACCTGCTCACAGCTGAAAACTTCTGCTGTGACAAGGACAGCCACGTCCACAAATGATAGGTGGCGTTTGAAGCGGCCGTCATGCACATCAGAGCTTCCTTGTTTATGAGTATAGGGGAGCAGCAAGAGCCCTACAGCATAAGTTTAACAAACTTCTGTACAAAGAGGGCCTACAGAAAAACTGTAACTGCCAATACACTGACACCATCCTAAATGCATTTTCAATTATGGTATTTGTTTGTTTAGCATTAGAATTAGCAAGAGGCGCATAGCTGGCTGGGTTTTGAAAACTCTCGGGACAGAGTTGATGAACTTCAGGGAACAGCTCAGCAAATGTCTTAATAAGAGAAGCTGCAGGCCAAGAGAAAACGGACCAAGTCAGTCACTGCTGCACATCTGCGTCACCCTGTCAAACCCCGATCTTGATGGGGACAGTTTTGGCTTTAGAACAATATCTGGATGGAATGCCTGTCTGAGAGAGGATTTTACCTTGTACAGTACCCTGAACTCAAACTAAGTCATGACCCAGAGCCATAATAGCATGCATCGGAACACTTTCGAAAAATTTGTGTCACTGTATCAAGAATGTCAGCTCAAAGGCCAAAAGCAGCATGTCGTTAGCCAACAATCACGGTGTCATATTACGCCATACATAACAGGGTTTGCTTTAGGGTTAGGAGCAGGTAAGGGATCGTGTGGCATTGCTGAGACATCTTGAAACATCTCTGCACACCCCCATGATGTTGGCCATTGAGTGCCAACCCACCCTTCAGCCGCCAAGGACATGATTTTCACCAAACCCCTAAGATTGAGGGTACCGGCGATGGACTCCTCCATCTCTGAAGCTGCACCATGTTCCCGTGTATAACTCCACTAATTGGATTGAAGGCTTTTCGCCTGGATTAGTTTCCGATGTTGCGGTGAAAGTGAGTGGTAACGTCGCTGCCTTCTCCACCAAAGGTACATCTCGTGCTTTGGTGGAGGGCACCCCGTCGGCCTGCTTCAGCTGACTTACCGGCAGCAGAAACCAGTCCATCCTGTATCACTGACTGACCTTCAAACAAGCAAACCCAATGACTTCCTACACAAAAATACAAAAGCCAATTTCCATTACTAAGCAATATTTGAAATGATACCATAGAACAGCTAACAAGATCCATTTACTGTCGTACTATTGCATCTGTCACCTGTTCTTTAAATATCTCACTACCTTCTACTCCGATCAGATTTACTGTAAAAATATATTCTGTCCTTTCCTGTTAATGCTCTCAATGACATAATACAGTGTCTTTTGTTGCATCCTAATGATGACACTTTCATCCATCCATCCATCCATACTTTCATCTACCCATCTGAGAACATAAGAAATTTACAAACGAGAGGAGGCCATTCAGCCCATCAAGCTCGTCTGGGGCGTCATTTTGTGGTTCACATACAGTAAACACCACTCTGAATGCATTTATCACGCCCTGCATAGCCAGTATGAGATTTGATCCCTTTAATACATGCCTGAGCCGGAGCATTACTTACTTATTACTTATAACTACTTATTGTGTGTGTGTGTGAGAGTTTCATTTGCACAAAAGGGAATTTTCTGAAGCCAGGACAGAATTCTGGAGATTTAAGAGATTCGTTGACCACTCCCGCTACACTTCTGCATGTCTTTTCAGAGTCGCATATTTCTGAAGGTGCTCAGAGGATTACAAAGCTGTAGCTGAAATGAAAAGGGGGGGGCTGTCACAAAGGCCGATGGCAGCGCACGTTCACGGACAGGCCTGGACCCTGTGCAGAGGTGCTCTCAGTTGGCATCAGTGAGATGTCCTCCCCACTGAGAACACAGACAGAGAGTTTTGAAATTTGACTCATTAGAGGAAAGAGACAGAACCGGTCACATGGAGATAGAAATTGATCCAGTGAGCAGTTCACTGGGAGGCAGGTAAAACAAGCTTGCTGGATCACTGCTCGGGGGCCACATCCCAGCAAGGTTTTCGCTTGTTTTCTAAGCATTTCCTGGCTTCTCAAGTCATAATCAAGGTCACTGTAACTTCCTGAAAGCTGATCAGTGGTATTGTTAACCAGGAGTTAACATGACAACGAAAATCTTTCTGCACACATTCAAACCAAAATCGGGTGATGCTAGGACCATTTAACAATTTTAGACATGTACAACAAATATACATCGGTAGCTTGATTAGCAGCAACTTCTACCCAAAACATCTTTAGCAGAATGGATATGTGTACCAAACGTAGCAAAGAATGGGTATGTGTACCAAATGTACCAAAGAATGGGTATGTGTACCAAATGTACCAAAAGTTTATCATTAAATACCTTGGTGTATATGTAGTTCCAATACTAATTACAAAGAATCAGTAGAAAACAAACCCTACAAAAACAAACACAAAATAAAAATCACTACTGTCAGGCAATTAAAATGTTATGAAACATTCAAAATGCATAAATACATGAATCTGAAACTGGTATATATTTTGAAACTATAAAGTTTTTCACATCGAGTCAATAAATCTTTCTCTGCTGTTTGATCTGCGCATGTGCTCTGTGTAGTCAAACAGCCATTACCTTAAAGGTTAGAGGTCACATTTTCAGGACAATAAGCTGACCTTCTCTATATGATGCAATAGAACAATCTAACCATATACTGTCGCATTAAAAATGCGCAAAACATTGACATTGATCCTTATATGAACTAATATGCGATGATTTTTCCGTATCTTCCAACTAATAAATAAAACAGCGTGTTCCATCATTCTTACTATCTTACAGACTTACCTGGAGGTTAGAAAAACAATCTGCAAACCTATCTGATCTAACACGGCTTTGGAAACCTGGCAGACTTCCATTGCAGGAATTTCCTACAATTTCATTCATCAAAATAGGACACGATTTGCTCAGCTTAGCCTTGACAGACACTGGTGTTGGATTTTTGTTGTTGTATTAATCCTTCCAAGGAATATGGGAGCTTTGGAAAGACAACAACGAAAGCACGACTAATTTTAATATGAAATCACTGAGCTCGGAATGAGACTCCAGATTCTTAAAAACCAATTAACCGCAGAAATTACATGCTTGTCATGTCTGCAGCCAATCAATGCTCACTTCCGTCCAACAGCTCGACGATTTTTCAGGCGTTCTTCATTCTTTTTAAGCCAAGATAGACTGAAAGCGATGGACAATAGGGACTGAATCAAACTGCACTCTGACTGTGAGGGAAAGGTGATACATTTTTTCATATTAGTAATTTCGAGCTAGAGTGGTTTGACATTTAAGGATGATTAAAAACAACCATCATAATAAATTATCGCTAATTCATTTGAAAATGAGATCTGATATTACAGGCTTAGGCATTTATATCAAGGGACAAAGTCTTAATGCCTTCAAAAACTAAAACCATGTTTTCACAGTGATGGGCTTAGTGTGTCAAGAATGTTTGTGTTTTTTGGCCAAATTTGACATATTTTCCATTCCCCATGAAGTCCAAAATATTTTCAGTGAGAAGCTGCACACCATGTGTCCTTCATACTGACAGTGTTAAAGGAAATGACAGGTTAACTTGAAAGTCTGGATTATTGGCCTGCAGGCCCTCAACACAGATGGCTACGCTGAATGTTGTGGGGCTCATCGGCTCAGCAATTTCCATAAAATTATTGCATCTTGAGCCTCAATTAATAAACCAACTGGCACAAGGCTGATATTAATGCTCTGGACAAGTCAGCTTTGCCTGTGTCGACACAACATTGAATCCTTTAAATGAGGCCCCAACCGCTGAGATATTTAGTGCAAAAAGGTGCTGCTTTGTTCTCAAATTTACCAGTAGACATTCTGACCTCTAAGACCCTTCAGTGTTACTATATTCTACACCGCAGGCCCCTTGATAGAACAGCAGGGATATCCTGGGATTTGAACCAACAAAGTTCTGGTCTCAGGCTGTAATCTTGAACTACCACATCATCTGACATCCATTGCTTTGGCCTCACACCATGCCAGCTCATCACTGGAATGTTGGGTTCACCTGCCAATCGATCCATCTTCCAACTGCTTATCCTGGATAAAGTCATGGGGTTCCCTAGCCAATCCAATCAACCTATTTAGAGCAACTGTACAAGGTATTGAGACCAGGTTGTGAAGATGTTACCAACATCCTCACAACATCTACTCAAAGCCAGTTAAGAAGTCACTGGGAGCAGCAACAGAAATCGCCGTCTATAAACATTTGTCATATTCAACACAACAAAGCTTATAAAAATGTATTTGCATTTTATGGAAAACATAGTGCTGTGGATAAATAGGTCACCACATCTTCCCTGTCTTACTGTCTTACCTCTCTGACATCAGCAGCTATCTGTTCTGCCATTGGCACACATTTTACACGAGCGTTTACTCAAAGTAGTTGCTATGAGTTTCACCTTAGTAACCGCCACACAAGGCTGAATCACTGTTCTTCGTGTCATGCATCTGTTGCATAGCAACATATTATAGACCCTATTTTTATGCTGTCCAAGTACAGACCATACCCCAGGGTGTCAAACCCTAGGGTCTGTATGGTCTGGCCTATAGTGATGTTCTGATACAATGTCACATCCATCCATCCATCTTATCAGGGTGGTGGGGAATCCGGGGTCTATCTCGGAGGCTACAGGCGCAAGGCGGGGAACAACCCAGGATGGGGCGCCAACCCATCTCAACAGTCCCTGAATGAAGTACATGGAATGTGTGCGGCACTGTCAGGAGGCGAGAGTGACAGGTAACTCACCTTCGGTTGGGCTTCCACTTCCACCACCTGGTTCCTGCTAATCAAGCTTTTCACCAAAACCTCTACTGTAGAATTAAACTTCATGAAAATCACATAGCTTGCGTAGGCTGACAGCAGTGCCAGACTTTCCCAATAGCTGATGTAGTTATCCAGGAAGAAAATGATGAGCATGATCAGGTCCAGGATGTAGAAGGACACATCACGGAAGAGTGGCCACCAGGTGAGGTTCAGGATTTCCTTGGAAAACAGTGCGCACATCCCAATCACAAACAGGATGTTGAACACTGCCGAGCCCACAATTGTCCCAATGCCCACGTTGCTGTGGGAGATAAAGACCCCAATCACAGAGGTGAAAAGTTCTGGGGCAGAGCCACCAGCGGCCATAAAGGTGGCACCAGCCACGTCGTCGGAAATGGTAAACTTCTCGGTGATAACCGTCAGGGCGGGAACGAAGAACTCGTCGCAAACGATAGCCAGAGAGATGAACATGTACAGCATCCCGAACATGTGTAAGATGACTGCCCCTTGCCTCCTCTGCTCCAGGCTGAAGAGGTCTTGTGGGTAGTCGCCCTGGCTGTGGTTACCCGACGATGCCCTCAGAGTGTCCGCAGAAACGTTCTGGGCATGCTGTTGCTTGGCAGTCAGTAGAGTTCGATGTGGCACCGGTCCGGACAGGCCGCTTGGCGAGAAAGGGGCCTCCACCCTGTAGCCCGGACTCCACGTCAAGGCACCGAATGAGCAGGAAACTGCACTTACTGCTACGAGGCTCAAGACAAACCCCAGCACCCTCACCGGCCTCAGCTTCTTCCGGAGATACTGGCGACAGTGACTGGTGCATCCCATCTCCAGGACAGGGTCACTCGGTGTCACTTTGGGGGGTCTCGGACCCATGGCCGCGTGTCGTCGTTTTTAGTAGTCAGGTGGAAGGTTTCCAGACTGGGTTTTATCCAAAGCGCCGCATAGTGCTGCCTGCAAATTTAAAGAAAGACGGGCGATCCCAGGTGCGTTCCAGGGTCTAACGCACCGAAAAGCTTCTTCATAACAGCCTCTGGAGAAACATCAAAGGATGATAGGAGAAGTGGTGTGAAATCTTGTAACCTGGCGGCTGAAAGAGCCAGTTGTACAATTTGTGTATTCACACTACAACTGAAACGTATAACACACACAGAGTGTTCTAAACACTTTGCCCCATTCACCGTATTGGTGAATTCTGCTCTGTTTCAAGCAATCCACACCTTGTGACTTCAAGCTTCAAGGTCCTGTTACCATGCATTTCAACACGAGTAATATGGTTGTTCATTTAGGCAGCATATATACCTTTTGAATCGGACCATCTCCAGAAATATCTATCCAATCCAATCTAATATTGAAAGGCTGATTAAGACTGAATTTAATAGACTTGATTGGAGAGACCACCCAATATTAATGGTATTAACAGAGAAATACTTAGGCAACACACAGTGGTACGTGCAGTTAGGGTAGAGGTGTCATAAATGGGTGGAAAGTTAGGACAATTCTAAGGGCCCCTCTTATTCAGGGGCCCTAAACAATGTGGGGCCCAATAAATACACTTTTCACTATGGCACCACAGTGTTAGGGTGATTATTTAATATATTATTTATGCTATAATTTAATATGTTATTTATGGTATTGAAAAACAACATAAAACTTCTTGATAATAAAGTAATACGTACGCACTCCATTCCTTTTTAAATACTGACGCGAAGGGGGAAAAATGTAGTATATAAGTACGGTATTTGGGGAACATGGATTTCCTTACATTGTGTATAGTCAGCCTAAAATATCCTCACATAGTTCCTTTTAAAGACCGTTGTTACTATAAAGATGCGATTTAAATGACATTTCTGATTTATCTTAACGCACTTCTGCGCCGCGTTCAGTCCATAATTAGATAAGATCAGCTTAATTAAAATAGAGCAGTTGTACTTTCGATGTAATAAGTAACGGGCTCCACAGAAAGAGTCGCGAAACGGCTTCCAGAGACTTTTCCTCCCCCTGAAATTTTTTTTGGGAGGGTTAATTTTGTGGAACGAACAAATCAGACACAGAAAATGAGCTTATTCATTTCCTTCAGCCTCGCGCCATGTGATGCGCGCGGCTATTAACCCACTTAATACTTTTCGCGAAATAACAACAAATAAATAAACAAACAAATACATCCACTTCCACAGCTATGTGCATTGAACCAAATGTCTTTTACGCGTATGCTAAAGCGATAACGTGTTAAGAATGGAAAACACGTGAATAAAAACTATGAATTCTCCGCCAGGCTATAATGCTGCATGATATACCACCAGCAAACAGGTGATGAACGTTGTCCGGAAAATATGTGAGGCAAACTATCAATGGTGGTAAAAAAAAAAACACACAAGCTGACGGTCACGTTTGAAGTTGCCCAGCCTTTGAATTGGATATCAGTAACAAACAATAAGGCAGATGTTTAAGGTGTCGGTGCAAACCATGTGGATTGCAGCCCTTACCTCGGGAGAGGCCGGGGATGTCGGTGATGGGAAGGTCGGCTAGAATGGAGAGTGCGATCCTGCCTGGTGCCCTCCTGCTCTCATTGAAATGTGATGTTGCCGATTCCCTCTGGCTGGAGAGGAGGAGCTGCGGGAGGCTGACTGCAAACTGGCATTCGCCCATGCACGGATCGGGATCTTATCCCTCCCTTCCCTCAGCGCAAAATCCCACCGGTCAAAAAATATCTTGCTAATCTACCCGAAAGATCAGGGCTGGGTTTACCACGTGAAGCGGGTAGTTGATTTATACAGGAGGAGGAGGAGGAGGTGGTGGTGTGGTGGGGTGGGGTGGGGGGGGAAGCAGACAGCACGTAAGCATTGTGCCGGCACCGTCCCGGAATAAGACAATGATGCTGAAGATGGGCTTCATGTAAAAAGAGAGTTGCCGTGGTTACACCGGCGCTGCTATTTGATAGAAATATGATGGCGCTGATCTGATACAATGTCCAAGCAGTTTGAAACATCTCCCGCGGAGAATCCGGATAATACTGCCGTAGTTAATATCCGAAGTAAGTCGGCGCTGAGAACATACAGCGTCTTCTAACTCTATCTTTTCATGTATGTATAATTGATATGTAAACACTGTAAACGTATTGGAGGAAGTCCTGTTCGTTGTTGCATTGAAAAAGCTGATATTGCATTCGCTATATATATATCAGTCCGTTTAAATTAAACGCTTATCCAGGGGAGGCTCACGGTAAATTTAAGGTGAAACATAATACAGAGCTACAAAATACCAGGGTATAAAAATCAGACACCAAATAAGACAGGCTATTGGGAGATACTGTAAGCTCTGAAAATGTCACCAATGTCAACAAGAACAATAATATAGATGCGATTTTTATCTGTAATATAAGTTTCAATCACATAGGCCTGATTGATTAAATCGAAAATGGACCCCTATGATTTTATACAGTATCAAGTTTACGTTCGGTTGGAAAATGACTTAAGCTCATTAAGTTATTATTAAATATTATTTTTGTTGATGGATTTTTCTTTTATTTACTGAAGCTCCATTTAAAGCTACGCACCAATGGTCAATTCCCGTCCCTGTTTTCTGTCCCTAATTGTGATGTTACACAGATAAAATAATGGATACCCTCGCAATTCTGCTCCCGCATCACGGCGTCTCTGACATCGCTGCTCCTTCAGCAAGTCACGAATAACGCCTAACAGACGCTATCGATTTCCTTTTTTTTCCCTCCATTTTCCCTCCGCTGGCTAATAACAAAAAAAAGGGCTGGCAAAGCAAAGATAGTCGATTTGAACAAAACTTAAATTCTGAATTTGCGTTTGACTTGCAGGTGAATTAAAGTTTCGTGCAATTAATTAAACCGCAGTGCTCTTTACGGTTAGACAACTTATTCTTAAAACCCAGCGCCCAAAGGGATTCCTAGTTTAATTGCACCCAATGAGTTATTCCGAACTGGCATTGCATGCTTTTCGTGATGTATTTTTTTCTGCTGTGCCCGGACTCATTCTTTTTACGCCTATCTTTTTATAGGATTTCGATGAGTGAATCAAAATAACTTTAGCAGTGGTTTGATAAAAGCATGACGAGTTAGATGCTTCCAGAAGATTAACTCTGCCAAAGTATTTTCAACAGAATCACACTCTGTCAGCATAAACAGCTTGCTTTCTTCTCTCTATGAAATGGGTATGTTCCACAGGCCGTACTTAAAAAAAACCCCGGATGCACGCATTAGGCTCTGCTGTGAGTCTGTATGGTGGAATGAAAAGCTTGATTACACTCTTATTTGCACGAAGTTCCCTCCACATTTTTCACGTTGTCCTCTATAGCTTCTAGTGGCCCAATCCCATCATGCATCACACCGTCTTTGCCACACATCTATGAAAGGAGAGTGATTACGGAGGATGGAATATTTCAGTTCAGAGGCCCTAAAGTTCTGTTAAAAACATGGCAACCGTATGTGTACCCGGTGACACATGACGTTTTGAATGTGCCATAAAAGAAAAAGCTTGTGTAACATCGCCATGTGTAGCTGAGGAGAGAAACCTGTACTTTTCATTGTGGACCACAGAGGTCAACAGCTCTTCGATCTTTCAGCAGTTTTTTGAACCATAACAGCAGCACTTCACCCTGGTAATAACGCTCCACTTCACTTACATATCCTGATATGCGAGTTCTGCCCGGCGGTAAGTAACAGTTAAAATCCCTCCCCAAAACAGGAACGACATAGGTGGGCCTCTATTCCCTGTCGAGAGTTTCTCCAGTTGACCGAAACAGTTTGACAGACAGGGGTCCACCGCAAAAAAAAAACAAGGAGAGATTTTTTATTTTTTTTTAAAGGTGTTGTTTTCCTGAGTGCTTTTTCCGAAAGCAGGACAATTCACAGTTATTCTGAGAGCGAGGACACAAGCAAGGGAGCCATATGTGCTGCTGGACGTCCTACTGACACGTTAAAGCCCATTTTAGCATCGTGGCTTAATGTTCTGTCCACTTCACAGTCCTCTATGTACCTGTCTTTGGGGGACAGTGTGTTTTGGGGACCCACTTACTTTCATCCACGATGCATTTGCTCAAAACTGAAAATGAAACCGCCTCAACCCATGACCAGGTTCCCGGACAAAAAACCACGCTAAAACTGCTTTTTCCTATTTTTTATTTGTTTTGGCCTTTAAAAGTAATATAGCTACTTGCTCGCACGCAGGTTTTCTTGCATGTCGTTATCAAAGTCTCGATGAGAGTCGAGTGAAAAATCATCTCTGTGTATATTTTCATGTATGTGAACTCCCAGAAAAAAGGGCAAAAATTTGTACCTTTGCTTGTCACTGGGGCTGTACCCTTGAGGGTCTGTCGATTGTACCCTTAGCTGTAGGTGATTGTACCTTTTCAGGTACATAATGGATTCTGAGGAACATTTCTGTACCATTGATGGTACCTTAATGCTGTATGTACCATTTCTGTACCTTAAAAGGTACAATTACACGGGTGCAGCCCGCTGACAAGCAAAGGGACACATTTTTGCCCTTTTTTCTGAATTTGATGAAACGTTTGCAAACATGGTGCACATGAATTGGGGGGGTTTGGTGGTTCCCAACAAAGGCTGTCTGTTATGCGAGCCACCTTTGGTCCACGTCATGCTGTCACAGCTGGAGCCTGCCTCCCATTCAGCTCTTTTGCACGAAACAGCTCTCTGACTGAGTCAGAGTGCCGGGCGTGTGTCCCACACAGAACTGATGACCCGCAGCAGAATTCAGTTGGAACTGTGAACAAAAACAGAGGGGATCCATCGCTACCACCCCTAGGCCCTTCACACCGCCCCCCCCCGTTCCAAACCAGACTCCACCTAAATCCATCCTTTTGTTTTCCCCTGGTTGGTCGGCATTTTCAGTTCTGATGAGCCCAGCTTCCAGAAAACCACTCGGCCTGAGAGTGAATGCGGGCATTCTGGAGCGGTAGAAGCGTTCCATAAAAATGCATTAAATTCCGAAATTGTATTATAAGAGGAATTATGGCCCGTTGCACAATAATGGATGAGGATCAAATGCTAAATGTTCAAGTTTTAACTGAAAAATTGAATTTGGATGATATAGATTTTATTGATGTCTACAAGTTATGCACCATTACTTTAATGATATTATAAAAGGGAACTTTTAGAAAACAATGCTAAAAGTAATCGTACAGGTTTACCGGTCAACCACAGGTAAAGGCATCTAAGCTATATGGGTGACTTATGAAACCAAGACACACCACGGATTATACAAGTCATAAACTGGAAAGAAAAATTAGCTGCGAAATTACCAGGGATGAATGGTTTAAAACTTGCGAACTTCAGTGGTCTTTACCAATTTACAGTCATGGACATAATTCTGTCGGAAGAACATTATTAATTTATTTCTTACTCCAGCACAGAAAGTGTACCAGTCAGAAGAAAAGGCCGAGTGTTGGAGATCATGCAGAAATCAAAAACGCACCCACTGGCAAATATTTCGGGATTTGTCCACGAATCAGACAATTTTGGATAGGGATATTTGACACCTCGAAGGAAGATTTGAAAGGATTTTACCATTTACATTTGGTTTTTTTTTTGTACCTCGATAAAATAGATGCGGATGTGAGCGGATGCGAAAGATATCTGCTAGATATTCTCCTGTCTGCGAGCAAAAAGGCCAAAGAAAGTGGTTCCTCCCTCATTCGCTAACAAAGAATGATTGGATCGGCATAGTAAACAATATACATGTAATGGAAAAATGAACATTCCCCCTTCAACAGCAGATGTCTAAATTTGTTAAATATTGATCTATATGGGTAAAATATGTTAAATCATTGAGGTCTGATTTTGTAAAAATACAAAATTACTGAATGTTCTGGTGTTGATTTAGAAATTGAATGACCTGTCATCCTCTGATACTGTCTGAAGTAACTTAATTTTGATGATGATGATGATTATTACGATTTTCCAGTTGTTTTATATATGACTATCTTCTGTTTATTGTGTAAATAGTTGCGTTTGTTTGTTGTTCTTTTTGCTACTAAGATTTTAGTAAAAAAAAATAAAAAATTCAGAAAAAATAGAAGTTATGTAAATTGTGACTGAAGTATATACTTTTTGTATAAAATGTACTGGGAAAAAATGCGTGCATGTTCACTTTCTCCAATAAAATCAAGAATGAAAAAATGCATTAAAAGAGGATCAATGTGGGACATGGGGTTCCCGAATGAGAACTGGGCGGGTGATGGACATGTGACCACTCTGTCAGGAAACCTGCTAACTGGATTAAGCAGTGGTAATCTAAGACAAGTTCTGCATGTTGAACACAGAGGATTAAGGCCAGGACAAAAACTGTGAAAGTACGACCCCTTACCCTCAATGCGAAGTTGCTTATCGCCAGATATGTGCATAGGTCACAGAAATGTTTATGCACCTATGAATTCACCATTAACCACGTCTATTTTCATTCAGGAAAAGGAAGTCAAGAGATTACAAGGTCCTGCTGTGTCTTTCCACAGGACATCTCTCTGATGAACACTTAAGTGTCAAGGACAATTCTTGTGCATTATCTGCTATCACCAGCATCCACTGTACGTCATGTATACATAGCAACTAGTATCTTTGCATTATGCACCTTTGCACTATGTCCTTCTGCTTACGTTTCTTGTGTACATACTTTAATTGTTTTTAGTCGTCCTGTTTTTTTTGTACGTCTGTTTTGTTGAAGTATACTGAGAGCGACGACAAACCGGAGAAAAATTCCTTGTATTCATAAACACGCTTGGCCAATAAAGCAGATTCTGATTCTGATTACTTGTCTGCTACAGATACGCTTGGTCCGTGTTAAAGCATTTACTCTAACCATAGTCTATAAGTCCCAAGATTCGGTTACCTTGACGTGGTAGGAGGGGCTCAAAGCATGAGATCAATCCGAGTCAGACGAAACTTCGGTCCAATACGCAACAAGACCAGTTGTTTCGTTTTCCTCCGAGGTGAATTACTGCTCTCAAAGTCTCATGTGAAGCTTAGTCTCTGCATTCCACACTATGACATTTACCTGGCAGGGTGTACTGTAGTCACATGAGACACCCTCTTGCAGCCTCCGAGACTATAAATAGTCTCTTTGAATGAGTTGCCATATTGATTTTTAACCAATCCATTGAGAGCGAATGGGCAATTCTACGCAGATTTCAATTGTTAATACAGAGCATGTGAACAACTGTTAACAGCACCTCTAGTGGGTGTCCGTGGAAGTGTACGGCAAGAGTTCAACCAAATTTTGAGTGTATCGCAAAGGAGCCAGCCAAAAATTGGTGTGAAGGGCTATTCAATACCAGGTCACAGAAAACTAGAGAAATCCTACAACTCAAAGAAAACAGGGACACAGAAATCTAGGAGAGATGCACTTGGAGAGTAGCCTATATATATTTAACAGGAGTTGCAGGTTGCCTGTAAGACCCAAGAAAGGCACCTTGTGGAATCAAGTGAGGCTGACGTGACAGAGTCTTCTCTCCCTGCATGGGGGGCAGTGTGAGAAGCTCCCATCGGGACAAAGTGGGGAGCCACAGCAAGAACCGAAAGTATCCTGCTCTCAATTAGTCAGCCATGACAAACGTGCTGTGCACATGTGGAGGAGAAGACTATATATGGAGAAAAAAGATGGTCGTCACTCACGTTGTGATAAATAATCAATCGGGTGCCGAGTCCTGTGGTCACCCCAAACTCAGAGCTCAGGGTCAGCGTTATTCCGTCGTTAGTGGTATCTATTGGCATCGCGGCATTCCATAGCCACAATGAGAGATGTATAGAATAAGGGAAAAATGTGTCATTGGTGCAGAAAAACAGCATCACAAAATCAGGATATTGACGCCCTTGTTTGGCAAGCTAATGAGGTAGGAGATCTGCATTTATGTTCTACCGACCAGTGACTGAGCAGGGAATAAAACGGGCTTAGTTTGCACTTCGGTAACATCGAGGCTGCACCTTGCCATCAATACAGGCATGGTGAGCGTCAGGCTTTTACAGTCGGCCAAGGGCACATCGCAGACTTGCCTAGATTATCAATAGGCAGAGCAACATTCCTACTTAATTACTTGGCTCAGAGATTTTTTTTATCATGTTTTTTTTTGTAATCCACCTACTTGGTATTTTTCCGTCCTTTGATTCAGATATAAATTGCTCAATGTTCTGTCATGAGCAGTATATTAAAGATGTTGCACAATAATGTTTTGTATGGCTGAACCCATCAATTATTTACACGAACAGTAATCTACAAATAGGAATAATGTGATGTCTATTTATACGCGGCAAAAGTGATTACCGAGTTTTTTTCCCCTTATTTTTTTCCTCTCATGGTTACGGGCGCCATCTAGTGATCTGACAGACAGATGTAGGCATTTCGTAAAAGTAGGCCTATAAAACGTCATCACTGGATTGCCGTCTATATGCATACTTTTCGTACCAATTTTCCCTCTTCACCGGTAGGCTATATTTAAATAGTTATTTAATTAGAAATCCGGATGTAGGTTTAGTGAACACAGTTACAACGACATACATTAGAGGAAGTGTTGTGTTTCAATAGTAGGTTTCCGAGATACGAATTAAGACAAATAGACAATTAAATAACAAAACCATACTATAATACAACAATGACGTAAAACGGTATCTAGCAGGTTTTCTACCTTTCTTTGACTCTGATGAACCGCGTCTGATCTCAGGCAGATAGTAACTCAGCAGATAGATTGGGAGACCTGCTGGATACCTGACTTAAAACAGACTGTCCAGAAAAGGCAGGACGACGTTTGCGGTCAGGACCAAGGCGCAGCCACATAGGCCGGAGCGAAGGGGAGACGGACACGACTGCAGCACATGCATGGGCGTAAATTACGGGGTGGGTGGTGGGGGAGGTTTATTTGACCACCCCTACCCCCCAATAATCAAACCTGGCTAATAAAGTCCCGACAATAATCATGTCTCCCCTTAAAAGGGTGGAAATCTCAACCCCCACAATATTCAAACCAACGTTACGCCCCCTGAGGACATGTGTAATTATTTATTCAGCATTCAGAGCTAAACTCTAAGAAAAAATATTTAAAAATATAAATTACACATATAGCTGGACGAAGTGGCCGGGGAGAGGGAAGTCTGGGTTTCCCTGCTTAGACTGCTGCCACCGCGACCCGACCCGGAAAAGCGGTAGGAGATGGATGGATGGATTACACATAGCATTCTGTTGCATACAGCTAATGCTATTTTCCTGTATGAAATATCGGACAAAAATTTTATTCTAAATGTGTCTAACAAAGGGATCAGTAGTTTTTAATAAAACATTCAACAGAAAACTGGCAGACGTGCACAAACTCTAAATTCCGATTTTTATTTTTCCTTTTTGATATGACAGCTGAACAGCGCCCCGCAGACACTAAGATGCTATTTCTTAGTAATTTTCACAAATATAAGCTTATTTATCTTTTGGACACGTTGACAGCATAGTTTAATTTGCTGTAATTTCTTTTATATAATATGCTTTAAAAACATAAAAACAGTCTCCGATTGACGTTTTGGGTGCATTATTTGGGTAGCGTATGTCATATGCCTGTTCTTATAGTAGGCCTAACTCAATTAAGTCTCAGCCTAACCCTGCTATAATTTACTTAACAGGATTTTTTCTTCCAAAAAGCCAATGCCTGATAGCCTGATTCCATCTTCACTTAATTCTTTCTGCCCTCGTGCTACGTACAGTATAAATTGTTTTTCGTTTTCTCTCTGAATACGACATTTATTATTATAATTGTAGACGACTATAAAGAATTACGGGGGAAACTAAAGTGAAACAATCACGTTTTAAGGTATAGATGCATGTAATTAAGTTGTTTTTAGTCCGAGAATCATAGCGCCATTATATCTAACTAAACAGACATAGACGTTAATTTACGTCAAAATGTGGGAGTTCGTATAACTGGAGAACTCCATCCCATCGGCATTTTCCGTAGTAATTCCTACGGAGCCCGGGAAGGGACATGGGAGGGAAGAAAAACATTTATATAATATGACGTGTCTGTTTGAAATACAGAAGATGGAATTTTGGCCTATTTATCGACTAATAAATATAAACGTGATCGATACAGACATGTCCAGTTAAGTGTGCTTTAAGCATTAAACTTTAGGGGACAATGTAATGTAACTTTCATATTATGTGTTTTTATGCACATTTATTTATACTAATTCACCGCCAGTGACCTTAAGCAATACAGATGTGCCGTTGAACAAGTGCGCACACAAACATTGAAATATATATATATTAAGAAACACATTGAAAGATATTATAGCCGGAAAACTGCATATAAAGATAACTTTACCGCGGTGTTGAAATTCCATTTCCATGCATGTATACATCATCAATGTAGAATATCAGGGAGGTATACACGAAAGTGGGTTCGGGATTAACCTTAACTGTGGCACCGGGGTAAAATAAATTTTATTCCGTTTTCCGGCTGCCATATCTTTCAACAAAAGCGAACGACACCCATTTTTAAGATTAATGTACGGTCGAATTTTTAATGAATATTTCAATGGTGGTGTGTGCACTTTATGATCAATATAGTCCAGTTGTCTTTCTTACCGTCACAGTGCAATTATTAATAAATAAATGCGTATAAGAACACATAATATGAAAGTTATATACATTACATATTGTCCCCCAAAGTTTAATGCTTAAAGCACACTTAACTGGACATGTCTGTATCGTTTACGTTTATACTTAGTCGATAAATAGGCCAAAATTCCATCTTCTGTATTTCAAACGGACACAACACAGTTATTGTTTTGCGTGATCTCACAGATGTTTATCTTCTTTTTTTCACGGTAATATTTTGCGAGATCTCGCAAATGTTTATGTTTTTTTTTCCCCATGTCCCCTCCCTGGCTTCGTAAATTCCCTTGAATTTTAGTAGTAGAAAAAAATTTCGAAACTTGTCCATTAAATTGGTTTGAATCTGATATATCAGTCCTAGTTTTCATAACCAGGCGTGCAGAAGGACTCCCAAACATTTCCACTCATTTGCTGGAAGTAAACTATTTCCATCATCTGACTCACAGATTCCTTGGGAAAACACACGTCATTGCACACACACAAGCAAAAGAAAACCCATCGCAGACAAAACATCTGATTTTTGGTTTTAGCTTGTTGACCTCTAGTCGTACGCATCTACATAAGTACAGCATATACAGCTCTGGGAGAAATTAAGATACCACTCGATTTAAAAAAAAAAATCATTCAGCATTTTTTAATCCTGATATAATCGTTGTTCTGCAGGCAGAAGGCTGCACTGCACTGCTTTCAGGATCGGAGTTTCTAAGACAGCTCTACACAAGAACAAGGTGAAGCAGGGGACACTGGCAAACTTAGTCAGGTAGAGGACAGAAGCAACTTTCTAATGCCAGAGACGACCATCAACTTATCAGGCAGTGCCTCATGAATTGGAGGATGACCTCAAGTTACCTTCAAAAAGAATGGGAAACATTAAGTGGTGTGAAGTGCACTGCTAGGACAGTTTGTAACAGGCTCCTAGAAGCAGGACTGAAGACCCATAAAGCAAGGAAGAAGCCCTTCATTAATGAGAAGCAGGGAAAAGCCAGGCTGGAGTTTGCAAAAAAGATGCATGTGTTACAGATGCACACCCATAAACAGAGAAAATTGAAACTTAAAATGTTGCGGTGGTCTCTTAATTTTTTTCCCAGAGCTGTGTAAAGGGAAAGGTGAGGTAATTGATTTATTTCTACATGGTTGAGTTTTGAATATGACTGAGAATTCAGAAGGTCTTAATGTTGTGGACATGCTTCATTTATAAACACTGGTAAAATGTGATTTGGAATCAGAAAGCAGTTTAAATAGGATATCTGAATATTTCACTTCTCCGGTATGTTTTGGTCGCAGTAAAGCGTACTCCTCAATTCATGTTTCAGCAGTTTGAAGATAATTAAGGGATGGATGGATTCAATCAGTTCCAATTAGGAGATGCTTTTAAATGCTTTCGAATACTTTTCTCAGGTGTGCAGAAAGGAACCCTAAACAGAATAACCATGCTTAATCAGCCTTGTTACACTTTCTCACGTTTATCTTCTGCAAATCAACCTTTTGCCTTAGATCTCAAAGCCAATTGTTTTGTTCTTTACAAACCACGTGCGTCTCTGCAGCCAATGGCTCCTCCTTTAACATTTGGTGGCTACCCCGCCCACTTTATTTTTTTTTGGTTGAACTTGATCATATCTTGAACAATGCTGATTAGTGTTTAGTGTGAAATCAATATAGAAAGTTGGGTGCATAGTTCCTGGCATTAAAGAAGTGCCAGTTTCATTATTTAATAAGGTTTCATAATTCTGCTTCTGCATTAAAGTTGTCATAGTGGGCTATGGTAGTGCTGTACATAAATTCCACATTCATGTTTCAGTTAATAAAGCAACGGCAAATTCAGTTTTACTGTTCTGTATTAACACTAATTTTTTATCAAAATCAACAGGAAGCATTTGGGATGTTTTCTGGGATTTCTGGTCAAAGACTGAAAAACCTATACATGTCAGGGCTGTGGGGCAGGCGAGCAGGAAAGCGGAGTCGTGACGTCGGACGAACAGGGTTTTAATGGTAAGACGATGGCTGACAGGCACAAACACCAAGACAATACAATGACGGATCTGGGGAAGACTGACTCAGACGAGGACTAAATACAAAAGACAAGCTAGACATAACAGGACTCAGGTGATCACAATCAGGGTGGAACACGAGGTAACGAGGTGGGCGTGGCACACATCAGGAGCGGACGGAGCGGATCATGACAATACAGGTATAGATCAAATGACTGCTGTTTTATTTTAAAAATAAATCTAGTATTTATTTACTTTAATGGTGCATTTATTTAATGGTGCATTATAAAGTTCAATTTCATTACTACCTCTCATACCACCAAGGACTCACAGGAAAATAAAAATTAAAAATGAGAGGAATAGGGAAACTGGCCATTTCATTGTGTAAATATCATTATACACGGGATACAGTATTTTTTTCAAAATGTAACCCTTGATTTTCAAAATCAACTGATACACCACAATTAGGCCAGAGTACCTGGAGGAAACCCCACGATGACACAATGAGAACATACAAACTCCACACCCACAGAACCCTGGTGGAGACTCGAACCCAGGACCCAGAGGTTAATTGCACCACCATGCTGCCCCTCTTAAAAAACTTTCAAACACAAATGTGTTGTGGTATCAGAGAGTTCACCTTTTGAACCAAAGCCATTCTCCTTGTAAAGTGCAAGCATGTGACAATCTGCCCAGACAGGACAGAGAATGTAACCCCACGAAAGGGGAAGGAACTTGGCTGTTTTTCTGGTGATGGGGGTCTCCCTCCAGAATTACAGGAAGATGGGGAGAATGACATCAACACAGAATAGAGGGGAGAAAATAGTCCTTTTGGCGAGAATGACGAAACAATAAAAATGGATAATGTGCGCATCTGGAAAATATTGACATTGATAGGTCACTGAGTCTGGGCAAGTTTACTGGATATGAGAAAGAAAACACCGACAGAGCTTAATGAAACAAGAAATGGGTGATTTGAATCAACAGCTTACACCCCTCCCCCACCACCTCAGAATGTCATGTGACACAGGAAATCCACAAATCATCTGGTGGAAAATAAAGTCGCTCACCATTATACGGTAAGGTCACTGATATACTCCGGTGGACCTCACAGGACTGGGGTGAAAAAAGTTAGAACTCGAGTCAACCCTACTTCGTAATAATCTGGGGGAAATGCCAGGACAAGCTGTCCTATGATTCAGCCATGTTGGCTGGCTCGGCTGGGACTTTCCACGTCCTGCTCCGCTTTGACACACTCTGTAACTCATCCTCCATGTGCTAATGGGAGCCACATGGTCCAACGTCAGCGCTGGGCCCAGGGAAGCCATCCTGGAGCCGAGCCTCCAGACTTTGCCCTGTGACATCACCCGGACACCCTCTCAGCTGACTCAGCGAAACGCCCGCGTCAACTGAAGGCCACGACCAAGCTAACGGCGACTCGTGGAGGTACAATGTCAGGCAGCGGGGCTGGACTGGGTTAAAGAAAAATTGGGCCTGGACTTTGGGGTCACCCATGAACGATAACTTTCACCCAGCGATATATTCTGCTGCCCGGAGTAGGGTCCCACATACCCATCGCCACACTGGGAATATGCCCAGTATGCCAGATGGCCAGTCCAACTCTACTCGGGGCGGTGGAAACAGTCACCCACCAAAAAGCATGCGTCATTAAGGAATAATCAGCACTCTCCGCTTTTCTTATTTTCTCAGTACGATACCTCACAAAGCAGAGTGTCTCATGACTCATAACCAGTCGGACATCTCATCGTGGCGTCCCGTACACGCAGGGTTTCTCTGCAAATATCTAACCAGATTCACATTTGAGTAAGGTTATGATGTCCAAATATTACTGAACTTTGAGTGCATTACCTCCAGTACTCTTTATTTCTAACTCGAAAACCTGTAGAAAAAGGATAAATGTGCAACATTTTAGGTTGCTCAGAAGAAATGAAATAGGCTTATGCATAGAAACGGGGAAAATAATATATATTGCAGTCTCACAAAGCATTTAAGGCAATCCCAAACTAAATAAGCGCATGTGAATAGGTTTGTCTGTGAATTCATAAGTACAGTACACATAAACCAATGTTTGGTTGTGCTTTTTCAGCTACTACTATTAAACATGTCGACATTGTCATTTTAAAACCTCCTCTGCCACAGTCCGTAAGATGCACATTTATTATCTTTGATTTGAGTTATATGAAATAGGCACATTAAAATATAAACGTTAATGCTGGATTTGTTAATAGAAGTGCTTTCTTTTTGTGCTTTGAAGCTGTCAGGTTTACTTGGTCAGGTGTCGTACTGAATTAGCTATTTGCAGTTTATGAGTTGTTAGGTGTGGCAGACTGAGTAAATCAGTTTACAGCTGAACCTACAATTGCCTTTATCTGAAAATATTCGAAGGCCTACGCATAAGGTAAACATTGCTGGTAATTAAAATGCCTTAACAGGAGTGGAATTTCTTGTAACTCCTAACGCAAATGCCTCATGGTCCAGTCATTAACATTATTACTATTAATTATAAAATATTTTTATAATATAAGTATTTGCGAGCAGTTTGGCCCTTATATAAAGAACAGAATCACTGTTTGGCCTTGCCATGACTGCAGTGATTGTACTGGGGTTTAAAAAAAAATCATTCATAATTTATTTCTAAGTATGCTAGCTAGAGACTCAGCCTGCAATACATGCAACAGACATAAGCAATCCAACAAATGTTGGAACAAATTTAAAAAGAAATAGGCATAAAGATGTCGAACGTGTTTTTTTAAGATATGTCCAGCCTAGATTTCGGGATCTGAGACGCATTCGTAGCACAGTGTGGTAGTGAGTTTGACAGGCTAAACGTTTCTATAGCAGCTACATCATTTGCATACATTTTTAAAGTATCGGGCATCTACATACTTTATGGAAGGCATTTTATGCTCCCCGCAAACTTCTAAAATAAACAACTCAGTAAATTGCATATGGAAAAGCCAGGGGCAATTAATTTGCTATTCTGGGGGATCTTAGAGAAGTAGAGACTATTTATGGAGGGGGGGGGTGTATAATTGTTTTAAAATATCCATATTAAATGAAAGACTGAGCGAGAAAGGTTGTAGAACCGATGACAAAACTTAACACAGATGAAACGGGGTTCATTCTCTCCCTAGTTAGTCTACAATGGAAATGATCTTAGTGATAATAATTATTTACTTAGGCCTGGTCTTAATTACGATTAGAAGTCATTAATGTTCCAGCTAGCAGCAACTGAACTCTATCCAGGACAATTACAATTAAGCTGGATGTATTTCTTGTGCTATTAAACACGTTAATTTTAGGGTCCCTGCTAACCGGAAACCAAGTTTATTTCCGGCGTAAATATTTAGTTGAAATTTTCTGTCCCCCCCCCCAACTCCTGAATTATTTTTCACGAAAATTGTAAAGTGACCAGCCAGATATGAAGTCGATCTGACTCAGTCCGCCGAGGTCGAGCGTATGATTCATATATTAGGAAGCCCGACGCTGAGACATCAATTTAGAATTTTAGTTTTATGTTTCAAAATAAATCTCGGGGGGCGCAGGTCTATTGTTTGGCGGTCTGGACCCTCGATCAAAGCCGCCCGCCACTGTCCCCCGCATGCATGACCGTGGTGAATGAATCAGCAAACTTAGTGGGGTTTTCCGTTTTGTATTGATTTCCCTGGAGCAGTGACAGTGCACGCTGACACCTGTACAGAAAGGTCAGAAATTCCAGTGAGCTTGGGGTTTATAAAACAAGCGAAGTGACCCTAATTATCTGCTTTGGCAACGCGCCCATGTACCGGATTTTTTTGAGATTGGGAAACTAAGTAACACAGGCTTTATATTTAAAGATACATCAAAAATAATCAGAATATAAGCAGAATGTTGTATTTTCCGAGTCTTTTTCATTCACCCACATACAGTTCCACTTAAACTATACATAATAATTTCCTTAAAGTACTGGTTGTGTACAACCGCGAGCACTTAAATGGGTGTGTGTTACATATCATTTCGCATGCAAGGCGTCTTTCAGAAGTTCAATGTACATTGTCCTCTGCCGCTTTCGGCAGGATCCGATAGTCTATTTTAGGGGTTATACCTATACAACGCACCTTTAAGAATAATTTAGCCGAGAAATTTAATCTCTAATGGCACACGAAATATGCCAGAGACTTCCCTGGTTTTAGTGCACCCAGGCATGGAGGGATTCTGGAAATGCTGGGGCTTTCTTGCGGCGGGACCCACCAGCGACGCCCTGAGCTCTCGAACAAACCTCCGCCTCTGCGTTCCTGCGAACTGCGCTGAGTCAGACGCTTCTCATCGCCGCCTGCATCGCGCTTTTCTGAGGAACTCCCGGCACTTGTTTTATCGCTTATAAAACGTGTCCCCCCCAGAATCTCAGATCGGATTGTTTTATCGGAGGACGCAAAGCCACCTGAACGACCGACTTGCGAATCAACAGGTAGGAGGTCTGCCACAGGCCTGTGCACGTCTTTGGAACTGTACGTTCGTAAAACTTTGATTAATTAAAGTATTTCGAATATTTGACATGTAATACTTATGAAGGCGTGTTACACGCGTACATACTATACATATCAAGCGATAATCTCATTTTCATTTATAAGTAATAAGGCCTATGGATGTATTGATGTATGACTGAATATACACAAATAATACAATGTAATTATGTATGTACTGCATATGGTGTTAAACTTATTAAACAAAAAAATATAACTATGTATTTATAAATTGAATAAAGGTATTTGGTATACTGCGTATTTTCCTCAATACTTTCCATTTAATTAATTTCGCACTACCTATATATAGACATCACCCGGAAAGTAAACAAAAAAAAAACCGCAAGAGATAAATGTATAATATATAGTACTGCGCAAAAGTCTTAGGCACTCCAAGAAAATGATGTTTAAATGATCATATCGGTGTAAAACTATGATATTACGTTTGTCCAAGTGTGTTAGAAATTTCAAAACCTCTCCTAAAGTCACCCCAGAATTTGCATCAGTCGTCCAGTACGCCGGTGTATATTTTGATTCGGCTACCTGTGTTCCTATAGCCATCCAACAAGAATCCAGAAATATTTTGGAGAACAGAAGAACTACTTTTTAGTTTTTATTGTGTTACTCTTAATTTCCATATACTCTAGTGATAACTTGTTTTTTTTTTCTAAGCGAATATACATTTACTACTCAGATTTTTGACATTTTCTTTGACTGCCCAAGACTTTTGCACAGTGCTGTATACTCCGTATGTATTGCACTTGATGCAGCAATTCCATCAGCCAAAGGCGAGCTTATTCATAAGCGTTTATGTATGCCACGATGTTCATTTTTATTTATTCACATGAACATGATACCATTATTACAATTATTATCATTACAGTTCTTGTTATAAACTTTTTTTGTACTTTCAGTGTATTTCGCATCAATCTTTTGTATATTTAAATATTTAAATACCACTTTCCACGTAATATATGAACACATTGTATGCTCAAATTTTAGAGTATCAGGGCATCTAATCACTCGTCAGTATAAAGGTCTTCTATAATATTTGCTTACTTCGTTATACAAAGACCTGATGGTCGCCATGTGTTTTATGAAAAATAATAAAATTTTAATAATGAATCATAATTATAACTGATACCTGGATTTTTTAGTTGGTGGGAACATATATGCTTAACTTCTAAAGCTGATTTATTTTCATCAAAATTCTTAAATAGTTCATCAAAATACGTTAATTGCCTTACTGGAAAGTAAAGTAACTGACTGTGTTTATCTCCAGTTCCCCTCCTTCTGTAAAACTGAAGAAATGTAACATAGTCAGAGATGGGTACAAATACATCTAAAAGTATTTTGTTACAAATTACAGATACTTGCTCATCAAATGTAACTACGTTATTTGTAATTTCAAAGAGAGAGAGGTAAGCAGCATGTGCTGATTACACTGTGTTGATGCACCCACTACATGCCAATCCACCTCAGGGATGAGAACCCAAGTGCAGTTGTGTGGCACGTGATACCTCGGCACCACACTGGTTCAAGTGGAATGGAACAGTGCGAAGATTTTCCTGTGGCTGGAGCGCCAACGAAGTTTACAACAAGAAAGATATCAACAGGATGTATTGTGTGATTTACTTGCATCTAGGCAAAGACAGTGATAGGCTATATTTAAAAATCTGCATGCCCAGTGAAGTTTCTTAAAATGACAGAAAATAAATAAATAAAACAAAATTTTATTAAGTATTTTAAGTATTTTTATATACATAAAGTACAATCTCTCAAATTATTTTGTTACAAATTACATCTGATTTTTTTCCCGTCCAGCAAAATACAAATTATGAAATACTTAAAAGTAATTAAATATGTATTTTAAATACATTAAAATGAAATACTGCCAATATAGTAATCAAATAGTCATTCTTGTGCAGATATATTCCTTGTGCCAAAACAATTATGGGCTATGTTCATTTCTGACTTGAATGCTGAATGACATGGTGATTCCATAACTTGATGAGTGATCCACAACAAAAGTAAAACCTATGTTTAAAATATTTCGTCTTATCAGAAGTCTCTTCATTGGTACAATAGTCTGGCAATTTTGACATAACAGGACCATGATGACGTATGCAGTAATTTCTTGAGTATCGCTGCAGCTTAGTGTGCTCATAGGAGTTTTAAGTACTCAAAAATGTTCTGAGGGCAGAATGAAAAATGATTGGTTCAGAGAGATAACCAATCAGATTGTAGAGGAGGTGGGTCCAAGTGACTTGAAGAGGCGGGACCGACCAATCAAATGTCTTGGTCCTGCCTCCTCTATTTGCTTGGACCCACCTCCTTTATAATCCGATTGGTTATCTCTCTGATCCAATAAAATTTTGTTCCGCCCTCAGATCATTTTTGTGTAAATAAAACTCCCAAGAGCACTTAGCTGGTTTTTCCTCTGTATTACTAGGACCTTACACCTGGGGACTGTAGAGCATGCTACTCCAACAGGAATGTGAGAGAAGGGTAGGAATAGGGAAGCTGGCAAGATGTTGGCATAGCTGTTAATTTTAGGGGCCTGCTATGCTGTCATACTGCCACCTTTCCATTCCCATTGCTGCTGCAGGATACCAAAGCAAGACGGACAGCCGACAAGACCAATCTGGGTCCAAGTTTTACAAGGCGTTCCACAGAATTGTTTTTCACAAGACATCAAGTTCTAAAACTGAAGTATGTAGAATGTAGCATTTCAGGTGTGTAGATTGTAGAGAGTAGAGTTGCAGGTCTGCTGAATGTAGAGTGTGGAGTTGAATGTGTAGAATGCAGAGCGCAAAGTGAAATGTGTGTAAGGTTGCCAGATATCGAGGTTATTTGGGACTTCTTTTCTGGTGTAACAGCCAAGGTTAAACCATAGTGGGGTAACAAGTAATTCTGCAAAAAAACTGCATGTGGCTAAGCTCAGTACAATATAAATGTGTGGCACAGAAGGGCTGCAAAAAATTGTAATACTTCTCTGTTCTGCTGAAATATTTATATCATAACATGAAGAGAATAGGGTCAGGAGACCAGACATGAGATGATATAAGGCTGAGATATTGAGCCCAAGGTTTAGTTTTTATGCTATAGAGTCTCAATCAAGCAGCCTTTCTTACATTGTCATTTGACCAATTTCAATACATTTTTCAATACATAATAATTAATGGGGAAAATCCCAAAATAGTTGAAAGATTGAAATTTATGGTGGTAATTATGCATATATTTCATGTTTGCGACACATTTTATCACCATTGTTGCCTTGTTAAGAGTCACTTAACAAGTAATGAAAAATCAGTGTGGCATAGGCAGTGTGTTACTGCTAACCCTGCAACAAAACATCTTGCTGGAAGAAAGGTAAAGAAATAGTGAGAAGAAACATAACTTCAAGAACATTGTTGTGGTATAATTGTAATTATCTGTTAGAGGCATTTTATTAGTTTGTTTCTGTAACATATCCAACGTTCACTGACACAGACTGAAGCCATAACAGCAATTTTTTAGATACCGGGGTCCTGTATCATGAAACGGGTTTTCTTGCATAGCTGGTTACCTTGTCGGATTTAAGGTAGTCTGGGTTAAATGTAAGTGGACGAAGAGTCCATTTAATATGGGTTACCTTAAATATGATAAGCTATCCAGCTAAGCAAGTAAACCCAAGATAGGAAAACAGAAGGGACAGATTAAATACTTCAAGCTAAGTGAGCTCTGGGAGAAAGAGAAGGAAAGAGAGAAATTATGGGCTGCTTCCTGGAGTTACTGGAAGAGAAAAACAGTCAGTGTTTTTAACCTGACCAGTCCAGACTGGGGAAGTTCAGAGATGACTGGAATTAGTCCTTGAATTCTTCACCAGTCTTCTTTGTATGAGGTGCATTACCCTTCACTATTAAGTTTTTTGAGGTGTGTTGCAGTTATCATGAAATACTTTTAAAAAAATATGTCTGAACTGTCTATAAAATGTTTTTGTGTGTAAATTTACTTGGATCTTACTGATATTCAGAATTTCATGAAATAATAAAAATGTCACGTTTTTTGCATAGAATGTGTTTTGTGATTTTTGTGAGTTTTTTTTTTGTCTAATTACTGAATTTCTCATCATTTGGTATGAACATATGGTCATGTGGTGTAACGGAAAATGGAAGGAACTGAAGTTAATCCAAATTAACTTTTTAAATTTCTATGGGTGAAATATCACTAATATATGGATAGCATTGTTATACCTTTTTCATAAATTTTATGGGTTTTTGAGAAAAAAATAGGTTGGCAGATCATAATATCACCAATCATATCATTGAAGGAAACTAAGGAAATAAATTATTTTTAAGATAAATCACTGTTGCACCACATGACACTTTTCAAGGGCATGGAAATTAAATTCACCAAATTTCAGGGGCCGGTTGCACAAAACATCTTAAGTTTTCCCCTTAAGTTTAATTTCGTTAACAGAAATGTTGATGAAGGTTTTTTTGTGTGATGATAATTAAAACAAAAACATGATTAAAATATGCGTTTAATGACAATGACGAAATTAAACATATTATTTTTCTGATGAATATAAATAAAATTTGATTTTGTCCCCACTGCATCCTTATCTGCTGTTCCCTCTGCTGCATTGCGTTCGCTATGAGTACGTACTTTTCGCTTGACAAAGAGCAGTAGTGGAGGAAAAATTGAGCAGATAGAATTATTGTTGTCTCTTACATTAAATGCATTTTTTGCATGCATTTAATATACTATCGAACCTTTTTGCGCATGTGCAGTTCCACCGTTTGGGGGTTAGGGTTAGGTTTTAGGGGTTTGGGTTGGGGTTAGGGTAAGGGTTTTAGTGGTTTTGGGGGTTTAGGATTAGGGTTAGGGTAAGAGTTAGGGCTATCGATTAGCACCACGGTAGCCTAACTCGACAAAGTACCTCAACTCGACAGAACACCAGCTGAGAGGTGCTGTACGATCTGTCTTAAGTCGTCTTGCTCTTGCAAGGTTTTTGTACCATGTGACATGGTGACGCGTAACGACGTTTTGCAGCGCCGGACAAAAAAATCTAACCATATCATGAAAAACGAGGTTTAAAATTTTCTACATGAAGTGCAGGGAGACTATCAATTAATGGATATGATTTAGTGTTGTTTTGTGCTATAGTATAGGCTGAAACCTGCGGTTATCATTAAAAACAAAATGCGGTAATCGTAAGACAAACTTTAATTTGTGTACGCCAATGAATATTAACAGGAATGTTAAATCTGCATTAGCATAATTTCAAACTTATGATGAACTTTTATTTTTAATTGATTGCTCTATTATCTCCCACAGTGGTGTAATTGCATTTGTTTCGCTCAATTAGAAAAAGGAGTTGTATTTCAAATAAAGTTTGAATCTGAACCTGTGTAATTTGAATGGGGGGGCTCAATAATGTTCCTATCTATAAAAGGGGGGCCCTGCAGAGAAATTTTGGGAACCACTGCCTTAAGGTAAGTTACATTAAGGATATAACATAAAATGATCATTTAATGATAGCAACATGGCCGTTATTTGCATGTTAGCAAGAGTTTCCGGATGGATAAAGTTTCCCCCCATCCCGGCAGTAATGGACTATTCCACTGCGAACCGGCATCGTGGCCCAACAGAAGAAGAAAACGGTGCAAACATACAAGAAGCTGCAAATTGATGTTTTCGAAACTAAACTTTAACCATTTTACCTGCTGTTACCATTGCCTGTTAAAAAAAATAGTCTTATGGCACTATTTCTTACCAGAAACCTGTATACTGATAGGACAGAAAAAGGCTATTATCAGATGATGAATGATATTTTGTCAAGGGCATAACTTTGGCTGGAACATTGGGGGGGGGGGGGGTTGTATTAGCTGGTTTTGATTTATTGGGAGGGATACAATCCCCCCACCCCCCCCATAATTTACGCCCATGTATTTTGTATTCACTGTAAAGTGCTACTTTTTTATTAAAGCGCTAATTGATTGTCAAACATCCCTTCAAGATTAAAATCAATGTATGTCACTTTGACTTATTGAATCTTCACAAGTAATATCGTTAAGCTTTTTTATTTGGGTAGCTCAGCGAGTAGCACTGTTGCATCACAGCATGCATGTACATGCCACGTGACGATCCGTGCGGTCACGCTAGGCTGTCATCATCATAGAGCACTCACTGGTAGTTAATGAAAGGACAGGCAGCAACACAACAGAAAATCTTAATCGCATATTGTGAATGGAGCTGGTTATATCTGCCATCTTCAGACAAGCAAATTCCTAGGTAATACACTGTATAGACCCAGATTTATTTGCATTTTTTATTTATGTAGGCCGTTTTTTTACACAAGTATCCGTACAATCATAATGCTTAAACTATGCCTGTCTCCATTCAGGATTAGTAACAATAAATATGGTGTTATCACCTTTTCGAAGGATTGAAGAAGCAAATGACACAATGCCATCCATTTTCTGAAACTGCTTATCCTATTCAAGGACATGGGGGGGGGGGGGGGGGTCCTGAGCCTATCCCAGAGGTTACAGGTGCACGGCAGGAAATAATCCAGGGTGGGCTGCCAACCCGTCACAAGGCACTCATATATGCACAACTATGCGGAACCTGTTAACTCCAATTAGCCTCAGCATGTTTTTGGACTGTGGGGGGAGACCGCATGACGACACGGGAGAGCATGCAGACTACACACACGGAACCCTGGCGGGTGCTCGAACCCAGGTCCCAGAGGTGCAAGGTGACAGTACAAACCACTGCACCATCCCCCAAAATAAGAGAAATATTTCTATTGACAATCTTAATCGAAGGCTTTTCATTTTATATTAAAAATGAAATTATGTCTGCCTACGCCAGCTCAAAGGCATAAATCCTGGGAGATAGGGGCTGGGGGTGGCTAGGTGGTTGTAACCCCCCAATAATGAAAACTGCTCAATACTACCCCCCCCCCCCCCCATAATCACAAACTGGATGGAAACCTCAACCCCCCCCTCCCCACAGTGCTTAACTCCAATGTTACAATCTTGTGCCAGCCTGATTTAGGATTGGTATATTTAATGTATGGTGCAATGTACTGAAAACCAAGAATTATTAAGTTAAATTTAATAAGAATGTGAACAAAATGGAAAAAAAGGCACATCAGGAATGTGCAACGTTTTCAATCTCTGTACATGTAATTAATCAAGGCAAGTAGTAGCATCATAAAGACTAAGATGCTGGACTGGAGAGGTACAGAGTCATAGTCTGAACGGCAGGTTTCTGGAATAAGACAATCAGGGTGTAACTGCACATTTAAAGCAGATGCTCTGGATTGAATGCATGCTAAACTAGCAA
The DNA here is from genome assembly GCF_048594095.1 of Paramormyrops kingsleyae. Taxonomy (NCBI): domain Eukaryota; kingdom Metazoa; phylum Chordata; class Actinopteri; order Osteoglossiformes; family Mormyridae; genus Paramormyrops; species Paramormyrops kingsleyae. Next base: position 21,735,529 of record NC_132808.1, on the reverse strand, counting down.
ATAACAATGACAAACCAATCCACATTTAAAACAACAGAGCTGCCTTCTCTCCTCTCATAGTGTAATGAATTTAGTGTAATGAATGTGCTTCATATTTTCATTCTCAGTCTGTTAAACCTTAATATATGGGGGAAAAAAATAAAAATGTGTAATTTATTCATCTAGGCCTACTTACAGTTCTCTTATTCGATGGTTTCTTATTCACTTAAAAAAGTTTCTGATCGTATGTTGTATTCAAAATACATTTGAATTTTGACAGTGCCCTTTAATAATCCATCACATGGTACCCACTTTGTGTCAAACTTCTACCATCGTGATGTATATTTTAAATAACCTTGAACAAATGCTTCCGATTTCCACTAGGTGTCACAAGAATGACAGAAAACGTCAAAGAACCCATCCCTCTCTCCATTGCCAGGAGCAGAAACAAATCGACAGGGAAAATATCATTTATGCTAGGAGCTCCATACTGACTACAAATCATCGGCGTAAACAAGTACCGTAACTCATGATATGATGAGTACCTACATGGCGGATACCAGCTGACGGTTCCATGTTTCTGACGGAAAAGATCACACAAAGCTGTACTTAACATCACTGTAAATCAACTGGCGCTATGAAAATATGTGACTATGAAACACTGCACGCCCAGAAAAATAGGACTGTAAATTAAACCTGAAGTACATTATCAGCGGTATAAATGTAATCACTGTAATAAATGAAAATCAAAAGAAATTGTATCGGCATGGGGTATCAATCAACCACATGGTTCTAGATTAGTCTTTTGTTTTCTTTCTAAAACCAATATTAGTCAGCAGATAATGATTAATAGATCATTTATGCAAAGCATACATATATGATAATTACAACGGATGGGCTGCAAACACTATACCTGCACTAATAAACTAAATCGCTTCTGTATATTAGGCTGCAAACGGGCGCCACTGCAGTTTGGCTCCAATGAGGAAAAGCGCAAGTGACGTCAGAACGTATCCGAAAATTTTAACTTCCTGAAATTAGCAATTTTACGCTTGGCTTTCAAGAGACGCCTCGCAGGCAGATCGATTGCAGATCTGATTAAACAAAAAGCAAACAAATGAGGTAAGCAATACCTGCTCGAAGTACACTGTGTATACCGTTACGGTGCCTATGCTGGCTGCTATGCAGGACTGTACTTGGCATTAACTATAATGTTTCATTTCCTCAAACGCTGCATTTCGTATGGAGCAGCACACGTGCGCCAGAATTACAGTGTAATTAATAAGGCGTGCAAGAAATATATCTACTTTCGTTCTGTTGCATGACTTTGCCAGTTGTATTCCGCAGTCCCCCCCCCCCCCAACACATTTTACGCAGTTTTGCACACATTAATTGTTCTGATTGTTTCCCTGGAAAGAATTACACAGCAGAGGCATTTCTTCGTCAGTGTGTTTTTACTTCATTAATTGCATTAAACGTAATTATTTTTGGGACGCTGTCATCATATTCTTCACATCCACTTTAAATACACATGGGAAAAGTAAGCTTGCCTTTATAATAATTCCAATAAACCCTTATGGTTTCGGAACCATAAATAAAACGCACTGTGCGTAGAGGGTTGAACTAATGCTTCTCGTGTGCGTGATCTTTTCCCGTAAGGTGCAGCATCAGACTTGCCTATCTCTTCCTGTATAATCTACTTCAGTTTTGCGGTCACACATGGATTTTTGCCAACCTGACGGCTAGATCCTTATCTTTCGGCGGAGGTAAGTTAAACCTCACGGGTAGTTCAGTTTCTGCTGGCATTTCATATGTAAACGTGTGTGGGTGTGTGCGTGTGGGGAAATACGTGAAATATTGACTGAATTCATGCATGGGCGTAAATTATGGAGCAATGGGAGGGGGTTTGTAGCCTCCCAGTAATGGAAACCAGCTAATGCAACCTCCTGGACCCCCTTAAATGGGCGGAAACCACAAACCCCCAACGCTCAACCCAAAGTTGTACCGTTAAGTTCATGTAGCTGGAGTTTGGCTAGGAGAAATCCATCAAAATGCCGATCATTAAAAATACTTAAATTAGTTTTTATGCAGTTGCATGTTATTCCACGTTTGCATACGTCAGTACTTGACTGATCCTTGGCTATTTCTGATGGGGACGTGACGGATCCCTGCTGAAATCTGCCCCTCTCTTAGACGCCCTGGCCGATACCTTCTACTCGGTCGGTGTGGCCATGAGCCTCTGTCAGCTGCTGTCGGTGCTGGAGCTCTTCCACATCGCGGACGGGATAGAGAAGGGAGCGCTCCTGCCTCGCTTCGTGCAAGTACGTGCCCCCCGCGCTCCGCCAGCAGCGCCTGTGCCAGCTGCCGATAATGGTAGCAGCTGCCCTTTATAGCAGGTTTAACAGGGTTGGAAAAAGCACTTGATGATAACTTCGTTGTTTATTTATCATGCTTAAATAATTTCGGAAGTAGCTTTAAGTTACAAGGGGACATTCTAAAACGCGTAATGTGAAAAAGCTTAATGTGGTTTAATGTACCAAAATAGCGATCAATAATCACCAAATTTCGCACACACACACCTGGTCATAAATACTTTCACCTGACAAAAATCTAAACCTAAATGCTAAGAATATGGACTTTATACTACGTTAAGCGTTTTCCCCTCCATTGACGCCCATTATAAGGAAAATAATGTAACTTAAAGTACCAAAACAGCCACCAAAAATCACCAAACTTCTCACACATATATCTGGTCATAAACACTTTCACCTGACAAAATATCAAAACCGAAATACAAGGAATATGGACTTTATTTCACGTTAAGCGTTTTCCCCTCCATTGCCGCCCATTATAAGGAAAAGGCTTAATGTGATTTAAAGTCCATATTCCTTGTATTACGGTTTTGATATTTTGTCAGGTGAAAGTGTTTATGACCAGATATATGTATGAGAAGTTTGGTGATCATTGGTCGCTATTTTGGTACATTAAACCACATTAAGCTTTTTCACATTAGGCGTTTTAGAATGTCGCTTTACAAGGCCCACACACGCTGTGCAGAAGAACTTCTAATATAGCATTTGGTGCGATGATATGTTTCTCACTTCGGCAGCAGGAAAACGTGTTTTTTTGTGTGTGTGGGTGCGTGTGTGTCTTTTCGCAGGTTACAGAGAGGATTTTCCTGTTTGTGGTGATTGCCACCCAAGAAAACATTCAGAGTAAACCCATAGTCTGTGCCTTGTTCTACCTGTGGAATATTCTCGGTTTACTACGGTACGTTGCTGTAATTTGGCTTTCCTGTCCTCAAGTGGTGTGTGTGATCCTACAGGCGAGGAGAATGTATGATAATCTGCTTGATATGTCATATTATGTTTCACTGCTGAGAGTTTTTCAGGGGCATGTGCTGTGGGGGATGGGGGTACATTTTTTACAACTTGGAGCCGAGGAGGGTTCTCTTCAGGCGGGGGGGGGGGGGGGGGGGGGGCTTGCTCAAGTTTTCATAATAGTTGATTATCGATAATGGCCCTTGGAGGTACTTCCAATGTCCCCCCCAATGCCTGTTAAGTTTGTTCGTACAGCAGTTGGGTTACATCAGTGCTGAGCTCCCGGCCCCCCTCTCAACACGAACATGGTTCTGCGCCCTGTCCAGATATCCCCACGGGCTCCTGTCGCTCATTAGCACCCCTTCCAGGAACATGCTGTGGGCCCACCACACCCTCTGGATTCCAGTGTACCCCCTCTCGGTGCTGGCAGAAGGTACGCCAGTCAGTTTCCCCCTACCCCCTACTCAGACTCCATCTTCTGGCACAGCCATTAAACAGCAGAATGGGGGGGGGGGGAACAAAACGCAAGTTGGCTTTGTATCCTGTAACTCCTGCTTCAGTTTGATAACACAGAGTGTCATGGGTTGATACAGGACCGTTCTAAGAGGCCAGGATGTGGGAGACAGTCTGGGGAGGGGGGGAGGGATGGGCTTCCTTTAAAAACACGACTGGGGGGGGGGGCAAAAAACACCTTTATGCAGGGGAAGAGAGCCAGCTCTTACAGGGGATCATAGGGGTAGAGGTATGGGAAAGAATGTTTTGGGGTGGGGGCATTCCACTGGCAACCCGACCCCCCCCCCCCTTTTTTTTTTTTTAAGAAATGTCTCTGGTACCTGCAGGGGTGACTGTTTATGAAGCACTGAGAACACACTCGTCCCAAATGGTGCATTCGGTCTCTGCCTACGTCCATTTCCCCTACGTCCTCCAAGGCTACCTGCCCCTGCTTGCTGTCGGCAAGTACCGTCCAGGGCGCCTCTTCTCAGCGTCTCCACAGCAACAGCACATTCACAACAAACACACCATTCCTGTGGCTCACTTGCTTTGGTCATATCAAGTACAACCAGCAGGTGGCGTAATGGTTAAGGATACAGCCGCATAACCTGATAGCTGCCAGCATCTATGATTCTTGGTGTAATGCGTCACACTTGACCTAAACAGTTATAATATCGAGGCACGGGTTAAATGCGAGTTTCTTTCATGAAATGGCAGGAAGCAAGTTTATGCTTCTGATTATAGCTCTGTATATAAACACCAGGGTGGAAATGCATTACTAAATAACTGCAAATGTTAAGCAGACATTCTGCCAGCAGTGAGTCTGTCTGCTAACTGTTGCTCACTGTATTGCCATGTTCCTCCAAATGCAGGGGCCTGTTTTACAGAGTGGCGGCTGCTGAGGGAGCGAAAACAGCAGCTGGAAGGTTGGAGTAAAAGAATGAAAAGGAAGTGAAACTTCAGGCCCGCCTCCCTGCAAGGGGGGGGGGGGGGGGGGGTGAGGGCTAGATAACAGTAAGTCTGGGTTCACAGCACAACCAAGACTGGCAGTTTTTGTTTTTGGGAAGGAGTTTTCCCTGGAAAAGGGACTTGCTAGGCAGTACTGAAAGCCTTTTACGATGAACCCCACCTAACCGTTATTCCGCCCACCGTGCCAGGAACACAGAAATTCCCACACTGCTGGTGCAGAACAGATGAGACACGAGACTGTTTGTTTGTTTATAGCATTTCTTTAATACACAGTCACGGTCTAGGGCACAGGGTGAGGCCACCCCGACGAGTGCCATTCACCGTGCCCCTCCCACAGCAACACGGCGTGCCCGTGCTTCTGTTACGCAACCACTGCACGCATATCAATGACAAGCAGCAGGGTAGAATTAAATCACATCTCATACTGCTAGCTTTGTCATTTACAGATGTGCTGAATTCACGCTACAGCCGCGAGCGACATAATCGCAGCCTATCAGGGTCACATGATCATTTTATACACCATCATGTGACTTGACTCACTCCATGCCAATCTGAGGAAATAATGGTGCTTCACTGTTTGATGGTATCGTCACATGAAGATCACTGAATGGGGGCCGGGCCAGGCAGGCTCAAGGACACTTCCGCTGGGTCCTGTGACGTCCACGCTCTTCGGGTTGGTGCAGCCAAGCTGTCAGGATGCCAGTTTGGACCTACCAGCCATAAGCTCGCGCCCAGACGGCCTTCTTCTGGAATTCGGGGAAGTTCCTCAATGCGGCGATGGCGGCTGTTTCCGGAAAGGACGGAAAGGCAGGTTGTTGGGACGCCCCACTCAAACGCGAGTCCTCAGCGCCCACACGTCAACAGCGTGACTCTGAAGCGTTACAGATACCAGGCAGCGACCCGGAGATGTAGGGACCCACCTTTGGCAGCGGAGACGGACGGTTCGGATAAGCTCTGGGCCGGGCCCTCAGCGATGCTGAAAAGCCAGTCTAGAAACTGAAGGGGTGACAGTCCCTGGTTAATTTTAACTGCCCCCAAAACCAGCTAAGCTCTGTGCTCATTGGCAGCTGGGTTCATGTGAAAACAGGAAATAAACAATAAACAACTTTTAAGATTTGTTTGTTCAACTGTCAGTAGTAACATTTGTCGTCTTTGCAAGTGGGTTAATGTTTAATCCGATGAGAGTGGGGTTCTGGTGTACAGTTCTGCAGAAGGTAAGGTCGTCCTGCAGTCCACTCAGACTTCATAAAACTACTCAAGCATCTGCAGGAAACCTCCAACCTTGTAGCTGTGGTTTTACTCCATACCCTGCTGGGGGATACGCTTTAGCAAACTCTGGATTTAATCGGCCGAAATCAAAGGAGGAGGAGGAGAACTGCAGCTGCGCATTTCCTGCTGTCCCGCCGGCTGCATTTCCTGCCGTTGCAAATAAACAAAAGAGAACCACACAACCAGCTGCGGGTCTGCTGGGGGTGGCCAGCTCACGGCATTCTGCAGAATGACACCAAAAATGGTAGGGGGGGGGGGGGGTTATATAGCCAGAGATGGTGAGAGCTGATTATGCTGTATAAACAGTACGTGTCATCAACCTTCTATGGGTCGTTTAGAATTGGGTAAGAGAAGAGCTGTAAGTGGAGAGCAGCTTTGTAGGTGGGGGGGGAACGGGAGCTGAGAATTAAAATATGCATGATTATTGATATAATAACCAGTGGGACGCACTTTTTGAGTCTGTTCTTTCCAAGGCTCCTTGGTCAGCAGCAGCTGGAGGCTATGGGGAAGTGCCAGCAGGGCCTGGAAGAGGGGCCGCCCCGGGCTGGGCAGGACCCCGCAGAGCGAGCCGGCCCGCCCGGCTTCTGGGTCCTCCTCCTGCGGTGCCCAGCTGGCCCCGACTCCCTGGAGCAGCGGCATGGCATGGTCTGCCCAGGTAAGCACGGCGGCGCTGAAAACTCGCAGCAGGAAGTCTGTGGCCTACACAGGAAGTCGGGGGCCCGGTTACCCGGCAGCACGCACAGAAACCCCGCCCCCCTGCCACACATCTCCCAATCAGTGTGGTTTAGCTGATATCAGATCATGGCTGACCCCCACCAAGGCCACAGGCGAATTTCTGAGTCACAAGGCTCCCGTTCAGAGTCGTGTTTTTTGTACGCTATGCAAATGGCTGCCTGCCCCTTAAGTTTCCAGAAAAAGTTTGGTCCATGTGACGGAGACATTTTCAGTAAGACTTATACACTCACATGTGCAAAATGCTGGCAGGAGTCACTGCTAGGAACAGTGAGTGGGAAGCAATTACAGACACAGATTACACAGGGCAAGGTTTTTAGAAACACTGGTTTGGACGGAGAAGTGGACCACATCTACCCTCCAGCATCTGGTCAATCATTTTACAGGACTGGATAATATGTCACCTTGGCTCCTTAAAGGACATCCATAGACACACACTTGCTTGCACATGGGAGTTTTACTTACACAAAAAAGTACTGAGGGCAGAAGGAATAATGATTGGTTGAGAGGGAGAACCAATCACATTGTAGAGGAGATGGGTCCAAGCAACTGAAGTAGGTAGAACCAACCAGTCAGATGTCTTGGTCTTGCCTCCTCTAGTTGCTTGGATCCACCTCCTCTACAATGTGATTGGTTCTCCCTCTCAACCAATCATTATTCCTTCTGCCCTCAGAACATTTTTATATAAGTGAAACTCCCATGAACCACTCGGTCACTCAGCATGCAGCAGCATGCGTCTGGGGCCACTGCACCTGCTTGGGCTCCCCGTACTTCACAGAGGTCGTTCCATAGGCCACGTTCCGGATGAGGCCCATCAGCTCCAGCAGCCATTCCATCCTCCTCAGCACACCTGCGGACACACGGAGCCAGGAAGGATTTAAAGCAGCACTTCCAAACCTCTCTTTCGAAGTGCCCCGCCCTCGGTACACGCTGGGTACGGTGTTAGGCTCGGCTAAAAAACACCAAGCCCATTCAGACGTCATACCAACTGATAGTCAGACAGTTATTAAGAAATCTCCGATCTGTTAGCTCACGTAAAACGGTATAATTTAAGTTGCAATTTAAAATTTAATTCCAACTGGCATCTTGTTCAGGGTGTAACCGAGCCATGTGCTCTGTGCAGCCCAGGACAGGGTGGGAGCCCCACCCCCCTGGCCAGGATAAGAGGCTGAACAATGGATGAAGATTCATTCGGTTACTTAAAGTGGAAGTTCATCCCAAAACTGAAAAAAACACATGTTTTAGAGGGGCTTTAAAGCACCGCGGGTATCTTCTGCGCAGTGATACGATTCGTGTGTGAAGTTCGGTAGAAGAAAACAGTTGCTCACTGCAAAGTCTGTGGATTATCTTCAATAACTGGGTTATGATATCTGGTAAGAGATGTTCTTGTTGAACTTTCTAAATGTATTTTTTTTTTGGTGCTTTAAACACCACAGAAAGAATGCCATTCAGTCCTATTATACTTGAGAGAAGACAGACATTTCTACGGCCGATATCTCCAAACTCCAAAACTAGGCAACTCCCAGCAGGACAACCTAGATGGATAGACCGCACTGAAGTCCCTGTAAAACATCTTTTTTCAGTTCTGGGGTGAACAGCCCCTTTACTTAATCAGAATTTTGCTGCAATTTGTCATTACAATTCAAATGAATAACAGTTCTATAAAAGAACACAGACTGACGGATGAAACTTTTTAAGTCTTTATCTGCTTACAAACAACTTATAAAGGGTAACACACACTAAATCAAGCAAGCACGAATTCAGTAATCAAAGGAATTGGATCAAATTGATTTAAAAGGCTAACTGGGACCCAAAATAATGAAGTGCTGCCCAAAGTGGCTGGATCTTCACATAAACTAAGTTGCAACAATCAAATTTATCTGGTGTTTTTTATCCTTCGTGCCAAAACAGGAACTTCCAATGCGGTTCATTGAACTGACAGACAGTGTTTACGGTCTATGATACAGCCCTTTGATCAGGTCGGGAGGCCACTTCACTGAGACACTGTGTGAAGATGCCTATCAGGCACTGCCAGGCTGTCATGGAGGACTGGGATCAATGTTCAAACGGGCTGTAGAACCATCCCATTTTCCACTATTGAAGTCAGTGCTACAAAAGCCCTGTAACCTGTTACTCCGTTTAGCTGCAGTTTGTTTGTGTATTGTCTGTTTATGTTTAATATGTCTTTTGTGTGAGCTGAACCAACTGCAACTCAACATCAACAAGACCAAGGAACTGGTGGTTGACTTAAAAAGATTACGGTCTCCTGCTACTCCCCTGTCCATTAGGGGGGTGGATGTGGAGATCGTTCAGGACTACAAGTACCTCGGCGTCCACCTGGACAATAAGCTGGACTGGTCAAAGCATTCACTGGCTACCTACAAGAAGGGTCAAAGTAGGATGTACTTCCTAAGGAGACTCAGGTCTTTTACAGTCTGCAACACCATGCTGCGGATGTTTTATGAGGCTGTGGTGGCCAGCGCCATTTTCTTCTCTGTAGCAAGCTGGGGTGGCAGCATGAAAGTGGCAGAGGCCAAGAGGCTGAACAAACTTATTAGGAAAGCGGCTTCTGTAGTGGGTGAGGAACTTGACAGCTTGGAAATGGTGGCTGAACGGAGGATATTGTTCCGACTTCAGTCTATCATGGACAATGCTGATCACCCGCTCCACAATATGGTGGCTGATCAGAGAAGCACTTTTAGCTACAGGCTGACTAGCTTTAAGTGCTCCACTGAACGCCACTGAAGATCTTTCCTACCTACGGCCATCAGACTCTATAACTCGTTAAAATGATCTCACACCCAGCCTCAGACGCTACAATAAATAAATAAACTCCATCCCGCCACACACCATACATACCATACCACAGCCTGGGCAAGAAACCTGCTGCTATTCGGATGTGCAATGTTCACACAGTAATTTACCTGTGTAAATTACCACGTAACAGTATTTATTGTATTTATATATATTGTATTTCTGTTTCTGTATATATCATGGTGTACATAGCGCAGAGTCTCTCATAACTTTATTTTTAGTTCTTATTCTTATATCTGATATTCTTTTCTTTTATGTTCTTGTCCTGTGTCTATGTGTGACCGTCTGTAGTAACATGAGCAATTTCCTCCGGGATAATTAAAGTTTTTCTGATTCTGATTTTATATACAAACCACATTTCCAGAAAAGTTTTGGGAGTGCACACGCTACGCTGCTGCGCGGCGGGAGTAGCGGCCAGAAGTCGTATTAGAGGCGGAACTGGCTTTTAGGGGGAAAAAAAAAATTGATGTTGCAGACAGGAAACTGGAGCCCAGTGAACACAATTTGGACTTGCAGTCCTCTTCGTTTGTATGTCTGAAAGTTCGTACACTGAAAGTTCGTAAGTAGAGTAGCGTCTGTACAAAGAAAAGATAGTTCTGTCCAACTAAATTGTATTTTGGAAATACAGTGCCCTCCATAATGTTTGGGAGAAAGACATTTTTCCTCTATTTACCCCTCTGCACCACAGATTAAAATGTCAAATTCAAACAATTCAGACATGATTAACGTGCATGTTCCAGGCTGTAAAGCTATTTGCATACACTTAGGCTTCACCATGTAGAAATTACAACCCTATTTATACATAATCCCCCTCATTTCAGGGCAACATAATGATTGAGACGTTTGACTTCACAGCTGTTTGGGATTTACTCAGGTGTGTTTGCTTCTTTAGTGCAGGGATAAGATACTAGGCTGGCTTCCAGCATTTGGAGTCTAATTGCCATTGTTAAACATGAAGATAAGAGCTGTGCCAGTGAAAGTCAGAGAAGCTACTATGAGGCTGAAAAACAAGAATGAAACCATTATAGTCATCAGTCAAACCTTAGGATTATAAAATCAAATGTCTGGAATATCATTAAGAAGAAAGAATGCACCGGTGAGCTCAGTGGAGGCAAAGGGACCAGTAGGCCGAGGAAGACCTCCACTGGTGATGGCGGAGTAATCCTCACTATGGTAAAGAAAAATCCCCAAATGCCTGTCCAACAGATCAGAAATGGCAGCTGTCTCTTTGTCGGAGACTAATATCTGCAGACTTAATGAACAGAAATGCAGAAGCTACACTGCAAGGCGCAAATCAATAGTTAACCACAAAAACAAGATGGCCAGATTACGGTTTTGGAAAGAAGTACTTCAAAGAGCCTGCAGAAATCTGGAAACGTCTTATGAACAGACGAGACCAAGATTAACCTGTATCTGAGTGACGGCAAGAGGAAAGCGTGGAGATGAAAAGGAACTGCCCACGATTCAAAGAGTACCGGCTCATCTGTTAAACATGGTGGTGGGGGTGTTATGGTTTGGGCGTGTATTGGGCTGCCTGAGGTACTTATCTTCACTGATGATGGAGATGTTGATGGCGGTAACACAAAGAATTCTGAGGTCTGTACAAACATCCTATCTGCTGAATTTCCAGTACATGCCTCCAAACTCATTGGACGGCGCTTCATCCTGCAACAAAATAATGATCCCAAACCAAGCCAGTCACCCGCATTTGAAACCAAATGAGTATGTCATGCGTGTGCTGAAGAGGAAACTTATGAGGACAAGCCCCCAGAAGAAGCAGGAGCTGAAGGTGGCTGCATTAGAGACCAGGCAGAGCATCACCGGAGAAGATACTCAGCACCTGGTGATGTCTGTGAAGTACTAAACATTACTGTTGTAATACACCTACCATTGCAATGTCCCAAACATTACGGTACTCTGAGGGGATATGTACTGTATAAAAAGTGTTGTAATTTCTACATGGCAAAACCAAAATGCATGCAAATAACTTTAAATTAAAGTCTGGATTGTGCACTTCAATCATGTCTGAATTGTTTGATTTGAAATTTTTAACTGTAGAGAAGAGGGCGTAAATCACGGAAAAATGTGTCTTTGTCCCAAACATTATGGAGGGCACTCTATATGCAAAGTTAGAATTTGATGCCTGTAATACACTCAAAAGTGTTAAAATAAGACTGAAAAGTGCGCAAAAAATTCCAGTAACACCAGTTTGGAGGACTAGTAATACCAGTATGGAAGGATGGGGTCATGGCTCATGCCTTTGTGCCAAAATTCGTGAGAGAATTGTTAGTCAGTTCAAAAGGAACATTCCTCAATGCAAGACTGTAGAGAACATCTACAGTACATAATACTGTGAAAAGATTAAGTGAATGCAGAGACATCTCAGTGCATGAAGGGCAAAGGTGGAAACCACTGTTGAATGGACGTGATCTTCGAGCCGTCAGGCAGCGCTGCCTGAGAAACCGTAAGGCTACTGTGACAAATGTCACGATTCCAAATCCAGGCCTTGTTTTCAGTTCTCCCAGGTAGTTAGTTCAATAATTACTGATTCTGATTGGTCAGCGGCTTCACACCTGGCTCACAGGTGAAGGAAGGCTGGAAAACCAGCAGGGCCCTTGAGGACTGTGGGTTGAATAGCCCTGCCCTGCATCAACTCTACGCAGAAACGCCGGCGGGTTCTCCGGGCCCCAGCTCAGCTCAGATGGACCGAAAGACTGTGGAACCGTGTGCTGTGGTCAGATGAGTCCACATTTCAGCTTTTCGGGAAATACGGGTGTTGAGTGCTATGTGCCAAAGATGAAAGCGCCCATCCAGATTTCTATCAGCAAAAGGTGTAAAAGCCAGCATCTGAAATGGTACGGGGGGGTGTCAGCACTCATAGCATGGGTGAGTGGCTTTGACTCTGAGCCATATATTAGGATTTTAGAGAGACATATTATTACCATCAAGGCGGCGTCTCTTCCCACGACATCCATGCTTATTTCAGCAGGCCAATGCCAGACCACATTCTGCACAGGCTACAACCATGTGCCTCGTAGACACAGAGTGCGTGAGCCTGACTAGCCTGCTGTCAGTCCAGATCTATCTCCTATTGAAAATGTATGTCGCATCATGAAGAGGAGAATCAGTCAACGGCGACCACGGACTGTGGAGAAGCAAGTCTTACATCATGCAAGAATGGACAAAATTTCCAGTTGCAAAACCACTGCAATTAGTATCCTCAATTCCAATTAAAAAGTGTTAGTAAAAGGAAAGGTGATGTAACAATGTTAACTTTTGTTGAGTGTGTTGTAGCCATCAAATTCTAACTTTGGGTACATTTACAAAATACAATTATGTTGGTCAGTGAAACTTTTAAATCTTTTCTTTGTACCTGTCAGTTAAATAAAGGTTCATGTGAATTAGCAAATCACAGATTTTTGTTTATATTCCATTTTAGAAAATATCACAGCATTTCTGGAGATGGAATTTGTATTTTTTTTTTTGTAGATGTATCTTTTTTCTTCTTCTGTACTGTTAAGTATATGTTGCTCTGTTTCTTAACGACTACTATTGGTTTAATACAAGCAGCAGCACAGACAGGGAAGCCAACAATTTACACGACACTCACAGTTACAAGCTAGAGAAAGGCACAAATTCCACAGCAACCATTATGCGGCTTTGACATTTACTATTAACCGAAATACCCGACTACACATATTAATGTGCACTATTCAAAGTGCAATGCAGTGCAAAGAATGCTGGTAACGGCATAATTAGTCCTGCTGACCAATACCGCGGCATCACATTTATGTCAGCCAATCGTGGACAGCGGTTGGGATCAGAACAAAAGGAAACGTTCACCCCGGGGACCCTGGCACAGGTGGTGATACCCATGGTGATTACGGCTCATACGACATTGAATTGCTTTAACGAAATCAATTCCGTTGATTTTGTTTGAAGTATACGGCCTCCATAAGAGCCTGGTGGGTCAACGGCCTCAACCGCGACCTTGAAGACTGCAGACTGACCTGTGTTGGGGTTGGAAGCCAGGCGACACTGGTAGAAACTCTGCGTGAGCATCCAGGTGACTTCATCCTGCCGGTGCCCCGGCAACGCGATGGCAATGACATCATTGAGCGCCAGCAGGGGCACGCGGCCCTGAGAACACAAGTAGGCCATGACGAAGCCTGTCTTCTCCAGGTTGGCCTGCGGGTAGAGCGTGGTAGACATTTAGATCCAACTTCACCTTCCTAAACCACTGCTTTAGGGTGTAGCATCTATTCGTGCCAGTAACTGAACCTCAAATTACTTGCCACAACCATGACTGATACATCTTCACAGCAGAAAGACTCTCAATAAGTTCTCTTATAAGTTAACTCACCCATGAAGGGTCTACTGGAAGTTAGCGTGCATTTCTATAGACACGCAGGTGTAAGTCATTAGCTAGTCAGACACAGAGATCCCGTGGTGTCTGTCAGCTCATCACAGAGACTGAGACTCGAATGAGGAACAGGTCATACGGGTATATAGAACACAGAACACGTTATCCCCAGCATAATAGCTGCGTGTACAATAAAAAGCATCGGTTTACCTCAGTGACACGAGTTATCCTGTCAATGTCCGCATCCTTCATTTCGGAGAGACACTTAGAAATGCCTACATACAAATCAACTTCACTTTCCTACAAAAAAAAATTTAAGAAGACTGAAATTAACGATTTTAACCTCCATGATCTCCTTTTCCTCTCTATAGAATATGTACCATTTTCAAACAGACAGAATGTAACCCAAAACTGTACTGGACAAAACATAATGAATCATGCTGGAGTAACTAATTCAGGAAACACTGAACAAGCAAGAAAGTTGAAGTTAATAAACTGCATAAATTATGAATGTTACGGAGAACTACAGTAAGTACGTCTTGGACAGACTGAGTAAACTCTTCAGACTAAATTTATCATTAAAACAAAATATAACTATAAGGAAATTAAGCAACACCACCAGTCAAAAATGTTTTGCACACAATGAAATTTTCTACATTTGCATGTTACTCACTTAACATTTACTAAAAATACACTCAATATTCTTTGTTGACAAATAAATTTACAGTATGTTCACCATTACAGTATCTTTATTAGCAAGATAATGTCATATCTTTGATTCATCAAAGTAACCTCCTCTAGCAGTTATAACAGCAGAAAAAATTCGAGGCATTCTTTCCAAAAGGGACATTAAATAACTAGTGCATCTAAAGTTAAAGGACAGCCTAGAATTTGACTCTGCCATCACCACACAACCAGTTAATAGGATGTCAGACGTGCACTGTTACATACTCTTTCCATGTTATAAAGGAAACTTGCAAAAAATCTGCAGTTCAGGAAATGTGGTAAAAACCTATGGTGGGCAAAAAATTTTGACTGGTAGCGTGTGGGGCACCAGGGTAGTGACCCTGCATCGACATAAAAATGCTCCCGTCACATGTTTTGAAGTACTGCATTACCAAATATGGTTATGCCTTAACACCCCCTCCCCCTCCCCCCCACAACCCGGGCACAGAAAAATTGCTGATGATTTCAGACACACCAGAAAGCAGCAGGCAGGTTTGCAGGGCACTATAAAGATGGCGGCCGCACTGACAAGCCCTCGGTAATCCTGGGGAAGATACCTGAATCTGCTCGGGCAGGAGCTGGAATATGGCCTCCGCGGTGGAGCAGAGGGTGGCCCAGCCGTCTTGGGTGGGGTCCGGCAGGGCCATGGCCTGGGCGAGGCCCCCCAGTACGGCCCGGCAGAGCACGCCCCGCCCGGGAAGGTCCCGCTGGGCAACCTGCTGCGTGCCCAGCACGCTCACGTAGCTCTGCAGTTTATCTGCCGGCACGTGCTTCATCCAGAGGGGTAACGAGCGGTACAGGTGACCCCTGGTACGTGGCTGCGTGGGGGGGGGGGCGGGGTTACCACATCGTTGTCGGGCAGCATCCTGAGCATGTTTCATCATCAGCCAACATGCTTCCGCTCAGGGTTTCACACAGAGCTGTTACGACACGTCGTGATATGAGGCCTGACTTTAACATGGACCTGATAGCATTACAATTCAGTTCCTGCAGCTACGCATGAGTGGATTAATAAAATCAACATGGACACAGCCTCTTAGAACCAGAATGTAAATACGCATCTCAAATCCTGACCTGCCTCAGGTAATTTCCATAAAAGCATGTTATAACTACAGGATAAAGTAATATCACTCATGTTTTTTTTTTTTTTTTTTTTTTTACACTTAGCTTGTGCCTCAACCTGTAAATCTCACCTCATACCCATTGTGTTATTCCTGCATTTTTCACTGGAAAACACCAGCTCAACTTCAGCCAATCGGTTCACACTTACGCTCAGACTGTGGACCAATGGCGGGCTCAGCCATGTGCCCAGGAAGAGTGCGGCACTCTGGGAAGTCTGGCTCTGGCCGACAGCCAGCTCGATACAGTGGTGCTGAACATCTTCCCCTGCATGGCGGCAATGAGAGAGATGATGTAGTTTTTCAGGAAGAGGTGAAGGAGTGCATTTCATCTCATTTGCGCCGTTGAGGACGGCATGACTGGCGCATGATTGAACATCCTCATAGAATCATCCCAAAACGTCTCAACCCAACCAATTCTGAAATAAGAGTTGAAACCCATCAGAAACAACGAGTAATGACAATATTAGGAATTTCATTGTACATGACAAGATATTCTGCTCTGAAAATAATTAATACTGGGCCTGTCACCAAAACCTTGAAAAAAAGATTAAAAGGTAAGTTTCAGGATCACTCATTTTCACGAGTACCGCAGTGCGAAGCACAGGGTTTTGCGGTTGCACTTTCACAATGCCTGAAAATTCCCTTCCCCCATCCTTATCTGCCATTCCCAGCCCCCAGTGGACCCCACAGACGGCTCGGCGCGGCCGGGTGCCGATTTACCGAAGTTAAGCCTCATGAGTGGGGCAAGCAGAGTGCTCCAGTTGACGGGGGGGTACTGGAAGCTGGTGCCCACAGACACCAAGGGTCCCAGTGCCACCTTCACCAGCTTGGGATGGGCAAACTCAGGGCCTGAGGGTAACAGCGTAGGAGACAGTTTGGGTTTGGGGGTGGGAGGGGGCACAACTTCATAGAAATGCTAAGGTTTATTTATTGGAGGAGGATGAATGAATCCAGATTAAAAACTGGGGGGTACATATTCCCTCCCAGTTCCTAAGCCCCTTCGTCAGGGGCACTGGGTGGCCATCAGTTTTACTGGGCATGTGACAGACCCATTCAGCCAATCATTTACCCCAGTGCTTCCCAAACCAGTCCTCAGAGACCCCCCCCCCCCCCCAGTCCACATTTTTGCTCCCTCCCAGCTCCCAGCCCGAGCAAGAACACCGAGTACGGGGGTGTCGAGAGCTGGGAGCCGTCTGTCAAACGGGCGAGTTAAATCACAGTCACATTTTGAGAATTTTCACGACAGAGACAGCGTACGAAAGCTCGCATGACAACATGGTGACGTGCATCAAGGGTCACTTTGCTACACTTACGGTTTCACTAAACATCCTTTGTACTTTAGAACTTTGAAATCGAGGCAAGGATCACGATTTCTTTTAGTCATCACAGTGTCAAGCAGCCAAAACCAAGAACGGCTAAAAGGCACCCAGAGCTACACCAACGGCATTGACATATTACTCTGGAAAGCAGCTCATTGTCACAATACTTCAATTAAACAAACCCTCCCTAAATTTAACAGTTTATCAACATCTGAAATTAATGCAGAGATTATCCTTCTGGGATTTCAACCACCAATAAACTGCTAATCCGAGATGTGAAACATTCATAGTTTTTTTTGTCCCCTGCGAGAGCAGGTCGGAAAGAGAAGGAAATGTTCTACTGGCCCAGTTTCCTTCCTGCTGGTCTGCCACACGACATCCACCACACCTTTTTTTCCTGCGTCCGTGATGTAATCCACAGTCGCTCGAATGACACTCCTCTCCGGGAGATAACCGAAATCCGGGGGCACTGCAAAGGACGGGGACGACAGAAAAGAGGACGATTTAAATGAGCAAGTTGTCTCTGGACACACAGGAGCTGAGTACCATCAAAAAGACACAGGTCTCTCCCACCCTGCCGATGCTGCTTAATATCAATGCAATCCATCACTCTGGAACAATCAGTCACCTTCCTGGAAATTTCTTAAGAAAGGAAACGATTGTCGGCACAAAGGCAAACCACTTTTTCTCAGGAATCGGAATTGGCCGCAGGCTGATTCTGGAATTCGAGCTCTATTATAACTTTTTCTGTTTACACAGCTTGACAGCAGCATTTGCAGCACAGGTGAGAAATAACACTGGAAACCCCACCCACCCCAAAGGCTGGAATCTGCGAACATTCCCCCCCCCCCCCCCAGGTCATTAACCAGCAGGAAGCGTAAGGATTAAAGACATGGGCTTGTAACCTGAAAGTCACAATCATCCCTATTAGATTTATGTCCACAGGCACACACATTGACTGACAGCGCCCCCTGCTGTTCAGTTCATTGGGATAAATATCAATAGTTACGTTTGAGATGCATGACGGCGAAAGTGGGGGCTGGGACTCACCTCCTGCCATGTTATGATTGGCTGACACCTGGGTCAGATGCAGATGTCCCAGCAGGCATGAGGCGTTGCACTGCAGCCCAATCGCACTGGAACATGTGATGATCTGGTGGTGGAGGTTGTGGTGGGGAGGGATATCACACAGGATCAACCAGGCACGCTAAGTTGCACAGGCCAGCCGCACAGCCTCACTGTGTTTCCCCCACGATGCACCTCACCTGAGTGACGGCCCTGATGACTTCGTTCATTCTGGCCTGATGCTGGGAAGACTCCCCCGACTCACACTTCAGCTGTACAGGAGAGCAGACAGACTCAGACGGACAAGCCAACCAACCCCATAACTGCTACAGAAGGCACAGGACTGCGATTTGCGATTCCACCTCCCACCAGCACGTCTCAAGCATGCCTGCAGCATGCAATAAACATGCAATAAAATATCTACAAACATAGTCAACTTTAAATAAAATCCCTTTCTTCAGGGTGACCTAATGGGGGCAGTGCACAGGCATCTATAAGCATGCTCAAAAACACACCTAAAAGCACCAAGAAATAATCTGGCACTAGATCCGCAGAGCACATAGCTGATACAAGTTCACCCCCATGTGGCCAAACAGGTGTACTGCATATGCCGCCACCACCCAATCCAACCTGATCGGTCAGTCTTCACGCCACTGCTTAGACTGATCTAGGACCATCAGAGAGACACAGCAACGTACCTGGATGAGGGAGCTCTCCGAGCCGGCTAGCGCCACCAGCCCATTCGCCGCAGCTAGGCGCTGCATGGTCGGGCAGCCCTGTTCAGGGAACACGGCCCCTGTTAGACCAGCAGATGGCAGCACAGAGACAAGGAACTAGGTTCTTAACCTTTTGGTCTTACACCCTCGAATCAGAGCTGGAAAAGTTTAACTGAAATGTGTTCCCGGCAGTGGAGGGATATGGCAACCATGGCGAACAACCAATAAGGAGACAGGAGACCGACAGCCAATCAAAACACTAGGACCGTGCTGGCGCAAGGTCGAGGTCAAAGGTCGGCACACCTCAGCAAGCAGGATCTTGATCCAGGCGGCCAGCAGCCGGCCATGCAGGTCCTCCGCCTTGCCGTGACCGCAGCTGGACAGACCGTGAACGGTGAGGCCCAGAGCCAGAGCAAAGCCTGGTGTCTAGAAAATGGGGAATAAGGGTTCGAACTAGTGACCAAAATTACCAAAATTATCGCACCCCTGAGCAAAATTACCATAAAAAAAATCTTAGCAAATATAAATACAAAAGCTGTCAATATGTAGCTGTATAAAGTTCATCTTATGAAGAATTACAGAAAGACAAACAGTGCCCCCCATAGGTAATGCATGCACACTGCAGTTTCTCGAATTAATGCGCTGTTTCAACATAGAGCAACAATCAGGTATCCAAGTGGGGGCCCCCCCCTTTTAAACACAGAGCTGTAGAGCGCTATGTAAGCCATAAACACTTGAACTCACCCTCATATAAATATTAGAGCTTACACACAGATTATGGGATCGGGGGGGGCTGATTTAGTCTGGACGGTTCAGACCACAAATGTAGTATGACGGGGCATCGAACCCTGATCCCTACTGCTGGACACCTCGCTTTTGCCTGGACGCCTTACTGGAAAGGTTCCACAAGTCCAGTTAGTTAAAGCGAAATAATATTTCCAAGGATGAGGCACGCAGCCCCGAAAGCTTTTAGCGCAATAAGAACTTCATCCGTAAGACGTTAAGCCGCTTTCGTGCCAAGCGAATCGTCACTGCCGCACTGATGTTCCGCCGTGAATCGACGCGTCGTTAAAGCCCTGATAATCACATCCTACTGCCGCTAACCTCTAGCAGGACCAAAAGCAAACTTCCCAAAATCGGATTCGGGTTTTTTCAGAATTTCGTAGGAAACTGTTGCATTTGTAATCGCAACGTTCTGAACTCGCAGACGCGAAGGTCCAGCTACACAAAGCTACTGCTCTCCCTTTCCAGAGACACCCGTGCCCCCCCCCCCCGGCCCCTGCCCCCTCCAGACGTCAGCAGGTCCCAGGGGATATCGGGGCGTCTGCTTTTATGGCTGCGTCTTTATAGCATGCCACGGGCCTCTTACATACTGGATTAGCGTGATTAACCAGGCTGTCGCCCCCCGGGCAGCCTGCCCCACCGCTGGGGGGGGGCTCACCTGCTGGCTTTCCTCGGTGATCTGTCGCAGGCTGTTCATCACCTCGTCCGCGACGGCGCCGTCGATGAGCCCGGTGTTGAAGGCAGACACCGCCATACAGGCCACTGCATAGGCCAGGACCTGGGCGGGAGTGTTGGCAGCATCCAGGAAGTGAGGAAGAGGACGAGGAAGAGGAGATGAAGCACTTAAAGGCCAGTTGGAGGGCACAGGTCCTAACGCCGGGCTTTTAATACCGTGTCCATAACACTGGTCACTGAGAAGCTCAAATAAAACAGCTATGATATAGAGGAGAATTAGCTAAACTGGGTGATATAATGCACACCCGATGGGTATATGCCAGTGAGGTCTGCTTTTAATAAATGAACAGCTCAGAAAACTCTCCAGTACACGCAGAGGAAGATGGCCGTCATATTCACATAAAGCAAAGAGATGTTGGCGTCGCAGAGCGAAGTGTGGTGGGGGGGCGGGTTTAGACAGCACCTCCTGCACCATTCGGCCGCGGCTCTCGCTGTCCGCCAGCTCCTGCCTCAGCCGCTCCAGCCCCAGCACCACGCGGGCTCGATCCTCGGGCCGGCCGCGTCTGCTCAGGCTGGATAGAACCAGGCCCACTCCCAGAATGCATCCCGTGCTGCAGGCAGGCGGGTGACAGAGAGAGAGAGAGAGAGAGATTATATATGCTACATGTCACGTTAGTATCCGCCTCAAATTTTACTGCACCACAAAGGACTGAACATAATGTACTGCACAGCTACCACCACTGGGGGGCAGCACTTAGCCTGTACTGTGGACGTCGGCTAGGGGACGGAAACGCACTTGTACTCCAGGCTGCTGTCAAAGCAACGGGACTCCAGGGTGTCCAGGGAGCTCATCAGCAGCTGGGCCAGCTTCTGCCCGGAGACCTCACTAAAACGGGGGGGGGGGGGGGGGGGGGTCACCATGGAGACATGACACACGGCAATAAGCGGGAAGCAGCAGAGACAGAGAAGAAGGAAAGAAAACAAACAACCAGGCAGCTCCTCAAAGCAAAAGACAAGCAGACAATTAGCCAGAGCAGACAGGTAACCTCGGCTTGGGCAGTGTTATGGTAATATGATGTACCACAGAATTCCGGGTATATATCGCAGTATTTCAGGTATATACCGTGGAATTATAAAAGCTTACATTGCTTTTGAAAATACTGTCAAAGTACTGTATACCGCAGTCTGGATGTTATGGAAGTATTAATATTTAACACCAGCCAGGCCAAATGGTCCCCACGACATCAAAATAACAGCTTTTTAAATCAGATCATGGGGACATTTGGTCCCCACAATGCAATACACACACACACACACACACAGACACACGGCCCACCTGACCCCCTCCTCGTGCAGGCGGCACAGGAACATCCCCAGCGCGAGGCCTGTGTGGAACTGGACTGCCTGGGACTCGTCGGCGGCCGGCCCCCCCGGTAGACCTGACTCCAGGGTGCCCAAGACCTGGAGCGCGGTGTCCCTCTGGGAGGAGAGCAGCACGGGGACCAGCAGCGACAGGGCCAGGCAGGCGCAGGACCGGGCGATGGTGCCGGCGGTGTTTCCCCCGGAGTAGGACCTCTGGGAGACACAGCACAGGACGGCCCTCATCCTCAATTAACCAGCATGCACTGGTGCGGCCCGGGACCAGGCACCAATTACCCGTGGGCGTGTCTGTCGTCCACTCGCCCGCTTAGCTCCATTTCATTTAAAAGCCCTCGATTCCGAATGAGTGATTTCGCAATTTCAGAGCAGCGTGTTTTTACTGAACCAGTTCGGGTTCCTCCTCAAGGTTCCTCAAGGTGCACCGTTTGACCTTCAAGTCCCCGTTCTCAGGCCACCGAGCTGCCAGAATCAGTGGCAGTCTTTGTGCGGCCTTGCACGCCCGGAATTCTGTCTCCCAGTAGCTGGAAAGCTGAAATCAGCAATCCTACTGTGAGAAAGCCAGCGTGGGGGTTTTCCTGAACTACCTGGGACCTGACAAAGATCTCTGAACCCACGAGCAGCTCCAGGAGCAAATCTGCAGGCAGTGTCTGACTGCCATCTACCCATTCCGCATTTTGTTTCGCCTGCAGCAGCTGCTGAGGCCGTTGGGGGGGGGGGGGGGGGGCAGGGGTGTCAACACCACCACTGTTTCTCACCCCCGTCCTCGGGGACCCGCAGATGGTCCACGTATTCGCTCGCTCCCAGCTCCCTGCCAGACAGTCCACAATCGGGTTCCCCGAGGACCGGTTTGAGAAACAAGGGGTTAGCGCACAGGTGTACAGGGCGTACAGAACACAGGTGTCGGCAGCGGGTTCTCGGAACCTCCTGGGAGGGACCAGGCCGTCTCAAACGGCAGCCAGACGCGAGGTTAGCGGCGTTATCGAAATTGAAACGGTCGCCCTGAAAAATCCCCAGCTAAATATAACGATTCTCTGCACAGCACCTGCAAATAATTCCAGGCAGAGGAAAAAAAATACATCTAAATGGTCCAAAGCAGTAGGAATTCACAGAGGAGCTACCTTTGGTCAACACCTTAAATTGTCCAGCTTGGACAGGACCCAGTGAGAGGAAGAAGAGGAGGAGAGGGTCTGTGTGTACTCACGTGCTGGAACCAGGGGAAGACGTTGGCACTGGGCTGGTATCTGCTGCTGACCACGCTCCACAAAGTCTCCAGTACCATAGACATCCAGAGTCTGGCGGGCAGGAACTCGGAGCCCACCTAGAGCAGCAAGGACACGGACGGAGTTAGCGCACGGGTGTATTCTCACACGGAAGGAAAGCGGCCCACTCCACCAATAAGACAACAATGGAGAATATCCAAGAAAAGGAAGTGTGCATCAAGCAGGCCTTGGGTACCGTGACATTATCATCAACAATTTAACAAAAGACTGGAAGTCTCATTCTCTGGAGCGTTGGGCCTGGCTGAGGGGAGAAGTCGCAGTAACTAGGAGAACCCAGCAGGGCGGCGCTCTGGGACTCACCTTAGGGTCGCCATCCGGGTCAATGGGGAGGGTGCTCTCATACTTGGCCAGCGTGGCTGCCAGGCCACTCAGGGCCAGGATAGAGTTCCCCTGGACCACAGGACCATCCCTGCGGGCAGATGGGGACCCACCACACCTACGTTTAAAACTAAATCCTGCATCACATTAATGGCACACGCACAGGACAGGGTACTAACCTGGAAATACCCCAGATTATTTATAGACTCTTTTCAAATTTAATCCCATTAAAGTCAAAAAAGAAAGAAAGTACGGCCAAATGAATGCATGTGTATCCCTTACTCTGCCTATCGTTTGGTTACATTCAAATCTGTGTAACACCCTGTGACTAATCATGCCATTTGTGGACCAGACAGGTACTGTGTTGTAAATTAGAGAAAAATGCTCCAAAGACTGGCATGCCTCATGTGGGCAGTGTTGGTGGGGGGGGGGGGGGACTAGGGGCGCAAAAGCACTCACTTTGCTGCAGACTTGAGAACATCCATCAGCTGGTCTCGGACCCTAGGGACAGCAAAGATGGGAGGGAAGCGGTGATTTAGTGGGACTAATCCAGGGGGGGCGGGGGGGGGCAATTCTTCACCCCGCTATGACCGATCACTGGGACTCTCCAGACCCCACCCTAACTGGTCCTTGCACGTATCTCGGTCAGCCAGTATTTCACCAGCGCCGGCTTAGATGAGAAGACCCAGGGATGAATTACGATGCAGGGCAAGAGTACGCTAGGGAGGAGAGGAGAGGAAGATCAGATGGGAGAAAGAGTGAGAGAGAGAAGCTGCAGGGATCCTCAGTCACTTTCGGTGGCTCCAGAGGTCGGGGGGGATGAGCCAGGGCCTCGTTTAAGATGGACGTGGGGTCACACTCCAGTCGTTAGCCCTGTTGGCTGTGCTACGCCGACAGGAGGCGCTGCTGGAGAAATGAAGGTCTGAAGGTCGGCTCAGCCAAATCTCCAATTGCTAAGGTAGCTGGAGCTTCCCTGTGGCATCACGATTCTGAAAAGGAGGTGCCTGTACATTTCAACCCGCTGGGGTCGACGGCCATTGCAGCCTCGTGTATTTCAGGTCATAACTCGCTGAAATCTTACTGTAGAAACATGAGAAAGACGCTGACTAAATCCGTAATCTGTCTTCTTTTCAAAACGTCCACTGTCGGAAGTATTAATTTTTAAAATGAGGTTAAATTGGCAAAAAAGTAAACCATCCAGATACATCCCCATCAGCGCCATGAAAGGGGGGGGGGGGGGGTGTCCAGGTGTCAATGGCTCATTCATACACATGAGAGCTTCTACATATTCAATGGAAGGAGCCAGAAATAGTGACATGGGTTCGGTTTTTCTTATTTATTTATCCAACTGAATGTTGCATCTACACCATTTATTCATCTTCATGTAGCCAAGACTTTGCTGATCAGATATCTGGGATCAAAACAAACTGGCAGCATTGCTTACTATGTACTTTTATAATGTTTCTGCAAGTGTTCCAAACTGCATTTTGCAATGTCTATACTTTGATGTCAAATTACAAACTTCACATAAATCTGACATTTACAAAATACACTAAGATTGAGTTTAATGCCAAAACAAATATATAAGAAATAAACCTAATTCATGGCAAATAAATTATGATGTCAAATAAAAAAAATGTGTGACCATGCCCCAGTCAGTGAAAGTGTTCCCTACCCCTAGACCCCAGAGGGTTAACAGTGACCTTACACATGGCATCCTACCTAAGTATGCTCAAGGATTAGAGGGTTCTCAGAGCCATGGTTTAGTACAGAGTGAGGGAGACCCTGGTTCTGGGAGCTGGGGATTAGTACAGGGTGATTGGGTTGGGATCCTGGTTCTGGGAGCTGGGGTTTAGCATAGAGCGATGTAGACCCTGGTTCTGGGAGCTGGGGATTAGTACAGGGTGATTGGGATCCTGGTTCTGGGAGCTGGGGTTTAGCATAGAGTGATCTAGACCCTGGTTCTGGGAGCTGGGGATTAGTACAGGGTGATTGGGATCCTGGTTCTGGGAGCTGGGGTTTAGTACAGAGTGAGACAGACCCTAGTGCTGCCTGGGTTTAGTACATAGTACTGGTGCTGGAAGCCAGTATCTTACCACAGCCAGGCGTTGTGGTGCTCCACCTGCAGCTCCTCAGGGCTGCCCTTGCCCTGCTTCTGCAGCATCTCCAGCTCTGCCCGCCGGCCCTGTCAAACCATTGTGTCAGGGTTTCTGTGAAATCCGGAACTTCCCATTATTCCACCCAAGGTGGTTCACAAGCACATGACTGCAACACTTAGCCGTTAGTGTTACTTAATGAGCCACAAAAGGCTTGTGCTTTTATGGACACAAAGCAACAAAATGCCAAAAAGTAAAAAGTAATTTAAAAGCTGCCCTTTGAGGAGAAGGCTTAATGCTATGCACCCCCACCCTACCCTTCCCGTAATTACCTGTAATATGGCATGGTAGGCCCTGCCCATAAACCCGAGCCAGGCCTGGGGGAGGAGCAGGGAACGGTGCCATTCGGACGGCTGGATGTTCACCTTGGGGGACACACGTGACGACCCGATTAGTCAGAGCTCCAAAAGTGCCAACACCGGCACGTGCCACCAGGTGGCACCTCTCCCTTCCTCGCGTCTGGCAAAGCACAATGCGAGGCTACAAAACAGATACTATCGCCGGGCGTGACAAAACGCCGGCTGCGGGCCATCGCGAATCTTAATTCCTTTTACAAAGGTCGAAAGTTTAAAGGAGACGGAGATACGTCAAAATGAGGCGTAGCGTAAATACATTTGGGAAACATCTATAGATATAGATGGGAGTCTGAACGTGGTCCAAGGCTCAGACAGCTGATGCCATCTCATCCTGTCCAATCATATACTGTCAAAGGGGCAGGAAAATAGGACATCCTCAATAATAACGCCCCCTCGAGGAAGAGCCCCAGAATTCTAGGCTAAGTGACACACAGCAGGCCGGGCCAGTCGAGCTTTCAGAGCGCAGGTTCTCTCGGGTGTCCGCTGCACACGGACAAAGACGGGACGAGCCCCAGTGGCCACGGCCGGCCCACCCTTCTGGAGCTTTCCGTGCTCCCTGGAGCAGACGGGCCTGCCTCGCCGTTGCCCCCATATGTTGGCCGAAAACCAGACAAAAGGCGCCGCGTTGGTGCAACTCGGCGGCGAAGCAGAAGGCACTTACGAGTTGCTCCGCGTTTGGCTATCGGCGCACGCGGCCATCTGACGCCGCCAGATCAGACAAACGGCTAGCCAGGCTGAAATGCGACGGTAACCTTCCTGGCTACTGACGCCGACCTGCCTTGGCAAGCTAGGAAGTCGCAGTGCGTCCAGGAGGGCGGCGACGTTGAGCACCGCCACAGTATTTACAGTAAATAATCCCAGAGAGCGACTGAAACACAGACGTGTACAGCGCGTCGCCCAAGGCGGCTGCTGGCCCTGCCTCTCCCTCCCTCCCGCTATGACAAATGGCCTGACGGCCAACTGAAACCTCACGGCCCCTAAAGAGCGGAAAAGAGGCAGACAGAGGCTTCTTCCGACAGAGACTAATGTGGGGGACATTAACCTGGTCCCTCTCCATTACTCTTGTGACAGGACTCCAGCCAAGAAGGCAGCAGCCTAGGAAGGAAGGGGTTATCGGGACCGTTCCGGGAGAGTGTCTCTTCTGAAGGCTGCCGTTGGCTTTGGATGCAAACTGGCCTTGGGGAATTGGGCCAGGAAGGGGTGGGGGGGGGGGGGGAGGGTCGAGTGGCACATTGGGAGATGGACACTAAAGACAGGGAGCGCTAAACATTTCCCAGGGATCTTTTTGTGGTGCGGGGGTAGGGAAGGAAGAGGAGCTTACCTCGTGGATCAGCGTGGCCAACATCTGCTGGTAGCTCCGCCCCCGGCTGACCAGGAAGCGGCTGATTGGTCGCCCGTCCCGGTCGGTCTGCACGGGCAGCTCGTAGCAGAGCAGCAGGCCGGCTGCAACGCACAAGGACACGGGTGCTGCCAAAAAGCCCCCCAGGGGACGCGCCTCTCCCCGTCTGCACGGCCTAATGCGTAACAGAGGCCAGGCTGTGGCACCACCTCACTAACAAAGGACGCGCCTGAAAGCTTGCAGCCATTCTCTTCCCCTTTCACACCAAAGAGGCCCATTTCCATTACATTCCTACTGGCGTGAAGGTCTCTGCCTGGGAGTCTTACTTAACAGCTGTTTTTAAAGTCAAATCAAGATCTTTCCCATTATAATGGCTGATGGGAGAGAAAAGCGCAAACAGGCAGGAATGATTGCTGCAAACTCGCTGCCAGCATAGCTTAACTCAAACAGAACCCAAGCTACAACCAGCGGGAGGTGGTGTAAAGCATCCAGTCCCATTTCAGAGGGGTATGACATTAATAACTGCCATGTCCTGCAGGTACAGACATGTCCCTCCCCTGAGATTTTCCTTTTGCCCCTCCTAGAAGCATTCGATTGATCACAAAAACATTCTTTAGTTTTTTTTTTTAATTTCAACTGATTGCCCAGGTTGGTCATATAATAACACCTTTCACATAAATTCTCGAGAAAGAATCAGATAAATTTGTGCTGATGCCCAACTACAATCTCCGACTGGCCCCCTCCACCAGGCCTGGGGGGGGGGGGCAGTTGTGATCGCGATTCAGTGGTGCTCACCAGCGAGGCCAGACTTCAGCCCAGGCTGCTTGTTCCTCTCGTGGGTCTTCAGCATGAACCCGGGAATCCCGGCCACCGCCTTTCCCTGGTCCGAGCGGAGCGAGCCGCCCCCCCTCAGGACGGAGTGGTACACCCCACGCGGCATCTGGGCCATCTCCTGCCTCACCAGGGACGTCAGGAAGCCCTCCAGAGCTGTGTGGAGTGATCGCGTTAAGGGTCGAAGGTCAGGCTCACCTCCGACAGCATGGCCACACACAACCCCCACAAGGGCGGTAGGAACATAACTGACAGGAACATAATTCCGTATCGGGGCAAATTAATCTACAGCCCGTGCGACTATAACAGAATGTGTCACGACGAGATCCAAACATGAAAAATTGATGTCACGGGCAGAACGCGGACAAAGCGCACTGTGTAGAGTGAAGGCAACAGCAGATGCAGGGAGGTTAGGGCGAGAGTGGTGGGTGGGGCCTGAGGTTCAGCCAGAGGACGGGGGGGGGGGGGCGTGCCCAGGGACTCGTACGAAGTGGATCAGCCACTGGACACGAGCCCGGTGCTGTGCTGGCGATCTCCGCTGACACAGATGGCAGAGATTGCCAAAAGGGCAGGGGGGGGGCGGAAGCACAGCTGTAAACCATTCCCCCCCCCCCCATCCTGTAATGAGGATGCCCTCCAGTCAGAGGGCAGCCCCGGTCCCAGCAAGTTCAAAGTTAATCTCCCGCCAAGATGCTGACCCCAGGTCAGGATCAGGCTAGGTTTGGTCATTGGGGGGGGGCATGTTGTTAAGAGGAGGGGGGGGACATGGCTGGAAGGCAGACTGCGCTGGACAGGGGTGAGCGGGCCCATTGTTTGGGGGGGGGGGGGGGGGAATCTCCGTGTTGACAGGACTGACCTTGCTGGGAGATAAACATGCGTCCCCCCCCCCCCCCCCCCCCCCGAGAGCTGATAATGCTCCCCCCACAAAGCCGGATCCTTCACTCTTTATTTACACAGCTGCCTATTACCATCACCACCACAAATATCACAAATTAGAATGGATTCATTAGTAACGATGAGCTTTGATTGGGTGGGGGCTCTGATTGGGCGGGGGCTCTGATGGACACCGCGTGCCGTTCGAGGTACGGAGCCGTATGTCTGATGGAACCTAAAGAAGCTGCGTCCTTACCCCAGGGGTACAAATGCAGCCCCCCCAAGAAGCACATCAAAGGCTGATGTATTTGTCCTGACCCCCCCCCCCAAACACACACAGACAGACACACCACGGTATTCCAGATATGCGTCATCCTTTCTGGTGTCTTCTCATTTGCTTCGCCGTTGCATTTTCTTTCACCACTAGCAGCTAGAAATGACTCCATGGTTCCAGCAAACATTAACAGAGCATCTCTCCCACTGTAAACTATCATTATGCTACGAGTCATAACAGTACAATGGAGACTGTCTCTTTTACACATTTCAATTATGTTCATTTGTTAATGCCCCGTAATCTGTGCAGGCATTTAATGTGTTCACATTATTTTTAATATTTCTGAAAGGCACAGTTTTAAAAGAGATCTGCCCCCAGCTCAAATCCCCCCACAAAGTTTAGTTTTTTTCCCCTCAGCAATTCCTTTGTGCACCACTAGGGAGGTATACCCCACCTTAACTGGATAGATGGACAGACAGAGACACATAAATCACCACCCACATGGGTGGTGATTTCAGGAGATAGCGGGGGCCGACCGCGGACAGAACAATGGGAAGGCCGCTTTGTAAACACACTCTGCACTCGCCTTATCACCTGACAGACGTTAATAGAAACCCAGGGCCCTGTGCCACAATGCAGTGACATAAAGGGACACTTTTTATCAGCGTATATCGAGATTGTCTGTCACCTTCATTCACCTAAGCCCTCCCGCCCCCAGTTTCCATGGGGGGTGCAGAGCAGTCGGGTCAGTCCAGCCTGCGTGTTACGGTGTTAGATTTCAGCACAGAGAGAAACAGGGACATGGGGAGTCCCTCCGAGGCCCCCATGCCGTATCCCCCCCCCCTCCGAGGGTAATTAACACTCCCCCTCGGCGATATGGCACATCTAAGTGCCAGAAACACACCACCACCTATGTGCTGAAACAAGGGGTGTGGTCAGAAATTCTGGGTCCACCCCCTGACAAAATCACCTAGTTAGGGTGCATTTTGGGGTCCCTATAAAGTGTTGGGCACACAGAATCTGCCAGGGTCCCCATGCCCCTTCCCTGATGCCCCCTGCTGGTGGAAAAACAGGGCACCTAAATGGACAGTGGGGGGGAGGTGAGAAATGGTGTCCAACATCACCCTCAAGGGTCGGCCACGACTCTGGCATTCAGCTTAAAAGCAGGCTGCACATTCAGAGGTACCAACCGCACATCCCAATGTATATCTATGATGTCATCGCTTACACACCTATTCCTCCAATCAGGAACTTCTTATTTGCTGATCACCGGCTAAATTATTCAAGCAGTGCTGACTGCACAGTGGCATGGCAAACAGCCCCTTACATCTGACTCTACACTTCTCAGGTCCCAAGCCCGGAATCTGCCTCCCCCACCCCCACCCCAGCATTACCATGACGACACCACTCCACCTATCAGCATGGTCTGTGATTTATGGCCATCCGCTGCGGACACGGGGCCGAATGCTGGCCAGCCTGGAGACAGGTGATCGGAATTCCCCCAGTAAAAGCACACAGGTAAGCGTTTTCTGATTGAAGAGGCGCTTTCAGCTGAAGCCGGCAGACCTGAGTGAACTGTCACGGGTGTGAGGAGAAGCAGCTTGATGTAGGACGGCCCTGGCACTGACAGGTCTTCCTCCTTGTCGTCTTCATCCTCTTCCTCATCGCTGGTAGGCTCTGGCTTGGGTGGCCTTGCCTGTGAGAGATGAATTATGATTAGATCAATATGAACCCTAACTGGTTACAATAGTACATGATAGTACTTCACTATTACTAACCCCTGCAGCTGTTGACAGTAGGACGGACTTAGGAGTAAGTAAATCACTAGTAAAGTGCCCTTCAGGCCTAATGACCAGTGCTTTAAAGCTTTGGAGATTCAGGTCCTCTTTCTCTGGAGGTGACCCTTTCCTGACATCGCCGCTTTGAGATTCACCGGCAAGACACCCGCTATTCCAGGCAGAATCCCGGCAGCTGGGAGACCAGCGACCCCGTCGGGTCCGAGACAGACGCCGACGTACTTAGGTGCGAAACGTTGGAAAGCCTCCCAAAGAGGGGGTGCACACACATCCAGTGTCCTGAGCCTGAATCATGAACAGCCAGCAGGCTAATAAACATGCGGGTGTTAATGGCTCTCGAGGGTACAGTAATAAAATGCTGTATACATAAAAATCACAGCCAGGACATTATGAGCGCAGTGACAGGAGGAGGAAGAGGAGAAGCAATGTACGGGTAAAATAGGACTTGGCACGTAAACACCGCGGCACTGGATTCAAAATTCCCACTGAGAGGAATTTCATACGACGACAAATTAACGGTAAGTCACTGTCAGCAGGCGACATTCCCGATGAATCCCTGCCGGACTTAAGGCTTCATTCCTCCCTGTACCCCATGTTACACAAACAAGGTGATTATATTTATTAGTGTACCAATTGATTTGGACCACAGTGCATCAGCGCCGCGGTAAACGTTACGGAAGTTTGGTTACCGGTTCAGGTAGGTGCAGGACGGTGTGGTCGTTTTCCGGGAACACCGCGAGGGCCCTGTAGCCAGCACCCGCCACCTCCGGGTCCTGGAACAAAGCGCCCCCTTGTGGTGACTTTCCAAGCTCCCATGACCTCGAACGATCTCTTTAAACACCGGACCACAGAGAGGCCTTGTCATCGCTAATAGCCACAGATGTCTATTTAGATAACGCCAGCCCGTATTTTTAACCGCGGAGAACCCCCAGTGTTCGTCATAACTTGCTGTTGGGCTCTGGGGCCGCCGTTAACGGAGCAGCCTCGACATCAATGAACTGCAATTTTACGACGACTTAAAAAAAAAAAAAAAATGACAGGTAGTTTTGGGAAAACAGGAGGACGCTGCACTGTCTGTTCCATTCCTTTTAGAATAACAGGAAACTGAAACCACTCTTACTACATGCTCAGGAAAGGAATTAAGACTCTTACCTTACTGAGTGCATATGCCCAGAGGATACTCACTACCTGTGCTCTGAATTTCTGAGGAACATAAAAACAGAACATTTCAGGGTGTATAGTGGAAGAAAAGGAGTTTGCAAACAGTACATAGATGAATTTTTAACGATCAGTGTTTCCTATTCCTGCCACTATTCATCCATTCATCCATCTTCCAATTCCGGATCGTGGGGGGGTCGGGGGCCTATCCTGGAAGCTACAGCAGCAAGGCAGGGAACAACCCAGGATGGGGCACCAAACCATCACAGGTCCAGTCACTATATGTTCCCAAACATAATTACCTCATTTTTACAAATAGAGAATAATAATTACAGTTTTATATTATTCATTTACACAGCGTGATAATTAATGTTAATGAGCTAATTACCGGGCTTCTCCTGGGCCTTGACCCGATCGCATGCTGACAAGGCCTCACCTGCGACCCACCATGGCTGGGAGAGAGAGGGGGGGGGGGGGTGATGATGGGCCAGTACCTCGTAGTCCTCTGTCTTCACGGACAGCTGGGGCACCAGGGAGAAGATCTCCGCCAGGCCCTTGGCCACCAGGGGGCGAGAGTCGCAGGCCAGCCGGGGGGAGAGGGCGGCCCAGGTGGAGCGGATGTCTACCACCTGGTAGCAGATGGCAGGAGGGGGCGCTTGTATTGGGAGGGTGACACCAGTGACATTGAGCGATGCTGAAGTGTGTATGGAGAGGGTGGCAGTGTCGGCGGGGGGCGAGGGGGGCGGGGGGCACTGACCTCGGCCCGGCAGAGCTCCCGCAGCCCCTGCAGCGCCAGAGCCACAGGGGCGGCATGCTCGCCTTCGCTACACCGCGTGATGGTGTCTGTGATGGCCGCCAACATGTCGCCTCCATGCTGGTACGGCCTGGGGGGGGGGGGGGGGGGGCAAGCAGAAAAAGCCATGAGACAGAGACTGCTCACTATCACCCAGGAAAAGCCAGACTAAAGATGCTCACGGAAAGTGCCGGTAGGCAGTGAGGCCACAGAGGAGGACACAGATTAAAAAAAGCACCAGTGAGGCACATTGACAAAGCATCCCCCCATGCGCCCCCCCCCCTAAATGGTAGAATCTTAAAAGCACCCCTAAAATAGGCACCACACAGAGCCCCAGGATCATCAGTGTTCATGTATATTTCAGGAATAGCTGACTGGTTACACAGTCCAGCTTTGCTCTCACTACTGCCTCCTACAGGTCATTTTGAAACTACGCCCCCCCCCCCTTCGGACCCCTGTCCTAGGGGCCTCCTCACTTCTCCCTGACCTCTCCATGCAGACGTCTCGGACGCAGGCGGCACGGGCCAAAATCTGCTCCCACTGGTCCTCCTTCCCCAGGACCACCATGGAGGTCTGCTCCGTCTGGGCCATCAGCCTCAACAGCTGGGGATACACACGGTCCTGCATGGCAGAAGACCACAAGTTTGGGCCACTGTCTTTGTAATTTAATTACAGTCCTATTCCGTGCCTCAATGGCACTGCAAACACTGTAAGACTGGGCAGGACCCGAATGAACAGATGGAGACAGAGGGGCGGAGTAAAGAGAAGGGCACGCCCCCCCACACATGCGCACCTGTTTCTCCCAGAAGGCCGTCATGAGGCGCATTGCCACGGCTCTCAGCTTGGGGGCACTGGACAGCATCTGCATGGCCTGCAGCAGCTGAGGAACACAGAACTGACCCAGTACGGGGGAAGACGTTAGCGCAGCCCCCGACTGGCCCTTTAACAACAAGCCACGCCCGCAAAATGCCCAAGACCAATCAGAAACCATGCCAGCAAAAAGAGGAGCCAAATCTCAAGTGTCACTGAATATCTGCGCATTATCACATCCTTAAACAGATGATCTCAGGAAACGCTACTTTGTCCACCATGTGTCACAAAGCCGTTTCTGACATGACCCATTTGCTAACAGGCAAAACCTTCGGCTATTAGTACCACCGAATGAGTCATAAATATGCTAATGTACTTTGCCTCATTCATAATTTAATATTTAATGTGTGTTAATATGTAAACGTGTCAATTAAAATCCCATTGGCTCGTCAATTAGTTATTCAGACTAATGGGATCAAGATCGATTTCAGGCACATTTATTCCACTGGGATAACACGTCCCAATTCGCGAATTTCCGTAAAAGAAAGGAAGAGCAGAGGTAGCCCCGCTGCTTATCCCGTGGCGGGAAGCGGGGGCAGCGGCAGCTGAGGATGTGGAAGACACTCACCTTATGGGTGCCCAGCTTGGGCAGCGTGTACAGCACGGCGTGACACAGCGCGGGGTCAGATGCCCTGCCTAGCTTCAGCATCAGCACCAGCAGGAGGCCCGGGACCTGCCGGAGAGCCAGGACACTGAAACCCAACGTCCTCAGGGTGGTGTGAGGGGGACCAAGGCCATCGATTAGCGTGTGTGTGTGTCATGGGGGAGTGGATGGACATGGGTAGCCATGCAGAGAGCAGGAACAGCAGCTGTAAACCAGATTTCCCTACATAGTCTTGACATGTAGGTTTGTGGGACACAATATGGTATAGAAACAGGACACACAGGACCGTTAATCTATTCCTCTGCTCTCTGACTGGCTTCCTACCATTCGTTTTCCTAAACGCGGTCACCACTGGTTCCCTCAGATACACGCATGACCTACCCACAATGCTACCACCACTTGACATTTATACTAAACGATCTGCAAGCGGACCAATACAGCCACGTATGACTGCTACTCGGAGCAGCAGAGACCATGTGATCTTTTCAGGGCTGATGAGGGGCAAACGTGCAAAAGCTGGATGGCGAATCCTGTCTTGAAACATATTAACCCCATTGCTGACATGAGTAAATGACGACATAACCCAAGTTCTGAGACAGGGAGAGGAGCAACACTTCCCCATAGTGTCTCATAGGGGCGCTCTCCACCCAGCACGGACTGTACCGCATATGAATATGGCGGTAAGAGTCCCTCAATGGGACGACCAATTACTTAGAAGCAAGGTTCAGAGATTACTGTGAAGGTGGGCCAGGATAAGAGTCCCTACATATCTACTGCACTCTGAGAGTCATCAGTCTGTGCAAATCCAAATCTAACAAAGCCACTAAGGATTTTTCTGGCTCTCTTCAGGAAAACCATTTTGGCTAGACCAGGGCTCTCCAACTCCGGAGAGCTACTGTCCAGTAGCTTTTCTATCCTACCTGGCTTCTGAGGAACCGTATCTGTTCTCAGGTAAATACCAGGAACAGGTGTAGCTCATCAGAAGCCAGATGGGATAGAAAACCTAGGAGCTCTCCAAGACCAGAGTTGGAGACCTCTGGGTTAGACCAATCGGTTGGTATTTTCGGAAACCCATTCTCTCAGTTGAGGAGTACCTCAAACCATAAGCTCACCTCCCCTAGATGCACACCTGAGTACTTCAGATGCTTCTTAGAACCTCCTGCTGTTTGTCTGTTCAGTGCATCTAGCCTCCCTGTCCCTAACATCACCCAGCTAGGTGCTCACTGACACTCAACACTGAGTCCAACACTAAAATCCCAACCTACTGAGCTCCACCGACGCCAAAGGCCCAACACCGTTCATGTTTACAAGACCTGCTCTCCCTACCCCACCTGTACCACCATACTATATACATGTTCTTGTTATCCATTTATTTTGGGAGGGGTGGTGTTAGACTATTGTTCTGGGATTTATTTTTTGCATTGCAGCTAGATGACAAAAATTTCCCCCTGGGGATCTGCAAGGTTCTACCTTGTCTGGTGTTAATTTCCCTCGAGGTTTACTAGAGCTTATCTATCATCTCTACCATGCATGTATCTTACATACAGCAGCCTGGCCAGCCACCAATATGGACACACCAAATTTAAACACAATATACATTAAGAAACAGATGGCCCAATGCAGGCTCAGTGCCAGAGGGAAGTAATAAGTTGTTTTGTCAGGAACAGAGGGCTGCTGGTACGAATTTACATCAACCCCTGGTTGTCCCCTAGGGGAGGCTGTTTATTTTAAACCATTTAATGAAGCGGTTCAACTGGACTGGATCTAGTTCAGGTGGGAACAGTTCGGTAAACTGCAGCAGCGATTTGGCTCACAGGCCATGCTGTGAACTGCACGAAATATATTAAAAATGTCTGAGGCTTCATTGGGGCAAAACATTGAAAATTAAAATAGTTTAACAGTTTGCTGCTATAAAGAGTAATGTTTGTATTGTAATGATTTATTTAAAAAAAAAAACAAAAAAAACTTTACTTTTAAGTAGTTCAAGGTCTGGAACCTTCAGCTCTTAATGTGTGTGTCAGTTGTCTGTGTTGTTTGTAAAATGTGTGTCAAGATGGACGATGACTCGTCGGCTGCCAAACAAATTTACCTACGGACAGTAACAAAGCCTGAACGTATCGTTTTAATTGTCACTTTTGCTAATTGGTCCAATGGACTCCAAGGCACGGACTCCCACCAAACGAGGCAGAACCTGGCAGCTCGGCCCGCAAACAAGCGAATGAAAACGAAAACCAGCAGGCAGAACCAGCGGATCCAACAGCCCAGCGACCAATCACAGGCCGCCGCCTGGAGAGGACCTCCAAGGGGCGGGACCCCTGGAAGCCGGGGAGGGAATGTTCCGGAGAAGAGTCCCAAGCCGTGGGAGATCTGGGGCCCGGTCTGGACAGCCCCAATTCACAGAAGGACCCGCGGGCCGGCGGCTGGGCAGAGCGAGGATACATTATTCACCGCGTCTTTGATTAAAATAAAATCACCCAGCCAAGCCCATAAATAAGTCACATAATTTATCGGGGAGGGGGACGTCGGGGAGCGAGGCGGAAAGGAGGCACAAGCGAGTGATGACAGTGCCCCCATTTGCATAAAGCGCTTATCACCCTGGTCCTGTGTTGCCTAGCAACCCCAACATCTGCATGGCTAATCGTCCCAGGAGGAGCAGACGGGGGGGGGGGGGGGGGGGAATCAGCAAGTAAGTCGAGTCCTTTCTGCCTTTTCTGCTGCTTCCCAAAAATAAACGACCGGGATAGCAATGGGCAGGGACCGGCACCTGTGCGTCTCACTGGGCCCGTCACGGGGGCTTAAGGGACCTGCGTGTGCCCCCCCCCCCCCCAACAGAAAGGCCGACCCAGTGAGCGAGAGGAGCGCTCAGATTGCGGCCCGCCGGCCCACATCGCATGCAAATTGTTTTATTTATTGCGGCACGCGCCAGATCCAGGGGAACCTTCTTCCTGGGTGTTTGGAGCGATGGGGGTCATTAAGGAGCAGCCCACGAGCATTGTGGGTAGCCACCAGGCGGAGCGGCTGCCCTCGTAAAACGGCCAGGCGTCAGGACGCATACTAAACAGTCCCGGGGCTACGGGCGGCCTACATGCAAAAAAGCCTGTTTCCTGGGGGCTGAACTCCGAAAAGCCAGCCTGCCCTGATTTTTAAATTCGCTTCGGGGAAACATCAATTACTTTTAAGAATCGGCAGTAATTAGAGGGCGGAACGTGCTGGGTATGAGCTCTCAGTGATGCTGTGTACTCCCTGCCTGCTTATTACCGATTCTAAACAGGGAAACTCACACAGACGCTTCACCCTACACAGCGTTACACTAAATAACAATCCACAGTTGCTCAGTGGCAGAGCCGACCTGGCCCAGGTCAGCTCCCTGCCTAACGGCCAATCAGAGACGCCTGTCGATCTCTCACAGTCAGGCTGGCCTCTTGTCTCCAAGGCAGGCTCGGCAAACCTCAATTCGGACCCAGAAGCAGGGCTTTTTAAATACTTCAGAAAGGTGGGTGGGGGGTGGTTAGCTGTGAACCAGAAGTGCAAGGGGTCCGTAGAACCATGTGGTGAAGCATCTTCTATCAGGTCTGGGATCAATTTCCTCTTCATCTAGCTGGGCTCGTGACAGTGTCTACTAAGTGCCTCAACTGAAAGCATCACTTCAGCACCACTAACAGCTAAATACTCTGTATGGCTCTCAGGCTGCACTGCCCCATTCCAACCACACGGTGGCCCACCTGGGCTGGGTCCGCTTGGGCCACTAGGGCGACGGCATCCAGGGCCAGCCTGCAGTCGTCCCCGTTGCCGGTGGCGACGAGGTAGGCCAGGAGCAGCGCCAGGGAGTCCGGCACGCGCCGGCAGAGGAGGAGGGCGGAGCAGGCAGCACGGAGCCACCCACAGGCCGCCACCGGGTCGTGACCCAGCCGC
Source organism: Paramormyrops kingsleyae (assembly GCF_048594095.1). NCBI lineage: Eukaryota > Metazoa > Chordata > Actinopteri > Osteoglossiformes > Mormyridae > Paramormyrops > Paramormyrops kingsleyae. The sequence continues at coordinate 21,697,246 of NC_132808.1, read as the reverse complement.
CGCACCGCTACGGTGGTGGCCAGCAGCTCGCTGTACCAGGCGCACAGAGGCAGCGGCAGCCGCACGGCATCCTGGGAAGGGTAACGAGAGAGAGGGTCAATAACAAGTAAACAAATACAAATTCACAAAAGACCCACGTAGTCGCCAAGCATTCCCGTTAAGAATCTGTCGGCATGGCGACAGGCCAGGACTGAAACGTGTGCAGAGGTTCGGAATTAACGGCCAGACACATGTCTGCTTTAGCTGGAATTCCAGCAGGAAGCGGTGGGGGGGGATGTGCCGGTTTCGGGACATCTGAACACATCCACACCTGCAAAGGGGGGGGGAGCAGATTACACTCACCTCCTTGGAGACCCTGGTCGGCTTCTGCACAGCCTGCAAGAGTGAGCGGGCCAACTGCTGGTTCTGAGCCCGAGTCTCGGGGTTGGTCAGGGCCTCCGTCAGCACAGAGCAGGACAGAACTTCCAGCAGGGGGAGCAACAGCACCGGGGCCAGCGATGGGCACATCTCCGCATCAGGGGAGACCACCTTCGAGGCTGAAGGGGCGACACATTCAGCAGGCGTGTTTACCAAGGTCAGGACAGATCTGGTCAATAAAATGCTTCAAAGTAAACCGGCCAATCAAATCCACTCAGATGTGAAATCAACCGTCCAATCGAAACGGATTCTCCGTACCCAGGGTAAGAATGGCTGTCTGCTGAATCGCGGGAGCTTTCATCAGCAGCAGGGCGACTCCCACAATCACCTGCTCCGTCGGAAACGCCTGCAGAGGCGGGAAGGAAATGAGGAATTTAGGATAGTTAAGATTACGGGATGCGGATTAAGTCCCCCAAGACGGGGGAATAGGGACGGACAACTGCTTCAGCAACCCAGCCAAAGATATGAAACAACAGTCGAACTGCTTCCTATACATTCACTCTCCAGAAACCCAGAAGCAAACCTGAGTAACTTCATACCCATAATCCTCTGATGGTTCCATATCCCTTTATGAACAAATGAATGGAGATATACTGCAAGTACAACATGCCAGAGTCTCCATGGTTACCTGGGTATGTTACTGGTCTATGGCAGTCAAGGATGAAGGGCATAGGGACCAAATCAGCCCCCCCCCCAGTCCATAGTTGATCCTGTGTCCCTGCATTAGTGGGAGGGGCCTCCCCTAACTCCAGTCTGGCACTGGGGGCTCCTGGCTTAACCCCCTGAGACCTCACACATTCATTTATGTCCATTGTAGTGGACATTTTATTTTTGCATATATCTTTTCACTGATGTAAGGAAACATATTTATTCCTGTTGTACACTAAAGAAGACATGCTGTGAAATTAAAAATAAAAATAAATTTGAAAAAAGATGTCTTATTTCCTCCAAAGACACAGAAAATCACAATTAACCTAAAGATGAAGGACACTTTTTTCCTTGGGAGGTTAAGAAAGCTGGTTTTTGTGTTTTTATCTTTTATCTACCCTAAATGGATAACAGCAATATATTGTAAATGTGCATTTTTACAACTTTTTTGTGATTATTTATCCTTCACTGAACCATGTTAAAGGCCCCAGAGAACAGGAGCCATGTTTAAAAACCAGCATCCCCCCCCGGCACCATCACGGCGAGGACTGCCCCCCCCCCCCACCCCACAGAGTGACTTGGCCGCAAACCTCCTCCCAGCTGCTGCAGCTGCCACAGTCTGTCTGCCCCCCCCACCCAGGACCAGAGGGACTTGCCTTGGAGCAGGCCGGCAGGAGCCGCTGGATTAGGCGCAGGAGGGGGCTGCAGTCGCCCCCCAGCTCCAGACAGAGGTGACAGGCACAGAGCAGCTGAAGGGCCAGCTGGGCACACTGGGGGCCCCACCCCCCCTCGCTGGTGAGCAGCGTGGGGCACAGAGCCTCTACGAACTGGCTCAGCTCCAGCACAGCTGTGATGCTGTCCACCTGCATGAAGGGGGGGCACCATTAAAACACACACGCACGCACATGTCGGGTATACCTACCCTTATGGGGACAGCTCATTCACTTCTATGGGAAAAATGCTAACGCTAACCAAGACGACCTTAACCCCCACCCAGCCCTAACCATAACCATAAGTAACCAAGCAAAATACAGTGGTACCTCGATTCTCAAACTCATTAGAACTCAAATTTCTTAAAAGTCGAACCAACCAGTTCGAAAAAAAATTACCTAGAGCTGGATCTGAATCTCAGAAGTCAAACCGTGAACGCCGACCTAAGATAACTTGTATGCCCGGGGAAATGAGTCACGCAGCACGTCTCTCAGCGGAAACAAAGGGTAAAGCTTCAGTCTCAGGCTCGCATTCGCTGTGATAGCATCGTGCATGTTTACACTGGCTGAATAGATATATTTAGACAGTAAAAATACATTTAGACAATGATAGACAGTAACAGTATTATTATTATATAATAAAATACATTTAAAAATAAAGATTTCTTATTCATTATTTTAATATTAATAATAAACCATTAATACGTTTAATTATAATAATATTGTTGTGCCGAGCGAGGACGGAACGGAGACAAAGGCGCAGACGTCAGCGTATCGGGGAATAAGGGGTTTAATTACAGGTAAGGCAGGCAAAACGCAGACCGACAATACAATGACCGGACTGGGGAAACAAACTGAAACGCAGACGAAATACAGAGGGCTAATGAAAACAACCAGAAACAGCTGATCACATGGGGATTCCACACAGGGTTAACGAGGGGGCGTGGCACACGGAAGGAGCGGACGATCGGGGCAGGACACATTGTTTGGATACATTTATTTTCTTACTTTACAAATTACTGTTTTGATAAATGTGCTTAGATGTATTTAGTACAGTATATGTTCTTCTTGTTTTATCCGGTTCATTTTGGGTTTAGATGCTAAAAAAAAAAAAAAAAAAATGGTTTTCCATTATTTCTTATGGGGAAAATTCGATCACAACTCTAACTTTTTAGGATTTGATCCGGAGTTCTGAACAGATTAAATTCGAGTTCTGAGGTACCACTGTACAAGAGTTTTTTCATTTTTAGTTTCATAGCAGTCACCGATATTTATAAAAAAGAAAAAGAAACAGATATGCACACTCACACACACACACACACACACACACACAGCACCTGCATGTGTGGCACAAGCTCCAGCAGGCAGAGGATGACTGCGCCGGTCACAGGTGCCATTTGGGACTCCGCCGCCTCCTCCCTTGGGTCGGCGTCCTCGCCCCCTTCGCGGTCCCGGTCCGGCAGCAGCGCCCTGAGGAGGCCGAGCCTCAGGAGAGCATGCTCGGGCGCCCGCAGCGTGCCACAGTACAGGAAGCGCAGGAAGGGCACCAGCATGGCGACGTAAGCCGGCTTCCTCCTGCAGGGGGGCCACCACGGAAACCCGGTTGCTAAGCAGCGGCCAGAACGCTTTAAAAAATTCACTCTTAGCCCATTTTAACAGCTGGATATTCAGGCTTAGTGCCTTACCCACAGGAACAATAACCAGAGCCACCTCTGTGTGCAGGACCCCCCCCCCCCACAGCCCCCCACTCCCCTGTTGCAAGTCGGGTTCCTTAACCGTTGTGACGCCAAATTCTCTACGAGGTACGAGGCTGTTAACCGCCATTTTAATCCGCATGAAATGGCACAGCGACCGAAGGAAGTCTGGTGGGGAATAAGTGTGAGGGGAGCAAAGCACTATGGGATAGATCAGACCTCCCATCAAGCGGTCGGCCACATGGACGATGTGGTCGATCAGACCCATCAACCATAGCGCCGTGCCACGCGGTGACCGGGAGCCGTGAAGGGAGGGCGTTGGCTTCAAAGGGGCCCCACCGACCACCGGTACGGAGCCCATGGGGCCCGCGGGGCCCGGCCTACCTGAGTGCAGCCCGCCGGACAAAGTCGTCGAGTTCCTGTAGCAGACAGGGCCAGCAGTCAGGACGGTTCTCCAGCACGGTGATGAAGGGATGCGGGGGGTTCCTGTAATGAGACGGTCACACGCTCACATCTGCGGCCTGGGCAGGAGAGCTGGGAAAACCGGTCAGGAGGGAGGGGGGCGACGGTGGAAGCGGGGGTCAGGAGAAAGGCCAGCCGGTCACACCCCACCTGAGGGTGGCGTGACGGGTCACCTGTGGACACTGCTGTTTACCCTCCGTCTGGCGTGTGGAGGGGGCTTCCGGGGTGGGGGTGTTTACAAAAGGGGGGGGGGGGGACTTAGGATGATTCCAAGGGCCCCCGAAGTGACAGGGAGCCTAAAAAATTTTTTTTTTTTTACAATAAGCTTTCATAAGGCCTAAAATCTCAAGGTATCAAGGTTGGAGGCCCCTCATCTTCAGGCCATGCAAGGAGCCAAAGCGAAAGGTAACCATGGAGTGTGGGGACAGAAAGGACCCCCATTTGGCCAGCACGGACCCCTCTGGGCCCCCCGGCATCCATATGCCATCAGATTTCTGGGGGGGGGGGTTAAAAAAAATAATAATAATAGAAAATAAATCACAGACTACGGATGTTCCTGAAAAGGGAAGTAAAGTCCTCTGATTCTTTCGGAGCGACCCCGCTGTCAGTTTCACACACAATGCCACCTCCCCACACCCCGCCCCCCACCCCCTCAAATCTCTCTGGCCATCTCTCTCCTCAAATTTCCCACCACAAGCAGAAGCCTGGTCACCATCCATCACACCACCCCACCCAAGCCAAACACCTAACCGCTCTCCAGACAAAGCCAGCCCAGAGTCTAACAGCCTGACCCTGCTCTGGGGTTCAATGGCAAGTTCAGGAAGCAAAGGTGGGTGCACCTTGGGTTGGGGGGGGGAGTAGGGGGGCATATCTATGGTCGTCTGCAATCAGCCTCAGACTTAGAGGCAGGCTGAACCACATCTGTGGCACATAAGTGTTTCCCAGGGGACAGATGCAGTTATCAAACATTTGTATGACATTGACAGTATACAGCTCCATGGGCTGAAAGTGACCCCACCCCCCACCCCCTACCCCAACCTATGTCACCCCTCCAAGGCAAACACACAAAGCTGTTTCCCACCAAAACCACAACTGCTGTAAAAAAAAAGGACCACTTTACATCATAAACCTTAAGGAAAAATCTGCCAAAAACAAAGAACCTTAACTATTTTTTTTAACTGCTAGGACACCAGTATGTCACAGACACCCACCAGGTGGAGCCCCTATTGTCACCAGCCCGGGAGAGGAATGCAACCCCTCCAGATGTCTTATACCTGATTGCAGTAACTTGAAACTTAGCAAGATGTTTTTTTTTTTAATTAAATGCATATCTGTCCTGGAAGGCTGACATCGGAACAAACAAACAAATTTCACCCAGGATTTCTCTGTTAGTTGGGTTAACTTAAGCTAGAAGTCATGGTTGTCCAATAGGAGTTTAGGTAAGGAGTATTCCTACTGGATAATCATGACTGTACCTGCACCCACCCCCAATTCCTCACCAGCAACACCTGACCTTGTGGGGGGGGGGGGGGGGCTTACCCTGAGTTTAACTTCTGCACCTCTGGGAACTGGTTTCCACCAGAGAGCCGGTGATTCGATTTAGCGAAGTCTCCAAAAAGAACTGCTGCTTCATTTTGGGAGGGTCAGGGAATAGATAAAGAACAAAACCGGGACAGGTGCCCCCCCCCACACACACACACACCACATCCTGGCCCCATGACATGGCCATGACCCCCTTCTCAGTTGGGAGGGGTATACTTCTCGCTGGAATCGAGTTTTCTGCGCCACAAAATTAAATCAGGCCGAGGTCTTTATCGCTCATCTGCGGAGACCGATATCTGCATATCAGTCAAATGTAACGTTTATCACCATTGCCAGTCTCCTGTGATCCTGAGGCAGCCAATCGGGAGGAGAGCTCATCGGCCAATCGAAGGGCCTTTTGACCTCTCAGATCAATGAATACCCCAATCTGGGCGAGTTTGATTTCACGGTCATGGTAAATTGCCTTAATGTGAAGCATTTCTAAGCGTTTTTAATATGTGATGCAGAACATACCTCCAGGAAACTCCCTTCCATAACAAATACCCATAAAAGTGGTGCAATTTTTTAAAAAGATGAAAGCAGACACTGAACAGCACCCTTTATCATTTAAACATGCATCTACTGCACATAAGAAACGAATTAAGCAGACAATGACCCTCATTTGAAATTTTTCCAATACCACTCTGTCCTAGTACACAAAATACTTTTTTTTATTCCTTATCACGCCATTCTGATCTTGTATCTGTTCTTCTGACCAGATCGCAATTAAAGCCTGGATCTCTTCATTTGTCCACGCATCCATTACTTTTTTGTCTTTTACTCTGTTAAGCTTCGATTTCTGCTGTATTGTGTTTCAGCGGCTGGCTATTTGCATAACCAATCAACAAAGGAAGAGTTTCAAGTCCCACCCCAAAGTACTGAAGAACCAAAGTAGTACCCCAGCTTGGCACTTTCGGTATTGGAACCTTGGGTACTGGTGCTCGACCGGAAGTCTATGGAAAAGGGAAAGTGCCAAATGTACGGTACCTGGTACGGTGGAAATGTGCCTTAAACTGGTTCCTTGATGGCTGTATGCTTGTGATCAATGACTTTTATGTCGCACTGGACTAAAGTGTCTGCTGAGTAAACGGAAATGTACTTGTGGGGGGGGGGGGGGCGGCAACCCACCTGATGGAGTACGGACAGGTGAAGGCATCTCCTCCCGAGTCCTGCTCCACCTGGATCTGCATCAGCTTACTCAGCACCTTGATCAGCCCCTGTACGTTCCTGTGCAGATACGAGATCATCTCAATGAAGGCCCAATCTCCACCAAGTCTACCTAAATAACATTTCCAGCCGGGACTGGGAATTAACGATTCAGGACGTCCCACCACGTCAAGTTATTGCACACACGCTCAGATTGTCACATTGATCAGTTCCTGAAGATCAGTGGTTCTCAATCCTGCTGTGTCCCACAATTTCCTTTCGGATAAATAAAGCATCCATCCATCCATCAGCCTACTCGTAGTTTTAGGGCACCAAAGCTTTTTCCTTTTCCTTTGTTCTCATATTTATGCAGAACGACTTCAGCATTTCCCTTCAGACCAAAGGTTGACCTGCTCCGCACCACAAATCCCTTGGGAGGCCTGACAGTCTCTAGTGTAGATGGACCAGATTGTGACAACACAGTGATACAGCGAAGCTGACAAGGTCACCGCAGAGTCACTCTCCTGGGTAAGCATCACTCTTCCCGGAAGAATGTCTGAGCCCCAGCCAAGGCGCTGTTCCATTCAGGAGACAGGATTCACGGTTTGGTTAATCCTGCTGTCACTTGAAGCAACAGGAGTATGAATTAAGATGGACAGACATGTTGTAGTTTTGCATATACAGAGGCGGGGCCAGAGAGGAACTGAAAGATGATTGGCTCCCGGAGTGCCTCCTCCCGTCACTCAACAATTCAAAACATTTCATTGGCTAATAAGGCAGGCCCCTCTGTATGAATTATCACCCCTCTTGTGCACTGCACCTTTTAAAAAAATAAATAAAATCCCAGAATCTCCCCCGGGCCCATGCCATGAACAGCATTTAGGAGCTGTTGTCATCCTCTCCTGCGACCCACGAAAGGCCACCCACAAACGCCGGCATGGGATGGAATTCTGGGACGACTCTGGGTTCACACAGAAGTTTCTCCTAATTACGCACCAGGCTATAAATTAAACAACATCTCTAGAGATAATAATATATTTTGAGGGCGATAGAGAATCCACATAACAGAGGATGCAGCCGGAATGTTAAACACAGTCTATTTCCATTACCGATTAAGAGCTCCCGATTCCGGAAGATAAAGCGCCACTTTTCCGAGCCACTGAACACGCTCCCAGAGCGGGAACGCAAATTAGCCCTAGGAGCGGCGTATACCACAGCGGCATGAAAACTGCAGCAAAGCGCCTAAATTAGGAAACCAAGCGTGGCCACTCGTACACACCTTGTTTCATTAGACGGGCCCAGAACACATGGGCATAGATGTTTCCGGAACCAGCAGTGCCCTCTGACCTTCGGTACGAACAAAACTCGAACGTGAAGAACGGATCAGGCAGGGTGTGAGAGGCGCCCCCCTCCCGACCCCTGACAAGGTGTAACGCTTTATAAATCAATTGTGTGTGTCAGTGCGGGAATGAGCCTACTTTAATCTCCAACACTTTCATCCACACGGTGGGGTGGGGGGGTTCCTCACACTCCCCACACCCCCCCCCCCACCCAGTCTCTGAACCTACGATTATATTTAACCACTGAACACGTCGCTTTACAGGGCCACAGGCATCACGTAAATCCCCGCGGTACATTTGGGAGCTGCTTTCATGTTCATATTTACACCCCCGTGGGACGCGCTGGTGTACGTGTACACGCACACACACACACACACACACGCACACACACCGATGATTCTCACTGCACCCGTGCCTTTACAGGAAAACAACCGCCTAAGGTATTAGCATGAGTCGAGAAGCTGCGCCGACAATCTCACAAACCGTGGGATAAACGCCCTGCGCCGACTAACTGGGAGCAGAATGGGAGACTTGACTCTCGGAGTCTGGAGAGTGGAGTGCAGGTTTGGGGAGGGGACGTTTAGCCCCCAGCCACACAGAATCGCACAGCCGCCCCCTGCCGTGACCCAAAGAACGATTCAGATCAATCCGCACCATAAATAACAACCGTACATCTATTCACAGCCAAAAAGGTAAAGAAGAAAAAGAAGTGATTTGCGAGTGATCGAGATTAGATTTAAACCGTGGTGCTTACAGGCAGAAAGCAGCTTGTTGTGGGCATGTAGGTTACAGTAGTAGTACAGTAGGGGGGGATAGAGGAATATATACAGGATGCACGAGGACACATGGACCAGGGAGTGGTCATAGGGTCGAGTCCCTGCAGCAACATGAAGATCCTTAAAGGCCCGAAACATGCAATGTTGCTGATGTTAAGGATCGCATGGATTTTGGTGGGGTGCAGGGAGCAGAGGGGGGGGGGGGTAGGGTGGTAGAATGACATCCCACGGAGACTCCTGGATGAATCCTGGAAGCCTGGTGGCTAAAAGGAGGCTTAAATGGGACCTTATCCTGAACCAGTACATACCACTGAGAAATGTAGGCAGACCTGTCAGATGTTCCAAGAACTCTCAGGAGTGGGGATTACCTGTTATATGCTGGGAGGCGGGGGGGGGGGCTTCTCCATGGTTACCTGGGACAATACAGTTGAGGCCGGCCTATATATCACCAAGAGCAAGCTAAGCTGCCAGATAACGGTGCGGGAGAAGTCAGCGGGGGCAACACAATAAAATTTATTATAACACATGGAGAATAATGCTGGGGGGGGGGGGCGTAGACACCCAGTTAGGACGTGGGTGACGGCCTCTCCCAGAACCACACCGATGGCACGGGCCACGAATGAACGAGTCCTCCGGTTCATCTGCTTCTGACCCAGGACAGTGACTGTAATCCAGAAGGTCGTCGGTTCACATCCCAGGTTGGGCAGAATCATTTCACCTTTGGCCCCCAAGTAAGGCCCTTATCCCCCCCCCCCCCCCACAACTGCTCCAGGGACTGTGCAGCCCCGCTCTCTCAAAAATCTATGCTGCTTCGGATAGAAGCATCTGCTGAATAAGTTAAACGGGACCTGTTCATATTCAGCGGCAGGGGTGAAAAAAACAAGTGATGAGATTGTCAGCTGGGTTGTGGGGAGGCGAAACTCTCACGACGGACACAAGGGGAGGATTTAAAGGCCGACCTACAGAAAGCAGGAGGCCAGGCAGAGCTGGGAGGGTGCGAGTACCTGGCAGAGGGTACGAGGTTGAGCACGCCGGCAAGCACCAGCTGCGGGTCGGCGTGGCCCTGCTCCACCAGCAGCACCAGGGCGTCGCAGCAGGCCGAGCGGACGACCCCAGCCTCGCCTGAGCAGTGCTCCCACAGGGACTCCCACAGCGGGCTCTGAAAGAACAGGGAGCGCGGGGGTCAGCCAGCTAGCCAGAGGGGGCTAATGCTGTCCCATAGCTCAACAAGGAGAGCATGGGTGTGGGTTTGAATCCCAAGAAGCACACATAAATTGTAACACTTCCCTCTACTGTGCCTTGCTTTGGATATAAGTGTCAGATAAACGTAATGCAGCCGTGGCCCCGGGGGGAAGGCCGAGCGGGGTGGTGGCCCCGGGGGGAAGGCCGAGCGGGGTGGTGGCCCCGGGGAGAAGGCCGAGCGGGGTGGTGGCCCCGGGGCGACCTGTGCGTGCATTCGGGGGGGAGCCTATCGAGTTCCACACCGTGGGCGAGACAGGCGCTGCTGTGCTCTTTGCTGGTGGACAGGCTGACATCATCTCCACGACGTGCCCCGCTAATTAACAGCTCTGCCTTCAGTCGCACACATGGTTCACTCTTTTTCTCACGCCGTTTGTACGGCGGGTTCATTTCCGAACTCCGAGCAACCTGAACTTATCTCTGCGAGTCAGCAGATGGCCCAGTACGCATAACACCCACCTGATTGGACGACGGGACGAACTTCTCATTGTGGCCTTTCTCTTTGAGCACCCCGGCCAGCAGGCTCCTCACCGCCTGTTGACGCAAACAGGAATGTGGGATTCTTCCCGCTTTTGTCAGGGATGGGGGGGCGGAGGGAATGGGGCTCAATTCAAAATGAAATGAAAGACAGACAGAGAGAGAGACATGGAGCCAGCATATTACCTGGGCCTGCACGAGGGGGCTGGGGAACTCGAATCCGTTCTTCCAGCCGTCAGCCATCTCAGCGTGGCATCGCAGGCAGGATTTCGGGCTGCGGACGGGACGTTAAAGGCAGGGGGTGAGCGCTGCGCCTCGGCGGGTTCCGGCACTTTCCGAGCACCATTGTCGCTGCTGTAATCGGCTGTGGCCTGAAGAGACGCCTGTCCGCCACACGGCCAGCATAGCAACTGCAATCACCTGCTCTGGATTGTCACTACCACCGTGTGTGTGCGTGTGTGTGCGTGCACGCACAGATGTGTCTGCGTGTGTGCATGGAAGTGTCTGTGTCTGCGTGTGTGCATGGATACCAGGGTGCACGGAAAAATGATAACCCTTCTGTGTACTGTAAGTTGCTTTGGATAAAAGTGCAAGATAGATGAATAAAAAACTAAAATGGAAACACACCTTCTGGAATAGAAGTACCAAGGTTCCATCAGGTCTGCATACTCTAGCTTTACCGAAAAGCATCCTGGGACACAAAGCGTTCATATCATTCTATTTCCCAGCATCCTCTTCTCCCATTAGGGTCACAGTGACACAGAGTCTGCATTGATGGCTGCAGGGGACACGGCAGGGCACTCTGTCATGGTTAACAGTGTAACAAAGTAGCACTCCACTCTGCCACATGTGACCTCCGAAAGCACATGTCAGCAAGCCCACACAGTGCCACCGTGGTGTCACCAAAGCCGCCGGCTCGCAACTAGGGGAAAACCTCACCTTCCCCAGTGGACAGTACGGCTTTTAGGTCAGGCGGGACAGACGGGCTCGGAGAATTATACACACTGATCGCCGAAACTGTCAATCTGCAGTGGTACGGGCAGTGCTTCCCGACCCGGTCCTTGGGGACCCCCAATCGGTCCACGTTTTTGCTCCCTATCTGACAGTCTACATTTAGGGAGTCGGGAGGGAGCAAAAACGTGGACCGTCTGAGGATCCCCAAGGACCGGGCTGAGAAACACTAGGTTAGTGATAGGAGAAGCAGCATGTAGGGCTGCTGAGTGCTGACCAGCCCTGCCTGGTTCCACCCAGCGACACCCAGTAAGGTAACTGGTGGCCTGCAGGTAAAAGATAAGATAATACTTGACTGATCGCAGAGTTTAGAAACCTCATGTCTCAGTACTTATTTAAAGTTTCTATTGGTGCTTTTCCACTGGCATACAGGAACTGAGCCCGAGCCGTCCCGCGAACAGAGACTAGTTACAGTGCAGTTCCAGCTCGCTTTGGTTTTCCACTGCAGAGGGGTCGGCTTGGTAAAGGGTTTGCTGGGTTTGGAGAGCGACAGTGACGTGAAACCCAAGAGACGCTTATTTACTGTTCACACGGTGCACATCATAATTTATTATCTGCTAATTTCCACAAGCACGTCTGTGAGAATCGGCATCTTATGTTAGCATCAAACGCTAACAGAATTACCATTTGCTTGCATGAATTTGCACTATAAATCCATTCTGCTCAGCCGTTCTATAGTACTTTTTTAAGCAAGTGGATGTAAATTTTCAAGTTCCGCACTGTCAGGAATGCATCAGTACACTGAAATGTGTGATACTACTAATAATGAATAATATAAAGAATATGACTTTTTTCCTTCAGATAATCCATGCATATTGTGGCAGAACACCAGTGTCTCCCTGCATTTCGGCCAATCAGACGGCAGTGACGCATCCAGCTGAGTTTGGTCACGCTTTTGGCCATAAAAACAAGCAGAGTCATGTCAGCGCGGATACGGCTCAGATAATTTACAACGGAGACCCGTCAGTTCATTGTACGGCTGGGTTCTTGGTGGCAGAGGAAAACCCCAACAGGACTACAAGAGATTAGATCCAGATCATGTCGTGTGTGACTCAACAGGTTGGGACAGTGTGACTGGAATGTTGCTGGTTCAAGTCCCAGAGTCAGCAGAGTCACCCCTGAGTAAGGGCCTTAACCTCCAGGAACTGACTCTGCCTTCTCAACTGGACATCACTCTGGATAAAAGCGATTAATATAGAAATGTACGTATACATTTGTATGTAACAAAGCTGACAATTCCTAAAAAAAAAAAAAACAGTTTTCTCTTTTTAAACTAGTTGTCTATAATCAAATTCTTATCAAAATAATATGTGGATAAAAGAGAAAAAAAAAAATCCAAATTTACCAAACAGAGCCCGGTGCCAAAGCCAAAGCTTGAGGAAGGAGTACTTCACGAGAGATAGAATAAAAAATTCAATACTATAAAGCCATAATGTACTGATATAGGCTGTTATCGTGAAAGGAAATGACCACCCACTCCTCTACATGTCCCTGTCGTTGGCCAGAGATAGAAGCTAACATGCTACCAGCCTTTCATTCCTTATCACCGCGGTCCAGGCGAAGCGCCACGCCCCCCACCCCGAGAACCGCGCTCTGCCATTCGCTGGTGGCGGTGGACACTCCTGTCAATCATCAAGTTATCTTTAGGGCCGATTCCTCTCCACGCCTAAAAAGGCAACAGTAAGCGGAGAAAAAAAAAATACTGTAAAGCCTGTCTGTTTTACTCTTCGCTCAATTTTCAGGAAATCAAAAAAAAAAAAAAAAACAAACAGCCTGTTTACTCATGTAGTATGTTAACAGGGCTTTTAAAACAGCTGCTTGTAAAAAATATGCATGGTTGTCAAGGAAACCTGTGGCATGCACGCACACACACACACACAAAAGGATCAGATTTAATGAAAACAAATGCAAGTCAATCAATAATGCACTGGATGTTGGGGGTGGGGGGGGTATCATCACCTGCTCCAGAAAACCCTTCTTTCATACTGGAAACTAAGCCCTAAATAGCCAAACAGAAAACCTACATGTGCTGAGGAGGCCCAAATAAATTTATGCTAAATTAATTATTGATAAGTCACCTGGGGAGGCCCGGGGTGGCGGGTTCCGACGTTCTGCCTCTCGGGTTCCGCTTTTAGGTATGACAATGTGGGGAAGTCGGGCATAGCAGCTGTCATGCGGGCAGGGCCGGCACGGCGCCAAGGCAGATTAACATGTGCTGGGTCACTCTAAACGGGGAGTGTGATAGACAGCGCACGCCCACTGCCTGTCACACCCCAACCCCCCCACCCCCACCCCCACCCAGACACAGAGAGAAGCACACGCGATCAGAGCCGGTAAGACACAGGCTGCCGTTCGGCCCACCGGCACTGCAGCCCTTGCAGCCTCCTGTGACAGCTCGCCTGCCCCACGGTGTGACCACAGAAGTGCCTGCGGGGCCTCGGACAAGGTAAGGCCGCCTCACGCAGCCAGGGGGGGTCCGCTGGAGGGCTGACATTCTCTTATCATTTAGGAAACATTCCAACAGCACTGAAATTCTCATAAATTAAAAAAGTTGAATAATTGTGTTCTAAAAAAAAAATGCTTATTGTACTGTGACAATATATCCAGGGAGACTTGTAAACTTTGGGAGGCAAGAATGTTAAAATCAACAGCGATAAATGTTGCTTCAGTGCTGCTCAACCACACAGAATCCTAAGTGTTGTACTTTTTCCCATTCAAACTTTACATTTGCAAGGGAACTGATTTGGAAGAGAATGTCACCACTTCTGTTTGGACAGTCGGGCTTACAGTGCGTTAATTACATGAGACAATGAATGGTACGGGTTCCCAGAGGTTGTGTAATGCACATTAATATTGTGCATATTAACATGCTGTTGCTGTGCTTGTACCACGCTTTGTCAGCACAACAGGTAAATTAAAATATTCCGGAGGATTCTATGAAGGTGTGCAGCTGAGCTCTGGTCTGTTTTGTCTGACTAACAATGCATCATTGATGCGATTATCCGTGCCATTACAATGAGCATAGCTGCGTTAAACATATGCGGATAACAGTATCGGTGAACATATCCGGTGATTGTAAACAGCATTTCATACTCTTTCGCTGTCAGGGCTAACGGTACTATAACGGTAGTTATAAGCACGTATAATCATATTTGCATTATGAAAACTAAACTATGTCTGATACTTGGATTCAGAGAGACAGCAAGCAGCTGCCATTAAACAGGTTTTATACAAGCAATTAAAAGGTACTACCTATGCAATATAGGACTCCACTGTAACTACAAACAAAATGCGACTAACTTTAATCAAATCTGAAAGGAAAGAACTTTAGCTGGCTGGAGTTAGTTCTACAGAAAGTTAGTTAGCCTTAGCTAATTCATCTTTTCACCTATGGGAGATGCCAAAAATGCGCAAATTGCTCTTCTCACAGGCAATAGTGAAACGTGAAACAAGTTATATTTTGTAAACCCCAACAAAACAGCCTGCGAAAGGATCAAAATGTAGCTTTACTTACTCGTAAAAGACTATCAGAGACAGCACCTCCAAGCCAACGTCGCACAGCGTGTACTGCCGTACGGAAACTCGATAGGCTCAAACTTCCCAAAAGCAGCGAGAATTACGTGTTTGCTTTCTTTTGATCGCTAGAGCAATACTGCTTGATTTCTAAACTAATTTAATACAGTTTGATGTTTTATAATCAAACAATTTACATATATATCAGATCTGGGACGTTTGTGGAATACAATTTATATAATATAAATTATGTATTTAAAACAGTTTGTTAATATATTTTTACGTTTTATTTTGAATAGTTGCCATTTTTAAACAAATACTGAAATGACTAATAAATTCAGTTCCCTACGGTTATATATTATTGTTTTAGTTAATAAACCGCTTATAGCTCTGTTTTTCCCTTAATGCTTATTGTGTTAATTAAAGCACTAAAATGTCTCACAGTTTCCTGATAGATGCAGGCCATGGCATGCGGAGTGATATGTTCTCATCAGCTGTCCTACTTTTGATGAGAGGGGAAGTTGAATGTTTAGCATTTCCGTTGTTGACAATGCACCCCCGATAATGCACGATGACGTTTGTTAATCCATGTTGGGTTATCTAAGTAAAATATAAAAATTCAGAACACCGTGTCAGTGCCATTCAGGCTACAACGATTCGCTATAATACTTTGAACAAACACCAGAACGTAAGGGCGTAACGAAAGACCCGTATGCTGCTACAATTTAAACTTTGGCTACACGCCATAAAATTACCATCTAGTAGTATTGAAAATACTAGAATCTAAAAAAAAATTATATTTTCCTAATTTAAACTCATACAATCATTCATCCATCTACATCCTGATTTTCTTGGTGTGAGTTGCTCTCCTCATATATGAATGTTCAAGGAGAAAAAAATAAAATAAAATCAACCCTATATAATTATTGCTCAAATAAATTATCACCAAATCTTATTGTGGCAAAAAGTGGAAATCTCAAAACATAGTGATTATCTGTCGATTAAGCTCAATGTAGAGAGAATGATTTGCATTAAACATGATAATTTATCAACGTTTATTTTAAATTGTAAAGACGTAACTAACAATCATGGGACCAAACCCATATTGCAGCTCATTTTTATGAATATTTTACACATATTCCAATAGAAAACATGTTCAAAATGCTAAAGCTTAAGCTTCATATATAGTACAGGGTCGTTGTGGCAGCACAGGTCACAAGATAGGGCAATGCTTCTCAACTCAGTCCTCATGGACCCTGAGGAGTCCACATTTTTGCTCCCTCCTAGCTTCCAGTCAATCAAGAACTCCAAATACCCGAGTCAGGTGTACTAGGTGCTGGGTGAGAGCAAAAACGTGGACTGTCTCAGGGTCCATGAGGACTGGGTTGAGAATGACTGAAATAGGTGACACTCTGATGGGATGCCAGCCGCATTTTAAATGTATAAGCATGCAAACTGCCAGATATCACTCTGCTTCTTCAGAGCATTGCATATTCATCTTGTATAGCTGCAGTGAATAAAACTGAATTTTACCCATGCAAATTGACATGAAATGTGCCTTGTCAAAAATGCGTCGCCTTACCAAAGCATCCGTGTTTTTTGGCCACAGAATTGCAACTAACTAGATTTTCTTTTATTCGTCACGCCCTTCCTGTAAACTGTAGACAGCACAGTGCAAGAAAATCCCAGGAGGGTGACTGTTTCTGCTGCTGGAACCACCACGTCTGGCACCAGCAATCACACCACATTCAAAAATCGCTTAGGGAGGCGTCTGAGGCATTGCATTGCTTAGTCAAACGGTTACTGAACCTCTTGACCCCATCTGCATGTTGTATGCGTTTGCTTGCAGGCACGCGATTGGCTGTTAGTAGGAGCAGACTGTTTGCATTAGCTGGCAGGTGTGCCTAATAAACTGATCATGGAGTGCGTGTATGTATGTATTTAATAAACATTGGACAGCTTATTGGGTAGCACTTTTGGCTCACACCTCCAAGATTGGGGGTTTGAATCCCTCCTCTGCTCTGCGTGTGGTGTTTACGTGTTCTCTCCGTGTCATTTAGGTTTCCCTTGGGCACTCGGATTTCCTGTCACAGTTCAGAGACAGACAGCAATACTGTCATCTTTAAATTACATGTAGTGTGTCTGTGTATGTGCCCTGTAGCGCATCAGTATGTCTGTGTATGTGCCCTGTAGCGCAGGAATGTGTCTGTGTATATGCCCTGTAATGTTTGAGTGTGTCTATGTATGTGCCCTGTAGCGCACGAGTATGTCTGTGCGTGTGCCCTGTAGCGCATCAATGTGTTTGTGTATGTGCCCTGTACCATACGAGTGTGTCTGTGTCCTGTCCAGAATGAATGGCTGGATGCTGAATTGATAGAATAAATAATTGGGCAATATGATGCACTATTATAGGAGGTTAAGCTCTACTCTATTATTCCTACAATAAACAAAAGACTTGACAGAACAATTAAATGTTAAAAATCCCTATCAACTTTGATTCTGCAAATGAGCTATAGCAGGGCAAAAATCTACAATATTTAAAGTAATTTCTAATCCGCATATCAATATTATAATGGATGAGGAAATAAAATCAATAGGAATTAGTCCCTGTCAACAGTGAACATCGCCAGCCCGAATTCAAATCAACAGCTAGATAACACTTCAAGAGTTCGTTTTACGCGTTGCAGCGAGCAGTGTCATGTGTCCATCTCCAACGTGCCAGCTGCTAGCCGAACTCCTATCGGTCGTGTTGGGTTACCTTAGTACTGTCAAAGTACACTTCACTTCATCCGTTAACTGATCTGTGAGCCATTGATCGGTGGATGGTGAACATGTCCGAACCGGTTTATTTTAGAATTGTGGGAAAAAAAAGTTTTTTTTTTTCTTCTTTGGAACAGTCCTTGTTTGAATTATACATCACAGCCTACTTTGATAGGCCATATGTCCCGACATTTTGCGATAACGAGTTTTATCATTTGGAAGTGTGAATAGGTTAAAGGTGAAATTCAAGAGTTAGACCAAAAGGAATGGTTGATGTAGACCCATTTATTTTGTGCACTAACATTTCGCTCTTGTTTTATCCACCAAACGATGAAATACATTTAGAAAAGCTTATTTTGTACTTTCCATATTAAGGGATCTAAATTGTAATAGAACCACGTTTATTTTATATGTCTCATATTTTTTTCCATAAAAATATACAGTTTATGGCTCAAAGATCCTATTTGGACAAACCTCGTTTCTGTGCCGCTTCAGCAGATAAGATAATGGCATTTGTGAATCAATCCCGGCACGTAGTACATCTTTGCCTGTTTTGAAGTTTATCATGGAGCTGGATTATTCACTCTAAACGCACGTGCCTCCGCTTGGCAAAGTCGAAGGCGCACGAGAAGCGCGAGCCCTTGTGCGGCAATTGTGCATCGCATATAATTCCGTCCCTTTACTTTACACGCCTTTGTAACAGAGGAGGAATAATGCCCCTGTAACTGACACCCCCGTTTTAGTTTCTTTTTTTTTCCTCCTCCCGTAAGCCTCATAAGGTTGTGGCTTCTAGGTGGGCTAGTTAGATGCTGCATGACATTGGCTGTCTGCACGCTTAGTCCGTTTCATTGGCTCGCCGTCGCCCCGTTCTGTAGCTCGCTCCTTCGTCGGAGCACGGAAACTGCGCATGCGTCCTGCCAGCCCCTCAGCCTTTGAAACTCGGACTGAGTTCAATTAAGAGACCATGTCCGCCATCAGCCTCCTGCGCCTCTCTGTCTCCACATTTATACCAAATTCTCCATGAAATAACAGTAACACGCGGCCGCAAGCATGGCCAGCTCGGTGAGTACGCCGCGGCCGTCGGCCCTGCGTCTGGCTGCGCCGCACGATGCTGTTTTCTGCCTTAAAGGAGGGGTGGTAGCGCTCAAGTCCGTTTGTGCCGCAGATATCCAGCCATATTTCCATAGAAGTACAGTAGAAACTAGTTTAGCTGAGAAGCGCGTCTAGTGCACCGCATTTCTCACGTATTAGAGCATGTCTGTGAAGAAAGTGCCGATGCCAATATATAAAGACAAATGACGTTTAAGAATTAATGGTTATTTTTCATAACGAAATACGTGTTCGCGTTCCCCAAAATAATGTCATGTTCTGTGTTGGTACAGCCAGAATCTCGATTGGTCTACATTTCCATATGCTTTGTTGGGAGACTTCGTCATTGATTTTTATTATAATAACTTAATATAAAATCTAGTCGTTTGCACGAAATGTTATGATCGCCTGCATGCCTCTTATTCGGAATGCGTGTAAGCATAGGAGTAGATCGCAATATTGCATAGTTGCTTATAATTCTTGCGGGCAGTCTATGCAATCAGAGCATGTCCTTGTTGAATAGTAGCGTCTTCTGTTATCTGGATGTTGTAGGGTGCAGTTCAGGTGAAATTAGAGCTTGGTCACCGTGCCCAAGTTAGAAAGAAACCTACCGTGGAGGGTTTTACACATGACTGGACGGTGTTCGTCAGAGGACCGGAGCACAGCAACATCCAGCACTTTGTGGAAAAAGTAGTTTTTCACCTGCATGAAAGCTTCCCAAGACCAAAAAGAGGTAAGGCTGATTTTTTACTTTAAAATTGAAGCGCTTGTACTATAGATATTGTGCACCATAGTATTGAAAATTGATGCTGATTTGTGGGTGCCCCGAGCAGCCCCCTTCAGAGTGAAATTGAATGCACGTTGATGCAATTGAGATTCTCACATCTAGTATTAATTAAAAGGTTAAAGATTGATTGTAGTTGCATTTTGCGGTCTTTGGTTTGTCGTGAGTGGTTCATTTTTCCCCCCACAAGTTTTATTTCTTAAATTTAAGAACTAATGTACATTAAGGATCTCTGCAAAACGTTCTGTTCAGACATTTCATGCAATACTATACGGAGAGCGGGCAACTGGTCTGCACCGTATTTCGTCCGCGCAAAAGGTATTGTCTTATATTTATTATACTTGTGTTGACTTCTGATTTAAGGCTAGTTTTGTGTGTCATTCCAATGCAATGCACGGCAGGGCAGTTTCGGGCAGCGGAAAATGCGTGGATTGCGTTAAGATTTGTTCATTTTAGCACCTGAGCAAAACCCCGGGGTAGCCTATACGGGAGACTTAGCCTGGTATTGGGACTTAAAATCCCGGCGATTCGGAAGTTTACTGAAATTGTTCATAATACTAACATGCTCTGAATATGCATTGAGATATGTTCCGTGGCTGTCCATACAAATGCGCAGCATCGAAGCACTGGCCTTTGCAAGATACAGCTGATTATTATTTTTGTTGCATTTTCTGAATGGCGCTGCATAGCGAAATAAGAGCGTGAATATTCGTGTATCAAAGGAACTGGGAAGCGATCCGACGGAAACGACGAGATTTAGGTCTAATTCATTGAATCGTGTCCATTCTGTGGAAGCTCCAGTCTAACCAGTTTTTAGCTAATTAAATGAAGCGGAGTCCGCTGGCACCGGCTTTTCGGGCGGCGTTGGCTCCCATTTGGGTCCGGCTCCCTTAAGACCGTTTCTGTGCCACATACAATGGCAGCAGTCGCAGGGGACGGGAGTCCCGCATCGAAACGCATGTTGCTAGGTGTGGCGTGACATTTGTGTTTTTTTTTTTTTTTTTTTAAATGTCGTGATAAAAAAAAAAAAAAAATGAAAGGAATAAATGTGGGCCAGGGTTGCTTGGTCTGGCGGAGAGGAATTAAAGGGCTTCGCCGTAGCGTGTGATCATGCGGGATCAATTGGTACGGAATGATATTTGCTGGTGTGGGTTGATGCTTATTCCCGGTGTAGCTGGTGGGTTTGGGTTCGCCCTGACATGGATTGTCGCCGGGCAGCCTGTGCCTGGGAAAGGGCTCGCCGGATCGCATGGCAGTCTGGTCCGGGGGAAAGCCGGTTTCCGCTTAGGAGCAGTGTTTCCTGGATGCCCGCAGGTCCCCGTCCCGAAATGCCGGAGAGGGACACGGGTTCGAAACCCCAGACCGTAGTTATGTCAACGCCCGGTATTTCCTCGGCGATTTCCAGTGTAACGCATCCTTGCGTGTTAAGTGACGCAGTTTGACCAGCCAGCAAAAATGGACCTTAATGGTATCAACTTTAACCCAAGATGGTTGCAAATTCGATTCAGTTGCTCTAGATCAGGGGTGCCCAAAGTGGGGCCCGCGGGCCAAGGTTGGCCCGCCGTACTATTTAGATTGGCCCGCCAATGATTAACTAAAATTTTAAATTATACTGTACTAAAATTTGTTACAAAAATTCTTAAAGCAAGAATCCCAGTGTAGCTATCAGTGCGTTTACTTTTTAGTGTACGTTGGCTAATATACAGTCGAACCCGGTTATGTCGCCGGCCTAAGGGGTTGCCAAAAAGCGTCGAGATAACCGATGATCGAGATAACCGAAAACCAATATGGCGCCAATATACTGTATTAAGATATGCTTGAAATGTATTTATGTGCGTTAATAAATTAGAATGTACATGCACGGGTTTTTGGCGTTGCGGTGATTTGTTTGATGACGCGATCGGCATGCTTTAAAAATGCATATACATGTCGGCTAACAACAAAAGGCATATGTGCACCAACTAAAAGCGGAGATTTACCAGTATACAATAAAAACCACCGTCGATTCTCGATACAAACCTTTAATTATATTATCCAACATTGCAAACACAAAGATCGCTCACAAAATCACAAAACAACCTGCGGGGTGTAGTCCGTTGTTACAAAAAGCAAATCTGCAGTGTCAAAATTACATTCACAAGTCATTTTGCTCTGACAGCTCTGAAATGTATCGTACACGCAGTTAATATGGTTTCTTTACAAAGTCTAAAATGCTTTGTTGCTTTTTGCCTTTAACAGTCTGCTTGAAAACAAATGCTTCGATATTATTTATGCTGTCTAAAACAGTCCATCCCCTACAAAAGAACCATACTCATGATACTGTCGAAGTTTTTGTAGCATTTCTATCACCTCACCGGCAGAGGGAATTGGTTCCAAATCTTCGTCCGCATCTTCTTCATCTTCATTGTCATTGCCGCATGCAGATATGCTTGGCTTTGGTTTTGATGGGGATTTACCTAGATCGCGTTTCACCTGCATTGTTCAGCGAATTACCATGCGAATGCGATTTGAATACGCGCTGTTTAGCACTTGTGATACATTTTAAAAAGCCGGCGATTAGTCACGGGGATCGAGATAACCGATGTTAAGTGGCGATTTTGGCCCTCTTTCGTGCTCGAGATATTAGGGTTCGGCGACGTAAAAGAATCGACATAACCGATGAGAAATGCTATTGCAATAAGGGAATTTGGTGGTTCCACTTCAAAAACGTCGACTT
Organism: Paramormyrops kingsleyae; assembly: GCF_048594095.1. Classification (NCBI taxonomy): domain Eukaryota; kingdom Metazoa; phylum Chordata; class Actinopteri; order Osteoglossiformes; family Mormyridae; genus Paramormyrops; species Paramormyrops kingsleyae. Next base: position 21,674,883 of record NC_132808.1, on the reverse strand, counting down.
AATAGGGTTGGCGAGTTAGCCGAGGTTGAGATAAGTGGGTTCGACTGTATATTATACAGTCCTCACTCATGGTGCTTTGATTACATTTGAAATATCTAAGACTAAAATTGAAATACAAGCAACTATAAGGGTAATGTAAAGTATATCTGTGCACATATGTACATTTCCACACTTCATAAATAGTCATATTTTAACAATTTACAAAAAGTCCCATGAGTCTTTGCTGCCGCCAGACGGGATCAAACCAGTTTGTGGCGGGTCACCACCGGGCTGCTAGCTTAAGCAACTATCAACATGGAGCGGCATCGTCAGTGGCACACAGACAAAAGACATTTTAAAAAATGCTGGGAGGAAGAATATTTTTTCACTGACATAAATGCTAAAGCGGTCTACCTTATTTGTAACCAGTCTGTTGCTGTACTAAAGGAGTATAATATTCGTCGTCATTATGAGACGAAGCACGCAGGACATCCTCACCCTCTCAGTGAGTCAGCTGCAGCCTAATATTAATAGGCTGGTAAACGCCAAAGAACAGCTTCATGTTTCTCACTAGTGGTGCAATTATATTGTTGCTACTGTTGTTGTGTTGCTGTTGGGCATGCACTCTTTGACATTTTGCACTACATGTGATTACAAAAGTTTAGACGTGCTCTAAATGCCTATATATGACTTATTTGTCATATTTTGTTTAATGTTATTTACACAGAAAGGAAGGTTAGATAACTGTTTGATAAATAAAAGTACTTTACTTTACTATTAGTGTTTGTATTTTGTGTAAAATATTACATTTGGCCCGCGGTCCTCCGATAGATTTTCATTTTGGCCCACTAAGGGAAAATGTTTGGGCACCCCTGCTCTAGATTTTAAAAATGCCAGCTATAAGATTTACCATGCGTTAAGCTGTCCGCAGCTAATCGCCATTCAATCAGGGCTTTAAACAGGTTTTGACGTGCAAAGTTATATTGTTATCAAGCTGCAGACAAAAGTACTGCTGGAGATTCGTGTTACCAGTTCCGATAAATAGAAAAAAACTACTTTTTTCCATTCCTTAATTTCTACGCGTTTTGAGCCAAATTTATAAGTACTGGAGACCACATGGGCTAATCCAGTATTGGCATCAAATGTATGAAACTAACGTCAACGCGATCATATGATAGGCATAGGCCTATATCAGATATGGAAATTGACTAATAAATTTATGCCAAGATTAAAATCGGGCATGTTCGTCTATCCACTGGAATCGATAAGGCTACAGATCTGTTGCGCCTTTCGTGCTTCCACAGGTTCCGGACTGTTTATCGATTTATCATGCATATCACTCTTACACCTCTGTTAAAAATCGGAAATCAAAGGCGCATGAAAACGCAATACCGTGCCTGCTTATTTCCCCTCGACCATGTGATGGCATGAATATCAGGCTTACCGTCTGAAATCTGTTCATTTCTAGTTCAGGTTGATAATTGACTTTCTTTCGAGGAACCCTGTTGCCAGGGAGACAGTTTTGCAAAACGTCCTGGAAGTGTGCCTTCCTATGCATTGTTAAAATAACAATCACTGTCACCCTGCGGAGGTCTCCCTGAAGTAGTATTATTTTTTTGATGGTCCGATATGCATTGCTGCCTGAACTTGGTGCATTTGAGCGTTTTTTCCACAATAAAGTCAGCGGGGTCATTTGAGTGCATCTGGTGCTGCCGCGGGGTTCCGACTCCGCGTCGTGTGACGTTTGTCTGCGCTTTCGACTGAAAAGCTGCCTTTCAGTTTGAGCTCTGTGGTGTGAAAACATCGGACCCCTGCGTGCGCAGGGGGATCGGGGAAGGATCTGGGCTATTGTACTGGCGTGCAGGTTTCGTCTCAAGATGTGTACGTGTTATTAATCTTGTACTGATGACCCCTAATACATATAAAATGAATTATGGCCGTATTCTTTTCATTTTAGGCAGTTTGAGTCCTTTAATAAAATGAAACATCTGCAAAGATGAATAATGGTATAACTCAAATATTTTTTTGGAGTTTTATTGGTTAGTACTTTTTTTGTTGCCATCCCTTAACGTTTCCAAATGCTGCTTGTGAATTCTTGGCACACATGGAAAAGCATCTTTAGACTGAAAACACCTGACTGTTGATGCAGGTCTGGTGTGGTCAGTTTAGTTGGCGCTTAGTGCATCCTGTCGACGAGTGCTGAATCGTGGCTGTGGAAATGATGGACTTGGGCTCGAAAATGTACCTTTAAGCAGCTGAGTGTGCATTAGGGTTGCGTGGAAATCCCTCCTGAGTGTTTATTTTCCCCGATGCAATAAAATGTCCCATTAATCAAGCCCAGACGCACATTTGGGAATGGCGTGAAATGTGTCCACGTTTGACGAGAGGTTCTGAGCAAAGGTTTTTTTTTTTTCCCTTCCTCCCCCTGTGTCTAAACGTGCCCTGAGATTGAAGGTGCATAGTAACAGGGATGGCACCCTGGTGATGGGCACCGTAACTCTCAATAAGTGTCTGAGCGGCTCACTTGGCTACTTGGATACTCCGAAAGCTGCAGAAGTACTCCTGAAGTCCATAGGCTCGCAAACCGTTCCCGGTGGTGTTTAGTCGGCAAATTTGAAGGAGAACCATCTCGGCAGTCATTCATCTGGCGGATAAACGTGGCACGACGACCGTGAAACGTCGAAAGTCGCTCTTCGGTGTCCATACAGCAGGAACGCGCGCAGAGATCCTGCCGCTGATGTTTGTCAAATAAGCGGCAGGTCACTCCTCTGAACACGATTGCGGCTTCTTTATGCAAGTGGGGATGGTCTGTTTTGTAGTGGAATAAGTGTTCGACTGTCGACAATGGCGATCTTAATTTTCCGGGCTGGGCCCATTTCGGCATTCGGTTGGCCGTAGTTCACTGCGTATTGATCAGGGACGACGCCTCCACCTACATTTATGTAATTTACCGCGCCGCTTTAAAGTAAACAATCAGGCATGTTGTTTTTATATGCCGCTGTCTGCAATGGGAGGACCACGGTGGGGTGGGGGGACTTCCCTTGTGGCTTTGATCAACAGGAGTGAGGTGCTGTTGCGGGGGGGGGGGTCGCTCCTCGACTGGGTCGGCTGAGAGGCTCCGGGGTCTATGCTGACTTGCATGTGTTTGACATCTTAATGCCAGCGCCCGCGTCCCCCACAGCTGCCTGGCCGGCCCCCCTGCCCCCCAATGCGGGGCCACCGGCCCCAGCATTAGGTCACTTCCTTTCCGTTTTTTGGGGCATCTATACTGTTTAATGTACTTAATTTCCCAGCTGTTTCGGATTAAGCCTGTGGCCCCTCTCTGCTTGAGGAGGGCCCGGTTTAGCTTACCTTACTCTGAAAGCGGCTGCAAATATACCCCCCCCCCCCCAAACCCCCTCCCGCAGCGTCAAATCTAAACATTGTAGCACGGCGCGTCCCTCGGATAACAAAGGCGTGCTCTGCTTTTTAATTCATTTGCTCTCGGGGCAGCAGTACGAACGGCGGTAATCTTTAACCATCATGGCACGCAAGTTCGGTCCTTAACCATCTCGGCTTATCTTTGAGGGTGGGGGCAGCCCTCCAGATTTAATCTTGCAATTTTGCGCATTATCAGCAGCGGGACATTTTTTAACTGAACGGAATAAATGTCCAGTAAAACGCTCTGATTGGCTGGCATGCTGTGTATCCTTGGAAACGTGATATTTAGGGCTTGAACTGGGGAGGGGGACAGGGAACGATTTCTGAATAAATGGGTTGGAACACGAGCTTTCACTTTTTTTTTTTTTTTTTTTTTTTTTTTCCCTCCTCCCCCCGCGCCCCCCCCCCCCTTTGTCTTCACCTGGCCCATTTCAGTAGGTTGAGGCGCAGGGGTGTTTGGGGGGGGGGGATGCGTACCGCTTCACGACGAACTGGCACACGGGTGATGTGACCGCTTTTCTGTGCCGTTTTTTTTTCGAGCAGGAAAATTGCCAGTGAAATTGGGGCCCCCACATGCCCAAATCCCAATTCAGCTGACAAAACAAATGTTTGGAGCGAGTTTCCAGTTTGTACATTCCTTATCAGTGGTGGTGTCATTTTGGGGGGGGGGGGTGTCGCTTTCAGGCTGAAGCCTCCCGTCACTGAGGGTGTGTGAGATGCAATGCTCTTCACCGGACACCCTCTCACTTCTTGCCTTGTGGTTCTTTGCGTGTGGTTTCCGTAGCGATTTGATTGCCAAGGTTGTGTACCAGGCCTGCCTTGATAATCCCAAGATGGTATTTTATTGAAGCTGTTTATCTGACCAGAATTTTCATCCCTTACGGTTGAACAGTAGCTTCAGTTGGATTTCTGGCCAATCAGTGACCATTTCTGTTAGAGAATATTAAAAAAATGTGTGGTTGGCCATGGAGTCCAAGAGCTGCTCCTAGGTTGCGCTTTTAATGCTTGTTGTTTCTCCCCCCCCCCCCAGTGGATGGGTTCCCTGGCATGTGAAAGTGCCCCTGTGTGAATATCGCATCCCCCCCCCCCACGCCAGCAGACATGCCAATCCTCAGCACGCGCTAAATCCGCAACGCGGTTGGCAGCGTGGCACTTCATTAGAGCGATCTTCCAGGTGTTTCCGTGGAGACGGCTTGGCATAACGGCGCCGCTTCCTCGACGGGCTCCGCGTCTCTCGATGCATTTCCTTCGGCTCGGAGCTAATGACTAATATCAGGCTTTATTCTGTATAATTGGTGGCACCACGTAAAAAGAGTGTTACTTCAGTACCGAGGTAACGCCGCTTCTCTGAGGGTCGAGCTACGGTGCCCTTTAAAGCCGGGTGAATATTTCTACTCTGCCAGCGCACCGATGGCACTTCTGAAGGGTATCTGTGAAGAGCTGGAGGGTGGTGAAATGTCTCTCGAACCCGTGCTTCTGCCGTCTGCACTGTATTTATGCTCGGCCGTTTTCCTTCTCATCGTTGTATATGCACGTGATTCCCTGTGTTGCTGAGAGACTCTGTTACTCGTGTTCAGCATACATTTCCCCTCCGTTGTTTGGCTTCCTGATTGGGTCAATGTGTTAGCCTTGGGGCTCCTATGTACAGTCTTTGGAAGTCAGAATAAAATTAAGTCTCAACTTCTCTTCCTTTCATTTCCTGATCAACTTTTTTTTCTTTTTTTTTTTTTTTTGTGTCCTCTGGCTCCGTGTCATTGGAGCAGACCCCATTACACCGAATTTCCTACGGGTGCGAGGTGGCTCTCTGATGTCCGCCGCCGTGTCTTCACCGTCCTGTGGCGCCTAATTGCTCTCGGTTGTGCTCGGACGCGCGTGGTTGTTAATGGCGTATCTAGCCACCCAATCTGCCGGCGCGATTATCCGCCGCGGCGTTGGCACGGGTCGGCAGCGCGACATTGAGACCCGACGATGTCCTTCTCTCTGCTCGCGGTTTTATTATTTTATTATTATTTATTAAGTCAAGCCTTCAGACCTCGCGGGTGAAAGATGAGGAAGCTAGTGGCCTTTTGTTGCAGCAGCAGTGGTTTAATAATAGTTAATAGTAACTAATTAATAGTTTGGGTGGCTTTCTGTCCAGCTGGGGAGTGCTGGTTTGAGACTCGAGGCTAATATTTTATTCTTGGACAGACCAACATCATAAAGTGCTTGTTGGCTGCAGCTGAGGTCACTGCATTGCCTAATAAATCACATGAAATGCAACACTGCAAACAAATGTTGCTGGAATGACTAGATTATCCTGTGTAGAATTTTAGTGCAGATTGGGCGTCGCTGGATTACAAATATGTCTGAGCGATTTTGTGGAGCAGTCAGACTATCCGTTTGACGTGGACTTGCCGCGTCTGTTTGCGGATCGTGCGGGCAGGCCTGGCCCCCGTATGGAGGAGACGGAGCGCCGTGTGTGTCCCTGGCGAGACGCGTTGCGACATGGGAGATGGCAGAGTGCCAGGCTGTCACATTAGTAAATCATTTGTCACAGGCTCGTCCCCAAGTCTTTGAAGTCCCTTGTGTCTAAAGTGTCACAATTCAGGATGAGCTGCAGCCGCGCAGCAAACCGCACCTTAAACAATGGCTCCTCGTGTTTTACTGCCCCCCCCCCCCACACACACACCCGTCCTCAGTGTTTTAGGGCCCCCATCCTCATGCTGGGGAAACAAAGATGAGTGTGGGGTGGGGTTAGTAGCCCGAATGGTGCGTCCTTGAAGGGGGGGGCGAGACGGCAGCCCCATTCTTATAAACCAAAAAAAAAAAAACACTGCAGGAAATGGTTCCTTGGGTGAGAGTTTCCACTCTGTTGCTTCCTGTAAGCAGCTGGATTCACGTCGACCCAAGGCTGCGGACTGCTGGGTGTCCCTCGTCTCTTTCTCTCTCTCTCTCTCTCTCTCTCTCTCTCTCTGCCCCCACCCCACATTTTGGGAATGGGGGGTGTCAGCACTCCCTCCCCTGCACAGCCCTAACAAATCATCAAAGGTTGGGGCAGGAATTTGCCTGTAACTGTTTTATGACTCGCCAGAAATCATACCTACTTGTATAGGTGGTGCACAAAGGGGGCCAGGCGGGGGTGGGGCCAGGCGGGGGTGGGGCCAGCGGGCCTGAAAGAGATTGGAAGGGGGTGGGCCGCCAGGCTCGAGGGCCAGGCCTGGCACAGGAACTGGGCCATAAACGCTCATTCGGCCAGTTTTGTGAATGAATGAGGCTACGGGGCGGGGGGAGGAAGCCGTTTACTGAAGCATGACTTATAAGGCCTATCTGTTGGCTGGGTTTTTTTTCTTTTTTTTTTTTTTAATTTTAAATGACACCCCCCCCCCCCCCCCCCCCCCCACAAAAAAATAAGAAAGTCAAACTAAATGGAAAGCTAAATGTTAAACCTGCCTACAGTTTTGGCTTCTAAAGCCTTTGGGTGCCTCTGCAGCGAAGGGTATCTCTGTATGGAAGCTTTAGTGAAGCACGGCGCCATGTAACGAGACCTATCAGCGAATTACTGTGCTGACATTCCCACTTGCTGCAGGGGCGCCGGATAAATGGCTGATAAATGCGGTCGGGCCCCAGACTCAATGGAGAGCAAGATGGGATACGTGCGAAGAAGCCCTTTTGTGTACCTGTACCTTGTGCAAACGGCAAATGAAGCACCGCTTCGTTTCATTTTCATGAGATGTCGGTAACTACGCTTAAAGAGAAATAGACAACCTCTTAGTTAAATTCACTAAACAAAGACTGGGCGAGTTAATTTGGTATTGTCTCTGGGACGTGTGGATGGATGGATAATTTGATATTGCGATCTCATTTGGCATGACTTCTTTGGTTAATACAATATCTTTTGGGTGCTAGCATAAGAAGTGGCATAGATTTAGTTACACGTTTTAGTCCATTGACACTTCTTTTTTAGGTTATAACTATAATTTATAACTATAATGGTTGTTCTATTTCCACTGTTTCACAGTACAATTTTGGTTGAACACGTTTAATTAATTGTGTTAGCGTTTGAGATGCAGCAGCATGGGTGTTAAAGTGAAAATTAAGGCTTTTTGAATCGTTTGACTTGGGGCGGGGGTGAGCATTCGTAGACAAGCGTTTGCCGAAGTGCCGGCTTCCTGGCGCGACGTTAGCTTCCCGCCTCCGTTAAGCGCCCGCGTTAGCGTTGCTCGGATTCGCCGCTCGCCGCGTGCCGCCTCTTATTTTTAGGCGAGTCCCATCTCAATCGCCGTTGTCTGTTTCAGCTGCATGCGTTTTTTGGGAAGCGCGTCATCGGCGAAGGCCGCGCGGTAAGTAAAAGGCTAATGATACGAGGAGGATCCATGTGGGGAGCGAGTTTTAAATGAGGACATTCCAGAATATAATTGAAATGAATAGGGGCAGAGCAGGGAAACCAATTATTTGAACAGCACATATTTAAGGATTTTTATTTATTTATTTATTTATTTATTTTATTTAAATCTTCCTTTTTTTTGTAGTACAGACACATCCTGGGTTTCAATGGTCCGTGTTACGATATTTTGACTTTACGATGTTTAAAAGTTTTTCACTTTCAGTATTTTACTCAATAAATTACATGAGAGATTCAGCACTTAATTATGAAATTAGGCTTTGTGTTAACCTTTAGTTGGGCAAAATCATTAATTTTAAGTCCAAGTTTAAGGTAGGTTAGGTGTACTGCATTAAAATGCATTTCTGCCTTGAGATATTTTTGCCTTACGATAGGTTTATCGGAACGTGAATTCTGTAGTTTACAGTAATGTTATGTAATGGTAGAACATGCATTCAAAGTTATTTATCAGGAACTTGTTTTTCCTATTTGGCCAGTCACTTAAGGGTGATCTTGATTGGTGGACAGCCTCGGCCCCGCCTTCTCCCTCTGTCCAGAGGTGGAAACCAACATGGCCGTGGGAGCAAGTGTGGTTAGCGTTAGCTTGGATCCTGTGAAAGGCACACTGCTTGGGAGCACTGGGGCCGCAGCAGCCTTTACCGGGCAAGCAAGAGCAGAGATTCTCACAGGCTGTCCGACGCATCAGTGTGCGAGTGTCAGGATAATACAGCGTAAAAGTAAGCTGATAGAATGCTTACAATGGACAGTGATGTAAGGAGCAGAGTGCTATTTGGATGGATTAATGGATAGATATTGGAAGATAGTGAGTTCTTGCGTTAAATAAAGTGCACTTGTGTTAAATCACGAGTGCTAGTGCTAAAATAAAAAAATATATAAATATAATAAAAATGTCTTGAGTAAGTTGCTTGTTCTTTCCTTTCGCCCAGCCTTCCTGAAGTCCTGCCTTGTACTGGCAGGGTGGCATGTCGCCCGTGAGTTTGCTGGGAGAACCGGCCGTGTCACAAGCGGGCCTGCGCCACCGTGACTGTCCACGGTCGCGTCGCTCTGCTGTCGCTACCGTCGCCCTGGCGTCTCGCCCCCCTGCGGCTCTGTGTCGCACGTGCACGTTTATTCCGGAAGTCACTCGGGCTGAGTGTTACGTTCGTGGCCCGTCTCCCGCTGCCGACTCCTGTAAGTCCGGGCCGGGGATGCCAGGTGACGTGCCAAGGCTGTATGTGAATTACTGCGACGCCACACCACAGATTTGCACAGATCCGGCTGTATGTGACACCATGCTGGATCAGCAGATCCCCCCCCCGCTGCCAAAGTCACATGAACCATAGCTGTTGCTTGTTTGTGTGACTGTTGGTAGGCCACGTCTGCCTGTCGGCTAATTTCGCCATAACTCTCCGAATGAGCAGTTTTCAACTGGCTGCTAAGATAGTGATAATCATAGAGCCAGTGCCCTGTAGGTGTGAGACGTAATGAAAGCCTCCTTTCATTGGCATGGAATTAATAGCAGTGTCAGTGACAGCGTCCTTTGTGTGGCGACTGGCCTGTTCTCCTGGAAAGCGAACCCTTTCCTCGCCTTTTCCCACCGTTAACGGCAGCATCCCAACGCAGGTGTGCAGACTCGCCTCCCTGCCGCTCTAATTACGGGACCTTGCACTCAGGGCCCTTCTCTGCTTTTTTGGCGTTCCCCTTGAGCTACTGGGTGTTGACTTTCCTCTGTGATGTGGCTAGGCTCTTTTTATTTTTTTTGGGGGCGGGGGGCCGTGGAGGGGGCGCCTTTGATCACTCGTAACCTGTGTCCTTCGCTCCTCCGAAATGTCACAGCCAGACTTTGTGTGATTTATTCAAACTTTTTTTTGTTTTAGGGAAGCCACTCGCGTGATGGGTTGACCTTGCGAAGGCTTGTCTGGGGTGGGTTTTGCATCAGTTCGGATATTTGCTTATAGGGACCAGTAGATTTGTCCATATTAAAAAGGCTCATAGGTTGAGCTTTTGGAAAAATATCATCCCCATCAGCAGAATGAGTTTCCCCCTTCCGACATCTGCATTGTGATTCGGACAGTGTTTCACACCCTAGTCCACATTCTTGCTCCCCCCCCCCCCCCCCCGCCCCGACAAACCTGAACCAAGCAATCAAAAATGCTGAATACCTGGTACGGGTGTGTTGGGAGCTGGGGGCGGAGCAAAAGTGTGGACTGTCCGGGGTTCTCCAATGACTGGGTCTTGTTTTGTGATTCCCTTCATGATTGGCTGTTCTCGGCCCTCTGCTCATGAAAGGATCAAGACCCAGAAACGGCTGGTTTGGGCATCTTTAAATAATTTTGCACGCTGCTACGTCGGCCCTTGTATTCCGCACTGGTCAGCGTGCACGTTTTAATAAAGCCTTCAGAAATGGGAGTCATTCCCTCCACCTATAGCATAACGTGTCTCAAAGTCAGCCGGAATGGTCCCATACTTCTAAGATTAGTCGTGGCGCATTACAGATGAGGATTGCCTTGAAAGCCGGGATGATGTGAGCCAGGCTTGCGAGCAAGATAATCTCATGAACATCATCCTCAACGCCACGATGCTGTAGTCCAGGTTTATGCTCCTCATTATGGGTGTCACTGCAATGTGTGCAGTGGGGAAGTTTTCTGTGCGAGATTTACGGCATTGCTAGCTTTGCTGTGACAGTGCACTTCGCAGTGGCAATTCAAAGTGCCGCTTCTGAGACAGAGTTATGGGGGGACCCCTTTGGACTGATGTTTACCTTTTGAGCAAACGCTGCGAATCTTCAGTTCATTTCCTCGCAGCTATAATAGCTCACCTGGATTTTTGGTCGTTCTACCTGCGTAGGAGGGAGTAAAATGCCAGACGGCAGTGACGTTTTAAAATTTTTTTTTATTCTGCTTAATTCACTCGGGCTGCTTTATTCAGAACCTACCATAATATCCACCCACTGCCTGACAGCATTCAGATCCTGTCCCTCTCCAGCTCAATTTGGAATAATTTTCTTACCTGCTGATTGACAGGAATTAACCATTGAGCAGCTGGATACGCTTTCCTGCATGGGTTAAGCCTTCTGTGACGGAAGTTTTGCATTCATAATTTTATTGTCTTTTTGTTCCCTTCTCAAACTCGATGGCTCTAAAAGGTGTTAATTCTGCCATCACTTTTCCGCGCATAATTAGCTATTGGCCTTTTTTTTTTTTTCTTTTCCTTGTAGGATGTTTCTCCAAGGATGGGTACACAATACTGGCTGTCAGTTTCTGGTACATCTTGGTACATCACACTTGAATAAAGCGCTTTATGCTAATCATTTTATCTTTGGCTTTGGTGTCCAGAAATGTGCCCGAGTAGAATTAGGTTTTTAATAAGTAGTCTTCATTCATGTGGCAACAGAAGCAATTTCAAAATAGCGGGTTCACTGGAAGGGGGGTAGTGTGTGGTAACGAAATGGCCGTCGGTGAGAGAGCGTCTGATTGGCGAGTAGATGGGATTGGCACCATGGTTGGGCAGAATGTGGGTCCCCTAGACCTGATCGGGATGGGATGACCAGTAGCGTTTTCACCAGCTGGACCGTTGCTAAATGCCCCCCCCCCCCCCCGAGGCGTGTTACTGGAAATTTTTGTGAGTTTGAATTATATTTTCCATCAGTCACGCTTCCTTGCCGCCACACACCTAGCCTGTGATATAAGGCTCTGTGTTTGATGATTTCAGGCTTGGTGGAGCCCATGTCTTGGCACCAACCTAAAGTAGTGCTGGGGGGGGGGCACTCTTTCCAACTGCCCCTTCAGATGCCCTTCTGAGACCCAGAGGAAGTCTGGCACGGTCTGAAGGTGATGTCGCCCGTTGTCTCGTGCGAAGTGATCTTGGCTCTGTTTCGGGTCACATGTCACACATGTCACTGCAGTGTGCGTGGGCTTGGCACACCAGGTGAAAATGCAGGGGGTGGCTGGGATTGGAGAGATCCTGTCGGGCCCTGGTTGACAGGTGGGAAGCCCCGCTGGCGTGCACAGGTGTTGGTGGGTTGTGTGTTTTTTCTATTTTTTATTTGTTTGTTTTTTTGTCTGGCTATATGTTGGTATTTCTGTGCCGTGAATCCAAAAAACTGCCCTGCACAGGAAATTAAATCCCCGGGACAGGAAGTAGAACGGGCCCCAATAGCGGGTCACTAATGTGTTTTAATGAGGGGCCGTGCTGGAATGTCACTCTCAAGTGTGGTGCCAATTAAGGGGTTAGACTGCTGAGAGTCTTGCAAACATCTTGCGTTTGCAGCTGGGAGGAGGGAGAGGGAAGTCCCCCCCCCCCCGCTATGGTTAATTAGTGAGGAACAGTCCCGTTAGGAAGAGACCACAAATCAGAAGCTTGATTAAAAAATCTGGAGTGGAGGTTTGTGGAGTCCTGTCCATCTCCTCATGTGTAGCTTATTGTGTCGGGGGGGGGGGGGGGGGGAGGTTGTGTGTACCGGATGTGTCGGTGGTGGGAGACCTCGGAGACATGTAAAATCTTTGTGGTGTAATTCTAAAAGCCTGAAAATGCAGACAACTCCCCTCCCCGCATAAAACCAAACAAAGGGATATTAAAGCTGTTTTCTTCATAATTGGGAGTCTGCTGAGCCGCTGAGAGCTGAGCTTTGAGCTTCATTTCCACTCATGACTCTGGATTTTTTGAGTTTCTTTTTCTGTTCCGGGGGGGGGGGTTCTGTGGTTACAGCAATTTTTTCTGGAATAATATCAATATCAACATCTGTTCCAGATATTGGTATAACGATGAATAGACGGGTCAGAAAGAACTGGAATTAAGTATTTTTATTTATTTTATTTTTTTTTACATTTATTTTTGGATGATTGTATAATAATGGGAAGCCACGAAACCATAGACGGTTTGAGCAAAACCTCCATGTGCTCATAACATAACTGCCACTTTCGGGCGAGTCGTTTGTGCCGAGGAGTTTCACGCAGATGACATCACGACTCGCACCAGACCCGGAAGCTGTGAGTGAAAAAGCATCTGCATCGTAGATGTAAATTAACAACGAGGTAGATATTCATAGGGAGACGCTAGTCAGTCAAAATGATTTATGGGAACAAAAGACTTTTAAACATTAAAAAGTGGTTTCCCTGATGAAACAATTTTTTTTCCTTTTGATAAGCCCTCAGTTATGTGGTTTATGCAGAAATATGAATTCATTAATTAATTTTCATGTTGTCATTGTGCCCTTTCTCCACAAAAGGATACTTTTTTTTTTTTGCAATCCTATGAGCTGCATGCAAACATTTTCTTAAAGGTGTGTCATTGCGGTGCATAATTTCCCGTTCGTATGTGACGCTGGCTTGTCAGCCGTAACCTGAAACTTATCTGCCGTTCTCATAACCTTGCCCTGTGGCGCTATCAAGTACTACATGATATCAGCTGCACCACCAGTGGTTTGCCAATTAAACTGACAGCTTCCCCAGTGGGGTACGTTTAGGGTTTTTTGTATTGCAAACTACATGGTGTATTTACTGGCCAATAGCAAAGCCGGTTTGAAGCCAGCCAATGATGGCCCTGCGTTTGTTTTATTGAATTATGATGCAGAAGCCAGCCAATGATGGCCCTGCATTGCTTTATTGAATTATGATGCAGAAGCCAGCCAACATATTGTGTATTTGTATGCTGTATGTATCTCTATTTATGATCTCGTTACTGTGTTTGTAGAACTTTATTCTAGGCTTGACATTCTAGGCTTCATTGATACCCATAATAAAGAATTGTCTTTAATTTATACGAATGACCGTGGTCCACAGACTGTAAGGCACACGGCATTAGCTGTAACGCCCGGCTGGGTTTCCCGTGGCTGGAGACTGGTGCCCCCCCCCCCTCCATGGTCTCCCTGGTGAGGTGGCAGGGCCCCTTCCTGTGCCAGGGCAAAGGCACTGACGCATCGTGCCGTGTAATGTGGCCGTGCATGCGATTCTGCATTGGAGCGAAGCACCGTTGCAGATTTGCGACTGAGAACGTTGATTGTCACACCTCAGCTTACAACATGTGTGTATTGTGTTTATATTAATCGTGGGGGCAAAATGTAAATGAAGACTTTATTTTTTGATGCGGGGACCATTTTTTTTGGTCCCCAAACGGGAAACTTTTATAAAAAAACAACTTGACTGCAATCAAAAAACTAAAGTATTTTGTTTGATTATTTTTATGTAAGGATAGGGCTGGTTAGGCATTAAGGTTTCCCATATAAATGAATGGATGGTCCCCACAATGAATATTAATGAACGTGTCTGTCTGTCTGTCTCCAGGTGACATTTTAAATTGCACATGACTCATGTACCTACAAGTGTTCCTTTGCCTTAGAAAGGCTGCTGTCATGGAGATAATTTCTCAGCACAATGTAGCCCGAGGCAGCCTCAAGGTGCGGCATTTTGGGCAACAGGGGCAGCTTTTATTTTTTAATTGCCCCATCAGTCTGCTGGAGGGGGTGACCGGCTTTGCTTCCGTTGCTGCCGCTTAATCGCTTCACCTTCCCAGCCATGCGAAGGTGTCGCTGACTCTCTATTCCGGCCGTCGCGGTGGCCGGTGTCGCTGCATGCTCGGGCCTGCGCCGTCCCGCGCTGGGGGGGCTCATCCGCTTGTGCTGCTTTAAGACTCGACCTCTCTTAACAATGCGGTTACTGAGGTCTGCCCACTGGTGTCCTTTTAGGGGAGATTCCAGAGCCATAAAAGTGAGGGGTAAGTAGGGATCAGGCCCCTACCGGCCATTGAAGACACCAAAGTCAAGCCTTCAGTATTTTTCATTTATTTTTTATTTGCAATTCCAATAACCACATTCCATCATGGGGCTGCCCCTAGGAAGGCTAACATTTTTAAAAATCCTGGTTACACCCCTGGTGTGGATATTCAGTTTGTCAAATTTGGTAGAGCGATGGTGATTGGTGGTGCTGTTCAATATTTAGTCATATGAGCATTTAGCGTCACTGTAATTGATTGGCTTTGCTGTTCCCTCTCGCCAGGAGCTCATGGAGAGTGAGTGACTGTTTAGATTATGGGGACCACATTGCACTGCCGTGGTTTTGGGGTCACGGACTAAAGTCGTCCTTCGGCTGCGCCTCAGCCCAGAGCTTCAGAAGTTTTGCCGTTTGATTGTCTGATGCTTTGCCGTTTGACTCTGCGGCACTCCATGATGAGAGATAGTCGCCTTTGAAGTCCTGATGTCCTGATTGTAGTGGCACATTTTTCCTTGTCGTTTACCAGCCTTATACCACGCTGTGGCCAGCACAGCTCTTGGGACTGGTTTGCACTCTAACCCCTCCCCCCCCCCCCCCCCCCCACCCAGTTTGGCAGGAGCAGCTGTCTGTGACAGTATCCAGTCCACTTGATCCCAGTCATCTGGATCAGCCCCAGTCTGTCTCCTCACCCACTATCCCTATAACCCAGTCACGTTCATTTCGACACTGCTATTGTCTGTGCAAATCTTGGATGATATTATTCTTATTTATTTTGTATTGTTTTTTTTTTTTTGTAAGGTGGGGGTGCATAAGAGGGGCCATAATTCGTATAGAGGAGCTGGCCCTTCTCCGGGGACCAATCGGCTTCCAGCTGGGGCCGGTGTCCCTTTGGCTCCATCCATATATATTCTCCTGATCTGATTTCTGCAAAGACATTTACAGGCCTTATTATCCAGCAGTAGTAATGCTGGACTTGAATCTGTGGGTTTGGAAATAATTTCCCCTGTATCTGGCATCGGCCTGTGAAATCGCTTTGTATCAAATAAAACTATGATTTGTCGTTTCGGCATTTAGACGGTAAATGGGCGGTAAATGAGGGGGTCTGATTCAGGAGGCCGCACCGCACGCGCGACGACCTCAGACGTGGCTCTCGGCCCGGCGCTGTCGTCACGGTGATGGTCGGCGTCGTTCCCCCGCGTGGGAGATTTGTGGCTGGCCGCCTCTTCGCGGGAGGCCTCCGTTCGCAGTCGGCGTAGAGGGGCGGGTAGGAACCCCAAGCCAGACGCTCAACGGCGGGCTGCGGCTTCGCGGAGACGTGAATGAAAACACGTCTCGCCCCCGAGGCCCGCTCGAGCTGTTTGGAGAAACAACAGCTGCTGAGAGGAAGTCTGGGATAGAAGGGGGGGGGGAGTTTTTGTTGTTGTTTTTGTTGTTGGAGCAGATGTGGGGTAACAGATGCGAAGCTTGTTTCGCTCTTCGTTCATGCCACCCTCAGCGGTTGTTGTCCGCGCGGTTTGAGGGACGGCCGCCCGCCTTCTGGGAGGATGTCCTTCCTGCGACGGTTCCCGAGGGTTAAGTGTCACTTCACACCCTCGCAGCTGGGGAGCGCCGGTCCATATGGCGAGGTGTGCGGCGCAAAAGCCGTCAAACACCCGCCCCCATCTCGCACGTGTCCTCGCTCTGAGATCACGCCCCCTTTCCCCGAGTCTCTCTACCTCTCTACTCTCTACTGTCAGTTTCCATGGGGCCGTCATGCCCTCTGGAGGATCCTGGGTAACTGAGGTCCTGTCAGATGCTTGTCTTAAACATGCAGGTTTCAGGTCGTCTTCCTTTGCAGGCACTGTTGTTGTTTGCGTCCAGATTTAAGAGCCCGCAGCTCGGTTTGTAGACGTCGACAAGCGAGGACAGAGCTGTGTACACAACCTCCCGAAATTGTTTGACTTCGACTTCCTGAGTTCTTTTTCTGGGGTGGTTGGCTCTTCCGGATGGGCGCAGGTGTGCGGACTGGGCTCTGGTTGCAGATGCTGGAATCCTGGGACGCCAAACAACCTGCTCAGGGCCCTGCGTGTGAGAGACGGGGCAGACCCCTCGCAGCCCCGTGTTCCGCAGCAGTAGCCGGTACAACTCGGGCTTTTCCAGTCCCGTTGAAGCCTCTGAGGAGAAAGCTGCACATTATTTTACAGTCGTTTATCCTAACCACGCACCCCACCCACCGTAATGCCTGATCCTGTCATGTGGCATGTCACCACAAGGTCATCCATGGGCAATAATGCAAGGGGGGCCGCCGTCGCTAACGAGCCTGTGTCTGGGACCAATTATCGGCCGAGCGATTTTCGTTTCAGCCGAAATGGTTTGTTGTTCTACGTCAGCCGTAGGTCTGCAAATGCAGGATGAATGAGGTTCAGTCTGTGTAGTCTCACACGTCCGCAGTGACATTCCCTACAGGCGGACGCAGGATGCTGCCCTTTCTTTGTCAGCTTCGTTGCGTTGATACAGGATGCTTATTTTGGGGGGGGGGAGGGTCTCCATCAATGTCTCTGGAGGCCTAGGGAGAACTACGGACTGCATTGTTCCTGGGACATCCAAGATCTGCACATGTATCCCCACCTGTTTGGAGAGCTCTGTTGGCTGCTGGACATTACCGCACCCCCCCACCGAGCCTCTCCTCCCATACTCCTTGACACGGGGTGGGTTCTCCCTGGGTTCTTCTGCTCTTCAAGCCTGGAGATCCCCAAGTTCTCCAATCCTCTGGCTCGACCCTGAGACTGCGTTACGTAGCTGTTATACCACCACTGTCTCTTCTCACCTGTTGGCCCAGCATTCAGCGTTTGGCTGCTACCAGCACGCATTCCTAATCTTTAGCACGCTTTGTTTTTTTAATTTGT
Source organism: Paramormyrops kingsleyae (assembly GCF_048594095.1). Taxonomy (NCBI): domain Eukaryota; kingdom Metazoa; phylum Chordata; class Actinopteri; order Osteoglossiformes; family Mormyridae; genus Paramormyrops; species Paramormyrops kingsleyae. The sequence goes on along the minus strand of NC_132808.1, from coordinate 21,657,532 downwards.
CAGTAGTGTGAGTAATTTGTTCGGTCTGTCAGAGTCTGCCTACCTGCTAGGCGCCCTTCAGTAAACTCCTTAAAGCTGCAAGGTTGCTCGCTTAGCGTCTGTTAATCCGGCCGTGTTCCACCGTTGGCAACACCGTCAGACTCAAAGCCCTGAGCCTGGCCCCCTCGGCACGACCCGGTGTTGATTCTCGTTTCGGATCTGGAGGAAAGTTCCCCTCCCGGAGAAGCCCAGTGAAATGGGAGCGCGCTCGCGATCTTTATTGAATTCCCAGAGCGCTCAGGCCGGGCCCAGAGTCAGCAGGGAGGCGTCGGACCCGTGACAGAAAGCCACAGTCATGCCAGGGAATTTTATTTTATTTTTTTAATCCCTTCTGTAGGCGTTTAGATGGAAGAGGTCCCCTCTGTTCTTCAGCCGTGGAAATACTGTGTCAGGCAGAGGTCTGTGTGTGTGTCAGAGTGTATTTCAGGTATAAAAGTGAATACCAAAGGATGAACAAACAAACAAACAAAAAAAAAAAAAACTCATAAAAAAAAAAAACGGGTAGTACTTGGAATTTCGCAATCCCTGCGCCTGACGACATTGTGTGGAGAAACTCGGTAACGTTCCCTGTCAGCCTGTCACCAAGTGTTCCGTGGGAGTAGAGGCCAGGGGCATGCTGGGTAAGTCGCAAGGCTGCCAGCCGTGCCGAGGGACGACCGTTCCTAACGAGCTCCAAACGAGCCCGAGGAAGCTTAACATCAACCTTCTCCTGTCAAATATACCTGCTCGGGCATCCCCTATATATTCATTTTATATATTTTAGGTGATTCTGCATTTTTTTTTTTTTTATTTTTTTTTTATTAAGCTGGATTTGAAATTAAAATAAAAAAAAATTGAAATTGCCTAATATAATATGAATAAATGAAAGAATGAACAATAACAAATGTCGCGTGTCGTATGAACGCGGCCGTGTTTTCGAATCCAGTTTTAGGTCCCTTTCTTTCAAACAGCAGATCATAATGGATTTAAAGGTTGTAAGTATTCTGGAATAACCTCACCTTTTTTTGTTTGCCTGCCGCTTCTGGTGTTAAAATCTTTCCGCAGATTAATTCATCAGGCCTTCTGTCCGTGTCCCACGCCACCCCCTCTGTTCTGGTGATGTCACCTTCCTAATCCAGCCGAGGAACATAGGAGCGCACAATAAGCCCTGACTGACTCTTACCGGGCAGCGCGCGGCACTGCGTTCGCGACGCGCTGGTGTGTCCTCCGTGTCGCCGCTGACGCCGGGCTAATGGACGTTGGGCAGCCTCAGTCCCCCTAAAACGGGTTTCCTTCACTATCCCATTTTGACAGAATGGTTGGACCGTTAAGGAAATGCTTCGTGCTGTGTTTAACGACCTCGTTAATGGAAAAGGTGAGTTTTTAAGCAAAGTTACGCATTGAGCGATGGTTAGAGGGCTAGCGTTTTGAACTGGAACGATGTTGAGGACATGTCATGGGTTTTAATGTCCTTCCTTGAAGGCACAATCCTTGTGTGTGTGTGTGTCTGTGTGTCTGTGTGTGTGTGTGTGTGTGTGTGTGTGTGTGTGTGTGTGTGTGTGTGTGTGTATGTGTGTATATATATATATATATATATATATATATAGTGTCCGTTCACATGAGGGTGGAGTCCCTCAGAGGAGTTCAGTGGTCTGCATGTTCCTTCTGGGACCTCCTGCTTAAGTGGTGAGGTTGGCATGTCCCTCCCGCCAAAGGCTTAACTAGAAATTCTGGGCCCCCTGACACAATGTCACCCTGGGCCAAACTCCCTCCATTACCTTCTATGATTTTATAATTTTACACATTCAGGTGCCCCTGAATCTGCCAGGGTATCAGAGCCCCCACTGTCCCCCCCTGCCTACGGCTGAGAAGGAGCCAGTCTCGGCGAAAGGGCCGTCCTGGGCGGGCGTCTCTGGCCTATTTTTCCCTCTCTGTCCCGGCACACGTGTCCCCCAGCTTTCCCAGCGCCGACCTGTCATCTCCATGCAAAGACCTCATAGTGGGGATGGTGCAATCGGGCTCTCATCAGCCCGTCGCTGTATTCTGTCAGAAGTTCCCAAGCACGCTAGTCTTGCCGACTATATTTAATCTCAGTTGTTTTTTTTAGGGGGTTTGTCGTGTGCGAACATGTTTATTTCCGAATTTACGCTCCGTTTGTTTCCTCCTCAGTTACTGTGAGGTATTGAGAGAATTGCATTTTTTTTCTTTTTGTCTTTGACAAGACTTTTGACTCCCGTGAAATGTTTTGCTAAATCGTTCGGAGACTAAATTTGGAACGGCGAAGAGTCTGGGTGGGGGGGGGGGTGGCAGTCGCTGAGGTGCCGCTTGAGCCTGAACCAACCCTTGACTGCTCCTTCCCAGCTCCTCCCTGTGTACTTGAACAAAACAGACAGGAACCCTGGTCGCCTGGTACAGGCGCGCTGGGAGCTGGAGGGAGCAGAAATGTCGCCTGTCTGTAGGTCCCCAAGGGACGGGTTGTGGAGCGTTTCTGTAAACAGAGCTGTAGCCTGACACTCATCTGGCCCTCTCAGTGGTGGCGAGACCTAGAGATCCATGTGGGGAGCTGTGGCTCTCGCCATGCCTGCTTAGATCTCCCCGCCAGCTCCTCTCCTGAGCGCCGGCCTGAGCCCGTACCCCATCCTCTGTGTAAATATGACCTGCTGAATGGGCCCTTTTTACTCCAGTGTAATTGAGCCTGACCCAGTCATGCAGTTAATCACGACCCTCAATATTTATACAGCATTATCGACTTGAGACAGTGTTACCGTGGTGGTGGGCTCGGTCCGGGCCCCACCAGTGTCGCTGTCAGTCACTGCTGCCGGGGTTTGTGGGCGGGGCCCCACTGCCCATGTAACCCAAGAAGCAGCGAGATCCAGGCATCTCCGACTCGTTTTTTTTTTTTTTTTTCTTCTCCTCTCTTTACTTTTTCCCCCCTAACCCTGACTCTGCTCAGTTAAGTCCCCCCCCCCTTCCTCCCCAACATGCCAGCAACATAATTCTAACAGCCCCTCAGCCTTCCCTCTGACTCCGGCCCTCGTGGAGGCCGCTCTATAAACGATCCCGGCAGACCAAACATTTGGAGGCCGTGTGTCTGCATCCCTGCGACGCGCCGGTCGGGACGGGCTCGCGTCTGAGCTGTCAGACCTCCTAGAAAGTGGCCTTCGGATCATCTCCCTGTGGCTCTCGCCAGATTCAGAAGCGTAAATGAAAACCCCGGAGACCCAGAGACATGCTGTTTGTGTGCCTGGCCCAGTTAAGCCCGTAAACAGGAGGGGTGTGACGTCTCAGTCGCTCTGTTGTGTGATTTTCCCTTTAGGTGCTGAAGCTTCAGTAAACAAGCAGCTTAAATATAAGCACTCTGATAGTCCTGCTCTCTTCAGGGATTTAGGCAGGAAACAAAGAGCTTTTTTTTTTTCCTGCGATGCCGCAGGGGATCCCACAGGTGGGATTTTTTTTTTGGTCTCCAAAACCCACAGTGGTGACGGACCTGCGGCGGGCAGCGGTATGCCGCTCCACCTGTCGTTTCCGCGGCATCCAACCCGCGTGGCGTCACCGGCAGAAGCGTTCGCGTGGTTCCCACGGCATCCAGCGTTTTGGCTTCTGGATGTGTCCGATTCATCAAGCCGTCTAATTAACCGAGCGGTGAATGGCGTCCGCGGCGGCACCGGCTGAGGGTCGACTCGAGTTCAGGGCATCCAAAGAGCGGGAAACCTCCCCACGGCGCTTCAAGCCTGGCTGCTTCCGCAGCAAGACGGGCACGCCAGCGCCGGGCTTGCTGCCAAGCCTTTGACTTTCTCTACGCGCAGCTGGTCACGTGACCATGTGCAGCAGTGCCGGGCACTGATTGGAGAATCGGCGCCTAGCAACCCACCGGCATTTGACAGGCTTGTGGGAGTTGATCTCCTCCTACAAAAATCCAACTTTGTGTGTGTGTGTGTGTGTGTGTGTGTGTGTGTGTGTGTGTGTGTTTTTTTTGATGTTCTCTGTAGTGTTATCTTCAGTGTGCTTTGAGGGGCTGCCTGATCCAGGGTTTGGCTGCTTTTTCCTTACCTTAAAGTCTGTCAGTGTGCCTCTGAAGCCTTCATGGATTGAAATACCAGGGTTCCCCGGGTGCCGTCTGTAGACCAAGGCACGGCTTTGCCCACGGCCAAACGCCCGTAACGCGATACCCGGTGGCTTCCGTGTGGATCTGCACTTCGTAGCCATTTGCCAAGTATTACATCAGCTCCTGGCTTGGGTTTGTACACACGCATCTCTCCTAGGCACTCGCACGGTGCAGCGGTTGGATCAAAACTGATCGTTCCTGGATTTTCCCTCCAAGGCACCGGAGCTCGCAGCTTGTAAATAACACTGCATTTCTGTGATGCCCCCCCACCCCACCCCGTCTTTGTTTCAGTGTGCAAGGACCCCCCATATAAAGTGGAAGAGTCTGGTTATGCTGGCTTCATCCTGCCCATCGAAGTTTATTTTAAAAATAAGGTACCTGCCTTAATCCAAGGATTACGGTAAATCTGTATGATGCATGATAGGTTGATTTAACCATAAGGGATATGGGGACTTTGCTGTATTTCTTGCCATTATAGCCATTGATTGCTGTTGCGTGTCTTCTAAAAGGATTAGCGTAATTTGCAGTGAGCTCAGTTAATGTTTCAGCTAAAATGTAGAACATCCTAATAATGTGAATGCCGTTTCAGGAAGAGCCCAAGAAAGTGCGCTTTGACTACGACCTGTTCCTGCACTTGGAGGGTCACCCACCCGTCAATCACTTGCGTTGCGAGAAGCTCACCTTCAACAACCCCACGGAGGAGTTTCGCCGGAAGCTGCTGAAAGCCGGAGGGGTGCGTGGATTGGGGGAGGGGGGGGGGTGTACAGGGAAGGACCTGGTGGGGGTGCTAGAGCTGTGTAGTGTAGGGTTTCCCATGAGTACAGCTGGGTGGAATGGAATGGACGGATATACTGAAGGAACATTGACTTTGGGCAAAGTGTAGACGACTTCAATTCTAGACTTCGATGAAGGAGGGAAAGAATGACTGGGTGGGTGGGACAGGGTGGTGGTGTCGGGTGACCGGAGGAATGGGATGCCTGCCATAGCTGTCCAGAGGAGATAGGCGGGCTCTCCTTGGCCCGGATTCAGGCGCTTCCTACTGGAACGCTCTCAATCTCTCATTCTTGAGTACCCGTGTCAGAACTGGCACTGCTGTCGATTGTTAGCCTTGGATCTAAACCGAGGCATGACTTGCATCAGCTGGGGCGATGAGTGATGTTGGGGAGGACTGGTTCGAGCCTGGCCAGTTACTGCAGGTTTGGCATGACCTGTCCTTGGGCAGACTCCAGGGCAGCTCTCCTAAGGATTTTGTCTATGGGAGATAAGTGGTTTGTACTGACTAATCTTCACTAAAGCTTTACCTGATGCAAATGGCTTGAAGGAAAAACCTCTGTCAAATAAACTTAGGGTGTGGACAATGCAGAAAATGAACAAGTAGTTGGCTCTCTGAAGCAGGTTTAGGCGAGGTGCTTTCTCTGGTCAGCTGTGGTCATGTGAAGCTCTCGTTTGCCTACTTGGTGTAAGTGCATGCGTGTGCATGTGAGAGAGTGTCTAGGTGTGTTCATGTCTTAAACCTTTTTTTCTTATGTCCTTTGACAGCAACGGGATCCTCATAAAAGAAGCACCGACGACTCTAAAGTAAGACATCAAACTCAGGTCTTGGATTCATTTCAAAACATGTTGTTGATGCAATCGCTTTGAGTTAAAATACGACCTTGTTTAAGGAGTCTCTTCGAGTGTGGAGTGCTCTGTTTGAATAGCTTCTCGTTTTGAAACGGGCCATTCAAAGAGAAACTAGGCGTCTTCTCAGCCAGTGTTACTGGGTGCCAAGATCTTGTCCCTCAGGATCTGACAGCCAATCAGAGGACATTGGCCTGCACATGCTGTCAGGCCTTGTTTTACCTCTTTATTAAGTACCACTGCGTAGTATCAGGTAGGACCCCTTTTGTCTCTAGAACCGTTTCAAGGATAGACGAGTTCTGAGAAGCCGTTCTGTGAATCATTGTTGCACCAAGCTGTTTTGTGGCCCCCTGTTTAGCTTGAAATGTGTCTGGCCAATGTTTTCTCTGATCTCTCGTTAGAAGCTATTTGCTACAACAGAACTGCCACTGACTGGATGCATTTGTTTGTCATGTCATTGTAATCCCTAGACCAGAGGTTCTCAACCTTTTTTTGCACCGCGACCCTTTTTACCATGCCAGCTCAGTCGCGACCCTATATCAAGCATAAGTCTAAATCAATGCTATGATCAAGCATGCAGTGCACTCTGCAATTTATGCCAATCAATGCCTATTGCACTAATCTGATTGGATGTGCCAGTGAATTTTAAATTAAGCATCTGTAGTTTGGCTTCTTGGATTGGTTGAATGTTTACGAGTTTTTGCAGACCTAAGACCCATTTATATAGGTTAATTCTAGGATTGGGGCTGGGAAATCTGACCGTGGATCAGCATAGGAGCTTACTGGTTTTAAAATGCTTACATTTCCAGCTCTGCCTCTTGACTCTTTTTCAGATCTTGCCGCGACCCATATTTGGGTTGTGACCCATAGGTTGAGAATCGCTGCCCTAGACACTAGTGTGAGATCCCAGAAGGACAGATGTTTCTGAGATGCCCCGCCAAACATGTCTGGAGCCAACAGTTGCTCCACGTTTGAAATCATCTAAGCCGCTCATGATGCGTAGATGAACAGTACATCTGCATCTCTTGACCCCCACCTTTGTGTTGTATGTATTCACTTGCAGCCATGTGATTGGCTGTTTGGCGGAGCAGGCTGTTTTACCAGGCAGGTGTCCCTAATCAATTGGCCGGTCAGTGTACATACTAACACTGTGGCAGCTACGTCCCACAAGTGGGATGGTCGTCAGGGAAGGTCCTTGAATGAGGCTGAGAACATTTTTGTTTTCAAAGAAACTGAAGAAGGATATAATGCATTTATTGTTTTTAGTATTTTGTGCCTATTGTGTTTGTTTTTTTTTCTTCTTGGTAATTTGTGAACCTTGTGTCTCAGTCCAGAGGACCTGGATTTGCTAATGGCATTTAGCTGGCGAGTCAGTATTTGCGACCCTGTTGGCTGGCAGGAACTGTGGTCTCCAGGGAGGTGTTTCACTGTTTAACCTGCAAGTTTTAATCAGCTGCTGCGACGGATGACTGATGAACCATATCCTTCGGTCATAAGTCGATAGTAGGGCTGCACGATATCACGTCACGCTTATGTGGTGCATCCGGAATAATCACCTGGGCTTCAGATGACGAGTGCAAACATTTGTTAGAATGCCGGCTTTTCGGTACTGTATGGATGTTTACTTACGCCCACAATTTGGCAAACTGATTAATAGTGCACCTAAAATATTTAATGAGGGGCGCATTATGATGCCTGAGAGTTAGTCATCTGTGTAAATTAATAAACGTATCAGACTTTTGACTAAAAAATGTACGGCCACACCACCAACGTCTCTTTACCTTGTTTACCCTCAGTCTCTCCTCTCATAAAAGGTGAAGTTGCCGTTGAGCCATTCCTTTTCTTAACCTCCACTTCAGTGCTTATCGCTTCCATAATGTCTGAAAACGGTACCATGTGGCCCTACTAACCGAATTTAATAAACGTAAGGATACGTCGACTTTATACGGATTGCTAACCGTTTCCTGTCACAATCTCATTAATATTTTAGGCCTACTATTAATTTGCTTACCAAATTGTGGCCGTAAGTAAACGTCCGTATAATACTGAAAAGCCTGGCTAATGTTTACGCCAGTCATCTGAGTCCTGGTGGTGATGCCCCATATTATCATGATGTGATATCGTGCAGAACTAGTCGATAGGTGTTGAAACAATTGGATGCCCTTTACATTTATAGTCCTATTCATTTGATTAATGTTGTGGAAGGTTCTGGAAATAATATGGAATTGGCGAGTAGGTGTTTTTTGAAGTGTGGTGCTTTTCGTAGCTTAGTTGAACAGCTCTGCTTTATTGGCGTTGTAAAAGTGGACTGCTAACAGTAATCCAACAAAAGTCACCATCAAATAGGTTGCACTTTTGGTGTATGTCTTTGTTGTTGTTTTAAATTGGACTATTCTACTTCCGCTTAGAACAGCTTAATTTTTAATCTTTACCCTGCATGGTTCCATGTGCCAGTGTGGGCACACATCACTGCCAAATCTATACTGCGATTTAACAAACCACTGGCTATACAGCCGTGTTTCCAAAAAAGGTTGGGATGCTGTGTGAAATGTGAATTAATACAGAATGCAATGGTTCGCAATTTATATAAAAACCGATATTTAACTGAAAATACAACAAGGACAATATATGTTGAAACTGAGACATTTTATTGTTTCAAATTGATGCCAACAACATGTTTCAAAAAGTGGGGACAGGGGCAACTAAAGACTGGAAAAGTTGTGTGGCGCTATAACAAAACACAGGGTTGAGCATCTCACACCCAATTAGCTTAATTGACAACAGGTCAGTAAGATGATTGGGTATAAAAAAGGAATCTCCCAGAGAGGCGGAGTCTGTGCAGTGAAGATGGGGAGAGATTCAGCAATCTGTGAAAGACTGCGTGGGCTAATATTGTTGAGGAATAATGTTCCTCGGCGTAATATTACAAAGAATTTGAGAATTTCATCTACGGTACATAATATCATTAGAAGATTCAGAGAATTTGAAGAAAGGAGGGCCAAGGCTGAAAACCAATATTGGATAGCCATAATCTTTGGGTCCTCAGGTGGCACTATTGAAAACGGACGCGATTCTATAGTGGAAATCACTGCATGGGCTCAGGAATTCGTTGCTGCATCCACAAATGCAGTAGTAAACTCTACCATGAAAAGAAGAAGCCATATCTAAACATGATCCTAAAATGCCGCTGACTTCTCTGGGCCTGAGCTCATTTTAGATGAACTGTAACAGAATGGAAAACTGGCGAATCAAGATGTAGTCCATACCTGTCGCCCACTGAAAACCTTTGCCGCATCCTGAAACAAAAAATATGACAAAGCAGACCCCGAATCCTAGATCAGGCAAGAAGGGGACCACATTTCACTTTCAAAAGTCCTCCAGCAAATGGTCTCCTCGGTCCCCAAACTTTACAGAGTGTTGTTAAAAGAAGAGCTGGTTCAAACAGTGGTAAACACACCCCTATCCCAACTTTTCTGGAAAAGTGTTGCTGGAATCAAATTCAAATTGAGCAGATATTTGTCATAAAACCAAATTTCTGTCTCTTTTCAATTGATGTGGGTGTGTATATAATTTGCAAATCATTATATCCTATTTTTATGTGCATTTTACACAGTAGCTTGCGGTTGTATGTCTTTAAGCATCAGAAAGAAACGGTATGAGCTGAGAATGTGGTAATATGGTATTCTGTGGATGAGTGGTAATAATATGGAAGTGTCCTTCCTCCGAATCCAGGTGATGGTCATGCAGGAGGGCTCCACGTCCCTTTTTGGCCAGCACCTGAAGCTGCCCTCCCTCCCCAGCAGCTCCCTGAACCTGACCTTCTCCGATGCCAAGAAGAGCAAATCCTCTCACGGGTCAAAGGTCAGCAAGGGCTCCTTTGGGGTTACAGCCGGCCGCTCACGACACTGAGACGCTCCTTCTCTCGGGATTTCTACTCTTTCGAAGACCCATGCTAATCCTCCTCTTTGTCTGGTTCAAGGATTTAGGCTCTTTATTTATTTATTTATTTAAAATATTTTACTTGTGTGGGGGTCAGCCTCTAATGTTCTGTTAAAAGGGTGGGAATACTTTAACTTTTTACATAATGGGGATAATTGATTTTATTTGCTTATTTTTTCCTGTTTTTGGGGATGTTGTGTTATCCTGGACGCTGTGAAGAGATGGCACGGTCATTTTGCACATTCTGTGTGTGCATGTGTGCATGTGTGTGTGTCTCAGTCAGAGTGCACGTGCTCTCCCATTGCTTCACTCTCGGTGTCAGGAGACGAGCACCTTCAGTGCCGCTGTCCACCTCGAAACACATTAGGGCCGGCCGTAAAGCCTCACAGGTCAACCGACTTGGCCCATGGCCATAAAGCGGGCTTCCACGGGGCCGGTCCCGTCGGCTTTGCCCAGGCCCGTTAAGCGGGTTTCCACGGGGCCGGTCCCGTCGGCTATGCCTAGGCCCGTTAAGCGGGCTTCCACGGGGCCGGTCCCGTCGGCTATGCCCAGGCCCGTTAAGCGGGCTTCCACGGGGCCGGTCCCGTCGGCTATGCCCAGGCCCGTTAAGCGGGCTTCCACGGGGCCGGTCCCGTCGGCTTTGCCGCCCCTGAGCTGCACATGGAAGCAGTTTCTAGTGCAAACAGTGCCGGGTGTGTGATGGATTACCGGGCATGCAGGCCCCCTGCACCCCCCCCAACACAAGCCCAGCATTATCTGTAAAACCCCCCACCCTGCTTGTGTACCCTCTTCTCACCAAGGACACTCATATCCCACAGACGATTCTCAGGAGTGGCAGGATTTCAGTCTGACTGGCTGCAGTGACAAATTGCCACGTGCTTATTCAGCTGATTTTAAAATAAATAAATAAAAATAAATAAATATAATATATAATTTTTTTTTTTTTTTCCGTCTTCCTTTCTACCCAGTATTGACTGCTGCCTCCGTCATGGTTAGTAATGGCCTCATAAAAACAGGGAATTTTATTTATTTATTCCCTTTTTGCTTTGTGTGCTGAATATTTTCCTGCTCATCTTCTGGTAGATTTTTTATAATTATTATTATTTTTTTGCATGTGAAATGTCTAGACTATATCTTCTGCATAATGAGCAAGCGGGATGTAATCCCCAAATATCGCAAAGTTGTGGATCTGGGAGGGGTTGGGGCTTCAGTGATTGCAGTAATTATCTCTTTTGACATGTTAAGCAGATGGCATCCTTATTATTATTATTATTATTATTATTTATTATTATTATTATTATTATTATTATTATTATTATTATTATTATTTATTATGCCAGGGGCATCTTGAAAACCATTTAGAAAATCAACGGTTTCGGTTTTATCGTTCTGCTGTTTTTGCAGCATTTGTTCTGAAATGGTCATGGATACCACATGCAGGAAATGTCCTTTTCCTTACTAGAAGCAGTGGTGAAAGGGTGATAGATGAGCAGGTTATTCTGCTAGGATCCCAGTGTGATCCTTTTTCCTATCCGGGATTGGCCCCGAACCTGCGAGGTCGTACACTGTCTGCTACTGCAGGTCTGTGCCTCGAGGCTTCTGGAGTCTTCAGCGGGGGACTCTGGGCACAGGGGGGGGGCAGCGGTGACCCACAGTGGATGGGCCCCATGGGGTTCGACGCCAGCCCCAAACTGAGCTCTGTGCTGATGAGTTTCCCATAGTGAAGGAGTCTATTTCCAACCCCTCCTAGCTAAACTCCAAGGCTTGGGTCTGGATGAGTTCGTCATCTGGGGGAGAGATCTCCAGTGCTGCCCTGGTCTGGCACAGGGGTTATTAATCGTGTGCGTTTGCCTGTCGCAGAAACACAAACGCAAAACATCAGTCTGTCATGTAATCGCCCAAAAGGCCATGGAACCTTCTGAAGCATGGCACTTTTAAGCTTCGAATGAATAGCTTTTTATGATGCGTGTCGCTGTGTGTGTTGCTATAAAGCTCTCAGCCTTTATATACCTGCTAGGTTAATGCTCTGGGCTGTAAAGCTGGGCTGCTCAGAGCCATACATTATGACGCGATAATAAAGGTGGAAGCCCCAGTTTGAGCTCTGCCCTGGGAGTCTCACTGGAAGGGACCACTACAGCTGTTTTGCCTTTAAGGGTAAAGGGGCTTTAATGTCCAGGGGTCGTAGGGTCAAGAGCAGGAGACAAAATAAGTTTGTAGAGGCTCTTTAAGCAACTCGTAACTCGCCCCTAGTCTAGACTGTTTAATGACTCGTGGTCCCTTGATAAAATATTGGCAGAGGCAGCCTAGTGAGGACTGAGTATGATTGGGTCAAAAGCATCTTGGAGCTCCCTTTCTGTTATAATGGGTCAGATGGTCGACTAGGCACCAGCACAGTGTAAGGGATAGTTAGGTCTTTGCTATCAAATCTTCACTACACATTCACTGGGGTCACTGGTCACCCCAAAGAAGTTTACTCACTTGGCAAGAGTAATAGAGCTGTCATCTTTTGACAAGTGAACAAATTTACCCTTTTAAGCTCTCAACAGGTCTCCTCAGTGCAAAGGACTGTGTTTGTAGTCCATAAGGAAATGCCTTCTCTAGCTTAGCGAGCACAGCTGCTCGTCCTTGGCGTTGCAATGAAGGGCATCACTTACACCATGAGGATTACGGTCTTTTGATAAGCAGGTTGCCACTCTATGCGGCGTACTTGTTTGACTCATTAGACTTGTGGATTCTTGGGTCATTCAATGAATCGTCCACTGAATTTATCAAAGTAAACATGCGTGCTGGAGGTGGAAGCATGGCCCACCTTGGAAGTGTGGATCCTGTAGAGAAATCCAGGAGGCCCATGACGAGTTGTCAGTGACTCATCTCCGAAGTGTCGGGTCAGACAATCCCAGGGCTGCCAACTCTGGCCTGACTCTCATGCTTTCAGACTCTCATGTCCATGCAAGAAATCTTATGGCAAACATATATTGTTCCATTATAAACCTAAAACTAGGTACATCAGAAAGCGTTGGGGTAGTTTGCAAACCCTACAGACCATTTGCAAGATAATAAGACTAACATACATGTAAATGCACGTGCAGACTTCTCAAACTGAAAATTTCAGTCCAAAGTTGACAACCTTGCAGTCCTTCGACAGCGTGACAGCCATGTGCCAGTCTTTGGATATATTTTATTGCACTTGTATGAAGTGTCACAGTCCAAATGAGCATTTGTGATTGGTTTGAGTGAAATGATTTTCCATGCTGTGATTGAAATTGTCTTGATGTGCAACTGCGGCTGAAGCTTTCATGTACCTTAAATGTTTTCAGACTCCAACTCCTACTAACTTCCAATGTACCTCGTTTCATGTTGAATGTTATTGGAACATATTGTAGTAATGTATTAATGATGATGTGCTGTGAAAGGCCCTGCTAGCGGCTAGCACGTCTTTTACAACAGTCGTCTTGTTGTTTGGCTTTAGGATGGTTCCAAAAGCAGCAGCAGCGCTCTCACGACCACCACGACTAACAGCAGTGGCTCCTCTAAACTTCACAAACCCGTGAAAGAGCACAAAGACAAATCCTCAAAAGACTCGAAAGAGCATAAAAGTGCCTTCAAAGACTCTACCAGGGAGCCCGGTAGACTTTCCAAAGAATCGTCCAAGAAACCCAAAGAGAATCAGCCAGTTAGGGATGACCAGCCAATCCCCAAGTTGGGCTTCAAGGAGCCCAAGGGCTTGTCCAAGGACCACAAATCGGACGCGAACCAGCCGCACGGAACGGGCAGCGTGCAGCACGGCACCAAAGCCCCCGGCAAGAGGCCGCAAGTGGCTGACGGCGGGGAGCACGTGACCAAAAAGCGGAAGAAGGGTCTCTCTGAGGTGCCGCTAAAACCTCCGCCGGGCTCCCCTCCAGCCCAACAGCACCACGTGGAGAAGAAGCCGCCCAAGGAGAAGCATCCGTCCCAGGTGCGGCCTGCTAAGCTCAAGGTGGATGGCGAGCCGCCGGAGCGAAAGAAGCCCCCCTCGCTGCCACCGTTCCATGAAGTGGTGCACCCCAACGACTCTGACGTGGAGGACTTGTCCAACAAATCAGAGGTGGGTGGACAAAATGTCCTTTAAGGGTTGAGGGATCGTTACTACTGTGCCGTGGTCCGGTCATGAACTATTCTTCATGGGTAAAGGCCGTAGAATGTTCTGGTTTTGATTTTAATCGGTTTTCAGTTTTGGGTTGTAAATAGTTTTCCCTGTGGCTTCTGCTGTCGCCCTAAGTTATGGGTACATCCTAAAATCTGCAGTACGGCTGCCCTTGAACACGGGAATTATTGCTGGTGTGGCCCAGCTACCCAGGCGCAGTCGGGACTCCCCCTGTTAGGCTCTGATTTAGTGTTGGCACCAGACCCGATTTGAGGGATACTTCATGCTCAGGTTTGTGTTTCGTTTAGCTGCTTAGCTATCTTTTGAATTATTTTCGCCATTTGATTTTGTCTCATGTATATTTGTTTATAATGGCTGGGCAATGTTTTTGGGCCATATCTCTTTCTCAGCTGCCTGCTTTGAGGTTGAGAGCTGTATGGATGATCTGTGCTAGGGGCTTCCACGTAAATTGGCATAAAAATGTCAATGTGGCCATCATGCCGACATCACATTTAATTGGATGCGATGTTGGTGTTCCTGCCGCTGGACCTGTTCGTTCCACAGCCAGATGAGGCTGGATTTCATTGCCTCAGCTTTTGAGCCTTTATATCGACTAAAATTTCATTTGATTAAATTAGGTAAATTTTTTTCCCCTTGTGGTAGTGTTAATCAAAATTTTGCATGAAAGAATGAATCACTGGGATGTCCCCACAACGACAAATAAGTACATGTGTGAAAACTAAACTGCTTTTGCCAGTGGTTTAGCAGACCTCTTATGGAATCATGACTTTGGTTCTATGAAATTGTTGCGAATGTCATAGTTAATCAGCGTTCGCTGGCAGGCCTAAAGCGATGCGTTTGGCTTGCCTGTGGAGTTCTAGTCCACGCTAACCCTGAACACGCTAGCTGAAGGGACCGTGCAACCTCTAGGACAGGGGTCTCCAACTCCAGTCCTGGAGAGCTACTCTCCAGTCGATTTTCTATCCTACCTGGCTTCTGATGAACCACAGCAGTTCTCAGGTAAATACCAGGAACAGGTGTGGCACATCAGAAGCCAGGTAGGATAGAAAACCTACTGGAGAGTAGATCTCTAGGACATGTGCAGCAATAACATTGTGTTTGTGGAATTAAGAACCTGTCATTTGGTTTTCACCTTTTTACAGACATTACGGTAAGTGCTTATGATTGTCTGGGTGTGCATGGGAGGAGCCAGCATCCCCCCCACTATACATGTCCCTCATGATTCATCCCGGTAACCTTTTTTGCCCTTGTCTGTGCATTTTGGGCAGCAGAACTGGCTCTGTTGGCTCTCCTCACATACCAGACAGGAAGCTGAGGTGTTTGTTGCAGATAGGGCTGCATTTCCATCCCCCCCCCTTTTGTTGTTTTTAATGGTCAACCCCCCTCCCCACACATACACACACAGACTATTGCATGAAGAGGCTGTAAACATCAAATGTGGGCTCCTCCCAGTCCTGAAGGGGGTTCCTGTAATTGAGATGTGGCCCTCAGCAGTGGGCTGTTACGCCTCCTTGGGTGTCCATCTGAGGGCCAAGGAACCAGACACTTCGTACATTAAACTGAACCCCTGCTCCACAATGCTGCTCATCCTGCGACTAACGTCGACCCAAATGCTAATTAGTGTGGCAGGGCAACTAGGGAATTGCTTCTCGTATTTTCGGTCACTCTTTGGTGATACATTTTGAATTAAACTGCTTGTTTGTTGAAATTTTCTTTCTGGTTACTGATGTGATGTAAAGTGTGTAACCTAAATTAGTCCCTTTGATTGGGGAAAGCCTCTTTGGGACATGGTTAAATTTATCGATTTCAAAAGGGGCTATACTGGAACCGCTCTGTATTCAGACCGGCCTGTAACTCAAAGGCATCAGCTGTGGCTAAAGAAGACTCCTACGCAAACATTTCTGCTTGAACGTATCTCTTCAGATGCTCTTAACGCTGCTCACTAATTCTTTCACGTCTGGCATCGAATTACGGGCTTATGTACTTTTTTTTCCCTGAAAGTACTTTTAAAGCGCGTGTGAGCTTTCCTCTGACTCGGCGTGGGCGGAGCTTTCAAACTCTGTACTGCCACATCGGGAAATGGTGCCATCCTGCAGGAAACCCCTACTCCAGCCCCCCCCCCTCCCTTCAGCCTGGCCCCATTGCCCCTGGGGGAGGAATGCCACGCCATTCTGGTGCATCTGGTTGTCCGGCCATCACCTCAGGGGCTTTTATTTTTTTTTTTTACTGCCGGACCAGCGTGGTCTGGGAGGGGAGGTACAGAGCATGAGCTGTAAAAGCACCCCCCCCCCACCCCAGGGCCCTGTGATGAATAGCACTCCTTTCATTGGGTTGCCAGGTCCTCACACATTGGCTGTGGACACCCCACACTAAGGGGAGTGGCTGTTTTTATTGGTAGGAAAGCAGACAGGAAAATTTATGTTTTTATGGTACTGAAGGAGAATGGGGGTGGGGGGGGGGCATGGCATGAATAGCTAAGGATTTCCTCTTAATCTGGAATCTCCAAATGAAAAGGGAGAAACGCGTTTCGCATTTCTGACGAAACTCCTTCCTTGGCCGTGCCCGTGCCTTCTTCCTGAGCCCGAAGGCCTCTCGTATCCCCGGGTGCGGTTTTGTTAAGTATGGGGACAGGGACTTCGTTGTGCACGGGCATCAGTTGCATCATGGGTAACTTTCAGGGCCTCTTGAAAAGGCACAAATCTTCCCGCGCTGTTTTATGGTCCTTGCTGCCGGGGTCCCTCTGAAAGTCC
Source organism: Paramormyrops kingsleyae (assembly GCF_048594095.1). NCBI lineage: Eukaryota > Metazoa > Chordata > Actinopteri > Osteoglossiformes > Mormyridae > Paramormyrops > Paramormyrops kingsleyae. The sequence goes on along the minus strand of NC_132808.1, from coordinate 21,640,956 downwards.
TGGAAGAAAAAAAATTGCCGCGGGGCCTTTCTCGTAAACGCCAACGACTGTCCCTGGGCCCCTCCCCCACCCCCCCCCCCCCACCCTCTCCCCATGTCCTGCACATGCTAAGTCTGTTGTTTTGCAGGACAGCTGTCTGGGAGTCTCGAGCGCCCGTTGTGGGGGTGTGTGTGTGGGGGTGGGGGGGGGGTTGCCGTCTGCACGATTCAGACACCACAGCAACATACTGTGGACTTGGGGTTTGGAGGTGGGGGGGGGCATGGGCGATGCTTGGGGAACACCAGAATAACTTGTTGGATTCATACTTGTCTCCCATAAGCTGAAAGCTCTGTGTGCGTCTTTTTTTGCATTTTTATATCTAACAGAATGAGTACGGTGCCCCCCCAAGGCTGAGGTGGTACTGCATGTGTGAGAGACCCCAGACTTGTAGTATCTCAGATTTCCCCTCGCACGCCCCGGCCGCAGGTGGCTAAGCCCCAGCGCCCATGGCCCCCGGGGCCACCCTGCGGCTCCCCAGCCACCTCCCACACACACTTTTCCTGCTGCGGTCCTGTCGGGTTGGGTCAGGCCAGTTTGGCAGGGGGGGAGGGGGTGATGACCCCACTGAGCCGCCGGCAGGAAGCAACTTCTGTTTCTGCCGCAGGTTTTATTACGGAGCAATACGGCTCTTCCTCCTCTTTCTCCGCGGCGGCGCCTCCTCCAGGACGGACCTCCTGGTGTGCCTCTGAAGGGCCGCCGCGCCTCCTCGCCCCCTCTCAGGGCTCCTCTCGCCTTTGTTACGGTCTCTTCCGAGCAGAGCGCCCGTAAAGGTGATTTGTCATGAAGCTGGGGTCCGTCCCCATCCCCCTGTGCGTCCTGCGCTTCGGATGATTAAAGGCCTTTTATATCTGTTTGCTGAGTAAAGCAGGGTGTGCTCGTTTAATCGTCCTTCTGCGGGAGAGTCACTCCCGCGCGCATCTGAGCCCAGCCCTGAAAATGCGAATTAAAGGTTAGCTTACTGGTGTGTTGATTCCTAAGTGCCGTGGATTATGGCGCCGGCCGCTTCCTTGCACCTGAGGGAAATGTCGACTGTCACAGAGACGTCAGAGGAAACATCTCGAACGTCAGTGGGGGTCTCCAAGGCGTCAGCGGTGCAGGTCAAGGCCTCGCCGTGCGAGCTGATGACAAGACGTCCGGCTGCTTCACTGCTGCTCTTGGATTACCACCCGCGCCCCCCCCTGCTCAGGATGTCGTATGACTGGCAAGGCCAGGGTGGTGCTGATGTTTGGTTTCTTCAAAGTGGCCTGTGGGGGGGGTGGATTTGCAATTGTGCTGTTAAAAACAAAGCTGACCCTGAGGCTCTGCCCCCCCCCCACCTCCAAGGAGGTAGAGTGCTCTCTTGGATGGAAATAAAGATGAAAAAGTGGAATATCCCAGAGGTTTTCTTCCAAAGGTGAACACCGGACACCCCCCACCCCCAGCATCTGTACCCCCCACCCCCTCCACTGCCTGTTCGGCCTCAATGATGTGTCTCCCGGGTGAGACTCCTCTTTTACCATAATGCCAAGGGAGTCCTCTGGCTCACGTCTGCCTCATGTGTACAACCCTGCGAATCAGCGCTGTGTTTATGGATCCAACCTTAGATGCTGCTCTAAATGTAGGAATTAAAATGTTTCCCCTGCTCTGTCCTGGGGGGTTCATTTTCAGCAAAATAAATTCCCCCTCATCACGAGGAACCCTGAAGTGTTTACTTCACCATAAATCTGAACCGGCTCGTGACAATCGATTCCTCTTCTGGCCGTCTGGCTGGCTGGCCCGTGTAAAAATGTCACAAGCGGTAAGTTATGGACACTTTCACCTAGACTTGGTGGGGTAACTAGCAGTGACCCTGGGTGATGCCGTGTGACGGCGTGAGTAAATGAGAGATAATTAAATGTAACTCAAGCCGAGTGAGCGGAGGAAGAGGCGGTAATCTCAGCGCTGGTCTTCAGCGTTATTGAGGCTCTCTCTGTTTGGGTCTGTGAGTGTGTGTTTGTCCTCTGTCATTTTATCGCTGGACAAGCAGCAGGACTCTTCAGTCTCGCTGTGCAGCCCAGCCACTCCTCATCTCTGGCCACAGTGGCTTTTTCATTACCCCTGGGGTAATGTGCTGTTTCATAGCCCGCTGGCCGTCACTCCCCCCACGATCACAGGAGACTGTGGCCCGCCTTTCCTGCCACCTAGCAGCGGGTGTGGCGGCGAATGGTGCCGTTAACGGTTTAAGAGCAGTTCTGTTCATGGGGGGGCAGTCAGGCCGACTGTTTACAGTTTGCGTAGGCTGTGGCCGGCTGTCCGAGACCCTGAGCAAAGAATGCCGCTTGACCATCTGTTTGATGTCCCCCAGACACCCAGACAGACAGACGGGGCCGTAAAACCACAGAGGAGGTGGGGGGGTTACCCAAAAAAAAAAAAAACACATCAAAGATCATTCCAGTTTCCTGGGAATCCTGTGAGATGCAGTTTGCCACCAGGGTTGCTGGTACCCCCCACCTAAGCCATTAACGTCCACCATGTAGCTGGGTCGGTGGGTGGGCGGGGGGGCACACCCCCCCCACCCCCACGCTTTTGGAACGGACCCGTCGCCTTAGGACAAGATCTTTTTGCAGCCTGGTTATCGTCCTCTTAGAGAGTTTTGTCATTTACGAGCAAGGGGGGAGGGAAACAGGTTTCGGGGGGGGGGGGGGGGGTCCAGACACTTCAGCGGCTTGCAGGTTGGTGACAGGGAGCCCCCTCGCACCTCGAGCGTGGACCGGGGGGCCTTAGGACCCAGCTGATGTCACGTGTGCCGGAGCTCCCGGATGACTTTCAGACGGCCACGTCACCCCGGGATTCCGCCCCAACTGTCCGCCGCCAGCTCCGGCTGTTCAGCCCCAAGCGTCTCCCGGCAACTTGTGCGCCTCGCAGAACCCTGCTTCTCATCGGTCTGCAAGAAAAATCCAATTTCCTCGACCTCTTCACTCATTATCTCCCGAGACATGATTTTATTTCATTCAACTTTTCAAATTCACGGGAAAAACCGGAGACCATTGTGAGGCAGGTTATTGTTTGAGACGCCTGGTGGTATCACACACTGCGAGGAATGTAAACAAAATTAATTCAGATTAACTTTAATGGTTTCTTCAAGTTTCCTTTTTGGGCTCTCTCCAAAAAGGATTAACTTAATGGTGGCGCTTTTATTTTTTTTTAACCCGCCCCCTACCTCAGCTGAAAGACCCATTTAGAATGTTTTACCCGACTTCAAACATCGTTGTAAAAAGTACAGCAAACTGGAATGAACCTCTTGGAACCTGGTGTTTGGTTACAAGAGATGCGAAAATGCTAAAGGAATTAAAGCTGAAATCTGAAACATTTACCAGGGCACAGCTTGGCATTTATTGCCGGCCTCCTTAGTCTGTCGTCTTAAGAGTCTTCTCAGACAAACAGGGCTCATGACTATTTGTGCTCTGAGGTGCAGGCCAGCTCTCTAACTGGGCGGGACTTCTCAGTGTAACCTTAAAAAAAAACACATAGGGGTCCAGTTGTTCCACGAGTCTGTAATAATGGATAGTTCTACTCTTGTCAGTTGTTATGCTATTTTTTTTACAGTCTTATTTAAGAGCGCCATTTAAAAGAAGAAAAAAGGCACTATTAGTCTGTCAAGATTAGGATTTTATTTTGAACATTTAGCTGAAGGTTTTATTTTCTTGGCTGAAAGTTTTAGATGTATTTGGATCTCTCTAAGCCCTGTCTGTGGCACTTCACCCCAGATGCAGTGATTTTCTTGTTAAACTAAAAGCACATGTACTCAACACAGACCCTCCGTCAGGCCGGACTATATATCTTCAGTTATATAAAACAGGTGGTTCCTTTTTTTTCGGGTTTGGTTTGCCTGTCGGCTGTTTTTACCCGGAGTTTGAAATTTCTTCCACATGTATAGCTCTCTGACGCTGTAACGGGTCTATTATGTAATTAATGATTAGTTCAGCATATTCTCAGCAGCGGAGCACTCCTCTTTCCTGGGAGTGCGTTAATCAACGCAATTGTCCGTTAGCCAGTATCAGTGAAATGTGTGCTTTTAAGAAGGGTATTTGTTAGTCTGATTGGAGTTGCGGTGGATGGTTGAGGTGGATTCTGTTGCGCGAATGGAAGGTTCCTCTAAGCATGTAGCGTTGGTTGTTTCAGAGGCTGTGTTTTTGGAATCCGGGTCCATAGAGGAACTCAACATCTTCGCCGTCGCACGCGTCCTGCATGGTAGCCAAGGGATGGGGCGCAGGGGGGGAACAGTTTGTGGGGTTCATGCTCGTCATACGATTTGTAGTGCAACTCCGCTGCTTCCATTATTGCATAAATTCGAAACGTTCTACGGGTATCAATAATTGGCCCCTAGGTGATTCGATTCCATTATGATTATTAAGGAAACGATTCGTTGCATCAGATGTCTTTTTAATTTGTCTCAGTTCGACTATTTAGTTATTTTGATAACCTAAATTCAGATCTTTTAACTTCGCTAAAAGAAATTTCAGACGTTACCACAGGAACCACATTCCACAGTAAAAATGTAACGTAAAAAAAAGTAGAATCTCAGAAGGTTCTTCTTAATTATTAAACATTGAGAATCCACCAGTGAATAACTGTCAAAAGCCCAGAAACTGAACTATACGGGGAAAAAAATCAAACTCGTTAAACAAAGCGCTACCTGGTTGGAGGGGAGTTAGCAGCAAAATCTGCCGAACTTGTTGCCACATAATAACAGAATGACGTTCTTCGTTTTTTATTCTGTGGAAAAATGACACATCAATCCGAGGGCCAGATTTAATAATGAAATGAATGAAACACAGTGAATGAAGCATTATGGTGCTTTAGGTTAATGAACTATAATGAATTGTAAACGTTGCAGGTCAGTACTTTGAGACGTCTTCTAAGCCGTCAATGAGCTGAGGAAATTTCCTCGTCTGACATGGATCGTCCAATGCCATTATCTGCATTATTTGAGTAGTTGTGTCTTTAGTTCTGGTGATTTTTGAAGTTTTTAAATATCAGCCAGCATTACCAATATGTTGTACTTCTCTAAAGCTAACATTACTTTTTCCTTAGCTAGCTCATTAGCTACCACGTGGTCTTGAACATTACTACCTTAGCCAGCAGAAAGCATGTCTTTTTGTGCTACAAACGGGGGTCAGTTCCCTAAAAGGGTCGTAGCTCAACGCTCATCAGGTGTAACTTTATTTTACCCAGAAAAATCTGTTCTGATGTTACAGATCGATGCATTGAATCGCAACCTTAATAAATCGATTCATCACAATGCATGGAGGTATCTTTACACCACTGATTGTAACACTGTTTACATTTACATTGTTGATGTCATACTTTATTTTATGTGTAGATATGTAGCACTGTGGACCCGGAGGATGTTATTTCATGCCACTATATGCTGTGTTACTGTTCAGTGTAGGTGTGAAGTAAAGCCCCACTTGACTTGAGTTGCAAGACCAAAGTCGCGACAGATCGTCCTGAAATTAATCTCCACCTCCAGCGCTTAAACAGGCAACATGGTTCACGTCGCTCTTCTGTGCCTGCTGGCCTTTCATTGGATGCTGGAGTTTTTTTTTTTTTAAATACCCCCCCCCCCCCCTTTACTGGCGCTGTCACGTTGGTCTTTGAAGGTCGTCGTTTAAGGCAGAGGGCAATTGGGCCAGGCAGAGAGGACCTTGAAGGCCAGTGGAGGAGGTGCATTTGAGAGCAGTAAATACCAGAACTCTGGGAGCCGGACCTGTAAAAGTGTCAGAATTGACTCCTTTTGGGGCAGATCTGCCCTTTAATCTCCCAAATTCGGCTGTCAGCATGCAACCACGATGTAACATCAGGGCGCCATAGGTCCAGAAATACCCGATGGAACTAACCGGGCACAGTCCTGGGAGACCATGTGGGGATGCGGGTTCTGTTTTCATTAACGCCATGCTTGGGCGGAGGAGGTGTTTAAATTGGATCTATAAATTGAGTCATTTAAGGTTTTTTGTGCAATCAGCTTTTGTTTTGTTTTTTTCGCTTGTTCGTTTGTTTTTGCTCGTTTGTTGGTTTTTGTTTTCCCTCACCTGCCGGGTATTCATCATAGGCCTAGAACTCAGCTTCCCCGTTCCGCCTGAGGGTTTGACAGGATCGGTCCTCCAGTCTGCTGGCAACTCGCAGCCCCTTCGTGTTAAACCGTTTCAGATGATGACATATGGCCAGCGTACTCCAGCGCGCCTGTAAATCCCAGGATTTAAGTCTCTTAATCAAGCCGTTGACCCACCTCGTCAGGCCTTATGGGGGCTGCAGCCGACCTCGGCTGAGCCTCGTATCAAACCCACGGCTGGGCCAAACGCACCGCCAACAGTCAGCCAAGTCGCCCGTCACCCACCAGACGCGGCTCCTATCAGTTACGGCACGGTTCTGAGAGGTCCACGTGCACTCTGATTTTGGGTAGGGTGGGGGACGGACCGCGCTTGGGATGGCATGGAATGAACGTGGGTCTGGACCCAGGAGGTCCTTGTAAATCAGCCTCAGTTAGCAGAAGACTGGAGTCTGATTTATGGGGAGGGGGGGGCAGCACTGTGGCAGCACTGTGGAGACTATCAAAGCGTCCTGCCTGGATGTGGGGCTGGGAGCAGCGACCCCCGCGGTTAATGATCCGGGAGATTTTCCTGTCTTCCGTGGGGAGTCTTTAAACAATATGCTTTCATTGTTTGCTCCTCGCCCCCATGAGGGTGATTTAGGCACCACGAGGTGCTTGATAAGTAACACCCCCCCCCCTTCTCAAGGGCCATGTTCGACCTCATGGCTAGCTGACAGTGTTCCGGAGCTTGGCTCAAAGCATCCTATTCTGTAACAATTTTATAATTAAAACACAATTTATAGAATTCTGTGCAGGGTGTGACAGGGACAACGGGAGTGAGCACATTGGGCGACTGCGCAGACCTCAGATAAGAACCTATAATTGAAAACCCTTAATTTACAAAGTTGCCTCCCTAACTTGATTATGTAGAAGGTGCTGAGTGATGTGCAGGCGCTGGCCGCCCATCTAACCATGCCTCCCTCTCTCATCCCCCCCCCGTCCCTCTCCCCGGCCCAGTCGGAGCAGCCCAGTCCTGCCAGTTCCAGCTCGAGTTCCAGTGCAGGTTTTCCACCTGCCCACAAACGCCAAGGTAACGCCTGCCATGTTTGGGGGGGGGGGGGGGGGGGAGGGACTTGCCCCTTGCTTATTCGGTGAAACATGGGTTAGTGTAACATACAGGCCATCCATTGAGAACAAACAGCCACGTAAATATGCTGTTTCTCTATATACCCAGTTGTGTTTATATTTAAACATGATCCAGTATAACAGAGTCAGCTGACATTTTTTAAAGCCTGTTTCTTGCAGCCTAGATAGTATTTAAATTAGTGTGCTTTAAGTCAGCTAACTATCATAAATTATTATAGAAATTATAAACTATTAGAAGTGTCTTTCCACCTAATTACCATCAAATTATTAGCTATAAATACAAGGGGCATAAATCATTTGTGGCTTCAGTAATACCTGCACGATTCATGTAGCGCCAAACTCGTCGCTCTAGTCAGCATAAGAAAAGCACGATGTTGTCTAGGAGCCAATCGGAGAGTCAGGGGTGGGGGGGGAGCAACCGACACAAAGGCTGTAATTGTTGTTTTTGTTTTTGTCTCCTGGTACAGTGCCGGACTTCGTCTGCCGGAACGCTGTAGCTGGTCCCACCACGGCCCGGACAGGTAACGGACGCCGAAACTGATCTTTGCTCGCCCTGTTGACCGCTGTTCGTTTTCGCTTTCGGGCTTGCTGCTGAAGCGTGGCTGTGTTCGGCTTGGGCCTTCAGTTGCATTGCACCATGCGGATGACGACTCATTTTTTAAGTATTATTTAAAAAAAATAATAATAATAAAAGAAGAAAAACAAATGTGCCATCCCTTGCAGCTTTTGAAGATAAGTAGGTTTTCAGCTGCGTATTTATTCCTGAACCTGTTCGCAAAGCTTGCAGGTGTCACGCAGGTATTCACAGCTACAGGTGATTTTACTTTTATTTGTTGCCAAACATTTGGGAACTGAGCCTGTATCCAAGGTAACACAATCTTCGAGATTATTTCTTGCAGCTGACAAAAGCAAAATAACATTCCCCTAGACCAAGGTGTTTGTACAAGGTCAAATACACTCAATTTTCACACTAAAGTGTAAGGTCATTTAATTTTGTAACGATTTTTTTCATTGAATAACTCTTGGTTTTAAATGTACGGACTTCATTCATGGACAGTACTGCCCCCCTTGCGGTCAAGAATACCGGACCTGCATTCGGACGATGAGGACGAGTCTGCAGAAGAAGACTGCAACGACGGGGAGTCGGACCTGGAGCGGCCACTGCACACGCACCAGACGCACCGCCACCGCAGGTTGGTGTTGGCTCAGCGCCCCTGAAATCAAATATGGCTTTATTAGCTATTTGCACAAATACGAGGAATGCTTCTATACACATATCCCATCATGCTCTCCTTTCAGACACACACACATAGAGCATATACAGGTGGGGGTGGAGCTCGGGGTCTGTGCACAGGGTCAGACATTTATCAGATACCCCTGGAGTATTTCAGGGGGTTAAGGGCCTTGCTCATGGGCCCAATGGAGATGTGACTATTCTGCTGAGGGCTGGGATTTGAACTGGCAACCTTCTGATTTCCACCCTCCCCAGCGTGAAATGACTGCCGTTTTAAGACCCCTTTTCTTGTTCTGTGTTGTGAACATTTGATAGCCGCATAAGTGCTGCCAGAGTTAAATTCCTTAGCCAGAACCTTGGGGGGGGGCTCTTTGAACTCTTGTGTACTTGTGTACAAGTGGTAATGGACTTTAAGAAAAAAAATAAAACAAAGCCCCTCATTGAAATAAATTTTCCCCTCATATCGGTAACTCATCTTCGCCCAGGCCATCAGGGTCTCGGTTAAACAAAGCGTTACCACTGCAGTGCCTCTGAGAAGGAATGACTTAATGTAGTCCGTCAGATGGTGGCATCTCGCATTATGCGGCTCTCAAACCGGAGTGTGGACTCTTTGTCTGTCCTTTGATCTCCTGGGCTCAGAACTGTCAACACGAAGCTCTGCAGTCGTAGTGCGTTTCTGAAACTCTACATGTGGTGCTTTGAAGTTCGCGGAAGAATTTCATTTAATAAGCGGGCAGAGCCTGGCCATACGCTGACAAGTCAGTGACACCTTTAACCCTTTTGTTCACGCGGTTGCCCACCGCATCATGGGCTTCAACAACCGCTATCGAGCCATCACCTACCGGCACACCTGTTGTATATAACAAACAAGGGTTCAGTTGTTCAGTATGCTTTGTTTCATAAAAGGCATTATTCTGTTTAAATGTTGCGCCTGATTGGCTGGGACTGTGAACAACACTGCATTTGATTGGTGGGTTTCCTTTAGGGTGAGTTTGAGTGACGGCAGCGAGAGTGAGAGCAGCTCCGCCTCCTCACCGCTACCACACAACGATCCCCCGCCGTTGCTGAAGGCGAGCGGCAATCAGGTAAGACACCACCCTAATCCATACCTCTGCATCAGCCATGAGCAAACAGGTGGGTGTTTGTTCTCACCGCCACTAGTGCTATTGGAGCTGACAAGCACACAGAAGTGTAATCGCGAACGACAGCGTCCTACGTCATTGTTGATACACCTCAGCTGCGATGTGCAGACGTGCGCCGTGTGCGGTTCTGGGCGCCGTTTGGTGAATGCTTCCCAAATTTCTGTTCCATATAGCTCATGCGATTGCTGAGAATTGGTGGCAAAACCCTAACATTACCTTTTAACATAAGTTATGTTCTGCTTTGTCACTTATTTCTTAGATACTGGAAGTAAAAAGCCCAATAAAACCGCCAAAACCAGAGAAAAATATGAAAAATATAGATTGTGACAAGGTAAGCACTACCTTTTGGTTGAAGTTTGGTCTACTAAATCGTACTGATCCAAATGGTTTTCTTCTGTGACATTCCCCGTAGTATAGATTTAAAATTTCTTGAATGACCTTAACAACTAGTGGTAACTAGTGAAATTAACTATGAATCGATATAGGTTATTTGGCAACTTCTGGAATGAACAGGAGAGTAAAAAAAAACGTGCATTATTAGAGGGTGTGAATGTGACTGTATCATGTGACCCGATGGAGCCATCTGATTGGCTGAGCTTTGTGCCGCAGGCCTATTTGGATGAATTGGTGGAGCTGCACAGAAGACTTATGGCACTGAGAGAGAGACACATACTACAGCAGGTAAGAAGAAGCTCAGACTGTTGTAAGGATGTTCCTGGGGTGTGACGACTAGCTCTGAAAAACACACAAAATGTAGATGACATCAGGCTAATGAGTAACCATGCATACTGTCTCCTTAAAGGGGCAGTGCGCATGAACTATGCGGAAATTAATTATCCATTTGACATCTTGAGGACACTTAAATCATCGTCCCTAGTGCTGACTGTATTTAAAATGAACATTGTGCTTTCCAGCAGATTTCATCTTAAACACGTCGAGTTTAATTACAAACCTATCTTAAAATTTGGAGAGATTATACATCCTGGAAGTGTGGTATCTCAGTTGGGACCCACCACTATAGGGGCCACAATAGGGGCCTGGATACCCTGGCGGATTCAGGGGCCACAGTAGGGGCATGGATACCCTGGTAGATTCAGGGGGCCCAGCACTTTATAGGGGCCACAGTAGGGGCCTGGATACCCTGGCGGATTCAGGGGGCCCAGCACTTTATAGGGGCCACAAAAGGGGCATGGATACCCTGGCAGCTTCAGGGGCCCCAGCACTTTACAGGGGCCACAGTAGGGGCCTGGATACCCTGGCAGATTCAGGGGCCACAGTAGGGGCATGGATACCCTGGTAGATTCAGGGGGCCCAGCACTTTATAGGGGCCACAGTAGGGGCCTGGATACCCTGGCGGATTCAGGGGGCCCAGCACTTTATAGGGGCCACAAAAGGGGCATGGATACCCTGGCAGCTTCAGGGGCCCCAGCACTTTACAGGGGCCACAAAAGGGGCATGGATACCCTGGCAGATTCAGGGACCCCAGCACTTTATAGGGGCCACAGTAGGGGCATGGATACCCTGGTAGATTCAGGGGCCCCAGCACTTTATAGGGGCCACAGTAGGGGCATGGATACCCTGGTAGATTCAGGGGCCCCAGCACTTTATAGGGACCCCTGAATACATAAAATCATTCAGAAAATTGGGTGAGGTGCATCTCTCTGGGATTCACAGCGGGGGGGGGGGGGTACCCTGGGCTTTGTAGTGTGCAGCCTGCAGATCAGGGTTGTTTCCTGTCGCCAGAGCACGGCTTTCAGTGCAGACACGGTGGAGTCCATCCTGTCATTGCTACCATGCCGGAGAACTGGAAGCAGTATTAGAGTTTAGGGGACGCTTTGGGGGAAGGAATGGGGGGGGGGGGGGGGCATCATTTCTAAGGATCGCCCAGCCATCTGATACACAGCGTTGTACTTCGGGGGAGGTTTGCATTCCACGGAGACCCTCGTAAAACCAAAATCTCCCCCCCCCACTTCTCTCTAGAAGTTGGTTTTAATTAGGTTTACAGAAGACTTAAGCTCAAACAGTCTCTGTCCTATATATAATGCATGTAAGTGTATGTAAGTGCATATTTAACTGACTGATTCATAACATTAACCATCTGTACAGCTGGGTAATTGTAAATGTCGAGAGTCTTTCTCTAAGACGCTACGCCAGAAGCTCTCCTGGGACTCCAACCAGCAAGTTGCTTCTAAGCCACTGTGACGTCATTGACCACCCTGTCATCAGATACAGCCCACTGTCCGCACTCATCTGTTTTTCAGTGATTTCTAGATGCTTCTCTCTCCGGCTGTCTTTCAGATCGTCAACCTCATCGAAGAAACTGGACATTTTCACATCACCAACACGACCTTTGACTTTGACCTCTGCTCCTTGGACCGAACCACAGTCCGCAAGCTCCAGAGTTACCTGGAGACCTCTGGGACACCTTGAACATCCAGGCAGCTGGCTGCTGAACAGAGGCGCCTCGCAGGAGTCTGATAGCTAACGCAACAGTACATGGTGATGTTGATTCGTTTTTACTTGAAATGACTGAGTCACCAAGTCCCGAGGATCCTGCTCTCTCAGTGATGTTTTCAGATCGAGTGCCCAGCTCATCCAGATGCGGATGGCGGTCAAAATGGGCGAGGCGAGAACGGGGGGTTGGGGTTGGGGTTGGGGTTGGGGGGGGGGGGGGTATGAGTGCTGAGATACCCTTGATTCTGGTCAACCCAGAGTTCACCTGGAAAGCCTTGAAAACAAAACATAAAAAAAAAATTGAGTAAGATATGGGGAAATTGAAACCTCGCTCTTATTGAATGTGCTTAATTTTTTTTTCCTCTTGCGTCTGTGTGACTTTTTTTTTTTTTTTTTTTTTTCCCATGTTTTATTACAAATGCTTGTATAAAGTTGCCTTACTGTGTCATCGGCCTGCAGAGTGCGCTCCAGGGATGCGATTATAAGATACGAGTTGAGAAAGGAACCTGATACAACCCCTTTCAAGCACTGTGCTGGCCCAGTGTGGCCTGTAGGGCAACAGCATGCGAGATTAGCTGCCTCCTTATCCAGGCTTCGGCGGAGCGAGAGGCTACGGTCTCGTCAGAGGTCAGAAGACACTGCTTTGGACCCTGAAGCACCTTTCGGCAAGCTTCAGCAGTCTGAAGATCCTCGAGCCGGGTTTCAGTGGATTTCGCTTGAAGCTAATGTTTAACCCGACCAAGATTTAGGATTGTGCTATCAAAATGTTGTTTAACTTTTCTGATGAATTCCGAATTTCTAAGATATGATTGATATCAAGCTGTGCTTGTGTCCCGCGTACCAGCGTGCGACTGGAGCCTGTACTGGTTTTAATTAGCCCCTGGCGCTTCGGGCGGATTACTGGTCCGCTGGTGTGCAGTGCTGGGGTGTGCAAGCCCTAAAGAAGGCAGCCTTGATTGGTTTGGAGATGGAACCAAGATGTCCAGGGTCTGCTGGGAGTGAAGATATTCTTACAAGTGTAAGATTTTTTTTTTTTTTGGTAGAATTTCTCTTGCTGTTAATCTTATTTATTTTTTTGCGGGGACCTCAGTTGCCAAACTTGCGTTTTGTATTGGATTTTGCTCTGCATGAAGAGAAACTCCGTCCCTGCCCCCCATGCCGCCTCCCCCCCTTACTTAAAATGGATTTTTTTTTCTGTTTAGATAACAAGCTGAAGTTTTTTTTTGTCTCTTATCTTTCAGAGACGTGCGGTGGGTCGGTTCTGATCCTTACAGATGCGGGACACGACCCCATGCAAAAATGACAGAATCACTGGCACTGTGTAATTTGTGTACAATTTTTAAATCTACCTTTTTTGTATTTTGTCCCAGCGTGTGTCAAAATGGCTGATATCTGTGCATCTTTATATCCTTACGCCCCTCCCTTTGCATTTCTCAGCCCAAAGATTAGTTTTTGTACGAATATCATTATATATTGTTTATATGTGTGTATAAACTCTCTATGTGATACTGTTGTTATTTCCTGTTCATTTTGAAGCCTTTCAGCCATGTCCCGTGTGTCCCAACTCCTGACTGCAGCCCAGATAAATCAGCGTGGGGGGGGGGGGGTTTCCCTCATGATAGTGGACTCTGTTCAGGGATCTTGTAAATGGTTCTAATCGTGGTGTTTTGTGTGGTGTTTTTGTGCTCTGTGTCCACTGCCAGTGCCCTGGATTTTTTTTATCTATGACAATACTTCCCTACGTTGGGGGGGGGCATGTTTCAGTCACACACACAGGTATGCCATTATTGGACATGCTTTTTTTGGGGGGGGGGGGATTCTTCAGCGTATGGATAATCTGGCGCCCGTCTATACTGCATATGGTGCCTCTGTAATCCAGGCAGATACTTTACACTTCTAAGCAGCACCTGACTGTTTCTCAGTCAGATCTGTGTGTGTGTGGGGGGGGGGGGGGGGGCAGGCTATTTTATACCCATTTATTCCCTCCCCCTCCCCACTCCATTGCGGTCAAATGTAAGGAACATGTGCTTTTCTCCGCACTCCAGAAGTGGGAAAGGTCAGGTGATGGTGTGCGTATGATCTTTGGAGCTTTCTGAGATAAACCTGCGTCAGAGATCCATCTTCAATGGACTCTCCTGATTTTTCCTTTCCCAGTCCTGCCGTAGAGGGATGAACCCTCCACGATTAGCATACTTGAGAATATTTTGAATTTTAAGCAATATCGGCGAAAAATCCATATCAGGTTTACTGAGAATGGTGTAAATTTTGAATGATGTGGAGTAAATCATTTTCTATGGTATATTTTTTTTATTACTAAGCTCAGAAAAAAAATGTAATTTTTTTTCCCCCCCAAGTAACTTGACATATTTGACAGTCCATGTATCGTAAAGTTTACGTTCTGTTCACTGCTGAGTGTGCCTGAACTTTGTAGTATTGCTGATAACAATGTTCCATAAATATTGCACTGTAAGTCCACTGCAAAAATATTTATTCTCCATGTATATGATTTACGAGTGACTGGGCTTGAACTCGGCGTCCTCCGGCTCGTACGACGAAGGTCCAGAGGGTAACCCCGGATCCCGCCCTCCTTTCCAGCATGCCCCCCCCCCCCCCCCCGCCTTTCGGTCACCGTTTTCATCCTTTCGTCTCGCCTCAAAGCCTCGGTGCGTACGGCACATGTGGATTCTGTTCCTCAAAGTGGGTGGTCTGACAGCTGGGCTCTCCTCCAAAGTCCCTGCTCTCTGGAGATCGGGGATGTCGGTCGGCCTGGAACGCAGCGAGTCGTTCGTGCAAACTACGTGCCAAGGACTACCCTCTCCTCATGACAAATTTTATCCCAACGAGTGTTGTGCACAGTATCACCTTTCTCCACGTATGCTGACTTGACATCATATTATTCTTTAACAAACACTGCGGAAACCCCTGTACATCCTGCTCAAGTGTGAGAAATGTACGTATATATTTATTTCCCCTAGTGGGATGTTATTTTCAATGGGTCTAAGCGGTTTCTTTAGACATCCTACTAGGCCTAAACAAAGACACACACACACACACACACCCCCCCCCCCCCCCCCATTTTTTTTCCAGTTACTGGTTGCCGGTTTTATTTCCCATAACCACTTATCCAATGCGGGGTTCCTACCCCAGGAAACAGGGCAGCAGGAAGCAGGTTCTCATTGATTGGGGAAGGGGGAGGTTGTCACTCAATCCCAGTCGTGCTTAAACTTTGCGTAGAAAGGTAAGGAACCCTTCTTACTCAGTGGGTTGGGACTCAATTTCATTTTAAGAGCTACCGAAGGATTTCCGCTGGTGATGGCCGGTTTTGGGCCAAAGCAACAACTTAACACGAGGATCTGAGCACGTGCTCATGCATCTTACCCCGCCAGCATCTCCGTATTGCGTGCAAAGTCATGCTTGCTGGGTGGGCTGTTGATAAGCTCAGTGATGGTGGACTGTCCCACCTGAGATTCCCTGAAGTCCTTTCAGGTGCACGGAAAGGAGGTGCACCATTCCCTAAACGTCAAAGGGGCAAAGTCAACCGCCTACTCTTCCTTTGTGGCAGGTCTTAATCGCCTGTTACCCTCCAGGCTACGGTGGATTGACATTGAAGCAGATGTTTGTGATGCAAGTTTGCCTCTTTTTTTTTCTTTTTTTTTTTAACTGATAAAAATTAGAGACTTTCATGCCAGTCTAAATAAAACAGGATAACTGTCCTGGGAAACATACGAACAATGCTCACTCCTTGTGGGGGGGGGGGGGGATATGGGGGATGGAAATTAATGCAGTAAGAGAGGCACAACGCAACAATTAGCGTGGCCCCCGGACAAGGATATGACCGACGGGGCTCTGGATGAGGGGGTGGCGGCATTCTGAGAATGCGATACACTTCTAATCGCATTAACGTGCCTTTTCATACCGCTGAGGCCCACATCGCCTCTGGCAAAAGAGGCTCTCCACGCACACACGTATGTCGCTTACAGCCGTCTTTTGTGGTGAGGTCTGTAAGGATACGCTGAGCCATCAGAATCCGAAGACATTAAGCATGTCCACGCTTCTCGCATTGCTGATGAAGTTGTGAGATGTGACGTCTTCCTCGTGAGCGTGTCTGCACGCTTGTTGCCCGCAAGTCGATGTACCAAGTCCACATCCTTCATAACAATGTCCAGGAATATTGTTGGCATTACTATAATTGCACCTCTCCTATTGTGATCGAACAGATTAGCTACCTTCAAAAGAAAATGTAGCTGATTTTCCGAAGTAACCCCTACGGTCACGTGTGGCCTCAAGTTCTGAATGGAGTTTCGCTTTGTATAAGAGGAGCTTTATGATTTCAGCGGCATTTTGACAGCTGTAAGCCATCACGCGGGCTCCTGAACATCTCTCCACGTATCTCTCAAACACTTATCTTGCTGAGGATCACCGAGGTACTGGAGTCCGTCCAAGTCTGAGGAACACTCTGGAAGGGATGTACACAAACGCAGTCATATACTACAGGCAATTTAGAGGCACCAATTAGCCTAACTGCGGGAAGAAACCAGAGTCCCCAGCAAATATCTCCTGCACGCGAAGAACATGCAGACAAGAACATGCAGAACCGAGGCTTGACTCAAACCCCCAACCCCCTGAGGACAACAGCGGCACCCCACTGAGCTAGATTCAACTAGTCCAGTGGTGCTACGCCTCAGAAATTAGCTTCTAGTTTTCTGAAGTACGGTATGCCTCCCAGCAAGTGACATGAAGCTGACTTACGGACGCATAGCAGCAGCCGCTAGCGATCGCCATGGGGTTGCCGTGGATACCCATTCGTGTCTCGTGTCATCCTAGATTGGCTATGGGATCTTTGAATGTTTTGGTCAAAAACATACACCATCAATCCCTAACAGCACAGAGTAACTGCGTCTTTGAGTCAGGGCATATACATCTTAGTAATTGCCTGATGCTTTTAATACGACGTTAAAATGGAGTTTGGCACGGCACGTACGTTTCCACAGTAAACCGTTGTTTATTGCTTACGGGCTGCCTTTGGATGTAAGGTTTGATGAGTGGTGCTAGTCTTACATTAAGTAACGGCTATAGTACATCAGTGTTTAGCCCATCAACGCGTCAGCGGTTTGATTCATCCTCTTCCCGCGCGCATTGTTTACGCTGGAGCCGCGAGCGGCCGGGCCATGCGGCCTCCTTCAAAGGCAGGATCGCTTAGCCTAGCTCTGGGTCTTCGCCAAAAAAGACACAGGCTGCCTCTCTTCCTCTAAGTGGGTTCACACAAAGGTAATTCTGGCTAATTATGTCTAGCTATGTTCACGTTAAAATAATGCCAGAATTGATAACATTCTAGCGACTTCTCTATATAGATGCCAAAAGCAATAGCAGGGCTCTTGAAAGCTAGATAGTTTGTCATCTAATGCGTTATTTGACTATCTGGAGTTAATTTTTGTTTCTGAATTGTGAAAATCATGCCTTAAGTGTGCCGGTTTAGTGTAATATCCGAGTGTCTCTCCCGGTCATGGTTGTAGGATTTCAGTGTAATGTCTGGTCTGTATAACATACCTAGGGTGGTGCAATTAAAGGAATAATGGTACGATATCTTGGCACCTCTGCGTTTGGATGCGGCTGTTAAAAAGGTTTATTGCCAGGCTAAATTTGATACTGGTTGGAGCACAGTCAGGGATATTTAGGGATTTTTTTGTGTCCTGAGTAAGTTTTTGTTTCATTTAGCTTGCCAGACAAAAAGAAACTAGTATGCGATGAACAGTGTAGTAGTGTTTTGCTTAGTAAATGTATGATGAACCGTCTAATCTATTACACAAAATGTGTACTTTTTATAATTCAGATAAACGGCTTAGTTCGGTAAATCGAGTACCTCGGAGTCCAGGGGTCTGTAGACTCTATCCATGTTGTCCCTGTGCATAATGCCTCTAGACGGAGGGGGGGCTGGTTTCCTTGTTTCACGGAGGAATGCCGTGAGAAATGGATCGCCATGTGACCTCGTCGCACATACGTGCGCGCGTAGGGGGTGGCTGCCTCTCCCCTACCCCCACCCCCCCACCAAGTAATCCACATCACGCTTCTCCTTTGCCGCCCAACACCTGTTCATTACTCCACAAATCCTCCCCAGACCCAATTAAAGGAGCCACAAGAAGTCAAACCCGGGGGCTTTGAACGGAGCCGACTGGGACGCGACGAGGACAGACGAGTCCGAGGGGACGCTGTGCTTTCTTGCCGTGGCCTCGCCGCTAATTGGCGGTTAGAATGTGCGCGTATGTGTGTGTGTGTGTGTGTGTGTGTGTATAGATGACCGACCTGCCTGTAACCCTCTCCATCCTCCCAGCTGCTGTCTGTTCCTCCAGGATATTTATAAACCGAATATCGCTGGAAACCCCGCATACGGATTTTCGTTCCAGTTTGTTTAGTTTCCCCCGCTGCGAGATTTCTTGGCTGGGGCTTCTAAGGACACCGCTCTCCTTTTCAGCCCAGCTCTGCCCATCCCTCATTGTGCAGAGGCGGGCCGGACCGACTCCCGGGTCGTCCTCAGTGGCAGCGCCGGCATGGGATAAACCCGGAGGAGACAGGCCTGCAGCGGGGGTGAGGCGGAGCGTTTGTAAGGATGAGGGGGCAGAGTATTGCGCTCCTGTCTGCTTTCAAGCGGGGGGGGGAAACTGCTACTTTGGGATCCTGGATTAATTTAAGCCGTTTCGCAGCCTGTGCAGTGGAACAGAGAGAGGCGGAGGAGCTCACAGCCGGGGACAACAGCACGACATCCTGTCTGAGCTCCCAAATACCATTTCCTCCAATAAAAAGGAGACCCAGGGAACGATCTCCCACAGAAGACACACAGAGATGCTGATTGTCATTCTGGCACGGTGCCAAGGCTGGAGAGAAAGGGTCCGGCAGACCCTCTGGAAGGCAGTCAAAAAGCAGCTAAAGGAAGTCATTAGAGCCGGGGGCTGATGAAAAGTCTGACCGCCCCCCCCCCCCACCTCGCAGCCCCCCACCCCCACCCCAAAGGCATCCTCCAGACTGTTTGCAACAAAAGCTCATAAACGCTGGCATCACAAAGAAAGAGCTGCCCAATCGCGCCCGTTTTGATCCAGGAGCAGAGAGGGAAATTAGAGGCGACGCAGCAAAGAATGTTTCCCCACTTTGGACTGTTGGGAATGGCTGTGTGTGTGTGTGTGTGTGTGTGTGTATTCTTGCCCAATGACAATGGACACTTTATGGAAGTGTTTGGTGATGCCTGTCTGCTGTTGTTTCATTGTCCCGTCTAATAAAACGATCTTGAACTTCAACATTTGTGTAACATTTCAAGGTTATGACTGGTATGAATGGTTTTGTCTGCATAAAACGCTAAATAAGGCTAAATGAGTGAATACAGTGTTCATGGAGAAATGTAACTATGGTTAATCAGCATGAAACTATTTATATTTTTCAATGTAGTTTTAAGTTTAGCAGTAACCCAGAATAATATTACAATGCTTTCTCGTAAAATGATTTATATAACAATTTAAAAAGTTTTTATAGTTCTACTTCACATTCTTCTTTTAATGCAACTTTATGCATTAATGGGTATAAACTCAGCTGGAAATTGCATACAATCAGTATGTGTGGTCATTAATAAATTATTTAAGAGGGAACAGCCAAAGATGGGTAACGACATGAGCGGCTGATCCGTTCCTTGAGCGATTCTGTTGGCTACACTAATCCCCCTTTGTCGTCAAATTCGCAGACAGTGACAGCGATTCAGAGGCGCTGATCGCATGCTTTAACCTAACACATTCCCGGCCCTTTCTCCCTCGGCCAATCGCGTTGACCTCTCCGGCGGTCCCGCCTGTGGAATTGTGGGTGGCAGTTCTATCGTGGCAAACGCATACAAATTAGCTTTTCAAAAATCAGATCAAGTTATGTAAAGGACAAAAGCAAGCAGACTTCAAAGTAGGGCAGAAGAAAGGGGGGGGGGATCAGCTACAAGTACAGGGAGTCTGGCGGGGCAGTGTTGAGAGCCCCCCCCCCCCTCATGTGGGGGTCCCCACACCTCCTATTTGATTATATCTTCCCGTTCCTTCAAAATGGCTGCTTTTTTGTGGTTGAATCACAATTGAAACCTGGACTTTGATTTGTGGGCTGGATTCCGCTTCTGTCCCACTCGCTTCCCCTTGATGTCACTCGAGGGGAGCCGGTGAGGCGTGACCCCAGCACCCTCTGACGCACACACACTCATGGCCACAAAAATGGGCGACAGGATCTGAACAGGCCCAGTGGGATGGACTGCCGATGGTTTGTGGCTGGTTGGTTGGACAGTGTAAGAAACCCGTCTTGCAAATCCACTCTGTCTCCATGTTCTGAGTCTGCGTTGTTCCTCATGGAGAATCTGGATCTGGCAGAGTGCCTGCCTTTATTCTCTGCGGTGTCCCACTTCAGGCTGGATCCCACAAAATGCTCCAACAAAGACCCTGAACTGGAGCACTAAGAAACTGCATTTGTTCCATGCATTACACATTGTACATCTTATACATTTTTTTCCTCTAACCTTTCATTACGTATTGCAAAATGTCAAATAAAAACTAGTTTTGTCTTTTAGCGTTTTATTGCTGAAGATAAACAAACAGTGAGTGAACAACTTTCAGCCTCATCTTATTAGCATCCATCACGGGGCATCCAATCACATTTGTAGCTTCTGATCACATGATCATCCCGGTGAGCCCTGCTGGCTTGCAGGCTCTACCCTGCCTTCACGTGGCTGCACTGCAGCGTTGCTTCTGAACGTCGGCAATTTTCTGCCATCTAAAGGTGACGTGGCAATATTTACTCATAAACTGCATGCACTCTGTCTGCCTTCCAGGGCCCAGATGTGTGCAGTGGTTCAAGCAGCGGCCGCTCGTCTGAACAGTGTTATGGCTCCAAGGTGCGCTGCTTCCGTTCAGCTAATTGGAAACAAACGAACACGGGAGTGTTTTCCACAGCCTTAGTCGACTTAATGGCCGAGAGCTGGACACAGGTGGCGTCTCCGTTTCTGAAGTCACGGCATAAACTGAGCTCTTGGGAGTCCCATTAATTACATTTTTTTTTTTATCACATACATACCAATTACTTGCAACAGCTAAAGTGGTAACAGTTTACTTGACAGGGCACAAACACTTAGTGATAACTCAGAAACTATTCATCCATTTTCTGAAATGGCTTATCTAAATCTGGGTCGTGGGGGCCCAGAGCCTGTCCCAGAGGATACGGGCACAAGGCAGGGAACAACCCAGGAAGAGGCGCCAAGCCATCACAGGGCACACTCACACACCATTCACTCACACACACACCTACAGGCAATTTGGCAACTCCAATTAGCCTCAGCATGTTTTTGGCCAGTGGGGGGAAACTGGAGAACCCGGAGGAAACCCCATGACGACACGGGGAGAACATGCAAACTCCACACACATGGAACCCCATGACGACACGGGGAGAACATGCAAACTCCACACACATGGAACCCCATGACGACACGGGGAGAACATGCAGACTCCACACACATGGAACCCAGAAATTTATGACTGAAGTACAAATCGTGAGCAAGTATAGTAACTACATGAGATAAAAGATGTGTCACGATTCATTAATGATGAACAAACATGAGATCAGTATTTCACTTGCGTTATTCATTACTTGTTCCTTCAGTAGTTCACAAAGGTTTACAGAACAGATATTGTAACAAATATGGTAATTGCTTGGGAAGAAACATTAATCATTAATGATGAATTAACATGAAAGCCATATGTAACTAAGACTTTTGAAGAAGTTTGTGGTTAATTAATACATAATTAATAAAATAATACTGTACTATCTGCGCCCCATCAAGTAAAGTGTTAATACTAAAGTGAGCATCTTCATCATCGTCAAACACGTTAAGTCACCTGACCAGGTTTTAGTCAAAGCCACCTGTATAGTAATTTGCTGGACCGTCATAAAACAAATCCATCATCGAAAGGTTTTCTGATGGCAAAAAACAGGGGTACTTCAAACGTTAGTGAATTTCCACTGGGGAAAAGCATGAAAATTCATTTTGAAGTTTAAGCCACATTTTATGTGGAAAATACACTACTGTAAAGGAATTGTTTCATGCAGCTCACTTCATTCCTTGACACTCACTGTCTTCAGTGTTGATTCAGACACATTTAGCATCGATCATTCACCAGCCAAGCCGCTCAGAATGAATAGAGGTGATTCAGGCTCAAGGACATTTTCCTCAGATCGCGAGAGGCAGTCCGGCTGCTGACATACCTGCAGAGACTATTGTGTGTCACATCTACTGGGGATCAGGATTGATGGATGGTCACTCCCTGCTATCCTTGATGAGGACGTTCTGTGATAGTCATTCTCACCCCAGATCAGTAAAAATGGATCTCGTAGACTCAGAGAGGAAGACCGTAACTGCTGGGTAATGAAGCCCAAACACGATGGACTCATCTGAATTCGCACCTCGAATGGCCAACAGCGTTTCCCATCAACAGCAGGTGGTCCTTGGTGAAAGTTACATTGCCATATTGGGTTTATGATCAATGTTATAGCGGCACTTGCAGAGGAATGTTGATCCTGTCACACCATATACGGGGCACCCCAATTTTAAGGCATATAAACCTGAGCCATGTTACCGTCCTTCTCACTTATTGGAATCCGTCTCTCCTTCCTTCCCTGCTGCTGTGCCACCATTTCTCAGAAGCAGCACAATCACTTGCCTGCCATCACCTGCCCACCCTCTGCATTTAGACTCAAATGGTAAAATTCGGACTGTGTAAATTAGTATTTTCTCATTTTGTTCATATGACTTCCTCTGCCGGCCCCTGGAGGATGGGCTCCCCCTTTGAGTCTGGTCCCTCCCAAGGTTTCTTCCTACTAGGGAGTTTTCCTCTGTCGCCTCTGGCTTGCTCACTGGGGGCTTTGGGCAGGGTTAATGTAAAGTGATTTGAGACAATTTAATGTGAAAATCAGCTGTACAAATAAAATTTAATTGAATTGTTTTCATTTAGTTTCACCAGTCTCTGCATTTGAAGTAACAGCTGACCTGGGACAAATTAGTAATTACAGTACTTTGAAAACTCCTTCAAGAACCATTACTATTCGCATGAGTATGATGGGAACTCACACTGCGCTGTAAAAGACTTGTTTTCATCAATAGCTATTTTTAAAAATTACTCATTCATACAGTAGGTTCTGGAGCCCGTCAGACAAGAACTAATTGCTTTAGCAAACTTTATTTCCCCAGCACTGGCTCTTGATAGAGCAAACGGCCAAGGTCAACTGGACCGGACCTTTCTCATTTATTTTGTGTTTGAAGTTCGGCGTTAGACCTTGTTTACTTTACGCTGGGTAGCGAATGAACGGAACGACATTCTTCTAATTAATGGAAAACTGCGTTCTGTGTATCCTGCTGACCTCGGGCTCCCGGATGGATATTGGGTTTCTGTGGGGGAAGCTTTGTCTCTTCCTGATGGCTCGATTACATAGCCAAGCCACAGCCTCCATTAAAAATCCAAGCCTTACAGTCGCACACCTGGAGCGTGCCGTTGGGTGATTGGTACATGGGACCATGACCTTAGAAGCTCTAACAGTGCCTGTCTGAGGTGTTACAGCTTTGCTAGTCCTGGGCTCGCCCACTAGAGGGAGCCAGAGCTAGAACTAGCAATCCTTGCTTCTACAAGGAGAAACAAGTTGTACTGGAAAACACCCACTCAGGCCATGCTCATACCCGTGTCTTCCCACATGTTCCAATTAGTATGAGAACAGTAAAGACAATGTCTGGTCTTAGACAGTGCGCTGCACTGGGAGCGGTATGTGCCTCAACGGATTAGGATGCAGTATCTATAATCAGATAAGTGCAGGTTCACATCCTGGGGTCAGCAGAGTGATGTCATCATTGGGCCCTTGAGCAAGGCCCTTAACCCCCATTCACTCCAGGGGCCCTGCTCTCTCACTCTTATGCTACTTTTGATAAAAAGCATCTGCTAGATAAATAAAAGTATAAAGAATATGTTGTAATGAGCAGGCTAGTCGACAGATGAAGGAAGTGGTGTGGGAGCGAATGTGGCCGCACGGACGGTGCTCAGAAAGCGTGAGCTGACCGCGGGGCTCCGGGGAGAGGGACGGCCGCTGTCTGCTTCCCTGTGTTTCGGTTCATTCTTTTAAGTTTCCAGCTGGGGCGGCATTGACTTCAAACATGCTCACCCTCATGCACTATGCATGAGGCTCGTAGATTAAAAAGAAGAAGGAAAAAAAAACGAGCAGAATCAATTTTACTGTGCAAATATGTTTCTTACCGATGGCAAATTCCTCGGTGTTTTATATAATCGTCAGTGACTCGTAATTTGCTTTTTAACTGGTTTTGGTGATTTTATGTGTTTGGAAGGCAAATAGAACTGAACACTGAAGCTTTCATAACTCCGTGTGATCGGCTGTGAAATGTGCAAGGATCAGTCATATAGTAATGTGAGCGATTTCAGCAAAACCAAAAACACCGGGGGCAGCCAACGTTCCGGTCACGTGCAGCTCCGGTACTGCACAAGTCTTAGGCCAGTGGTCGTCAACCACGTTGCCCAGCCGCATCCCCCCCGCCAGCTAAAGAATATAAAGATACATATGGCCCCCCGCCGATCATCACGACATAGTCGCTTCCGCATATTGTTTTCTTTGTAAAATTAGCATTCATTGTAAAAAAAAAAAAAAAAAGGCGTTGGAGACAACTATCTGTGGCAGTCATAGGAAATTTAAATGACCCTCATATTGGTGTGATTGGTGTGAACTATGATATGACGTCTGTACTGTAGGTGCTGTGGGGCAATTTAGGTAAAGGCGGCCCCGCGTGACCCGGCATGTTCACTCTGTGGTTTTGGCTTCTTGAGCCTGTCAACAAATCATCATCCTACCGGAACATAAACCTAAAAGACGAATGGCAATGTAAAACCGACGGGAGCGAACCATCCCGAAGGGCTCCGTTTTTCACAGGCACGCCGCCGAAGTGGAAAAGACGTCCTGCGGAAGGCTTCTGGCAGCCTGTGGAGTAGGAGTGACGGGCGGATCTGAAGTGACAGAAGACAGCTTCGCCCGGTTCCTCCGAGGTAAGGGAGCGTTTAAGTCCTCCTGGCAGCCTTGGGCTCCTGCTGAGTAGATGTTTACCCGCAGGTTGCCCTTTTTTCCTGCACAGGGATATGCACTGTGGGGGTGCGAATCGGCTTCTGATGCTCCCTAGGGGGGGGGGGGGGCGACCAGGAGAAAACAAAAACCTGTGTCTGACTGCAGGAATGATGACTAAAGCACAACCAGCAAAGGAGGAGGGAAAGGTCACGACTTGCCTAGGCAGAATTTCGCAGTTGCAGCGTATGGGAACATTCCGGCTCCTGAAAGCACAATTTGGCACCGGAGTGCATAAATAACCTTTTACGTGGAAGCGATTACTGCCAGAGGTGGCGAGGTGTTCGGAAATGCCCACCTCAGCCTGCTACAGATGTTCTGCGCCGTACCAGGCCCACTGCATTCTGGGAGACTGGCACAGACCCACACTGTTACCTCGGAACCAGCGGCGACCCCGCACCTCACGCACCAGAGGGCGACCAGGCGTGCTTTGCTTCCGACAGAGTTCCTGTGATGTTTTTTCCTTTCTTTCTTTTCTTCTTGCACGACTTGGGTGGCTTTGAGACTCGCAGTGTACATTCCACCGAAGCCAAAGTGAGACAGCAGGCAAAAACAACGAACCATCTTCCGCAGTGTGCTGCCCAAATCTTCAAGCTCATTGAATACATAACCATCACGCTGCATTGCAGGAATCGTACAATTATGGACAGTTATGACAAACTATGAATGTTATATCCTCATCATTGTGGCAAAATAACAGACCATGGATTTAACGTTATATACATTTATTATATATAACATTTTCCCATCTATTTATCCCCTAATATTGTTATATCTAGAAGGTGCATGTGATATTATCTAAAATATACCAGCCAACAATAAGTATAACAAAAAAACAAAATCACTTTTTCTGTTTTACTGTCTACTAGAGTTAGTTCGGGGCTTAGCAGCGGCACATAATTGATATTTTAGTGCCATCTAGTGGCCATCACGAAGAAACATACTTCATAATCAGAATCATTCCAAGTGCATCGCCGATCCTAATTACAGCTAGTTCAACGTGAAACTAATCACAATTTAAAAAAAAGTCGCTTTCAAACGAGGCATCACAAAGGTAAACGGCTCCAGAAACGATTGTTTTATATGCAAAGTTTTGTTTTTTAAAAACCGAGTTAAAATATGTGAAACGGGTACATGGAAGATTATGAACATCAGTAACTAATTCATTAAACATTACACAACGTGACTTTAATACTAAACTTCCTAAGTATTTTATATTACTCGGTATAAATCTGAGAAACTATTAACATTCTAATGATTAATAGTGTAATTCCCGTGTTGTTGATTCAGATTATCTGGCAGATGACTAATGAATTTAGGCTAATTAACCTTGACAATGACCAGGAGTGACGTCTCGGCGTTTTGCCTAGTAGCTGACACAGCCGTTCCAGTCGCCAGTCGATAACCGCCTGAATGCCACTGTGCTGGATTACACGGTGAAACACTGCCCTCTACCCGATTTTTGGCCAAAAAAAAAAAAATCATTTTACACGTGCCACGGCAGTTTTACTTTGCAATAGTCATGGAAGAGATGTGCCCTTCGTTGAAAACATCCATATGGTCTACTTCTGATTACAATTATTCAGGAACCAATAGGTTATGCATCATTGTATGCATTTGTTCAATAAACCCAAAGTGGGAAAATGAAATATGGCAGTAACACATTATAAAACAAGCCCGGCACAACCTCAAAAATGTGCAGTTTTAAGCATCGGGTAGTACAACACAAGCTTGCAGTCTGACCTGGCATTTATGTAACACTTCAGCAAGCAACACTGGGCAAAGTGTTACAGTGACCCTAAAACAATGCATGAGTCATAATCTGGCAATCCTGATGCCAGTGTGCAACCCAGAAAAACAATGCAAGATACTGATTCAGTTACTGTAGGGTTTATTGAGCTTTTATTAACACACAACTTCAATCAATCCATGAATGCAGTCAACACACTAGAACAATAAGGTTTACATGTTAAATAGTGTACACAAACTGCTATAGTATTCTAATGCAAGCCCAAAATAAAACCAAGCTTCTTTGAAGCCAAACTTTTGTTTAAAACACCCCAGAAATGAGTAGGTGAGAAGCTCAATTAAAAAATAAAACAAAGCAAAAAAACAAAAACAGCCTGTGGATCTTCAACCCTTTTCAAGAGACCTTTGTCCTGAGATGGCTTTAACAAATGTCGGCAAATATTATACAGTCTTCTGCTGTCCTTTCTTCCCAATCAGAGATTTATGGATGTGTGGGATGACACCTGGTGGGAGATAAAAGGTATTTGAGACACAGGTGCACCACATGCCAGATACAGGGATAAGTGCGCCTTAGGGATAAGCAGCCCTTACCACCACCAGCGATGGTGGCTTTGATGAGCGAGTCTAGCTCCTCATCCCCTCTGATGGCGAGCTGCAGGTGACGAGGGGTGATGCGCTTGACCTTCAGATCCTTGGAGGCGTTCCCAGCCAATTCCAGAACCTGGGGAAAAGGAGGAAGAAATTTCACAAAAATGACGATAGCACCACCCAAATCGTAGAGAGGGGACACACAAGGCCGATGCCTTGACACGTACCTCGGCGGTCAGGTACTCCAGAATTGCCGCGCTGTACACGGCCGCGGTGGCTCCGACGCGACCGTGACTCGTGGTCCTGGATTTCAGGTGTCTGTGGATACGGCCCACAGGAAACTTCCGACGCGGAGAGAAGATGGGAAACCATGAATCTCACCCGGTCGGTAAGACCGTGTCGCCACCCGGGGATTACACACATGCACAAGCCACATCCCCTCCCCCATAAACGCCTCCAACAGACAGCAAATAAAGCGATATTTTGCGCCAAATTAGATAACAGTACAATTGCACAGCTATGACTTTATATTTAAAAAAGCTTGCAATGTTGAGCCCGCTAGCCGCACGGCTAGTTAGCCAGTCCGCTACAGACCTGCAGTCCGGCTCGCTGTGAGCGCGAAACAGCCTTTGTCTTCGTCTTCCCGGAGTCCTTCCCAGCTTTACCGCCGGCCTGCATCAAACATGAAAATGCACATAGTGTTATTGGGGAATGTGGGGTCCAAGTCATACGACCAGGCGCCTACCGAAGCAGCTAAATAGGCAGCTAACCGGGCGAACATAGAGGGGTTACCACGCGGCGCGGAGGAGAGCCTTTAGCCTACTAGCTATAGCTAGCCGACCGCAAATTAGCGCGTATTACGAAACCGACGCCTTCTTCGCAACGCGCTTCCGTAGCTTAAATGTAGGATTTTTGCCATGATACAAGTCCCTAAAAATATCAAACCACCACTTACCATTCTGCTTTACGATTCACAGCTCGACGCCGAAACGACCCGAATAAACCTCTTCACCGTCTTATTTAAACGGCCAGTCCCGCCTTCACTTTAATATATGTGCACGGACCGCAGCAGCATCCGGGTATCCCGGTATGCCACACAGACCAATAGGAAGCCGTTGCCGAATTAGTTTGACAAGGCTTTAAGCCAATCATCTCTTTAGTGCGGGGCAATGGGCGGGAAAATGAAAAGCGCGCGCCTGTTCTAAGATTTTGAAAGAGTGCCTCCGAAATAATACCAGGTACAAGGAAATTGTACGTATTTTTAATTTTTAATTTATTTCATGGGCATTATGAATTGTTTATATACAGAACGCTAAAGATATCGTATGCCCAATAAATAAGTTATTGCCAGTGTTTGCTGGTGAGCCTTCTGCTGGTTTGTTTAACGTGTTTTAAACTCTTGCGTGTTTGTATTTAAGGTAGAAATCACATATTTTCTTATTATCTATTATGGCAGTACAGGTGGAGAATTGTGTCACTAAGCATTAGTCAGTAAGTAATTCGCAGATATAACATTTTCTTCACTGAAAATTTCAGTTTGGAATGAACTACCGGTTGAGAGCTTTTCATATACAAAGAAATGAAGATGGAAAGTATAGCATGGAACAAAACATATAATACAAACGCACTTTCAGAATCATTTTTTATTTTTCAGAAAGCTAGTTCGTTTCAGTACCAAAACCCCCACAAAATTGGTATTCACTATTTGTAGTCACATCACTGTGTTGACTCAGTATGTATACGAATTGAATACATTACTCAAGGTACGCCGAATCTCCATGAATTGATTATTAATCTTTTGCGGTGTGGTTACTGCTATCATAATGAAGGCTTCTCGCTAAATCTAGGCCAGATGAATAAATTTGCAGTTTTTAAATTTTATTTTAAACGCATATAGTGGTCGATGTGTTTCTGTTACATATTCCTCTACATTCATATGCATGATGGATAGTCGGCATAGAACAATCTGAAATGCGGTAAAGTGACAATGGCACCCAATGGCTCTGGGCATTTTAAGGTGTCGGCAGTGGTGTTCTTTGAACTATATTATAAATACAGGTATATAAACGCATCCCTGCCTTAGAATGCATGCCGGTGTTCCGACGAGTTGAGCTTTTAAGGGTTTTTTTGGGGTCATGGGTTTTTTTTAGGGGTTAGGGTTTTAGTGGTGGTTGGGGGTTAGGGTTTTAGAGGTTTTTTGGGGGTTAGGGTTAGAGTTTTACGGGTTTTTTGGGGCTATTGATTAGCACTACGCTAGCCTTACTCGACAAAGTAGCTCAACTCGCTTCAGAACAGCGACCAATCGGTCATTTAGAGACAGGCATGCATTCTACGGCAGGGATGCCTTTTTCGGCATAACACCGGCAACGACAGCATGCAGGCTTTGACTGGCATTTAAATTTATATACATGTCTCAGGCCAACATAATGGCTAATAGCGAAAAGCCAGTTCGGATTTCTTTAAGTATTTTGATTAAAGTCGAGAGTTTGGATTCACGCTGTTTATGTTTTGTGCATCAAAAAGAATAGCAACAGCGTTGTAATGTCGTATATCAGCAGATCTGTGCGAAGATTTCAATATTAATGAAAACACTGTTAAAAGTATAAAGTTAAGGCATTTTACAAGAATATATAAAACGGTATGACTTAAGTCTAGTTTAATGATGGTCTTATGGCCTCGTAACGAAACTCAATTTTGAAGGCGAAAACATGCATAACACATGGCTGCGTACATTTCCAGTAAAGTACGGACATTTCCAGATTGTGGTCTCCAAACAATAGGTAGCCTGTTTGTACCCTTTCGAAGACAATTTACAAGCTTGTTTTCATGAAGATCTATGTTCTATCAGCCTGATGGCTGCCTGAGGCGTTTGTTTGACCCTTGAGAAAGGTACAAAAAGCTGAATTGTTCTAATTAAATTGTTCCGTTGTGCAAATAGGATAAATGTAAAGGACACAATAAGTGAAAATATAAATTTATGTTTCGGAGGGAGTACTGCCCCTTATTGTAGTGTTATATGATATACATTATGTAAAAATCATATATATATATAAATGAATTATTTTCTGCTTATAAATATCTTGTATGAGACTTTGCGCGTCCTACACTACGTGCTACTGACATTTCACTCATACCTACGATAGGTGTAACATACCCTGTAATGCTTTTGCAAGATTTTCGTTGATTTGTTTTTTTGGAAAGTTAATGCAGGACTTTCTAAAAGAATCCGATTTCAAGACGCTCCAGAGTCATCATCCAGAAGGTGGCAGTACGCGACTATCTTTTGTTGTATACTAACTAGTTAGTGTCATCATTTCGTGAAGAATAACTGAGTCTTCAGTATTCGCTGCACAGTGCTTCCCAACCCTGGTTCCATAGCATCCGGTCTCTTGGCTTTCTGCCAAGCTTTGCTCTTTGGCTGGCTGAACTGCTGACTCGATTCTGCATTTATTTGTTACTCACAATCCTTCATTTTTAAAACTCACTTTAAAACGAATGCCTTAACTGAGTATTTGAATTTTCCAGTAACGTTAACAACAACAACAACAACAATAATAAGAGAAAAATGCTTTGAAAACAGATTTCCTTAAAATTAGTTTAGTCATTTATTAATGACTGATTTTAAATGGAGTAGTATTTACTTGTTACATTTAACAGCAGAAAATGGATTATGTTTTTGTAAAGTTTATTTGAATACATACAGCGGTGTTTACTGTAGTTTGACGTGGTTCAAATGTACTTTACTTCTTCATGCAACAGAACGCATCCTCTGCGGAGCTTAATTATGAGCTAAGTGACACTGGGGACCAAGATGCAGGTCTGGGAGATGCGCTATGAGTTATGATGCTGAGGTGCTCCAGCGATACAAATTTAATCAAAGGCGTAATGACACACGAGTCCTCAGTACTTTTCCTAATCATGTCATTTTATTTTTGTCTTGACGTAATGCCCCTGGACATTTCTTCTCTGGCCAGCAACCCTGACTGCAGCCTAAGGAGAATGTGTTAATATTGTCTCTCTGTTTATAGTCGAAGTTGCAAATGTTTTGCTAGATATTTCAAATAAGGCTGCCAAAGCGCATTTCATTTGTTTGTTTTCCCAGTTTCTGTGAGCTGAGCTTCATTTTCCTCACACGCTAAAAATATGAAAGATCAGAGTTTAGGGTAGCCTCGCTTTTCTTTGAACCCACCCTATGCTCCATGTTCTGCCAAAGCTGTCCCAGCACTATTATTATGTCCCTGCAGATAATTTGGGAATGTAGGTCATAGCCTGGTATCAGAACAACAGATGATATACCAGGAAAAAAATAGTGGGCTAATGTTTCAGATTAGTTTCCTAAACCTTGGCCGATGTTTCACTGAAATGATTGGCTGGTGGATATAAAAGAAGATTTGTGCTCTTTATTTAGTTACTCATTAGAGCTGAAAACTGCCCTGGTAGGCAATTATTATTGCAGTCTGATGAGCAAGGGGCAAAAAAATAAAAAATAAACGTAGACATTTTTCATAAGATGATCTGCAGTGCTGCATTTTGTGTCCTCGACGGAAAGGTTCTAGGCTGTTGCACAGTTCGTTGCTAATCCAGGGTGCGGCACACTGCTGGTCGCCCTGCATAATGCAGCCTGACTGCTCGCCGTTCAGCCTTCACATGCTGGTTAGGACCTGTTTTACTGCACTGCTCCGATTACCCCTTTTTAATGTCCGCTGGCAGATTATCTCACTGGGTTACAATGTTTGCCTTTTCCGTCCTAATATACCAACCTTATTTCTATTTCTGTTTGAGGTAACTGAACCAAAACAAATCAGTTAAGACCCACGCCAAAAATCGGTCTTCAGTGACTGTGCATTTTCTCAGTTCTGCGCTTGCTTCACATTTAACCCTACTTCAGACATCATATTCTAGCATATGTACTCTGTGGCAGGATCATGACAGTCAGGACAATCATTCTGCTTTGGAGTAAAATGTCATGAAAGAGGGTGTTATTGTGGCACAGCGGGTATTACTGTTGTTTTACACCACCATAACTGGGTGTTTGAACCGCCTGCATGTTTTTGCATGTTATCCCTGCAGTTATCTGGGTTTCCTTATTTCAGAGTGATTGTCATTGTGATTGTCATTGTGATTGGCATCATGATTGGCATCGTGATTGTTATCATGATTGTCATTTCCAAACTGCTAGCTCTGTGTGCCTATTGATGGTCTTACATGCTGTATAAGACAGTTCCCACGTCTTGGGCCCTGTGATTTCTGGGATAGACGCCAGGCTCCCTAACACCCTGTGCTGGATAACTGGTTGGAGGATGGTTGGATGTTTGGAAAGAGTTGCATGATGCTTTGGAACTCAGACAAGGATCTCTGGTTTAATAGATCTTGCCAGGGGTGCAAGTCTATCCATATGGAATTTCTGTTCATGTGTGATGTCACTATCTGATGACATAGACTGGTCCTGTTTCTGTTCTGCCTCTCGCTGTGTGTGGATCTTGCATGTGTTCATCAGCAGCATTAAGGTTACCAGTACTGTTTTGGCCTTGCATAGTCAGAGGGGTGGTTCTGGATTTTATCTGGCTGTTTGATGCTTTGTAGACATGATGATCAACACATAGCTGATCAACAACATCATGTTGTCCTATACAGTCTGTTCTCATAAAGATAGATGAGTACTAACTGGGACTATTGAATAGACCCTGACTGCCAGTGAGAGATGGTCCCTGTGAAGATAGCTCTGTGGGGCTGGACCCAGCAGCAGGCTGGTACCATTCTGTAATCACTGGGGAAACGAGAAATCAATAGTAATCTTCTAAAATTAAAGCTGGGTTTTTGGAAGGGTGGTCTTTCAGCGCCTGACACAGAGTGCATTTGATGAGTTGCTGAGTTCACCGTGAGACGTGACTTAGCACAGACCCGACAGGAGCAGAGTATATAACTGTCTGCTTTTTTTTTTTTGGCCGGCGAAGCTTGTACAAACCCGAAACTAACAATCCAGATTTAAAATGTGGCACGATCTGCTACTGTCATACCTTCAGTATTCTCAAAACACCTTTCTCTTATTTAATGTTAATCATAACATTACTCAGAGCACAGAGTCTGAGTAGATACTCAACGAAGTAATGCCTCACATGCATGTAGTTTAATATGTGACGGTCTGGAAGCATGTTATGTAAAGTGTTTGTGCTGTTTTCACAGGTCACGGTTACACATTTGAATGATATTTTGGAACACAGACCCAGTTTGAGTGACCGCTCTGTGTATGCTATAAAAAGGGAAGCTAGGTTGGTGGATCACACGGTCATTGCTGAAGAAAAATGTGCATTTGGGGCCAGTACATTCAGTTCATGGAGCAGTTAACTACATCCTTAAGCGTCAGGACATTGCAAATGGTGCTTAATAGTGTGTACTTGTTACTCAGCCGGATTGCAGCCTGCATGTCATGGGCGTAAGGGGAGACTGGATGACTGCCCGTTTTCTTCTATACTCTCTTTTGTGATGGTTTTACAAGTGATTGATATTGTGGTATTTTTTATTGCACATTTGAATTCTGAAAACCTTTGACAACTAGATTTACATTTAGTGTAGCTTTAGGTGGAAAAATGCAATCTGTCAAACTGGCCTAAGGACATTTTTAGGGAAGATATGCAGTGTTTCCCTTAGGTTTACAGCTTTGGTGGTGGGGGGGGCACTGACAGGATTCATGGTGTTCTTGGGCAGCAGTCAATATAACAACTGAACTAAACATCAGAACATTTCTTATATATATATATATATTTTTTTTTTTTGTCTGCTTTTCAGAATGTGCTCACCTGTATGTGCGCACGCATCGGGGCAGAACTCTGCTATGCGATACAGAGAGCAGAGGAGAATTGTAAACGCGCGACCGTGTAGAGACAAAAATGACAAGCTATTGTGTAAATAAGATAAATAACATAAGGCTATTTAGTTTGTTTAATAAAAGGACAATGTTTAGACCTGTTCTATAGGAAAGGTAACCTTAAATGACTTCTGTTCTGATCTGGCGCTATACCGAAAATATATCTGGCGCCCCCTTAATATTATGGTAGGGGAAACACTGATATGCAACAAAATAGAGCCCCTTCCGGGACATACCCTTCCGTATCCATAATGCTTCCCGGGATCATTGGCACCCTGGTTAGATAAACACTCACCGGAGTTGGATGGCTGGATGTCTCACAGACCGAATTTTAATATGGTGACTCATCATAATTAAAGTTCACATTTTAGCATAGAAGTGTGTTTCTACAACCATGCACATAAGTTTGGATGATTTGCTCCAAAAAGTCACAAACACAAAAATGTTTCAGTAGTGCTATCAGGTTAAAGGGATAATTTACCTTCAGATGACCCTGAAGTTATAAAATCACATCCGTACTGTTGGTCCCTGCACTGTTAGTACCATGTCATGCTCTTAGGTTTCTGGCAGTCATGTCTGCAAAATGTAGTCATCTAGCACATTGTTTTTCAACTTGGTCCTTGGGACCCACAAACGGTTCATATTTTTGCTCCCTCCAAGCTCCCAGTCAGACACTCTACATTTTTGCTCCTTACAAGCTTCCGGTAGCAAAAAGGTGGTCTGTCTCGGTGGCTCCACAAGGATCGGATTTGGAAACACTGATCTAGCAGATTGGTAGAATTACTGTAAGGATGGTACGTGTAATATGATGAGGTCTACTTTGGCATGGCTTTTAAATCCGTATCTAGGTGCTTTCCATGTAGCAGATACCATTGACTAATCCACTGTCTGCATTTCCTCTGGATGGAGTGAGGGGTGTGGAGGTAAATCAGCTAGGCTTTGTCATAGTCATCGAAACGGCCCCTGTCACTGAAGCATTGTTACATCGCATTGTGTTCGCCATGGAAACCATGTGATGGCATGTCTCAGTATATGAAAAGCCTAAAATGGGTACAGTTCCAAACTTACCTTCTCAGAGATGAGCCGCCTGCTGGAAGGGAAATGCCTTACTGAATTTAATCTAACCCAGGGGTCACCAACATGGTGCCCGTGGGCACCAGGATGCCCCCAAGGACCACATGAGTCGCCTGCAGACCTGTTTTAAAAATAGCACAACTCACCAGTGAGCATCGTCTAAAATTACATTTTATCCTCTTGCTATTCTTCTTTAATCACATTTGCATTTATATAGATTTGAAAATGACAATATCTAAAAAAGCATTTAAAACATGTTTTGATGCATTAAGTTAAGAAAAGGGCATTTCAAACTGGTAGCCCTTCGTATGGCTCAGTACCCGTGAAGTAGCTTTCAGTTTCAGAAGGGTTGGTGATCCCTGACCTAACCTATCAGGCATTGCCTAGGGTGCCCCCTATGGAGCTGACTCTAGGGCGCCCCCTATGAAGCTGACTCCCTAGACCTCATGCTCCTGGGTGTAATTGGTGTGTTCCGCAGATATTCCCGGAACTGTTGCCGACGGTCTGGCTAACATGAAGCTTGCGGCCCTCATCAGATAAGCTTATGTAGCATCATTTCCGTTAAGTGACTGATAAACACAACAAGGGCTGTTACAGCCACTAGTCTGATACAGCCTCTCAGCCTTACAGCCCTGCAACCTTCCGCATTGTATGGCCTGCTCACCCAGAGCTGGTGCTCTTAAATTTTAGGTAACATTGAAGGCTTTTTTTTTATTGTATTTCATATTGTGTTTTTGGTACAGACGCTCCCTGGTTTACGATGGTCCGTGTTACGATATTTTGACTTTACGATGGGTAAATCTTTTTCACTTTCTGTACATTATTCAATAGATTACATAAGATATTCAACACTTTATTGTAACATTGTGTTAATGATTTTGCCTAAAGCTAATGAATGTGTTCTAAGCATGTTTAAGATAAGCAAGGCTTGGCTGTGATGTTAAAATACATTTTTACCTTACGCTAGGTTTATCAGAATGTAACCCCATTGTAACCCAGGGAGCGTCTTTATAACGTTATTAACAGTGTAAATATAACAAGAAAAACCAAGATTTTTCCAAGCAAAACCTTTTTTTTTGTCATTGACTTTTTGGTGGATTAGTACATTTACTAAATTGCCAGAACTCATGTTGTGTAGATGTTATGTAATTGTGCATTGATAGATCTCTTCAGAAAAATCAACTGCGTTAAATTCCCAGCAGCCAGATAGATAAGTAAATATGTACAGACCTGTATTACAAGTTTGTAAAACAGACTAATAGAAGGATTAAACCAGAACGACCTGATAAACATGTATAGATGGAAGATGGAGGACCCTTTAGTCCTTTTGTCAGGCTGGAGGAGGGAAAGAAAAGACAGACAGACACAAAGAGCGGCTTTGTGACCGTCTGCCACAAGACTCTGCCTCTCCACTGTGCTGCTGGTTTTGTTATGCCCGGCTCTGTGGTAAACAGCACGCATATCACTAGTGCTAGGGGAGTGAGAGGAGCACTTCCACTAGGGCTGTGCCGAGAGTCACGGCTCTGGCAGCCTGTCTGCTGACTTGACTGCCCCCCCCCCCCAACCCCGCTAGGGAGCACTTTTAAAGAGCCAGAGAGATTGCAGACGTTTCAGACACACACACATACACTTGTTGTCTCTGTGTGTACTAATAAAGGGACAACATTTTGTAAGTCACTTTATAGAATACAATACCTGGTTAACACCAGGGA
The DNA here is from genome assembly GCF_048594095.1 of Paramormyrops kingsleyae. NCBI lineage: Eukaryota > Metazoa > Chordata > Actinopteri > Osteoglossiformes > Mormyridae > Paramormyrops > Paramormyrops kingsleyae. The sequence goes on along the minus strand of NC_132808.1, from coordinate 21,603,737 downwards.
CATCCACACACTAATGTGTTTGTGAAACAGCATTTCCAAAAGTTGAAATACATCTGATACTAGAACTGAAAAAGGTGAATGATCTTTAAAAAGTGACTTTTAAGCATTTAGCAGCAAATCTGACACAATGGCTTCAAACAGGTGCCGAGACAAGTTATTTGATGCACCGGCAAGCATTTAAATAATTAGAAAATGTAATTTAAATTACAGTTCTGATCTTGTCCATGGAAAGAATAGCATTTTGTAGTAAAGATAATTTCAAATTAGGAATAGATTAGTGATGTGTACCCTTTGAAATTCTGTATGCACTTATATCAGTATGACAATGTAAGTAATCCGGTGGGCATTTTGCTTCATCAGGCTTTAATTTGCAACTGTGACTCACATTTACGACTTGATGAGGATTACTGATGTACTTATAGTTATTTTGTCAGTATAATACAATGGCTTTTAATTATTTAGTTCTATGTATCTTTTATCACAAAATGGATTGATTTGCTGATTGATGTAGTAGAACATACAGTGGTAGATGAGGTGGATGCATTCATAACCTACTTAAGAAATCAATAAACGTGAAGTAGATGATACTTCAGCATATATGCAGCATGTAATGCAGGTGAAGATTTATGTAAAAGGCTACAGTCACCAAAATAATTCTCAAAAATATTTTTCCAAGATATAATGTTTTTTTTTTTTTTTATTTTAAACTGATTGTTTTATAATGCATGCCTAAGGGAAGATAACACCCATACTTGCATACCATACTGATCACATCATTTGAACATTAAGATGAAAATGCATGTAAATGCTTTGTAACTCATTGCTTTCTCAAATTTGAATATGCAGTGTGCATGTACTCACACGTACATGTGTGCATGCAGACTGTGCATGTATCAAGTGTCTTTATAGGAAGGTGCACTAGTTGACATTCTGACTAATTCTGAAGCAGAGTCAATTTCTTTTTTGTCAGGTGTGGCCATTTTGCGGCATAATCTGTGGGTGTGAGAGACAGAAAGGGAAGGAGAGGACATGCTGTTTGGGGAGGGGGTGGCAGCGTGGGAAATGAACATGAATAGGTGTCATGGTGAGAAGGCCTGGATCCAAGGTGCATGGTCTGGCAGAGAGCGGGACATCTGTTTCTTTTGTTTCTCGGTCGTGCGATGAGTGTTGAATCTGGAGCAGGCAGAGAGCAACGGGCATTTGAGGCCGTGATGTCAGCCTGGCCGTGAGGGAAACATCACGCCCCAAACACGAGCTCTGGGGACACGTCCATCACGTCCATCTCCTCTTGCTGTGCATCACTTGAAGATCAAAGTTTAAAAAGAAACATGTTCAACTTGGCAGCAAACGATTATGTCACCTTTAAAATTATAATTGCATTCAGAAGCTTTCCTGCACTTTTTTGGCATTTTTGAGGGTCAGATGCTGGAACCTCTTGAGGTGTTTCTGAGCGTAAGAAAGACAAGTTGAGGAGAATTTGGATATTTTTATATTGTATATGAAGGCTAACACACTGTTTTCGCTTAGGGTCACAACCCCGAGTCTGAAATTAAAACCAAACGGTTTCGTATTCTGCATGTCTTCATTGAATCTGGCCTTCTGGCAGAATCATGGCAGAAATCCCGTTGTTCACTCTATTATTTTATAACGTGTGGTTTGGGTCAAAAACACACATGCTTTTGTGTCTCAAGCCCTTGCACCATAGGGAGAAGCCTAAGGTGGGTCCATGTTATCCTTCATCCCATGAGGTCTGACCGCAGACTAGCTAAATGTGTCACAGGCCTCCAGCATCAGCACTGCGATAATATTCTGTGCCGGTGACAGTGTCGTTTTCATTGACAGAGTGACTTGCTCAAGGCTCTGGGGGAAGTCTGTTCCTGCCTTTCAGTGTTTGCTGCTAGCGGGCCATACTGACCTTCATTCTGCATGCTGGGCCCGATAGCCACTAATGGTAGCTATAAACAAAGATGTAGGGGCGTCTGAACATAGTGTGTAATCTGCCTTTGTGACACTCCATTTCTCTTGATGCTTTTGTTAGAGGTCACGAAGGCCCATTACTCTCCAAAATGTATTCATGCACCTGTGTCTCAGAGGCTGTGGCTGTTAATTGTGTCTGAGAAAGTCAATGTCTGACTACAAATCAGTCACATGGTCTGCATCATGTGACTTGTGTGGTTCCTGAAACAGCCGACCGTGACTTGCTGCCATGCCAGTCGTCTTCATTACATTGAAATGGGAGAAAGTTTAGTTCTCAGGTTGCATCAACTGTGGAGGTCCTGTCATTTCAAATAGTTTGTTGCATTAACACTCGGTTTATAGGAATTACTATATACATTTCTTCGGGTAGACTTGTTTATTAGGATTTAGGGTGACCAGATAATCCATGTCAGGGAGGACTCTCTAAGCTAGGACAGGAATTGTAAATTACCATTTCAATTAAAAAGACCTGGATTTCACTTGAACACTGAGTTCTTGCTGTGTGCTGATTGGTCAGTCTCCTATAATCATGCATGTGTCACTAATCCTAATGTGAAACAGCTGGATGAGTCTTTCAGTCAAGGAAACAAACCAGTCAAAGCACAAGAAGAGCTGAACTATTTAGCCAAACACAAGAGCCTTTCAGTTTGAAAGTAGTTTGTAAAACCCGAAGTAGCTCAAAATGTCCTTCCTGACATAGATTATCTGGTCACCCTAACTAAATCCTACTAATCAAGTCGGTCACCATTATTTAGTACCTCTCTAGAGAGCCAGCTTGCATAACAGTGGGTGATTGTATACATTTAATCTGGCTTGTGAACTGAACTCTGAAGAAGATAATAGATAAATAGGAAGTATTGCTCAGTAGAGGGTAGATGTGTTATGTTCTGGGTGCTCTAGTACAGCTGTGGTCAGCAATAGGTGCCATATTGGCAAAATAGGATCTGTGAGTTCAAAACTTGCTCTTTCTGTGCTTAAAAGGTTCTCTTGGCATTTCAGGAGGGGTACCCTCTTAAAAAGAGGGGCACATTGGGGTTTTCATGTTGCATGTCTGCTGTGTTGTGGGGCACCGGGTGAACAGTAAAGGTGTTCTAAGAATAACTTTGCTGAGCTAATTAAGAGCTGTGGCACAGCCAGCGGCCTTTGGTGGAGTGTGGTTTACACATGCTGCTCTGAATGATGCTGTGAGTGAACACCCTGTGATTGTACAGGAAGTACCCCGATGTACAGAATGTGCTTCCCAAGAAGTGGTAAAGTGTGACCTGGATCAGGCAGGTGCATAGTTAAAAGTTAAAAGGCTTTACGTTCACACCTTGCATTTAGAGTCTGTTTGATACAGTGAACTTCACAAAATATATAAGGCACCTCTTACCATGCTTCATTTTATGATTGTCATGATTACCATAAGTAATGTAAAAAAGTAGCTTAATAATTTCTGTTCTTATAACAATTTTAGATGGATAAATCCTTTTCGAAGGTTTGCTTCGAAATGTTTTCCTTGTTTAGATTTCAGCTGTATCCTTAAATGACATCCGAGAAGGCCAGCAGCAGCGGAATGTGGGTCTGGAATGAAATGGTGACCCTCTGTCAGAATGCTGATCTAAGCGAACGGCGTTGGAACCTGCTGGGTGACCAGCACGGTCAGGTGTTTGCCTCTCTGGGGTGTCCATGATCGAGATAGCGTGAAGCACGTCTCGACCTGAGCCGAGGGGCTTTGTGGTGGGGAGCCTAGCCTGCCTTTTTGTGCCATGTGCGAGGAGCGGGAAGTCTCGTGACATCCTTCTTGGAATGTTCCGGCTGTTCCTGTATGGTATACAGTATTTCCCTTCTAAGAACCATATGAGCAAGCTAGGATATGAAAAAAATAATTTATAGAACATATTAATATATGAATCATTGATTGTTTTTTAGCGGTTGTTCACGTTGTCAGATGTGTTGAGAGGTACTCTTGTACACCTCAGCATTTGAGTCAGAGTTTATGAGTTCCTTATCAAGATGTGTTACTGAGCAGTGTAGTGTATTGGGCGACTAATGGCAGTAGTATGGTCTGCAGAGAGATTGAAAAACAGCCAGCAAGTCAGCGAAGAAGTCAGCGATGCACACATGTAATCACCATTATGAACTTGACTCCTGATTACCACGTTATTCAGTTTGCACTCAGGCCCTGTTCCAATTTCAGATTCTTTCTCATTGACTGTAAACATTGGCTGAAACTTTGGCAGTAAGAAATTCTATCTTCTGTCTCATTTGGGGTTTTTCCATGATTTTGCTGAACGTTCCCCCATCGCTGTCTCCCCCAGCTTCTCCTTTGCGACAGTTTGGTTTGTAAAGGTCCTGCCACCCACGCGTGAGGTAGAAAGCAGGCAATCTTAGCTGCGTCCTTTTCTGTATCTGTACCCAACCCTCTGCTCTAAAAATGGATGCGGTTAAACAGGAGGGCCGTGGAAGCATGACGATGTGCTTTCCTGACATAACAAAGTTTTCTTTAACTTTGCGCCTAGAGCTAAATCAAGCCGCCCTCCTCATTGTTACCTCCCCGGCTATATTTGTCTGTGTGCTGTAAATAGAAAATATATGTATTGTATCATAGTGGATGCAAACAATGGGTCAGCATTTTCTCTTCTCTGGGTGGTCCTGTGGAGATATTTTTATGTTTTTTTTCCAAGCACTATAATAATAGTGTACAGTGCAGTGTTCACTACAGTCCCATAATTGTAAGAGATCCATATAGTGTATATAGCAAGAAATTTTAGGGTGTGTTTGTTTCTTGGTAATACAAGCAAAAGTGGGATTGTGATTTTTGAGTAAGAAGTTTTTGCAGTGTCTGTCATGGAGGTGCAGTTCTGCTGTGCTTCATCAGATCCTCTGGCAGTTGTTGTTGTTATCCCGGGAACAACGTCAAGAAGCAACCTGATACGTGCATAATGGCTAATCCATCGGACGCCAAAGCCAGGGTCATTATACATCTTTATGGCGATAAATTTAAAAGTGTAACTGCGACTGTCGGGGCTTTGAAATAGAATGGCGGGTCAGATTACCAGCATCACGGGATTTGGGTGGCGTTACGGTCTGACGTCGGCTTTATTGAACGATGCTCTGATAGTATGTCAGATGAAACCTGATCTCTCGGTGCGGCGGACACATTCCATTGTGTCCCACCCACGACACACTCTGCTGGAGACACTCCTCTCTGGCTGCCCTGTAACCCTCGGATGCTCGGGCTGCTGGAACGTCCTGCCCTCCAGCTCTCAGCCAAACTCCCTCCAAAGGCTACAGCTCGGCCCGAACGTCTCTGAGAAAGTCGCAAGCACTCGGCAGGTCAATACTGTCACAAGGCGTCTTTGCGCAATTCCGCCGTAACTGCTGCGGTGGCGCTGGCTGTCACCCGAGAGCCCGGTGTCGGACAGCACGTCCACGTGAAGCCCCAGTTACGAGCTGCCAAAAAACCCTCCGCCGGACTGTCCTGTGCTTCTAATTTGTCGTGTTTTCTTAAAGCATACAGGAGAGTGCTACTGGGAATCCGTTCTTATTTCAACCCAATTTCTTACATCATGCTGTGTATTTGATCTCAGCCATGAAGACACAATAATCTGTAGCTGCAGAGTCATTAATCTGTCTTGTTGGGTTTGTGGAGGGGGATACCAAAGATTTCCACTGTTTTTTTAAATAAAACACGGTTTTAAAGAAAATTTACATACAGGTTCACAGACGTGTTTCTGATTGCGCAGTGATTTTCCGTTCCTTTAAGGATGGCTGTTTAAACAATCAATTCTAGAATCTCAGTAGATAAGCAACATTTTCTTTTATTGACTGTTGTTTACCTGGGTGATTGATGTCAAATATTTACCCACGTCCCTTAAGTTTTCATTTGAAGCTGAATGGAATAATGAGTTTTCAGTTTTACTGTTTAGATTATTCCTCCCTGGCTTGTGGCACTCAGTCGACTTGTGAATTTTACGAGACTGTTTACTGCTCTGTGGCTCTGTAACCCCTGGTGAAGGAAGACGCAGGCATTGTAAATCAAATGAAGACAAGAATCCTTAGTCCTGGACTCTAAGATGTCGCCTTAAGACCTAGCAGTGCGAGCATGTCTCTCTTTTTCTGGCCTCAGTGACATATTTGTCCCATGATTTATCCGTGTGCTTGCTGCTCCTTTTACTGTTTTAGAAACTGGGTAACCTGATTTGTAAAAAAGAGCCGTTTGTGCATCAGTCATCTGAAAGTCTAAAGCAGGAAGGCAGATATATACAATGAAAAAGTAAGATTTAAATCTTATTCCCAAATTATTAGCTAAATTTCAATATTATGTGATTATGCTGCATAGACAGGATCTAGACAATCATATTGAAATGCATCTCCCTAAGTATTCTAAATTGTAATTAAAAACGATAATAGCTTTTTCAATTACAAATGATGAGTAGCATATTCTTAAGCAGATTGTAAGCTACTGGGGCTCATCTTGTGTCCAGCTTATAATGTGCATCTCTGTAAACACCCAGAGTTCAGCGTTTGCTCACTGATTCAAGACCACATTGACACAACTTCCTCTCCAGAGCACTTTTCTGCTTGGTGATATTACCTGCAAGGAAAATATTCACTTCTGAACTGGTTTAATTATTCCCACAAGCTTGCGTGGGATAGCAGGACAAGTGCATATTCATTAAAAACCTTTTAGATTTCTGGAACCATATTTTTATCGCTACCTCAATCTTCATGGTGACTTACCACAAAAACAATTAATAAAGGAAACATTTATGGTTATTTAAAAATGCTTAAAACAAGGTTAATCATTGGATATTTCACCAGTTGGATTTGAAAGGTTTTGTGGAATCATTGCTCATGTCCCTCTACCAATTGAATTAGTAGATAGTAAAATAATGGAAGATGAATGTCCTTTCAGTGATTTTTTTACAGAAATACCCCATGACCAATATGCTTATGAAAGGCCAAGCTGTATTGGAATGCCTGTTATTTTTACCGCAGTCCACCAAAATGTAACTTTGCAGTAAGAGAGCCGCTATTCGTGGTGTTTAACGCTGAGCGCCGATCGTGTTTTCTCTGATGGTAGCAACGGCCCCCCCCCCCCCGAGCAGAATGGCTCTGACTGAATCAGCCTCGTCACGCCGCCTCTGTTAATGGGCCACTTGGGGTGTTTTGCTGGTCTTGTTTATCAGGCGGGCCTGAAAGCTTCTATTGTGTGGCGTCGCTGTGCAGTCCGCAGAAACATCCGAGCCTGAATGAACACCCGAGTCCAGTTCAGCATCTGCTCTCCCACACACAAATTATTCAGCACCCCCGTCCCCACACTAAACTAGACAGGTGAAAAATGGATTACCGAGGGTGCCGCAGCCCAAAGCATGTTACGCCCCTGCTCGGTATTGATCTGTTCAGAATGGGCACAAAACACACTTTTGTATGGCTTGCTGGCCGCCAGCCAGAAGGTTAAAGTAACCTTAGTGTATTTTAAATAGGCCTACTGTGTGTCAAAATGTATCAGCTCAGCTCCGCCGTGTAGAGTCATGTGGTGCTTTCACAATCGGGTATAAAGATGCGGTCCTGCCTCTCGCTGCAGCCCTTTGCGATCTACAGCTGGCAACAGCCACTGGCACTGCTGGCAGCTTCATCCATGCTGCACTTTTGCCCTCTGAAGGCTGGTACATCAGAGGTTAGTGTAGTGCTGCTGCTACAACAAAATTAGGACAGGTGTCCTCTTAATTTATTGGCTAGGGAGAAATGCACAAGGTGCTTCACAAACAAAAGCTTTGTGCAGTTAGTCTGTCACTGCATTACTGCCAAAACATTTTGGCCCATCAGAAGTCAAAGTAGAGCTTCTCATTGTGTCGGTTATGAAACCAGGCCAAAGCCTCGTCGTATTGAGTTGCAATTACATGGGCCTTAATTGAAGTTAAGGCACATATATATATATATATCATCCACCCCCAAACATGCTTAGAGTTTAGCGTTACTTCTTGAGGCAGGAGGAACCACAAACATTAGGATTATTCATTATTTCATTGTGCAATTTGGAAAAGCAGCAATCACCCAAAGTGTGCATTGCACAGAAAAAAAAAAACCACTGAAGCACTAAGTTTAAAAGTGTTTTATTGTCAAATAGACAAGGATCCATACTTCCTATAACAGGAATTTAAAAATGGCTGGTGAAACAGCACTGTAGCTGCTAATACCCAATAAACATTAAGATGACAGATCATGTCAAAAGTACAAAAAAATGAATGCTACAACACATAGTCACTTAGACTGAACTTCTGTAGTGCAATGAAACTAGTGCAATCGTACTTAACCGGCAGACTTCAATTCTTTATACAATTCCAAGATGTAAAGGCACTCATCTACAATCCAGCGCTTCTGTGCCAAAAGAAAGCAGCATCTGTACATGGACATTTCAGAAATCCAACAAATAGCCCTCCAATCCTTTTGAATTGCAGTTCCTAAGCTTTCAGAATTGAAAGCAATAGGTGAACAGATTCCTACACAGAGCCTTTACACCCATGAGACCCAGGGACCATGTATCTGCCAAGTGTTACCTGGCCAACAGCAAAACTTCACGGTCAAAAATATTGCAGACTGGTTGTTCGCCATGACGAATTTGGTGCAGGAATTTACCAGGCAAAAAAAAAAAGAGTCTCAAAGTGTTGTGAGGTCCAAGAAACTTGTCTACAGTGGCCAGATGTTACCAGAGGTGGAAAGTTCAAATTCTGAAAGTACAAATCCAGACCACGATTGTTTCAACCAGTTGAACTCTGTAAATGTGTCTATACTCAACTGGCTGGCTGAAACAAAAGCTTGGTCTGGATTTGTACTTCGAATATGAACTTTCCACCTCTCGCTGTTACAATCTAAAAACCCATCAACATCAGTCAAGCACTGGATCCACCTTATCAAATACTGCTTGTGCCAAAATTTGGAGTCCATTTTACCATAGAAACCCTACAGCTTGACTTGGAGACTAGTTTCACAAAAGGGGTTATTTTACAAAAGCTACAAAAAGGACATGAAACAGCCAGAGTGATCTTTACATTCAGGTACTGTAGAAGTGCATCGTGTTCCCTTCTCCACCCTCCGCTCCTCCTGCTCAGTACTCTTCTACCACAGTACCAGCAGAAGAGGAGTAAAGTTTCTTTTTTATGAGTCGGAAGCCGGGGCTTAGCTTCAGCGCGTGCCGGAAGCCCGGCGTGAAGCAGGCACCAATAAGGAAGAAGTCCCTGAGGCTGGGCCAGGCACTGCCGTCCTGCTTGAAGACCAGCGTCAGCTCGAAGGTGGGCACCACACTGGCATCGTACACTATGCGGTCCAGCTTCTTGCAGGAGTTCTCCAACTCCAGGTGGATGTGCAGCACGCAGCCACGCAGGCCGCAGGGCTCCCCGGATGACAGCCGCAGCACATCGCGGGCTATCCTCCGGGTCAGTTTCTCGGGCACCAGCACCTCGGAGCAGTGCAATTTGGTCTTTTTGGCCCGCGACAGGCAGTTCTCAAACATCTTGGCCAGCTGCTGGCAGGCGCTATCTTCAAACACGCTGCCGTTAAGGTTTGGTTCTGCCAGACAATGATCCCAATAGTCCAGCTCTGGGAGGGGGAAAAAAAAACAAAAAAAAAACATGAAACTAAACACCACGGAAAGATTAACATCTCATCTGTAACATTCCTGCGAGATCCTAGCTTACACTATAGACTATACGCCAACGTCCACGCAGCTGTCAATGACGTTATATGCTTGTCCCAGTTTAAAGGATAAAAACGACTAAATGTGCCACATCAAAACATGCAACCAATTCAGAACTCATTCTTATTCATGCATATACATTCTGTACGTCAGTCTAGCAATGCGCTGTGCGCATTCATATGCAAGAAGTGAGACAGTGAAGTTGGCTAAAAGATGACTTCATCGCTGCCGATGTTACTGCCCCCTTTATCATTTCTGCGCAACTGCTATGCAGCAAGAACGAAGTAAACAAGGGAGTCTTGCAGAACAATGCAATGCGAGATCTAGGCAACAATACACGGATTGGGACTCACCATTTTCGACGAAAGCCTGCTCATAGCGTCGGTCTATCAGCTCGGATATACATTCGGCATTTTTGTTCTTTAATGTGCTTGTTGCAACCATTTTTAGATCCCGGGTAGTTGACGGTCCCGAAGTGCTGCTGATGAACACAAAACACAACCTATCGATACTGCTGATTTTTTCCCCAATACTTGTTTCTCACGTCTTAACAGTTGTTCGTGTTAAAAACACTTCGTAAAACGCAGCTTGACAAATCCTTTTTTGTTGCACAAGAGACTTGCAAGGGAAATGGTGCGCAAAACCGTGAGACCCGTTAGTTATTCAGCTAAATATTTCGTGCGTGTAAAAGGCAAAAAAATCTTCAGAAAAAAACAATTTGAAATACAACTTACTTTAAATTTACGACACACATCCAAAATCACTCGCACTTTCTCACACACACACTCACACGGGGGTAAAGCTCCAAGACGCTGCGCTCTCATAATTTATAGCCTTCCAGCGCACAGCTGATGCGCCACCACAGCCAATCAACGAACGTTTTACATTCTCGAAATTACTGGTTTGCCAGACAACAGAACCGCGCGCTACTACCGGTTTCCGTAAAACCCCTTTGGGACCATTGATTTCAAGGAAAATTATTGGCTGTATCGAAAGTGAGGCGACCAATCACCGAACGGCAACAGCTTGTTGCTACCTTTCTTCAAGTGCGACCTAATTCATCGCTGGGTTACTTTTGTGGCTGGTTAAGAGTAGCAGTATTACCGCATTAAATCGAAGTTGTTTTTCAGCCGTTTCTTTTCTTGAGGCCTTTCTTTTTTTACGTTCTGCTGTTCCACTTTGCCTGACACTTTCTTATTTAGGAATAGCATATAAACGTAACGAAAACGGTTAACAATATTTTAATAATGTTCTAAATGTAAACGTCCGTGGTAATTTAAAGCAAATTCCCGTCGGACTTAGATATTTTCCGACGCAGATGCAGTACACGATGTTTTTCGCAAGCTTATTTTTAAAGGTAGTTCCTTTCATAGAAATGCATTTTATGTATTCAGATCTGTTGGCAATGCAAAATGCTGTCATATTAATGTAGTTTTAGGAAGTCTAACAGGTTAAACCATTAAACTATTAAACCCACCCAAAAGCTTAAAATGATCTTTTTTAGACTTTTTGGGTTTGCACTAATCATAATATGCATACTACGTACAGTACACATAGTATTAATTATAACTCTTATTATATTCTATATAATTAACTGATTTAATTACTGATAAACCGCCGATGTAGTTTTATAGAAAATGGTTTAAGTTGTGTGTTTTTGTTTTTTTTTTTTGCATTTATTGATTGTGATAGCCAACCATTCTAATGCTTAAGGTATGTTGAAATGCTAAGGTCTTCCTATTAATAGAAAATATCTTGCATATTGGCAGTCATGTTTAGATACAGTCTATTTGGCTTTCAGTGAATACACTGTGACAAACTACATCAGTATTAGTGTACAGATGCACCTTTCAGTGTAATTTCTTTTTGTTTTAAAACATATGTTGCCAAAGTGTTTTCACACATAAAGTGTTTTCATAACATAAAAGAACATTAACCAACCTAAAATATAAAAGGAATGAAAAACAATATGTAACTGCCTGATAGAAGAAATAAGAAACAATACAGTAACACATTACTCGTGCTTTTGCATCATTTTCTGTCTCTTATTGAGTTTTGAAGATACCAATGAGTATTGCTTTTAGGCCCAAATTTACCCTGTGATCAGACTCCGATTTGACCCTTAACTTGTAAAAGTACTTTTCATGCTGGTTGCAGTAGCTTTTACAAAATTTGTATGTGCAAAACTGCCCTAAGCATCTGTGTGAATGAGACACTTTAAGAGGTTTGGTAAGTCACCCTTAATGGTTTTAATTGCAGTGGCAAATGGATAGCAGTATTTATGTAATTAAAGAATTAGTTTTGCAAGGATATTATCATATAGGCCAAGGTTTCTCAACCCAGTCCTCGGGGACCTCCAGACGGTCCACGTTTTTGCTCTCTCCCAATTGGCAGGGAATTGGGAGAGAGCAAAAACATGGACCGTCTGGTGGTCCCCGAGGACCGGGTTGAGAAACCCTGATATAGGTAACTGAATTATCAATACTCGGGTAATTTAATTCGAATTATATGAATTATATGTTTTTATGTGTGTGTGCATGCATGTGTATAGATATTGGAACTTTTAATACAAAATACTTAAGATGCTGTTAAGTGTAACCTGAGCAATCCTGTGAATAAAGACCTTTTAAATGTATTCTCAGTGTAAGATCATGCAGTAATAAAAGTACCTTTAATGGTTAGGTTTTTTTTGTCAAGCAAGACAGGTCATGGTGTATTTACACACTTCATTGAATGGCAGGTAAATGTGGGCAGAGACTTGTGTCTTGCAAAAACATCCAGTAAAGTACATACCCTTTGTCATTTTCTAGTGTTTGCTGCTGTCCAATCAGAGTTGGTTTTGATAGGCACTCCTTTTTCCTGGTATGTGAGCCAGGTCCCATTAAAAGAAGTTGTTTAAGCCAGCCAAGACCTTATTTTTCCTGTGCTACCTGCCATCTGGCATGCCTGAGAGGTAGCCTGACTGTAACTCACTGGCAGCCGGTGATTAATGTGTGGCATTTTCCTGCAGGTGGGTTTTAGAGTTGGCATGTTACTGTACACCAGGGCGGCCGTAGACCGCTGGCTGCCTCAGCAGAGGCTGAAGGTCACTGACTGCTGAATGTAGCTCAGAGAAGAAGTGGAGAAGCCAGTTGCGCACACAGATACTCTAGCCTTGTGTTCAAAGCTGCAGTATATGACAACTTCCTCAAGTCTTACCCAGAATGCAGTGCATGTGGTAAATAATATGGTCACACGTGCGCAGTGAAGTGTTCCTGACAATAATCCAAGAAATTGGTAGCAGATCTCAAAAACGTACACCATGAAGATTTCCTGGGTGGTATTCTTGAGTCCCTGGCACTGGGATCCAGTCACCTATATTTGAAATTCTCTGTCTAGCTCTTGCTTAAGTAGCACCTTCTTAGTGTGTCTGAAGTGAAATGTGTAATAGTGACAGGTAGGTATTACTGTCGGGCTTCATCATTTTTTTTTTTTTGTTTCCTCCAAGTCTGCATGCAGCAATGAGGCGAATAAAACTAGCAATTCGCCTAAAAACACAACAAAGAGATGTGAAGCCTCTTAAACTTAGCCACACTAAGCAAATGGGGTTCTCTTCTGAAGAGGTAACATTGTCATGTGCTACTGAGCTCTGTGTTTACGCCAAAGCAGAACCTTGCAATAGCAGTAAGCAATTATTCCTGCAACTGCTGTGTTAAATATGTGTGTTTCTTACGTGTTTTTTCTGTTTGCAGGTGGTCAATGTTGGTTTATAGTCTAGAGCAGGGGTGTCAAACTCCAGTCCTGGGGGGCCGGAGCCCTGTGTAGCTTAGTTCTTTCCCTGTTCCACCACAAATGATTCAGCTCAAGAGCTGTGTGGTAATTAGCACAAGGAGTTGAATCAGGTGTGTTAAATGACGGGAAACCAAAAACTGTGCAGGGCTCCGGCCCCCCAGGACTGGAGTTTGACACCTCTGGTCTAGAGACACATTTTGAGAGCTTGAGAGTCCACCCAATGCTTGGAAGGATCTGGGAAGTTCCTAATGTACGAATGTGTATTGCATCGAGACTTGCTGTTCAGAGTATTGTTCTCAAGTGGTTAACAAATAACAAGCAGTTTGATTTAGATTACACAAGCAGGCCTTTTTTAAAGGATACATATCCCATTATCACTGCACCCTTCACCTTAAGCTCAGATCTATTCAAGATGGCTAATTGCATTTAATCATTACTAGTCATACTACTTTTAATGTGGAGATGACCACACTAACCACACTGCATTTTATTTTTTTTGGCTGCGTTCTGTTAGGTATGGCAATCATTCATCAAAATTCCTCCAAAGCTTCTGAGTATATGAGGACGTCTCTATTTTATTTGGTATTCTGGGAAGGGTTAAAGTGCAAAGCTGAGATGTGTGGGTTTACTTGCACGGAAGGTGGATTAGTATGTATCTCAGATATGTCGGAAAGAGAAGTCTCAGCTGACCAGGGTATTTATAGCACTGGAGCAGGTGACACGGTCAGTATTAGCTGCTTAACAGATATGCACCACTGTGAATAACAACAGTGAATGTTTACCTCTGTTGTGATCATATTAATTCATCTATTGACGATACTCAGTAGCATTCCAGTTGAAACACTTCTGCAACACTACTGCAGTCCTTTCTTTTTTCACGCAGATATATGTCAATTAGATTTTTATACCTGCTTTTCTTTTTCTAATACATAAATATACTTTTCGTACCTCAGTCGTGGCCCTGTGTTTACACAACCGCAATCTACATAACTCAATTTTTAAAATCAATTTGCTGTCTTTATATTAATTAGACAGCCTTAGGGGCAGAAGTGAGACATTAGTTGTAACAAACTTCGCTGGAGATAATTATCGCAAATATTCCATAAGCAAAGTGACCCAGACGAGAGCAGTTAAAAGCGTGAGGCGTGGGCAGCTGCAGACCCAGGCAGACCCGCTGTGCACGTTTACCAGCAAGTCTTTGATATGCAGGCAGATACAGCAGATGGGCAGGGATTCAAAGACAATGCAAATGTCCATCTTTGTTTTTCCGTGATATTCAGGCTTGCCCCCCCCAGCCCCATCCACAATAATAAAAGAAAAAAAAAAACTACTCAACATTTTTAATAGAACTTTGTTACACCGGAAAGCCAGATAGGACTGACACAAACAAATAAGGGCACATTATTGGTGGACTATTAGTTTGATGTGATGTTATTGGCCAAAAAAATGCAAGGGGCTTGTCCTAAATGAATAATGGGTGTTTAGTAAGCTAACGAGGCCTACAGGGAATTCAAAACTTTGGTCTATCAGGGGTTTTTGGTCATTTTGAGCAGAAATGTTGCCTAAGCATTGAATAACTGGCCTCATGGAATGTTATGAATAGTTTCCCTCATAATTATGATATGCTTGTAGGAATATGACACGAGTCCTTTTTGGTTTAATATATATTTTCTTTCAGCCTGGGGTCTTCTGATCTCAGGATGATGGAAGATCATGGATATTTTATCAAACTGCATTGGACTGCATTGGGAAACAAAACCTTTGACAAAATTCTCGAACGTGCTCATCTCCCTGGCCTGTGCAAACACACGTTCTTCCAATGTGTGGAGGTGTGCATCTCATTTTCACCCTCCCATTTTCAGCATGAGACTCCACATTCCCCAACGCATTTAACCCAGACAGATTGTCTTGGCAACGCCCAAATGTTGGACCCTGCTGTTTGTGTGACAGTATTCGTGTCTACGAATAACATTTGGCTTGACCAAGCATGTGCACTTTTTAATTTAACTTTAATGCTACTCAGTCTGCTGTCTTCCATGTGGCTCTAACTCAAGTGGGTATGTGTGATGGAATAAGAAAAATCCTCATTTGTTCATCTTTGTGTTTTTGTCCTCTTGTGATATTCATCTGAGTGTTTTCATTTGTAGATGGTCTCATCAGTTTATTAGATTAACATTAGGTCATTAATAGATATCTTCTCGCTGGTGTTCGATTAATTAATTTGATCTGAATTAAAAAAAACTCATGTGACCTACTGATTGGCTCCCTGTGGGCTACTAAAAGCTCACAGGTGACACGTTGGTAGCCACTGGGCTACCATCACAAAAACCATGCTCTTTAAATAAAAACTAAGAGTGTAGGACATTGGTGGGCCAACTCTCGGCAGTGTAAATGTTATGGGGTGGTATTGGGCCCATGAGCCAAAGGTTGTTGGTTGAAGTCCCATATTTGGTGGTGTGGTTTTGCCGTTAAGGACAATTGCTCTTGGTTGTATGTCACGCTGCATATCAGCATTTACTAAATAAATAAATGCCATTGCCTATATAAAAAAAGATTTATTTCTCATGCATGTCATAGTTTCAGATGTTAATGGGCTCAAAGTCCTAGTTTTACAGAACGTCTAGCTGTCATATCGATCCTATGAGGAATGGTCACATCCCCCTTGGGTTTTCATTATTGTGGTGGCCGGTCATGTATCTGAGTGTTTAACCTTCATATTCCTGACTCTGTAAGGCTTCAGATAGCTGTTTTAGGTCTCATAGCCAGTGCTAAGTGTCCAGGCTGTTCTGGCCATTGACCCGTCCAGCACTGGCATGCTCTGGACGCTCTTCAGGTCATGCAATGTAGCGGAATGTGTACTGATCAAGCAGGAGGACATATGAATGAATCTTTTTTTATCGGCTGACAAAAACAACACCATTTACTCGGCTTTATAAGGTTTTTAGTTACTGCTGCCCTTTGTACTATGTGTCTCCTGAAAAAATAGTTATAAATCTATAGACGTGTGTGTGTATGTGTGTATATATATATATATATATACACACACACACACACACACACATACATACATACATTATAGACACATTATATATAGAACATGGGTGCACATTATATATATAATGTCTGACTTTATATAAGGTAATGGGTAGAACCAGGGATGGCCAATCTTATCCGCAAAGTGTATGTGTGTATGCAGGTTTTTGGGATAACCTATAGGTCAGCTGTTCAAACCCAGGTGTGAGGACTTTTCAGCCAACCAGTCCTCTGATTAGTAATCTAATTAGGGAGTTGCGGTGCAAAACCCGCATACCCAATGGACCTTTCTGGATAAGGTTGCCCACCCCTAGGTAAAACCAAAGAAAGACTTTATATATTTCTACTATGATTTATACATACACACACACACTATGGATAGTGTTCCTTAATATAAACATTTTCAAAATCAGAGGACAATAGGACAAAAAGCAGAATGTCCCGTGTTGAATTCTATTGAAAGCCTGCTGACAAATACTGTCTGTGGGCAATCTACAAGCTGGGACAGCCTTGCCAAGAAACTCATGTATCTTTCAGTGCTGCCAGAGGTGCTTCCTCAAAACATTATGTTGGGGGGGGATGTATGCAAACAACATATGTCAACATATCCGTCGTGTTATTCTGCCCCATGGAAAAAATGGTACAGCACACTGAGAGTCTGAATATTTAATAAATGCATTATGAACGTCTGCCTTAGGTGACCAATGCTGCGTTGGTGGGGTTTTAAGTGCTGTTTGTTTAGTGTAAAGCGAGGAGACATATGGTGACCCTTGTTGGGTTACACATGTTGGTGCCCATGTCACGCGCCTGGCCACACCTCCCCGGTGCCAGGCTGGGCACCTTCTTGTGTTTCCCAGGCCTGCCAAAAGCAGCCCTTTTTCAGACATCAGCAGTCAGGTGAGGCGGGCGCTGCCAGCTCCGTCTGCAAAGAATCCCCCCCCCCCCCCCCACATGTGTTCCCTAAGTGGAGCAGAAATAACAGAGGGCTGTGAGCTTCGTGTTATCAGTCCGCTGTCGATGGGGGAGGGGTGGGCACGTGGTGCCCTGTCGCTTCTGCCTCTGTCCCGCTAGAGGAGTTCGCTGGCCCCCATTGTTGGATTTTATTAGATGCTTCCAGCTTACATGCCCCCCTTCCCCACACAAAGATGGACTAGTCCATGGGCAGGCCTGCTTTGCCTAGCTGGTTGAAATTCAGCTCACCTCTATGTGCAGCTTTGCTCTATGAAGAGCACATTTCCAAAACTGTCTGTCTGTTTTTTTTTTGGTTTGTTTTTGTTTTGCCGCCAGTGACCTAGAGTTTGGCTTCCTTATCATATGTTACAGGATGGGGAACCAAAACTCCCTCAATCCTCATGTGTCCGACGAAGAACTTTCATTACATTTCCAAAACTCACAAAAAAGTCCACAGGAATTTTCACGAGAATGTATGCGGTGGACTGGGTGAGTTTTTGAAATAAGTGCACTTCCCTGGCGTATGATGCTTTGTCCTCTGAAAAACTCCAGTCTCCTGTCTTGCATGTTGGCGTCTTTCACCATGTGCCTGTGGAACCAAGGTGTTGAATTCTTACTTCTCGTGGTTTTCCATGTCAGAGGTTTCACACAGTTTGTAACTAGTTTAATGTACATTAGTTTGGTTCACAGCATGAGCGTATTTTCTAGGCCATAAATAAATATGCGCAGATCTGCTAGAAAAGGAGTGGTTTTGGTTTGGGATAGGTGCTCTGACACTGAAATATCCACAGCTAGGGAATTGAGTTTTCTCTTTAGTATTCTAGAAACTACTCTCACTGTATACTACATACCTTATATGAAAAGCCATGACAACCAACAGTGGAAAATCTCTATTTTCAGCATTGTAACTAATATCAATGTGCCCTTATCTTTTGAACATTGCTTTAATTAACATTTTTTATGTGTTGTCAGTACAATTATGTGTATTTTTGCTAAACCTAATGAATTAATTTAGCAAATAAAATAAAGAGGGTTGGGTTTAGGGTGGAAAGCCCAGCAGGCATTTTTGAAGGCCAGCTCTGAGGAAATGGCGTGTAACAGGAAGGAGACCTTGGCCGTCAGCTGGATCCCTGCCATCTCAGCCTGATGAGAGTGTAAACCATCAGTCAGCCCCTCCATCTCACAGCAAACTGCAAAGTGCTGGCAGATCTGGTGCTGGATGAAAAAGGACCTCGCTGCATGGATGCCAGAGTGCAAGGACATACGGGAGAGAGTCAGCAACTCTCAGAGCCGCCATGGGATTAGTCATTAAGGTTTCACTACTGCATGCCTGGATGCCTTCATAGACAGAGCCTTATCTTGAGCTGTGTTGGGAGATAAATTGCTTTTTCTGCCATTGTGATATCTAACCCCATCGCTGGGTCCTGCAGTGTCACGTGAACTTTGCACACCCTGAACTCTCCCCAGCAACCTCCATTTGCTGATTTTTTTTTGGAAACATCAGTAGTGAAAACACACTTAACACATCCGGCAGAGCTGGTAGGATGAGCAAACGGTCTCAAGATCGAGCTCAAAGATACAACTATTCCTCATCTTGCTCCTCTTTCTGCAAGACCTTTATTTTTTACTTCCATGGAAGATAAAGTGTTTTCATTGAGATTACTGCGATTTTTATCATGTTCAAATTTGTTTCACATCTCCATTTTGACGTGGCTGGCTTGCTGGCTAGATTTGCATGCTTTGGGAATCTCTGCATGCTTGCAGACTGCGGGCAGGTAGGAATCCATGCATGCTTGCAGACTGCGGGTAAGTAGGAATCCCTGAATGCTTGCAGACTGCGGGCAGGTAGGAATCCCTGCATGCTTGCAGACTGTGGGTAAGTAGGAATCCCTGCATGCTTGCAGATTGTGGGCAGGTAGGAATCCCTGAATGCTTGCAGACTGCAGGCAGGTAGGAATCCCTGCATGCTTGCAGATTGTGGGCAGGTAGGAATCACTGCATGTTTGCAGACTGCAGGCAGGTAGGAATCCCTGCATGCTTGCAGATTGTGGGCAGGTAGGAATCACTGCATGTTTGCAGACTGCAGGCAGGTAGGAATCCCTGCATGCTTGCAGATTGTGGGCAGGTAGGAATCACTGCATGTTTGCAGACTGCAGGCAGGTAGGAATCCCTGCATGCTTGCAGATTGTGGGCAGGTAGGAATCCCTGCATGCTTGCAGATTGTGGGCAGGTAGGAATCACTGCATGTTTGCAGACTGCAGGCAGGTAGGAATCCCTGCATGCTTGCAGATTGTGGGCAGGTAGGAATCACTGCATGTTTGCAATTGGCAACAGTGAAGTGTCCATAAATCATTCATTCAGCCATTATTGAAGTGCTTATCTTGGTCATGATTGTGGGGGTTATGGGGCCTATTTCAGGCAGCATAGGGCACATGGCAAGTGCATTTTATATCATAGCTGGGGTGCCAGCTAATCATGACAGTGCATTATAGGCATTTAAATTTTAAAGTATTTAAAATTTAAAATGTAGTATGCAGGTGGCAACCATACTTTCATCGCTGAAATTATTTAGTGTTTGTCATATTTCACCACACTGTATGTTTACATGACCAATTCAGATTGTTGCATTTTAGGAAGTATGTCAGTTTTATATGATGCAATCTACTTTTAGTATAATTTGCGTAACAGGACTCTTAGTGCAGTGTTTCCCAACCCGGTCCTCAGGAACCCCCAGACCGAACACGTTTTTGCTCCCTCCCAGCTCTCTGCCAGACAGTCCACATTTTTGCTGCCAGGGAGCTGGTTTCTGAGGACCGGGTTGGATTTGGGTACCTTTAGAGCAGGGTTTCTCAACCCGGTCCTCGGGGACCACCAGACGGTCCATGTTTTTGCTCTCTCCCAATTCCCTGCCAATTGGGAGAGAGCAAAAACGTGGACCGTCTGGTGGTCCCCGAGGACTGGGTTGAGAAACCTTGCTTTAGAGAATTCTAACCATGCTGGAATGGGAATGGAATCTGCTACCAGACTTCATGGTGCAGATACATGACATATAATTAATATATAATTTCAATCTTCTGAGTTAAAATTTATGTTTCATTTTCTGTTGCTCTCCAGGTTAGGGTTGACTGAAGAGTGAACTTATTACGTTTTGATGGACAAATTTGAAGGTTATGGAAGGTGATAGAAAGTGTTGTCTGGAGCTAGATTAACATGGAGCTCTGTCCTTCTTCCTAGACAAAAGACAATCTCCATCTCTTCTTCCTGTTTAAGAGGTTTTAATCCATGAGACATGAGAACGTAAAGCATTGACATTTTGGCAAGTGACATAAAATCTTTGCGGAAAGAAATCAAAATAAAGATAAGCGTGCATTTGATAAAATACCCATTGAATGTTGAACAAAAACTGGACTTTGGTGTCAACAAAATATGTTAGCTTGTATAACAAAGAATCACAGTGTTAGATTAAAAAGCAATATCTAACAGAATAGGAATAAACATTGACCGGATGATGGTTCATCATACATTTTAAGAATAATCTGGAATGATCTGGAATTTAGAATAATGAGAAAAGCACATTTTTAGTTTCAGTGCTGATTCCCGAACCCTAAAGTAATTTATGTTATTGACTTTAACATAATCATTACATCAAAATCTACAAATTTTAACAACTCCAACATCCCGGTAAGATCTAGGCATAAGTTCAAAAACACTTGATGGGGCGCTGCACGCTGGCCGACCCTGACCTCTGACCCCCCAAGCTGGTACATGTGTTTATGTGTCATGGAGAGCAAGATCGGGCAGGTGAAAAGAGAATTTCCCCACAGGGACCAATAACGTACATCTATTCTATTCTATTCTATTTTATTCTATTCTATTGTGTTCTGTTCTATTCTAAAAATATTTCATAAAATATAAAAGTATAAAATGATACCTGAACAAAAATCTTTGATTAAAAACAACACTGCGCAAACCATTCCCTCTGTCGTTATGGTTCCTCTTTAGTGGGGTGGAGCGTTTGACTTGGTGCTGTGATGACAGTGTGCATTATATAAGAGGAGTTTGTACAGAATTAGAGTGAAGTGCTAAACATTAAGAGAAACGTAAAAAAAAAAAAACACATTTAACAGTTTCTGTGAAGGAAGTACAGATGTGATGGTAGAGTAGCTGGGAACATGCAGTTCTGGGCTATTAATACTATATTAATATTACAAAACACTTTGGTATGCTTAATTAATACTATATTAATATTACAAAACGCTTTGGAATGCTTAATGCCTTAGAGAACTCCAGGTATAATCAGGCTTTCACTTTTGTGTCATAAAGACCATTACATGAGTATTGTTATTATTTCATTTATTCCATAAACATATTTCCACTCTATATTTCATAATTGAAACTTCAAACATAGTTGGTCTCAAAGGATACCTGTTATTTCTATAATTATTTACTCACTATATATATATATAGAAAGAACAGGTCTCCTTTGAGACAAACTATGTTTACTTAAGTATACAATATAACTTGACACCACCCATCTATCCATTTATCTGCCCATCCATCCATCATGTCATGTAGCCGCCCACCCAGGACTGCGTTGTAGGGTCCCTGTAGCATCGTTTATGAAGCACAAGTCAAGGAACACCCTGGATGCCAGAATGTGACGTAATTTGATTTCCCATTATCGACTGTAGACGTGCGTCAAATTCATAAATATCGCGATCTGGGATTTGTTTTTCTCAGTCGAAAGGGCTCTGGCTCCATGATTATCCAGCGCTTTGAATGAGATTCTCAGCCTCTTCCAGCCGCTGAAAAACATAGATTAAAATTATGGAATTAAGATCTGTATCTTATGTGAACTGTGCATTTTACCGAAGACAGTTTAAAATGTATGTAAATCTATAGCCAGTTTCAACCAATATTTCTAAAGCGTATATGTTATTTGTCAAGTTTGACCTCTAGAGGGCAGCGTTACACATGCTAAATGACAGGATTTTGAAGGTTTTAAGAAGTTCTTATGCTCATATGTCACCAAAACGAATACAGATATAGAAGTGAAAGTTATCTTGAGACTGCAAAATAATTTTAGTGTTTATAACGTCTTTAGTAAAAATGTTTTCTAGACATCTCAATACTCCGAAGTAGAAAAAACGAAAAAGCTTCATATAAATTTTTTAAAATTCATTTCCTACTTGCTAACTCTAAAGTTGCATGTAAAAATTATATCCCATGACGTCTCACGACCGTGGCACGTTGTCTAAGGTCAACTTGGCCTTCATCACTGGCAAAAGAATTGTTTCTGCAGAAGCCGAGAAAACAAGGTGACTAACATGAAGTTACAAGTAAGTATGTAAAGTTTATTTATATAGTGAACGCTGAACAATATACATGTGCTAAAAGGTACAAGATACCAGATCTATTGCCACAAGGGGCTGTAATGCATTGCTGCTTGATTGTAAGGCTTATCGCTGTCTCAGAATCTTAAATGCTGACCTCCCCATTCCTGCACCCATTACTGGGCCAGGGAGGAAGAGCTCATGACGAAGGCATCTTCACGCATTAATCCGTCGCCATGGCCACCAATGGGTCTCCTTTGTTCCGAGCCGCGCAGGAGTGACTGACATTTCCAAACTCACAATGGAGCCCTGGCCAAAACAGTCTCAGCCTGACTGAGGAAGTCTCTATCTTTCGTCTCCCCGCTAGTCCTCCAGGGCCGGGGGAAGTCAAATCGCAGGAAACACCTTCTGTGCAGCCCAATAGTGTGGGCCATTACGCTCTCGGCACAATGAGATATTAAAAGCCTGAAACTTCCTCTAAGTTCCTGGAAGTAAGTTCCTGAGGGACTGAATTGTAGCGGCCAGGAAAACAAACATCTCAGGAAGGAGTACAGTGAGTGAAAAGGCTGCTCCTTTATAGAATATCGTGGTCCTTATCTTTTATACTCATCTGCCACTATTGTCTTTGATGCTGTGATACTTTGTTTCCAGAAACAAACTCTATATACGAGGACAGACTACGTGCCTCTAAGATGCTGCGTTCTGGAACCTCTCATTTCCATATATAAATGTGTCTGTAAATGTCTGGCTACATTCTGTGGACAGAGGTAGCATAGCAGCCAAATACGTAAGATTCCAAAATGATATTCATCATGACTGTTTTTTTTTTTTTTCTTCTCTAAATGGGAGAAAAACCATGAGACGGTCGGGGTGCCTTGGAGTAGCTGTAGGAACTTACCGCTGTCGTCCGTCCCCGAGGTCTTCACTCCCAGCAACATTACACCATCTTTGAGGCTCTCCGGTCTGCTCTGGAAAGAGGCGCTGCAGTCCCAGGAGACACAATCGCGTGAGAACGGGCCTGAGAGGCTGGCCAGCCTGACCTGCCCCCTCTTACCATTAACACTGACTGGCATTGCACAGTCACAGTCCTGCATGTGGTACCACGGATCCATCAGAACAGCATCATTATCATTACAGTGAGGTCAGAATTTTAGGGCCTGCGTCTGATGTATAGATTTTGGGTAAGAATGACGAGGATATGCAGGGATCTTTGGATGTTCAGACAACGTGGAGAGCTCAGGCACGGACTAACACAACATGCAGATGTCAGGGCAGTGTGTTAAGTGGAAACTGACCCACACCCCGGGGACCAACACCCAAGACAGAACACAAACAGGCAGGCCTGCGGTGGGGGGGGAGGGGGTGAGATAGTTTGATAACCCTGCTGTTTGGTCCCCCTTAGTGGGGTGGGATCAACCTCATAGTTTTACTACCTGGCTATGTGCCTGGTCTGGAGCAAACAGGTCTTTACTCTGTCACCTCTGGTCGGGGGGGGGGGGGGGGGTGAAACCTATTAATTTACTATGCGGCTACATTCCTGCACACAGGTTACACTCACTTTTCCATCCCGTTGTCAGTTGTATCTCCTGAAAACAGTACAAAGTCTATCAGGTGATGGGATTTATTGCTAGGTGACATTTTTTCTTAGGCTGTGAAAAAAAATAACAATCTAGTATTTTTATATCTATAATAAAAGTCATAGTAAAGGAGCAAGATGCCCGCAATAAGACCCGGATACTTGCCTGGATGCGAGTGACTCTTGCTGACCTTGGATCTCCAGTAGTAGATGCCCACAGCGGCTGCGATGACCGGAAGCAGCAGAAAAGCCCAAAGGGAATTCTTGTGTTTTGAGTGAAGAAAACCTATGATGAGAAGCCAGGAAGAGATGTGAGCAAGGCTCGCCAGGCAGTGCTGCAGCGCTGTGGACGCAGTGTGCTGCAAACCGCCCCCCCCCCTCCTCCCAATCCAGCGTGACAATAGCAGAAGTGTCCCCTGGCTCAGTGTCTCGATCAGGAGACCCAGGGAGTACAGCTAATCCTTAACCCAGCGGTGGCCAGTCTTATCCGCAGAGGGCCGGTGTACTTGCAGGTTTTTGGGATAACCTGTAGGTCAGCTGTTCAAACCCAGGTGTGAGGACTCTTCAGCCAATCAGTCCTCTGATTAGTAATATAATTAGGGAGTTGCGGTGCAAAAAAGCTGCAGCGAAAACCCGCATACACACCGACCCTTTGCGGATAAGATTGGCCACCCCTGCCTTAACCATTCTAATTCCAGTGCTGGGCATTTCAGGTCCAGAAAGTAAAAGTCCAGACCACAATTTTGTTTCAGCCAACTAGTTAAGTACTCTATGACTGTGACTCTTTATACTCAACTGGCTGGTAGAAACAAAATCTTGATCTGGATTTTTAGTTTATGGACCTGAAACGCCCAGCACGCTGAAACGCTTGATTTTTTTGCCCTGCTGCATTGCAACCTTGTTGCGGTCAGACTGATTTCCCCCCCCCTATTTCCAGGTTCTATACATTCATATGCCGCCTCAAAATCTAGCACAAGACTGTTGCCTCGGATAAGCGGAAGAACATGAACCGCACTACACACCAGACCTTTTAATATTAACTGAGAAGAGTGCTTCTGTTTAGACGTGTGCATGTTGTAGCCTTCCACACAGACGCTGAGAACAAAAAGCACTGTGATACGACGGCAAACACATTAACCTTACCTTTAGGATCTCCTTCATTTTTTTGTTTGGTTTCTCCATTTTCTTGTTGGCCTGAAAGACAATAGCATACAATGGTTTCTTTTTGCAGCTTTTGCCATTGTTTTCCGAACAAAAATACTTCAAAAGTACAATGTAGCAGCATCATCATCACCATCATCGTCACCAACAACAAAAATAACAAGAACATCAATAATGATAGAAATAAAATATGCAAGGAAATATAAAAAATTTGAACTGATCTTTCCTTCACCTGATTATTTGTAGGAAATAAACATTCATTTTGATCAGAAACCTGAAATATGTTTTTGTGGTAAATATTTTTTATTATACTTTTGCAAAACACCTGCTATAAAAAGTAAACAAAAATATGGATGAGAAAGCCATCATTAAATGGATGGTGCTATGTTTTGGAAATTCATAGAGTGCTAATCTCTATCTGTTTTTTTATTATTAATTAGCAATTAATACATTTCTTCATATATGAAATAACTATATCCCTCATGAAGATATTTCAATAGCAAGGATGAACTGCCCTAAAATGTCATAAAACACACACACACACACACAATAAAAATTCTTCAGATAAAATAATATACAGTATATTAAAAAGCAGCATTGAGGCCATTCCGGAATGCATGCATCAATTCCAATCCAAATCAAGAAATGGAACTGGAGTTGGGATTGGGAAAAAAAAAACTATGGGGAACAGATTTGGAATTGAATTTGAATTTCAGGGAGATTTAAATTCCAACTCCAGTTCCATTTCCTGATTTGGATTGGAACTGATGAATGCATTCTGTAATGACCCCAACCCTGTTAAAAATTGAATTATACTGACATGCTGATTGCAGTCACAGGCCAGGAAGGTAGCATTTTATTCACCAAAATGTGTTCCCAGCATTCTATATTATAAACAGATGCAGATGACGTTGTGGTTGCCCCATGGTTTGTACGATATTGCCATGTAGTTGGGACATGCAGTGGGCACAGGGTTCTAGACCAGTGCTAGACTGATTTCCCCCCCCCTATTTCCAGGTTCTATACATTCATATGCTGCCTCAAAATCTAGCACAAGACTGTTGCCTCGGATAATCGGAAGAACATGAACCGCACTACACACCAGACCTTTTAATATTAACTGAGAAGAGTGCTTCTGTTTAGACGTGTGCATGTTGTAGCCTTCCACACAGACGCTGAGAACAAAAAGCACTGTGATACGACGGCAAACACATTAACCTTACCTTTAGGATCTCCTCCTTCATTTTTTGGTTTGGTTTCTCCATTTTCTTGTTTGCCTGAAAGACAATAGCATACAATGGTTTCTTTTTGCAGCTTTTGCCATTGTTTTCCAAACAAAAATACTTCAAAAGTACAATGTAGCAGCATCATCATCACCATCATCATCACCAACAACAAAAATAACAAGAACATCAATAATGATAGAAATAAAATATGCAAGGAAATATAAAAAATTTGAACTGATCTTTCCTTCACCTGATTATTTGTAGGAAATAAACATTCATTTTGATCAGAAACCTGAAATATGTTTTTGTGGTAAATATTTTTATTATACTTTTGCAAAAAAAAACTGCTATAAAAAGTAAACAAAAAATAAAGATGAGAAAGCCATCATTAAATGGATGGTGCTATGTTTTGGAAATTCATAGAGTGCTAATCTCTGTTTTTTTTATTATTAATTAGCAATTAATACATTTCTTCATATATAAAATAACTATATCCCTCATGAAGATATTTCAATAGCAAGGATGAACTGCCCTAAAATGTCATAAAACACACACACACACACACAATAAAAATTCTTCAGATAAAATAATATACAGTATATTAAAAAGCAGCATTGAGGCCATTCCGGAATGCATGCATCAATTCCAATCCAAATCAAGAAATGGAACTGGAGTTGGGATTGGGAAAAAAAAAACTATGGGGAACAGATTTGGAATTGAATTTGAATTTCAGGGAGATTTAAATTCCAACTCCAGTTCCATTTCCTGATTTGGATTGGAACTGATGAATGCATTCTGTAATGACCCCAACCCTGTTAAAAATTGAATTATACTGAAATGCTGATTGCAGTCACAGGCCAGGTAGGTAGCATTTTATTCACCAAAATGTGTTCCCAGCATTCTATATTATAAACAGATGCAGATGACGTTGTGGTTGCCCCATGGTTTGTACGATATTGCCATGTAGTTGGGACATGCAGTGGGCACAGGGTTCTAGACCAGTGCTAGACTGATTTTTTCCCCCCCTATTTCCAGGTTCTATACATTCATATGCCGCCTCAAAATCTAGCACAAGACTGTTGCCTCGGATAATCGGAAGAACATGAACCGCACTACACACCAGACCTTTTAATATTAACTGAGAAGAGTACTTCTGTTTAGACGTGTGCATGTTGTAGCCTTCCACACAGACGCTGAGAACACAAAGCACTGTGATACGACGGCAAACACATTAACCTTACCTTTAGGATCTCCTCCTTCATTTTTTGGTTTGGTTTCTCCATTTTCTTGTTTGCCTGAAAGACAATAGCATACAATGGTTTCTTTTTGCAGCTTTTGCCATTGTTTTCCAAACAAAAATACTTCAAAAGTACAATGTAGCAGCATCATCATCACCATCATCGTCACCAACAACAAAAATAACAAGAACATCAATAATGATAGAAATAAAATATGCAAGGAAATATAAAATATTTGAACTGATCTTTCCTTCACCTGATTATTTGTAGAAAATAAACGTTCATTTTGATCAGAAACCTGAAATATGTTTTTGTGGTAAATATTTTTATTATACTTTTGCAAAAAAAAACTGCTATAAAAAGTAAACAAAAAATATGGATGAGAAAGCCATCATTAAATGGATGGTGCTATGTTTTGGAAATTCATAGAGTGCTAATCTCTGTTTTTTTTTATTATTAATTAGCAATTAATACATTTCTTCATATATAAAATAACTATATCCCTCATGAAGATATTTCAATAGCAAGGATGAACTGCCCTAAAATGTCATAAAACACACACACACACACACACACAATAAAAATTCTTCCAGCATTCTGTATTATAAACAGATGCAGATGACATTTTTAAACCACAAACGTGATCTGATGGAGGAAGCAAGTGTAATTCAGAAAATATTTTCCCTGAAAATACCTGTATCATGCTGAATCTACTTCTTCATAAACATTATTCTAACAAACATTATTATCATCAGAGCATTTATGCTGGTAGAATTTTAGAGGTCCGTGCAGAAACTTGACAGGTATTACCTCCAATTGGAGTAGATGTCAGTTTCCCTGTTGATGATGTTGTAGTGGTATCACCTGATTTCGTTTCATTTTCAGTTCTGTTAAGGTTTGTTGTTGCTGTAATGATAAAGAGATCAGTTGAATGGAATGTTAACCATTCAGATACCAGCAGTAATACCAAGGCAGCTCAAATCTGGTTCTATAAATTCACCTGAATTTGTATTTGCTTTTCCTGTGGGTTCTGTTGTTACTGTAATGATAAAGAGATCAGTTGAATGGAATGTTAACCATTCAGATACCAGCAGTAATACCAAGGCAGCTCAAATCTGGTTTTATAAATTCACCTGAATTTGTATTTGCTTTTCCTGTGGGTTCTGTTGTTACTGTAATGATAAAGAGATCAGTTGAATGGAATGTTAACCATTCAGATACCAGCAGTAATACCAAGGCAGCTCAAATCTGGTTCTATAAATTCACCTGAATTTGTATTTGCTTTTCCTGTGGGTTCTGTTGTTACTGTAATGATAAAGAGATCAGTTGAATGGAATGTTAACCATTCAGATACCAGCAGTAATACCAAGGCAGCTCAAATCTGGTTCTATAAATTCACCTGAATTTGTATTTGCTTTTCCTGTGGGTTCTGTTGTTACTGTAATGATAAAGAGATCAGTTGAATGGAATGTTAACCATTCAGATACCAGCAGTAATACCAAGGCAGCTCAAATCTGGTTTTATAAATTCACCTGAATTTGTATTTGCTTTTCCTGTGGGTTCTGTTGTTACTGTAATGATAAAGAGATCAGTTGAATGGAATGTTAACCATTCAGATACCAACAGTAATACCAAGGCAGCTCAAATCTGGTTCTATAAATTCACCTGAATTTGTATTTGCTTTTCCTGTGGGTTCTGTTGTTACTGTAATGATAAAGAGATCATTTGAACTGAATATTAACCATTCAGATACCAGTAGTAATACCAAAATAGTGAATATCTTTCACCAGACATAATGCTTGTTATTGTAGATTTCCACATTTTTTTCTTTACTCTTCTAAAGTTGGAGTTTAACAATATATAAATCTTGTGCTCAGATTAGACATCATGGACAATCACAGCCTAAACTGGCAGGTCTGTTAGGATGATTGTCATGAAATCTTGATTTCGAACACGTTTTTTAACATTTTCCAAAACAAGTCCATCAAGACCATTAAGAAAGTCGAAACATTTTCACATTTTTAAAAATTGCTTATTGACAGTCGTGCTCATTAACAGTCATCAAGCCAAGTCGAGTCAAGAGATTTATTTGTCACATACATACAAAAAATAGAAAGAAATAAAAATAGAAAAAGGTAAGAAGTAAAGTCGGAGTAAAAAAGAAAAATTACAATATATAAATACTAAGTTACTTGCTGAGTTACTTGAAACTCTGAAATAATGTATATTTTTAAATTAAAAATTAGATTTTGACTGATTTCTGTCATTACCGCAACACTTTGTAAAATCTACAACCTAATATTTTTTGTATTTCATTGAAACTTTTTTTTTGAAGTAATGTGGCAAACTTGAAGGAACACAACATATAGATTCTACCCGTGAATTTAATAGCAAACTAGAATTTTTTGATTTATTAAATTAACATTAAATGGACAGTTTTGCGGTAATGAGGTCGATGGTTTCCTGAGAATCAGCCATTAAGGGTTCTTTCTGTTTTTTAATGTGTATTAAATAATAAGCTTAAATTCTGCACCGTAATCCTTTACCATAAATGCCTTTTACTTTCACAGTGATTTTTAATATTATTGGAATTTTTAGGTATTTACAGAAGCTCACCGCAGGGATGTAACTTTAGTCAGCATATTAGCCAAGGAAATAGGAATTTATGCAAACTGCTGTAGGGTTTAGTGTGTGTGTATATATATATATATATATATATACACATAATTTTTTTTCCATCAGAACACCATGGTGTTGACCCCTGATGGATGGATGGATGAATGGATCATTCTTTCTATCTATCTATCTATCTATCTATCTATCTATCTATCTATCTATCTATCTATCTATCTATCTAGTTACATCTGTCTTCACTCCATGCTTTACTACTGCCTTCACTGTATCAGGTGCCCTGTAAAATAATGTATATTTTTTAAATATACATTAATAAAGATATATTACTATTGCAGAAAATTTAACAAATTAATTATTTCTGCAGAACATACAATATTCCAGAATTCAGAATGCAGTAAATGCAGCAAAAGTACTTTACAAAAGTACTTTTCTTCATAGTAATAACTGAGCCATACATATCAGTTATGAAATAATGTAATGAAAGAGTAATATTTTGCAATAAAGATTGACAAGAAATTTTCTCACAGTAACTGACAAGCCTTTATTTGTTTAACTGCCCACTGACATGTGGAAAATTTTGCATGAGCATTGGGGGACTGGAGGGATTGTACCCAAACAGACTGGCAAAGGTGTTGGAGAAATATAGGGAAGAAGAGAGAGAACGAGGTGGGATATAACGTGAGACTCCAATGGTCTTTTCTCTCAAAATGAGCACCTTTTATTAGCTGTGAATGGATTGTCTAAAAAAAAGCATAGCCTAATACAGAGGTATTCAAACTGTGGGGTGGCACCCCTAGTGGGGTGCAAAGGAATTGCAGCAGGGATGCAGGTGTGTGTGTGTCTGTGTCTGTGTCTGTGTCTGCGTTGGGGGGCACAGAGAACTGTGTGACAGGTTTGAAGTGGGGGCAGACCTACTTCAAAATTACAGTCTTTATTAATATAAAAAAATGATGTGTACATAATATAAGCCTGCACACATTATATAACATGATGATATAATTAAATTAGCGTCTGTTGGCGCCCTGTCAAAAAATAGGTTTGAATCCCACTGCCTTAATCTGCAGAGAAATCTTCCAAAAAAGAGTTAATGCTGCTCACTGCTTTAAAAAAAACAAACAAAAAAACAGCCAGTCATGTTTCAAAGAGATACACAAAGTGAATATGCACTAAATCCTTTCAGCACATCACTAACTGTTGTGATTGTCTCTTTATCAACAAAAAGTTCCCTCTATCTTGTGTCATGATTTCAGCCTCTTAATCCCCTGAATGAACGAGACAAAAAAGAAGTGATTCGTGGTTCTCACAACATCCAACATTGAGTCGTCACTTACGCTCATTAAAATCTTACCTGCTGTAGTTGTTGTGTGCACTGTAGAGGAAGGGGAAGTAGCCACCATATTTTCTGTAAAGTCACCTGGTTTAGAAACTTCTAAAAGGTAATAAGACCCACCCCCCGCACAAAAAAAACTTTTCCAGTTCTATATAATTCAGTCTACCCTTTCTTTGAAAACACTTGCGTCATACTGAGTCTGCTGTTTCACAAACGTTATTTTAATAGTCATCAATATTATCATCAGATGAATTATGCTGATTAGGTTTTACGGGTTTATGAAGCTCCATTGGATAACAGGTATTACCATTGGCTGTAGTATGTATGTATCAGTGCTGGTACTGTGGATGATGCCATATTAGTATTATTTGGTTCTGAGCTCTACAAAGAGATCTGTAGCCATGTAGCATGTTTACAATTTAAACACCGGCAGTACAGCAACAAGCAAGTGTAGCTCAGAAACCCGTTCTCTGAAAACACCTGTATCATGCGGAATCTACCGCTTCACAAACATTATTTTCACAAGCATTATTATCACCAGATCATTTATGCTGGTAGAATTTTAGAGGTCCGTGCAGAAATTTGACAGGTATTACCTCCAGCTGGAGTAGATGTCAGTTTCCCTGTTGATGATGTTAAAGTGGTATCACCTGTATTTTCAGCTCCTGTAATGATAAAGAGATCAGTTGAACTGAATGTTAACCATTCAGACTGCAGTAATACCAAGGCAGTTCAAATCTGGTTCTATAAATTCTAACATTATTCATATTAATGGAGACTGGCCCTGTATGGATGTTTCAGAGCAATGCTCTCAGTGGGTAACAGTTACAAAGAAAAATGCCAGTGACAATATGGATTTACGTTTTGTATTTCTGGTCTAAATCAGTAACTCTGCCCAGTGTTATTTTGTTGTGAAAAGAAACATACAATGAAGGAGATAATTATTTGACCCCCATTGAATTCCTAAGTAAACCGATTTATAAAGAAATGAGAAGTCTATAATGTCAATGGTATGTTTATTTCAACATCAGAAGATAGATTTTCAACAAAACAAACAAGAAAAAAAATTATTGTTACAGTTACAAATCAATTTGTCATTTATCTAGGGAAATAAGTATTTGATCCCCTACAAGTCAGCAAGAAATTAACATATTAACATAACACAAGTAGTACTTAATTAAGTATTAACAGATACCAAGCCAGCATTCACATTTAATGGCATTACTTTGTTTAATGAGTATTCTTTGGTCACTAACCTTTCTAGATCTTCAATCTTATCACCATGAGAGACACCAGAGAGCTGTCTAAGGATGTCAGAGACAAGCTTGTTGACCTTGACAAAGAATGAATGGGCTACATGACCATCAGCAAGCAGCTTGGTGAGAAAGTGACAACTGTTGGTGGAATTATTTGCAAATGGAAGAAAGACAGAATAACTGTCAATCACCCTGGATCTCGGGCCCCAAGGAAGATTTCATCTTGTGCGTCATCAATGATCTTAAGAACACTGAGGGCTAACCCCAGAACTACACGGGAGGAGCTCGTTAATGATCTCAAAGCAGCAGGGACCTCGGTTGCCAAAAAAAACATTGGTAACACAGTATGCAGTTATAGGTTGAAATCCTGCAGTGCTCACAAAGTACCCCTGTTCATGAGGACCCATGTTCAGAGAACTTCAGGCCCTTCTGAAGTATGCAAGTGAACACCGGAATAATTCCAATGAGGCTTGGAAGAATGTGATGTGGTCAGATGAGACCAAAATCGAGCTGTTTGGCATCAGCTCTACTTGCTGTGTTTGGAGGGAAAATAATGCTGACTGTAACCCCAGGAACACCATCCCTACCGTCAAACACAGAGGCAGAAGCATTATGCTTTGTGGGTGTTTTTCTGCCAAGGGTACAGGACGGCTGCACTGCATCGAAGGAAAGATGGATGGGGCCATGGAGCTTAAAATCTTGGAAGAGAACCTCCTTCCTTCAGCCAGGGCACTGAAAATGCATTGTGGTGGGGGGGGGGGGGGGGGGTCTTCCAGCAAGACAAGAACCCTAAGCTGCTTCAAGAAGAAGCACATTAAGGTCATGGGGTGCCCTAGCCAGTCTCCGGACCTTAATCCTATAGAAAACCTATGGAGGGAACTCAAGCTTCGTGTATCCAAGTGACAACCTAAAAACCTTAAAGATTTGGAGGAGATCTGCAAAGAGGAGTGGATGAAAATTTCAGTTGAGCTGTGTGCAAACCTGGTGACCAACTACAAGAAATGTTTGACAGCTGTGCTTGCAAACAATGGTTATTACACCAAGTACTAAAGCAGGGGTTCCAAGGGATCAAATACTTATTTCCCTAGAAAAATGACAAATTGGTTTGTAACTGTTACATGATTATTTTTCTGGCTTGTTTTGTTGATCTATCTATCCTTTACTGTTAAAATAAACTTACCAGTAAAGTTATAGACTTCTCATTTCTTTATTAAGGGGTCAATTTAAAAATTCAGCAGGTGGTCAAATAATTATTTCCCTCACTGTATTAACCATTGAAATACCAGTAGAAGGATTGCATGGTGCTGCAGTGGTTGTTCACAGTTGGGTGAATTTTGTGTTACCCATATCATCTGTGAGCCTGTCCAGATGAGATCTTGGATCCCATCCTGCCTTGTGCCCAGTAATAGGTGACAGGTTCACCATCACCCAGTACTGGGTAATCATTTGGAAGGTGAATGAATGGATACCAGCAGTAACCAGTAGGAGCGTTACCAGGAGATCTCAACTGTAGACTGTCAGCGTTCCTGCTTGTCAGTCCTGCTACCTTAATTTCTCCAGGGAAGCAGTCATCTCCTACCAGGAAATTGTTAACAAGCTTCGAATTGAACTCCAAAGCTCCATGTGGTGGAGATTGTTCACCATCTGGAGATTCTGTCCATTCTTCTTGACCCTACCTTTACATTTCTGAAATGTGGCCCTTTGGTCCTGACTCTGGCCCCCTCACTTTCTGCATGTGTCCCCAATCATCAGCTCACTCTAATCATAGAACACCAACATCAGAAATCACCCAATTAGAGACAATTGTGTCCTTTGCCCCTTGCCCCCATTGGTGGAACCAGCGTCAAACATGTGTAAGAATTGCTGTAACATCTTCTAAACACTAAAACAGAAAGAGTAAAATAGTGGGAATTTCATTCTATGATTACATTGTTTTTTTTTTTGGATATTTTTCTTACGTACCTCATTCTAATGCACACACAATTTAACATTAAGATGAACAGTAACACAGCAAAAAGTTACTGATATCTCACAGGATGGCCAGAAGAACACTGTTTCGGTTCTAATGAACTTAACTAGTTAAATATCTCGATGAGGTATCGATTTGCCAAACTAGGCAGGATAATGGTCAAGTAAAAAAAAAATACACTGCCACATTGGACGGGTGCTGCAGATTCTGGGGAGATGTTACAAGAGATTTTGAAATGGGTAAAGTGACACACTTTGACAGACACAATATTGTAGTTTTACACCAAAGTGGAGATCGTTTAAACTTTGAGATTTTTGCAGCGTACTGCCATAGTCTTCAGAAACTGATTAAATTTACTGGCCACAGACTGACATTTCTCTTTGTTTTGTGAATTTTTGACAATAGATGTTTCCGTATTGCTGACGTGGTAGAGTGGCTGCTCTTTCATGTCTGTGTAGCGTGTGAGAAGCTGCGTCCTGTTGGATGTAGTGGACGCTGACACTGAAGATAATCCGGCGGCAGAACATTAAGGACAGAACGGACGCGGGGAAGCGGAGTCGAGTGCCAAGGGCGCTGCATAAGATCCCAAGTGCGGGAATGTTAAGATTGATGCATTTTTCACTTAAACTACCGTAACTACTTATCTTGGGCTCGTCTGTAAGAGCCTGTGCCGGGCAGCACAGTGCAAAAGGCAGGGGTAGGTTCACCATGGGCGGGACACCAGCACACAATCAATTTAATGAACATATTTCCTATAAACTGGGACAGCTACCAAACCTACAGCAGATACCAAAGAAACTTCTGTCTAGGGAAAAAATAACTTTGGGTGTTGTCCTTGGCTTGGGTACACTGCCTATCTTCACAAGGATCACCCTTGTTTGTGACAGAGAGCAGAGCAAGGCCTTCCATCATGCCAGTATCCCCAATGAAAATGGCGTCCACTCATCTCCCACAAACAAACCAAACAAAGCAGCAGGAGTCTCCTAAGCAGGATTTTTTTTTTTTAGAAATCTTTTACACAAACCTACATTTATTGTTAATTTAACATGCGCACAAAAGCAAATACGAGAACTTGCCAATTTTTTGGTCTAAATTCCTTTGTTGTCGATGCATTGTCAATTTTTTATAGTCATTTCAATATTTACACAATTGCAACAATGGATCAAAAGCACGGTCTCGGGTCACGCTGAATATAACACTACTAAAGGTCTATTTTTGCTGAAATCTCCTCTCAGAACATTTGAGAGTACAGGACAATCAGACCGTATGGTGAGGTGGGTCAGGGTCACAAGAAAACTCAGAAAGACAAACGAAAGAAACCAGTGTTTATGGAACCTAAGAACTTCTCTCTTGTGTCCTCCTAGACCAGTTCAGAATGGTCAATCCCCCCCCCCCCCTATTCTATCCCAGCTGTCTTTCCACCCTTTGCCATTTTTTTTGCACTAATTAGATGATCATGGATCCCAAACCACTACAGCCGCTACAAGCTCTGTGATACCTGTCCATATCACATCTATTCTCCTATCAACTGACCTGTTTCCTGATAAATTAACGTCATACATATAGCAAATTGCAGAAACTACCTCTAACTGAACTCGCAAGTAATATCATCAATATGCCACTGAGCTTGGAAGAAAGCAAAAAACACTGACCTTAATGTCGATTATGTGAATGATGGCTTTTGGAATCATCCTGAAAAATGTATGCCGTCTTTTCGAAGGATTTCCAGGGACTATAGCTTTAGTCACAGCATGTTTAATAAAAGACGCCTTGAATAACCCATAAATGCAACGGTGAGGCTATTATCACATTAGCGTTGTAGAATCTTTGCATGGTTTCATTGTTTGCCTCCATCACATCTTTATGAACAAAGTTAAAAAATTATGAGACATGAGAAAAATTTATATATATATATATATATATATATATACACACACACACACACACACATATATGTATATGTGTGTGTATGTATGTATGTATGTATGTATATACATATATATTAGATTAGATTAGATTAGATTAGATTAGATTAGATAGTAATTTATTAATCCCTCGGGAAGGTTCCTCCGGGAAATTTAGTTCCAGCAGCAGTACACCGACACATTACAGTTACAAGAATTAAAATTTGGGGGGTGGGGAATTTTTTATTTTTTTTATACATATATATATTCAGCAGCTGTTCATCCATATACCTAGCATTGTCTATATATTTTTTTTTCTTTATATTTTTACTTATATATTTATACAGTTTTAGAAATTGTTTTCTATTGTTTTTATTGCCTATATTGTTCTTATATTGTTATTTTTGCTGATCCTATGGATCCTGTTATACTGTCTTTTTTATTATTGCTGCTGTTTCTAAGGAATTTCCCCATTGTGGGATTAATAAAGTCAATCTAATCTAATATATATATATAAAATCCCACTTTCATCTGGTTTTTGTATTTTTATCTGCCTGATGCATCTTGCACTGACTGTACTACGCAGTACAGAATGATCACATACATTTTAAATAACGTTTAGTTTACAAAGTAGAATAGTACGTGGGAAGTAAAAAATAAACAAATAAAAGTAAAATCAATAAAAAACTAAATTTAAATAAAAAAATCGAAGTTAAGATCCATCTGATGACATATTTCACTGCACATCATTTAGGCGATGAAAGTGTATCCATATCCCAGTAAATAAGTCACCCCCCCCAAGGCATGCCGCCCCATAGGGAGTACCCCCCCATAGCAACTCGATAAGCTCTCTCTCTCTCAGTCATCGTTATTAAAGAAGCATGCAGCACCCATACCTTTGATGATCAGACAGAATGCGAAGACGATCATCACTGTCGAGGCCTTCATGGTGTCGGGCTTGGGGGAGACTTGTCCTTGACTCTAGTAGTGGTTCCTTGTCGAGACTCTGCCCTCATGAGCCAGCGAGCCTGGGCAAGGTGTTCACGAGTTGAGTGCTGATTATTTTGGTGTTTCCTCGGATAAAGAAGGGGAGGAAACAGCCTGTGTCCCAGGAGAGGGGGGGAGCGCTTTTGTCCTGCCCACAGGAACTCAGGGGCCTTTGTTTGTATTCCATCATCAACGTCTCTTGATTGTTTTTTCCTGCTGCGGACCAGCTCTTTAACGCAAGTTTAAGGCAAACTTGGAGTTATTCCTCTGCAGCCCATGCGATAGGTACAGGTACCGCTTTGAGTCCATCAGAAGCGTCTCAGCAAGACTTCGGAGCAAAAATGAGCTGGTACCAGGATTAGCGAAATTTCTATATTTCTGTATTGTTGAGCATGAAATAAAGGCCATAGAAGTTAGAGGTTACTCCTTATTTTTTTTAGGGATATTCATCTCCGTGACTGTTTATGCAATGCATGGTCTGGGTGAACTTTGGGCCTGTCCCAGGAGGTGCAGGGCGTGAAGCAGGGAAAAGCCCCTGACGGAACAGCAGTTCATCCCAGGGCTGTCACACATTTAAAGGGCTATTTTAAGACAACAATTTACCTACCCATGTGGCTTTGGACTGTGGAATAGAAGGTACGCCTGGAGAAAACTTCACACAAACACAAGGGGAACGTGCAGCTCCAGAACACATCCCAAGCCTGGATCGGGAACCGAACCTACAACCCAGGAGGTGTGAAGCCACACTGGCA
Organism: Paramormyrops kingsleyae; assembly: GCF_048594095.1. Lineage (NCBI taxonomy): Eukaryota > Metazoa > Chordata > Actinopteri > Osteoglossiformes > Mormyridae > Paramormyrops > Paramormyrops kingsleyae. The sequence goes on along the minus strand of NC_132808.1, from coordinate 21,564,958 downwards.
CACACAGGACCCCCACAGCACTCCACAGAGGCAATTCTAGGGATGCTGGGGGGCTCTAGGAAAAAATTACTCCATGGAGGCCCTCCAACGCCCCCCGCCCGACTAGGTAAAATTTATCACCAATATTTTAGCACGAAGTCTGAATTAATATCAACAAAGAGAATTTGATGAACACGACTCCTTTATTTTCACTTTACTGTGAAAAACAGAACACACAAATAAAGCAGATTTATAGCTGCAATGCACTATGGCTGCCTGCGGGGGGCCCGGGCCGTTGCCGGGTCTGCACCTCTGGTGCTGCATTTCTCTTTGTCCATGTTCTTCTGCACATTTGTTTATTTCAAATTCAGTTATAATAATAACCATTATCGACATCATGGTCGCGGGGACATACAGAACACAGATCCCAATGCATATTTTGGAAACACAAAACATAAATAAGAATTCCCACAGGTACGTACTGTACTTTTCAAATTTAACGGTATGGGAAGTGTCCAATAATTTGTAATAACAATAACTTGCACGTGTCCCATTGTTTATAAGTAGAGAGCAGCCAGGTTGCTCTGCCCGCTGGAAGTTTAACATACCGCTGGCTGTGCCGGTATCCAGAAGGTAGAGCGTAATTACGCTTCCTGTCCTTAATAATATCTACACTTTTCCTTTCATTGTGTTCCACAGATGACTACCATCTGCCTCAGATCAACACTGATGCTTTATGGCTTTATCAAAACAGACCTGTGGTTGTGGTGAACTGTGTCCATTGCTTTGTATTATTGTTGGAAGAAAAGGTCTTGAAAATCAAAACCGCGCTTCTCAAGAGATCGTCAACAAGCACTGGGCCGTGTCTGGTCAGAGCCAAGGGTGGGAATGGTCTGGCCCTGTCAAACATTCACCAGCAGATCATTAGCAGTCTAGTTGATGTGAGGTCGATGGCACCTTCAGCACAGAAGTGATTCTAGGGACACTGGGGGCCCCCTAACCCAGCATCCCAACCACCCCCCCCCCTCCCCGACATGGTAGAATTTATCACCATAATTTTAGCGTGAAGTCTAAATTAATAATATCAACAAAGAATATTTAGTAAACACAGTTCCTTTATTTTCACAATACTGTAAAAAACAGAGTATGCAAATAGAGTAGACTTATCATTGCAATGTAATCGGCCCCCTTCAGGGCTCCCAAGCCGCTGTCTGCCTCACATGACCTGTCCCTGCATCTCTGTGCACAGACAAATGAAGCCCGACGGGGTTTGCTCATTTGAAAAAATGAGGCCTCGATCCCTACAATCTCTTCATTGGCGGTTCCACTGGATTAGAAGGTGACTCAGACCACGGGATTAATAAATACATTTTCAAATATAAATGCATGATTACCCTCATGTGGTTTGTTACACAACAATGGCCGTTTGGACTGGAAACATCTGGTTATGCTGACTGGAGTAAATGAGCAGAGTAGTTTTCATTAATTCAGTTTAAATGGTCTTTTTCATGCTGAACAGCTTTGCACTTTTGCTCATAAAAATTGCACTTTTCCCAATATATACTGTATCTTATATGTTATATGAGGATAAGCATGCAAATATTATTATGCAAACAATACAAACCATGCGTTTATCCACCTATCCATCCATCCATCCATGTTCCAACCACTGATTGTGGTCAGAGTAGTGTGGGGGGGGGGGGGGGGGGGGGGTGGAGCTCATCCCAAGCAGCAGAAGGCATGTGTGGATGTTTTTGGACAGCAAAGGCCAGAGAAGAACATGGAAGCTTCACACTCATAGAATGGAGCCAGAATTCAAACCCCAACCCTGGAGATGTGAGACCAGAGTACTCCCCACTGAGCCACCCCCTAAAAAAATAAAGGCTGATAAATAAACATTTTGCATCCACCCAGAGCTTAACCGGAAGCGTAAAAGTAGGTATGAGAAATCCTCAGGCCTAATGCACGGCCGTTTCGCGCACATTAGAAGTGTCTGGAGGAAGGAGCCATGGGTTTTAGTCTCTCTAGAGCAGTGTTTCCCAATCCGGTCCTTGGGGAGCCAATCGCAGTCCACGTTTGGGCGGTCCAATAGGGAGCTTAGAGGGAGAAAAAATGTGGCCCGACTACGGATTCCCAAGGACCGGACTGGGAAACACTGGTCTAGAGAAGCCTGATGCTTGATGGATGAGCATCAAGCCCCTGGAACTTGCCTCCACCGACTCCCCCCCCCCGACACATCAGCACATTACATCTGCAAACGCCCACACCAGACACGCGGAGGTGGGCAGTTATGCTCCACTTGGCCCCTGACTCATCTGCCAGCCCCACAAAGCCATCTCTCTTCATTTTTCCAGGAAATCATTAACTCCCTTATTTGCTGCTGAGAAGGAGCAATTTGGCAGTACTTGTGAAAAACGTTAATGATCTAAGTGGACTAGCAGTAACAGAGCAGTTAGAATGTTAGGTCCAGATTTATAAATATATGGAGTCCCCCTGCCCTCTGCTTATGCCAATGGGAGATATGAGGCATTGAGAGCCACGATGGACCTTCCCTCACCAGTCACCGCTGGGTTTATCCCAGGGGGTACAATAATGCATCCAGAAGGAAGCGGGTTAGAATATTTGGGGACAGGCGCTGCACGATAATCATACTGTAAATGGACTAGAACATGGATTTTAATAATCAACACTAGAAGCACTGCTGCTGGATTCTTGTGCTGTTTAACTTCATGCCGCTATTCACATGGCTGTTTCCTTTAGTCTGTGTTCAGTTTTATGTTATCTGGTGTCCTGTGTTGTTTTCATTAGACTTTTTTTTTTTTTTTAAATGACCAGAGAGTAGCGAAACAGTGTTTCATTGTATTGAATGTATAAAGACAATAAAGTTTCATTCATTGATTCATTATTTCTGTCATTTTATAAATGTCATTTTATTAATATTTAATATTAATTTCATATATACATATATACTTTTGTAGTAATTTATTTTATGTATTTCAAACTTATTCCATAATTCTGTACCTCTGCAGCTACTAGTTTTATGTGTCAGTTGATGATTCGTGAGGGCCATCGTACTGTTCTGTGCTGTCTATTCCTGTTATATGTTATGTGCTACTGATTGGATGGCACGAGTTAGAATTCCTATGTACTAATGTAGAGAAGGCTGGTAAAGAATCCGCAATCTTCAGGAAATGCCCCCCATCATTAGTGCCCAGGACAGACCCCAGATAGCTGGCTCCATACTTGAAAATTGGTTAATGGATAAACATAGGCCATTGATATGTGTGTGGCTCAGTGGGCTAAGCCTGTGTGCTTGTAATCACAAGGTTGCAGGTTCAAACCCAGCCTCAGCATGTCTGTGGGTCCTTAACCCCCAGCTCTCTGGTGGCTGCTCTTTGCGGACAGCTTGCTTACAAAGAGCAAGTTGAGGGAGGTGTAAAGACAATTTCCCCACGGGGATTAATAAAGTGCTGATTATTATTACCAAGAGTATGTACACATACACGTAAACACATGTTAAGACATGCGTGTGAGCTGCAGTGAAGATGCCGGTTACATGTCTGAACTAGAGATGTGTCACAAGTAGGGTGACCTAATCCATGTCAGAGGGGACACTAGGAGCTACGTCAGGCTTTACATACCACTTTCAAACTGAAAGGCTCCTGTCCTTGGTTAAATAGTTCAATTCTTCTTGATTGAAAGACTCGTCCAGCTGTTTCACATTAACATTAGTGACACAGGTATGATTATAGGAGACTGACCAATTAGCACACAGCAAGAACCCAGTGCTCAAGTGAAATCCAGGTCCTTTTAATTGAAATGGTCGTCTACAAACCCTTTCCTAGCTCACAGTTTCCCCCCCGACATGGTTTAGGTGGATACCCTCATCGTATGGTAAATACGCTAAATCAAGCCGGATGCAGTCAAGAGCACCAGATGGACAACATGGGATTCAAAACCATCTCATTGTTTCCATAACGGCACGAAAAGGGATTCTCACGGCTTACTGGTGGACTTATGTGTTTAGGAGCAAAGCCGTCATGCTTTGTGTCTACAGACACAGACGCGGAAACACCCACAGGAAATAACGTTTTTTTCCCCCCTTTCTATATCAAGCTTGTGTTGCTGCCATCAACTCTGTGGCAGGATGGACCCAGATTCACCCATTACCACAGTGGCTGTCACTTCTGTCCTGCGTCATAGAGGCATAATCATACACTTTAACTTCACGGAGGTGCTGGATCCCCTTCATCCTGACAGCTCGCGCCATCGGGTGGGGAACACACAGCCAGTTCCGGTCTGGGACAGCTGGGACAGCTGGGACGATGTGCCGCGGATGAAGGCCTTTCACAATCCAGTTCGACGTGACATCGGACAAAACTGAAGCAACTGCAGCGAATCGGCGGCTTCCCTGTCACTTGCAGTGTCTGAAGCTCCCCGTCACTGTGCTGAATAGTGGTGGCTGACACAGGACACAGTGCTTAACCGCCAAGTGAGTAAGACGGGAGGTGATGTGGACAGATGTGCATAAGATAAAAAATCTAAATCAATGAGTCAACTGGAGGAAATGATGCAAATATGATGCATCATTTACAGAGAGGAACGGTACTTCAAACATTCACATGCAATTTAGATGAATTAGTGACTCTGAAGGGCCCTGAAATGGACTGGCATCCTGTCCAGGGTGGACCCCAGCCGTATACCCTGTGCTGCCTGTGATAGGCTCCAGGCACCCAATTGCAGGCGGAGAACCGCATCTAAGCAGGATTTCTGGGTAATATGTAGAGATAATGACACACTGCATCGGTCTAGCAGTGAGGACTTTACCTGGGTTCACCTCTGCTTCTCATGTAGCAGCCGGATGGCTGCTCCTGGGACAGGATGTTGAAATGACTTTTCTTCCTCCAGTAGCTATTGTGCCTCGTGTATACAGAGCTGGCTCAGAATCAGAGCAGGAGTAGTTTTCCAATAGAAACATTTGTCCAAAGGAGCCTCCGAAGGTAAAGCAAGCATCCGGTCATCTCCGCTTTGATTTTGTATGGCTGTCACCGTAGTTTTCTGTGATATACTTCAAATACCCACACGGCTTTAATGATGTTCTTTTGCAAACTGTAACTGTGAAGTTTTTCCTGTAAATTATGCTGCTTTCTGTAAGATCCTGACATGCTTTAGTGCGCAATCATATGCACGGTCTGGATCCATTTTATATGTGAACCAGAAGTGTATACAGCTTTTAACATCTTTACCTCCATCAAGCATTAACGATATTGTCCTCCGTGGAGGGCATCTTGTTAATAATTTCCCAGTTGGCCCCTCTCTCCACAGGACTGGTTTCTCTATCAGTGGACTGGGGGCATTCCATGCATGAAATCTTATAATGAAAATGTCACAGCAACATGAAACTTTAAAGTACAACAGATTAATTCATCTTTAGCATTTTAGACCAGCTCCTCATTACAAACACTCAGGGCCGGCCCAGCCTATAGGCGACCGCCTAGCCCGCATTTCATTAGAGAACGCAAAAGAGTGAGTGAATAAAACTAAAAGATACATACAATATTACAGGTGTTTTCATATTTCGCTACCTTCCTTGTGAATCAGATGTGAGCTATCTGGTTAGCAGCCAATAGCCTGTGCTAATGAAATGTTTTTAATATAAATTAATTGATAAAATTTGTATTTTTTTTGGGGGTGGGGGGGCGCTCAGCAAAATTTTTCCACGGCCAACAAAACACCCACAGTTGGCCCTTCAGAAGTGATTCTTTGGCATTGAATGCTATGATTATCTTGGCTCCCCATCTGGCCAGTGTGTGTCTCTGTGGGTTTTGGATTGTGCTCGTGACCAGAAGGTGTTTGGTTCAAGCCCCGCGGCTACTAGAGTGGTGCCTGCATTGGGCACCATAATCCCCAAATGCTCGAGTGGTGTTTGACACTGGCTGACCCTAAGCCCTGACCCCAAAACATGCTCTCTTTTATTCTTATTTAAAAATAAAAATGTCCAGATAGAGAGTAAATTACCTGATGTGTTTGTATCTTTAGCCGGTCCTTCCATTTTATCCAGGAATTGTACATTCTGTGTTCACAAGCAAGCAAATAAATAAATCAAAGGCAGTTTTGTCGCAGATAAACCAAAGTTAGCTTCAGGAAAAGATAAGGCGAGCTAAGATAAGAGTGTCATATCTGACCACAAACGGCTAAAAAAGGACAAACACTATATCTGGGAACCTTGACTAATAATAGAGGAATTGGCTAGTTAAGCCACAGGTATATAATTAGATAGGTATATAATTTACCACACGGCCTTGCAGTCTCCAGAAACAAACACTGGCAGCAAAGGAGGGTACAGAGGAGGTTAGTGACTTGGCATCATTACGGGATGCCATCTTTACCACAAGTCAGTCTGCCAGATTTCTGCACTGCTAACGCTGCCCTGGTGAACTGAAGCGACTGCAGAGTAGAAACATCTGGGAAGTTCATGTGTGAAGTGGTGAGACCCAATCACCCAATGTCAATATTAAATAATAATACTACATTTTATTTATAGTGCCCTTTACATCACAGGATCTCAAAGGGCTACAAGTTAGAAAGAGACAATATAAGTTTTCGGAAGGTAGTCACCATCACTGGTCCCGGAAGGGAAAAACTAAGAACCGCTAACAGGATGCTGGGCAGCCAGAACTCCTCAGAACACATGACAATAAAGCCTGAAACTTGAATCTCTTTACCTTTGAGCACAAGGACTGGGTCACATGTACATCTATATGCACAACTCGGGACTCTGTGTACGATGTAAATAAAAGCAGAACACGATGATTCACAAATCATTGATTTGCAAAATGCAAGTTGTACAAAAACCTTGAATGGAACTGAGCAGACAATGATAGTTGACACTCAAGACCTAAGAACAGCAAGACAAAGGAAACATTTTTCCCCAGTGCCTAGTGGATGTCTGAAATACCTTTGCCATGATGTAATGTAGGCAAACGCAGGTGTAGTGTTTAACACCCACACATAGGCCAGTAAAATAAAGCGGCGCATGCCTTTTATTTTGCAGTCTTACGCAGTGGCTTGCTGGGTAGCCTGTCACCTCCGGAGCTGGTGGTCAGAATCCCACCTCTCTTGGCGTCTGGGGAATTTGCAAGTTCTTGCTCTGTTGAACCAGTTTCCTCCCAAAGTAAACAAAAAGAGTTCTTCCTTGCTTTTAAATTCCCCATACTGCCCCACAAAGGAAAAACACAGTAGCTACGCTGACAGAGAGACTGAGGAAAAAGGGCTTCAGAGTTTTTCCCTGTCCATCCATAGGAGTAGTGTGACATTACCACTCTGTTTTCTTCAAAGCCGGCCACAGTTGAACTAAAATATTTTGTCACGAGATAAAACACAGCCTAAGAGACCCAATTTCAGTCATAACTCAGTGCTCATGGGAGTTTTACTTACACAGAAATGTTCTGAGGGCAGAAGGAAAAACTATTGGTTCAGAGAGATAACCAATCAGATTGTAGAGGAGGCAGGACCAACCAATCTGATGTCTTGGTCTTGCCTCCTTTAGTTGCTTGGACCCACCTCCTCTACAATCTGATTGGTTACCTCTCTGAACCAATCATTTTGCCTTCGGCCCTCAGATCATTATTGTGCAAGTAAAATTCCCCAAGAGCTAACTCAGTTTTGATTAAACATGCAGTTATGGTGTTTTGCCTCCCTGCAGCAGTACAGCTCCTATGCTCTGTATGTCCTGCCATCTCATCCAAGGTGTCTTGTGCCCTTTGCAGTCTGGGACAGACTCCAGCCCCCCCTAGTAACCCTGTACTGGATGAGTATCTGGAAGATGCATATGTGAACATATATAATGGGATCAGGGGCCTGTTTTTTTTATATGTTTTATTTTGCCACCATGTTCAAATGCAAATGTATTAAAAACTGAAATGTACCATGAAATAAGAGTGGAGGCTTCTACCGCCATCCGCAGGACAGCCGAGGTATCAGCAGTTCCCAATGAGACCCTCACACAGTGTTTTGGGTCACAGTATCACACCACATAATAAAATAACAGAAGCCTACAGGTTCAAAATGTCTGTCAGCTGTCAATACTGTTCATACCACCCGCAGAAATCTGAATATCTTTTCCAAACAGCATGAGCCACACCACTCAAGGAAACACCCTCTGTTTCCTTATTAAAAGACAAACTTACATGGCATAATTATTAAGAAATTGAAAACAATGTTAAAATCTGTATCCTAATTAAGGACTATCCAAAAATATTCGGCGGGTGATAAAAAATAAAGTTCATATGTTGTTTTGGAGACGCTGTTCCTTTGTTACACTGAGGCTGTCCTGTTAGATATGTGCCTTTGAAGAAATCCTTTGGGTTCAAATTCCAAAAGATCCCACAGTGTTGAGCCCCCCACCCCCACCCCTTTTTAATCAAGTAATTTAATAACATAAACAGTAGGAAATATCTTGCACCAAACAGCTGCCAAGTTTGGCTTCCCATACACTCCCTGTTCCTACTGCTTCTCCTTCCTCAACATTAGCTGGCGAAAACAGAGAAACATCCTCTATCCTCGGAATCGAAACTGAATATCGAGGCAGCGCTTGTTTTCTGTGCTCAATCACTCTGGACTCTTTCCAGCTAATTGTACCTTAAGGCTGAGGCTGAAGAGCCCCCTGACTAAAACCAGACATAAATCACCAGCAAGGGAGTAGCTTTCCTTTACAGCAAGCTGCTGCTGGAGAAGAAGAAAAAAAAACACAGCAGCTGTCTTTCATTCTGCTCATTAATAGTGTTGGGCATTTCAGATCCAGCAAGTACAAATCCAGACCAGGGTTTTGTTTCTACCAACCAGCTGAGAACTCTGAGACTCTTAATACTCAATTAGCTGGTAGGAACACAAATTCTGGGCTGGATTTGTACTTGCTGGACCTGACCAATCAAAAGGAAAGCATAGAATGTTTATGCTCAACCTGAAATTTAAATATAGCAGCAGTTTTGCTGAAGTCAAAGTATATCATTTCGCACTTTCCCTAAGTCCATGGTTATTACATAAACATACAGTACACATGCAAACAGAAAGAAATTACTCTATTATTATTATTCTTGAATCATGCAATGCACTATATCCAGAGAGTACAAATAAAGACCAAGATTTTGTTTCAACCAACCAGTTGAGTATAAAGAGTCACAGTCACAGAGTACTCAACTGGTTGGTTGAAACATAATCTTGGTCTGGATTTGTACTCTCTGGACCTGAAATCTCCACTTTTGGCTATATCCTTCACCTTTACATTCCTTTACTACTCGAAGGCTGTAGGGCAAGAGAAGTCGATTACGTTTAACACACAAAAAGCCCACAATTTTGATATATTTAATGTCATGCACATTTTATTGAACAGTAAATATAAAATACTTTTCATTGCTGCAAGTTCATGCTTCGTCTGCCAACAGTTTAGAAGTCAAATTACAAAAGCAAGGCTTCATGTTGTAGTGAAATACTCGGGCACTTAAACAGTTGTTAAAAAAGATCAAAGGAGCGTCTCCTCTTTGTTTCATCATAAAGTCTGAAGCAGTAACAAAACCTGTAACTGATATACAAAGCAAAATAGTTCCAAATAATAATAATCATAATAATAATCATAATTATAGTAATAATAAAATTACACTTTTTTTGTGGCACGTAACAAAACAGAACGGAAATATATAATGACTAAACCATTATGTGACACTAATAGCTACCATGCATTTTCAGTTCCACATGTAACCACAAACTCATATTACGAGAATTGTTAAACATGCTAAATTGGACTATGTGTGCACTTACAAGCTTATGTTAAAAATATCATGACTCCTCTTTCATCTTAAATAGTTCAACGCTTTAATTACAAAAAAAAAGAAAACTGAAGGCATGATGCAGTATTATGGGGTGGAATATAAAGAACGTCGGTATATATTTCCAGTATATATATCCATTAAGCACACTATAGTTCCCAGTAGACCTTTGCAGCCAAGTTAATTTAATTCATTTATTTACTTATCTCTTTTAAAACATGCATAGGCAAATTCTTTTCAGTTAATTTTGTTTTACAGAATAAAGATGCTTTTTCAGAAGCATTATAAGGGTGTTTTTCCACTATATTTAAAAGAAAACGTTTACCTCTCATACACAACTCCAGCAAGCCACATTCAATAATTTTTAAAAACAAACAAAAAAGAAACCTGCAAATGAAAGACGTGTAAATTCCAGTCATTAAACTCCAAGAAAAAAAAAAAAAAAAGTACTCATTGCCGAGTTAATTAGCCATTATACAGGAAGTAGGGCAGAAGCACACACCAAATAAACCTGAGGTAAGCATAATCTGTACAAAACCATAAAACTCTCCTTTTTGGCATTTAACCATGTTGCAACATTCTTTTAAGACTGCCTAATTTATTTTGAGCTATTTTTTAATGATAAGAGTAGCAAAAAAAAAAGTTATCAATAAATAGTCCCTATTTAGTTTGTACACCCTTATATGTTAAAAACTTTTTTTTATGTTCTGTCCATTTTTAGTGCTGTATTTTGTAAACGTACAAGAGTTAGTAAGAAGATAGACAAAATATTTCCATATCCAGTAATAGAGCAAAGGCCTTTCAAAACATTCCCATTAAGTTCTCGCTCCAGATAAAACACACAATCAAGTACATCCCCAAAGATTCATAGGATAATTAACCAGCAAAAAACTTGTCATGTTTCTACAAGCACTGTTTTAAAGGCATATCTAAAGTCTAGAACGTGACATGCCGGCAAATTTAGGTTTCAATAACGCTCTGTGTGCATTCGACTCTTGTCCCCTCAGTCCACCGTCCCTCGACCCTGCAAAACAAGCGGGGGCCCCCCTCTCCTATAACTCCGCCCCGCAGCAAGGTGGACGGGGAGGGGGCCAGGGCACCCCCTACCCCCCCACTTCAGGCCCCGCGACTAGGGTGCCCCGCACCCGTCACTGGATGTTGCCACTGCTGCCGCTGCCCTTGCCCTCGGTGCCGTTGGTTTCGGAGGAGAGTGCCTTGTTCAGGGAGTTCAGGCTGGCGTCGGAGGGCAGCGTGTCACGGCGGGGCGGCATGCGCTCGTTGATGCGGTCCAGGCCCTTGGCTTCCTCGAAGCTGGTGATCTTGTGCTGCGGCGAGAAACCCTTGATGGCTGCATCGCCGTGGAAGGCACCAGAAGGCAGGAGAGGAATGACAGTGAGGGGGGGGGGGATCGAGAGAGATGGAGGTGGGAATAAAAGGGCAGGGAGTGGTGGAGGAGGAAGCAAGTGAGGAAGGGGTGGAGGAGTGGGTGAAGAAGGGAGGACAGAGGAAGGAGAGAGGAAAAAGGTCGAAAACAGATACGGAGAAAAAGAAAAAAAAAAAAGAGAGCAGACGTTAAACCGGAGTCTTGGCCTGTCCCCACTTACCTGGTTACCTGTTGCCAAGGACTCTGACTGGAAACAAAGTAGATGATGTCACAATAGAAACAGATGATGACAACTGTGGATTCTGAGTTTTGTGGAATATTGTGGGTTTTGGGCAAAAAAATATTGTGGGGGGGGTTTAATCTTGAAGACTGAACTTTAATAGCGTACTGTTTTTGTTTGTGATAATCAGATTCTTCTGTACTCTTAACGGCGTATAGTTAACCAGAGAGCCAGAACCAGAACAGGCAGAGCCAGATGTCTGAGTATGTTAGAAATTCATGGGATGGGGGGTAGGGGGGGTGTTATCCTATAATCCTGTGGTCCAACACAGAACTTGCAGAGTAATGAGGTGCAGCGTGAAGATGTGAGGGTGCAAGAAGGGAAGAGCTCTGTGGGTAATGGGCTGGCTGGCTGGGTGGGTGGGTAATGGATTCAGGGGAGGGGGGCAGATTTTAAAGCACAGAGTGGCGTAACTCAACTCTATAGATGGTCACTCAAGGTGACTCAAGATGCACTGCACCTGGGGTGCAAAACTCTGGTCCATGAAGGCCATGGGGTATGCTGGGGGCCTCACTGCTTAGTGGGAGTAATTAACTAAAGCACGAAAATTCTCTCAGCTGGTGCATCATGGGTAAAGTAATTAAAAAGCAGGACTTGGGCCCCATGAAGTGGAGTTGTATACCCAATAGGTATGAACAAATTATAGACACTTATTTTACTGTTGAAAGAGAGGACTGTCACATAATGAACAGAGAGGTCTTCTATTAAACTAGTAAGGCAGGGATAGTGAATGAAACTTGTAGTGAAGGAAAATCCGTCACGCAATGAAAGGCACATCATCATCACTACAGCAGCGACCACCACACACTGAATCAGCAGCGCTACTACGGAGTTCTACTAAGCGGAATGTAACAGTGATGACGACAACCCGCACCCCGGCCCACAACCCAGAAAACAAAAACAACCATGTAAGGGAAAAAAACAAAGAATGAAACCAAACATTTACTACCAGAGGTGTATGTGAACAGAAACCACTGGCACACAACACAAGAGAACCATCACATGGAGAGTAGGCTTGAGTACGAAGTGCGGACAATGGCTCTGGGCGCTAACCACTTGTCAAACCTGAGTAAAGCATGCAGCAAACCACTTTGGGCTGAGTTATGCTTTTCTGGAGATTGCTTTCGGGGGGGGGGGGGGGGCCCTCCCCTGAGGTTTAGGGCTGAGGAGGGGCTGAATGGAGTTGAGAGGTGTGTGTTGCTGCATGGCATAGGTCAGACACAGGTTATTAGCAGCTTACAGAGAGGACGACACAGCAGGGCACAGGAGTCACATGGAAAAGCAGGTAAGAATCTCAACATGGACACACCATCCATTGGGGTCGCTTAGAAGGAATTCGCTGACAATTCCAACGTAAATAGCGGCTATCCAACCGCTATTTAACGCGCAGTTGATGTTGTCCTTGCTTCCCTATTCATCATTTGCTCCCCAAATGGTTTTGGCTCGAATCCAGTTTGAGCTACTCAAACTGGACAAGTCAGTCATTCTCAATGTACCAACTTGAGCAAATTTCGCCCCACTTTTTTTTCTTTTTTTTTTTTTTTTATCTCCTTAAGATATGGAATATTTGGCGCAAACACAAAGTACAACTGCACGCTCTACATTGTTTTAAAGGGGAAACAGTTGGTGGAGCTTCTGAAACCAGCTCTGAGGTGAGCACAGGGTTACCACGACGTCTAGGTTGACGCCAAAGACCCAGTGGTGGTTCCTTTGGGTGGGAGATCTGACCCTGAGTGTCCTCGAGAGAAGAGGCAGACTCACGGCCAGAGGCTCGATTCCTATTGGACGGCTCGCACAGTGCCGAGAACGCCGGTTGGCTGAGCTGAATTGGGGGAGGGGCTATATAGAAAGGCTTGCGCCGACTTGCACTTTACCCTCGAGGTCCTTGTTGTGATGGACGCCTACGCTGAACGTGAAGAGAGCGCGACAACGAGCGCACTTCACTGCACCAAAAGCTGATCCCCTTTAAAGCAAGAGTGGCTTTTCACGAACTTTTCTTTTTTTTTTTTTAGTTGATTTTTAAAAAATATATAATTATTATTGATAATACTTTGGCACAATGTATTAGCCCAACACCCACACACTCTAGACAAGCTACGGCAAAATGAATGGACCCAGCGGTGCCCTTGTCTATTGCGGAAGCAACAGAAAGGGGGAAACTGGCCTATTTACCTTCGTCAGCCTCAATAGCCTCAATAGTAGCTGAAGAGAAGAAAAGGGGGGTTGCAAAACGAATGAGAAAAGTGAGCAGAGGAGGTCAATTCTCAGAACAAGTCAGTGACCAGCAAGAGAGCTTTCGCAGACACAACATTAAACCGTCTGACTTTCAGACATCAGGACACGGATGGATGTTAGTGGGAGGAGGAAGTGAGAGGTAATAAAAAAAACAATGGCAAAAGATAAATGAAATAAGGGTAGAATGTGGCTCGGGGAGAAAAAAAAAAAGCTTTGAATAACTCATGAGGAGGGAAGACGCGACCTTTGTCACAACCTGTTTGGAACTCAGTTCTTTGGCTCTATGAAGCGAGCAGCGTTTGACACAGACAGGGAAGGAGGCTGTCCAACAGCACAGAGGCATCATGGGAAGGGAGATACGTCACCGCAGGAGCTCTGGGTGGCAGGCTAGCTGGCGTACAGCTTGGCAGTGCCCTCGGCTTTGCGGGCAACTTTCAGACAATGGGTTAGGCTCTACTACGGCATGAGCCGGGCCTGGACTGAGCGAGGAGACCTTTTGCGGGGGTGTCACCGAAGGAGCCCAAACAGAACTGCGCAGTTCCAAGTGACAGGTTTCATTCGTGTGAATGAGCACTTCAGACAGGAAGGACGGCGAGAGGCCAGCGGCCTAAAATATCCTCACGTCCGGTTTCTGGTCACACAGAAGCCAGTTATGTACGATGTCACTTAATATGGACGTATCATGGACATGGAACAGCCAAAAGGGATAACGGTTACCTTGGAGCAGAGAAGCCTGTGTAACACTTACCATTCTCAGCTTGTTACACGGTCATTTCAGTGTTTTACTCATGACTAAGTGGCAGTGCACTTAATGTGTTCAGTTATATATATTCACTTCATATTAGGACATGTGATTAATTCCACACACATATAAAAGGAACAAAAAATAAATATATGGGGAAATAAATGCACACATATATTTGTAAATCAAAGGGAGATTAGCAACTAGCTAATGGACAGAATAATGCACGGGAATAACACGCTTAACCAGACAGGAAAAATGAAGGCGCGGATGGAGAGAAAAGCACCATTGCGATAGAAGCACATTCCACACGCTGTGATTCTACCAATGCTGCGACAGGAATCCTGACAGTGCCACCCCACCTTCGGCATACGTGCCCCCATCCAGAACGTTCTCTACGACCGAGAGGCTAGGGGCAGCGGAGCTGGGAGCACCTGGCACTGGAGAGACCGCACCGTCTGTCATAGGCTGGTGGTCAAGCAAACCAAGGATGAAGGACCAGAAGGTTATAGATTTAAGTTCTAATGGGTCTCGATCTCCGAACTCGGATTTATTGGATGTTGTCTAAAAAAAATCAATCAATGATAGAAAAAGCTCCTAATTACTCGTAATAAGAGTTACATCTAGAGATGCTCAGAGCTCTATCTGGGGGTGTCACCTGGCAGGGGTTGGGGGGCTGGAGTCTGTGGCATGGAGCCCCCAAAAAGCCCTGGAAACACTGGGCCAAGCATGTCTCACGGGTAAGAGTGGCGCTGTTTGGATTCCTGCCTTTCTGTCTTGAACGACAAAGTAAAGATTGGTTATCCCCTTTCATACACAGTCTACAGTCAGTCTTTGCTGGAGGGAAATGCTCCCCCTTGCCTAGACAGTGGTTAGACATTTAAAATGAACCAACCGGCTAACGGACCAACAAACGCAAGAACGAGTGTCAATTTCTGACTTCGGAACCTTCCGGTAAAATTTAGCACCATTTCTGGCTCCACTGTGTAAGGTGTACGGGTAACATCGAAGCACCCCGTCTGCCCTGTAGGATGAGCGGAATAGCAAAGCTACTGTGTGATATAAAGGAGATAGGGATGTGTGCCAGCTGGGGGTGTTCGACATGGGCGGGGGAGGGGTGAATTCTGTGCGTGTCTCACACACACACACACGTCTGAAAGAATACTTGCGCAAAGGATTATACCTGCGGTTTCTAGGGAGAGAGGAGAAAAGAAAGGAGACAGAGAACGAGTGAGATAATGAAAAGAGAGGAGAGCGGGACAGATTTCAGTTTGACATATTGGTTTGTGTAGGCAGAAACAAAAAAAAAAGGAGGGAAAACGTACAACAATGTCTAAAAGAATTCAAAGAAAATTTAAAAATAAATAAATAAATAACATCTAGCTACAAGCCACGGAAGTCGTTCAGTAAAACGACAATGACAACATTTCAAGTTCTACGACTGTTTTGAACGTCCAAAGTGAAAGATTAAGAGAACGGTAAAGACGCGCGGGTCTTGGAAACCGCGACGTGCGCGCAAGCTGTGGCATATTAGCTACAGCGCCATCTGAGAATACATGAGAGAACAGCGCGCGTTTACACTGGAGAACAGGCTACTGACTGCACTGTGTCCCTTGAAGAGGACTTAAACTGCGCTGCCTTTAACACCATCCTAGGGGGCCAATTAATTTTAACCGTCTGCAGAAATGCCATGTGCTGGTATGTTGGGGGGGGGGTGTTGCGTACCAGTCGCCCGTTATTAGAGCTTAAGAGTAATTAGAGCATGTGAATACCTAAGTGACTAGCGATCTGTGCTGGTGGGTTACAAAGACGCTAACAGCACGGAGGTATAATTATGGCCTGATTAGGTCTGCGCTGCCCAGTGAGGGTTGATGGGGTGAGGGGATTCGGCACATCAGGGTGGGGGGGCTTACCATTTTGGAGTTTTTCCTTCCCGCCGGAGAGAACGCCGCTGGGCAGCATTCCAGTCGGGGTCAGACCCTTCAGTGTCAGGACACTCTCGCTCTCCTCTCTGCAAGCCAACGACAGTGGGTTCGGGGAAGCATGGTACAGAACAGGTAATGGGGGGGGGAGGGGGTAAGCGGAGGTAGAGTGCTGTATTCCGACAACCTTGGGCACACCGATCTTCAGCATGTTCATCGCGTACGTGTGTGTGCCACCCAAACCCATCCCGAGGCATCTGCCTTTCCCTGGCGTGACCATAACTGTTTATCGGGGTGTGCAAGTAGCTTACTAACTTAAAAAGGCCGATGTTTCCGGATCGGGTTCTCTGAGGAACCGCAGACAGTCCACGTTTTTGCTCCCTCTCAGCTCCTTGCCTGCAGAAACATGGACTGTCTGGGGTTCCTTCATGACCGGGTTGAGAAACTCTGAAAAAGAGGACCTTTCCTGTAGCCAACGTCGACCATCCTAACTGGAAAATCAGGTGCGGGTTTCATGGATTTCGAGCCCTGCGGGGGGCGTCCGGCTCGTACCTCAGGACAGAGAACACCCTGGCCATCTTCCCGATGGCCCGGATCTTGTTCCGGATGACCTCTTTGCGGGCCGAGGCTGTGGCACCTTCGGAAGGGGAGACGAAACACATGGAAATTGTCAGGAGACCCAGGTATGGAAATGTGCACACATGCTCTCGCACACATGCTCTCACACACGCACTCACACATGCTCACGTAGTTTGTATGTTACTATCACTGTGAGGACCTCCATTCATTTCTATGGGAAAAGCCCAAATCCCAAATTCAACAACCTTAACCCCTACCCAGCTCTGACCTTAACCATAAGTAACTAAAGAAAATGCAGAACTTTTGGAATCTTTAGTTTATTTCACTGCAGTCACAGATTTTTATAAGATTTTGGTTTACATTGTAGGGACCTAAAAAGTGTCCCCACAAGCTATAAAGAAAGAGGTTTTACCACATTGTGGGGACATTCGGTCCCCACGATGTGGTAAAAACAAACACATAAACACACACAGACACAGATACACACACACAGCCTCAATACTCTGCCTCAATCACTAAGCACTGATCCATGTCACAATCTCTACAGACCTTTGAATAAACCGTCTTATTACAGTGTCACGTCGGAGCCCTAACCCTCTCCCACATCCCTTACCTGTCTCATTGCTTTTCATTCCCCCGTTCTCAAGTGTTCACTAAATTACAGTACAGCTTATGAGGAACAAAGCCTCCCTAGAACACAACTAGTCACTGATTTTCCACCTGGCTGACTACAAGGGGAAAAGCTTTTAAAATATGTATTTATATATACACGTGAGCCATGCCAGCCAATGAGACGGAGTCATTGCCCTGGTGCATTGTGGGAACGCTGAACAGAATGAACAGCTGGAGGATATGTGGCGCTCCACAGTAGCTCCGGTCCTCCTTACACTGGCCGTGCTGGCTGGGTTCTGACCGTTAAAGAGCGAGACATGTCCTGACGGGTCATGGGAGCACACTGCCGCAGAAGACAGGCCCAAAGGAGTGAATCAGAACATTAGTTGTGTGGATATAGGGCTGGGTCATGCCATGAATACAATTTATTTTTCCAGAAAGCAGGGTTACCCTCTCCTTGGACCCACTACGGGTTAAAGGCTTTCCTTAAACTTTACTTGCAGCATATCAACTTCAGTGAATAATGGATTCTTAAATATTTTTAATTAAAATTCTTTTAAAGAATGACATGGCAATTACTTTGAATAGAGGTTCCAGGTCTGTACTCACTTGCCCTTGATTTTTCTTAAACAGCTAATAAACCCTCACAAAACGTTTGCAAATTTCATACAAGGCAAGCCACAACACTCATCTGACATTAATTTCATGAGACTCGCCATGCATCGAGGTGTTGCAGGATTCGTGTAATATCCACAGTCGTGAAGGTGTCACACAGATTAAGGCACAAGCTGCCTAGCCGAGTATAGCAGCCACAGACGGAAAATGGTACAAAAATAATGCTGGAGAACGGATGCATAATGAAAGTCAGAGAGCAGAGACTGGAATGGGAGGTCACATGACCGCCCTAAACAGTGTCATCCAATAGATTCTCCAAGTAGTGGAAGCAGCAGTGGGCACACAGATCACTCCGTAAAATAAGAGCATGTTTCTTGAGCCAGATTAATCACGACTAAAGATAATATTGTGCATGTCGTTATACTGTTGTTCAGCCAAAAAGGCATCGGTCGGCCTCAAGAAACGTACATTAATAGTCAAATCGATTCACATGGCCAAGCAGCACTGAGTAAACCAGTATTTCTCAATCCGGTCCAGGTGGGGGAAAAAAAAAACATGGACTGTCTGTGGATTGAGAAACACTAGTGCAAACCCAAGTCAATAGCATGTTAGTTGATTGTACCTTTCTTGGGTGCATATATTAGCTGGCCTTCTCAAGAAAACCCGGAAGAGAGGAAATACAGAGAGATCAGTGGATGGTTGGACAATGAGAGAGAGAATGGGGGGGGGGGCAGTGAGATAAGAAGCACACACACACACACACACACACACACACACATACGCACGCACGCACACACGCACGCACGACAGTGAGAAAGGAAAGCAACATGAACGCAAAAACCTCTGAAAAACAGAAAAACAGAAACAGATTAGATATGGCAACCAAGGGAGAGTAACAGTCACAATGAGAGAATGGCCAAAGACGTGGGAGGATTGCCAAACTGAGACGGAGAATCCTGGAGAAGCAACCGAAACGCGGATGGAGACGTCACAACCGGTGACGGTGCAGACCCCCTCCCTACATCCGGCCCCGGGTCCAGCAGCAGAAGGCCAGTTAAGGGCGCTTTGGGGAGTTTGGATCATACTGAACTAAATCTAACACTCTCGGGCCTCCTGACTAACAGAAGGAAGACTGGTGCATGGAAATCTCTAGAATATCACTACAAATTAAGCGACTAAGGAGATGCCTAGTGCCAGTTGGGGGAACGGAAGTTTGAGAGACCAGCTGGGCTTTTGTGGCTTTGTGTGCTGCGTCGGGATGAAGCGAAGAGAGCCGGCGTCATTTGCGTATAAGGATGTTTATCGATTTAGGCGCTTATCTAGAGGGATGAAGGGCGAAAATGACTGCTGCAGACTGACCGGGATGAATGGCCACCAGCGCATCAGCATGCAGTACTACACAGGGTTTCTGTTTGGACTCGCAAGTACGGAAATGCAAATATCGCATTACTGTCCTCTCATGGTTAATGTAGATTTTAGTGCAAAACAATTGAATAATTCATATATTTCTTTCTTTGTATACTGGAGCCAGATCCCTGAACTTTACAGCCCTGACAGACAGTAATATTGATATGGAAAGCATTTCCCTTAAAGTGCAATTTTCAGGCGATGTAGAGGAACACAGTGAAGCCGTCTCAGCCGATTGGGGGGGGGGGGGATATGCAAATGAGCATCTCAGCTGTCACGAATCAGGCTCGTTCGCACTTTTATTCGTCGGCTGTATTGTGTAACAGCTCTTGGAAGGACTAACAGCAATGGGTAATCATTAGGATTCATGAACGTCCTGTAAAAACGAGGTTAATGTTTGCCTACTCCGGTACCACGTTAGATTAGGAATTAGAGTCACTGCTCTAGCTTGTACTTCAGGGTGATGACATGAGTGACGACAACGTCTCAAAAAATCCCCAGCGCCTCTACCACACTGCCGCTGTGCACAGTGCGCCCCCTGCTGGAACATTTAATTGAAGCATCTTTACAACATTCCACAGGGTTTCCTTTAACGTTAACGGCGTCTCGGTGTGGCGGCGATGACTTACCATCGATCTCGTCCTCGGTTGTCAGCTCGTCGTTGGAGCAGATGCTTAAGACGTTCACCAGCATCTCTGTTACTGTGGGGGGGGGGGGGATGACAGTGTTTAACACCCCTATGTGGTATTGCGACGTTCTCACGCATGGCTTGACGTAAAAAGGTACACAGCCCAGCTACGCGGCCGAGGAAGATACAATGAGGCATTGCAAGCTAAACTGCAGACATGATTTATAAGGAAAAGGTTCTGCTACAGTCAGAAATGTCACCGTTGCAGTTTGATCGCAGCTTGACTCCATAGCTAATGGGCGAACTGTCTATTCCAGGGTTAAGTCTTAAGTCTGATGGCCTGCAGGTGACATAGGTGGCTCCTGGGAATGCAGGACCGGGCCGGCTCTCACCTTTCTCCCCGACGAACGGCAAGGACCAGGTGAAGACGTCCATGAAGTTGGGCAGCCAGTAGGGGTGGGGCGAGCAGTTGAACTGCCGGATGTTCATGACGTTGTTCTCGTACTTCAATACTGCGGCTGTGGGGCGGGACGGCATGACAACAGGTTCAGACGGACACCGGTTGCCACCCTCCCACACGCCCCCAACCCGGCGACCCCTCAAGCCATACAGGCGACAGGAGAAAGTCAGCGTCATTCAACAGAGCTCCTGGACGGACCTGGGCCAGTAAAAACGCCTGAGCATTATGAGAACACAGTCCTCAGGTGATCTACCCTCAAAACTCATTAGGCATTCCTGCACGCTGTTCCTCACGTCAATCATAATCTCACACTGCAGCTGTAGCCCCGGTATAATTTAAAAAGGATTAGGAGCACAAAAAACACCAGGCTGAGTGATTGGGCCCCGCTGCGCTCCGCCGCCCCCTAGAGCCCAGCGAGGAGCGGCGCGCTTCAAAGCAAGAGAGGGTGCTGGCATAGAGGGATGGAAAAGCAGGACGGAAGGAAACATTTCCATGGTCACTCTCTGCTGGCCTCACTTCCCCGGAGTTTGTTTTTATTAGAATAGAATGGGCCATAAATCCTATTTGGGGATAGACTGAGTAAATAAAGAAGGGATAAAGAGGGGAAAAATAAATAAACAGAAAGTACAAGGGGTCAATAAAGGAAACCTGCTGAAACGCCTAGATCCTAGCAGACCAGGCCTGGGTAGCTCAGCTATAACAAACATTTTAAAGCATTTTTTTGATAACTTGCCTATGAATCATAAATTTAAATCATAAATGCAGACTTAAAAGGACGGACATTTCCTAGCGTCAATCTCCAGGTTATGAATAGATGACAAGAGTGTCATCTTGACCAGGTCCACGCTGATGGCCACTTTTGAGAACGTTGCTGTTGTCATAGCGATGCAGATACCCACACAAGCAGCGGTTTGAGCTGCAGAGCTTACATGTCGATACGGTGGAAACAGGAAAGACAGGCGCCGTTGCAACAGCAGGAAAAGCGCCGGCGGCGCTGTTCCTTCAGTCACCACCGGAGGGTGCCCCTTCCCACAGACACGGTGGAGCCCCACCTGTGTGCAGACTGCAGAGCGGCTGAGTTATGGCAGGCTGCAGGCTGGCTCCGCCGCCTCCCTGGGCCGGCACGCTGCTCACGGCACACTCCGTGGCGGATAATAAGCCAGGACGCCGACTGCAAATTCATTTTTTATGAAGCCCCGGCCTGTTCGAATTACTACGGGCCGGGCAAATCTGCGATACGTCGCTGAAACAAAATCACCCCATTGCTGCGCTTTTGCAATCATGCGACCAGCGTTCCCATTGATAGAGAACCCCATCATCGTTAATTCCCCTTCCGCATTACTGGAGGAGAGGAGCAGATCAACACCATCAAATGGGTTTGTCTTCAGTACTGAAACATTCCTTTAAAGACCAGAATTTAAAATGGCAGCTCAGATATGACAGGCACATGAGCAAAACAGTTGCCACTGTTGGAAAATGTGTGGTTATGCGGCAAACTATCAGTCATTATTCAGCTCTTCAGAGCACGTGTGTGTGCGTGCCTGCGTGTCTGTGTGTGCGTGTGTGTGGGGGGGTGTTTTACACTTCTCTTATACGTCATACTTAAATAAAGCTTGTTAAGTGCATGATGGTAAATGATCCTGACAGACAGACAGATAGATATTTTGTGCTCACAAGGTGAGACATTCAGAGATTAATAGCTAACAGCTTCCTGCCCCCACCCCCACCCCCACCCAAAGCCAAGGTGTCACCTCATCCCAAATACCTGATTGACCAATGAAAAGATGGCACTCCATATCTGCATTTGGGTGCCTGTCCCGCAGGTCCCCACGCTGCTGCCAGATCTGCCGCCGCTACGCTACGTGTCGAAGTAGCCAGAAAAAGCCCCCGTCCTGCCACCCCTGACCCCCTGGCGGTGACTGCACGCCTCATTCCTGCACACTGGGGGGTCTGAGCGAACAGGATCCAGTAAATAATGGAACAGGAAGAGCCAAAGAACAATGGCCACCTCCTAGCACTTATCCCTACGATCCTGTCACATTCCATTATAAAGGAAGTGAAATAGGCAGGAAGGTGTGACATGGACTTTGACATCTGACACCCTGTTCTGCAGATGCTGGTGGGCAGGTGAGCTTTGTTACGCTGAGATGGAGCCAAACGCCTGGGCAGACTGCACACGTAATTGGCACCGGGCGATCGGGCCATAGAACACCCAGGATCTCTAAGCTGTTTGGGAACAGTGACAAAATAAGCTAATGAGGGCTGGTGGTCATGGCCTCTCTGACGCGGAACATTTTAGGTTCTAGGTACTTTGTGTCGAGCTCGTTTATAAGGATGCTGACATCGATGCTCGCGTGAAACCAAACAGCGGCACTAGGCGAGGCAGTCTGGCGCCCTCCAGAGGGCAGCCGCGGAGATTCAGCTGGAATGCAGTCTGGCGCCCTCCAGAGGGCAGCCGCGGCGATTCAGCTCGAATGCAGTCTGGCGCCCTCCAGAGGGCAGCCGCGGAGATTCAGCTCGAATGCAGTCTGGCGCCCTCCAGAGGGCAGCCGCGGCGATTCAGCTCGAATGCAGTCTGGCGCCCTCCAGAGGGCAGCCGCGGCGATTCAGCTCGAATGCAGTCTGGCGCCCTCCAGAGGGCAGCCGCGGCGATTCAGCTCGAATGCAGTCTGGCGCCCTCCAGAGGGCAGCCGCGGAGATTCAGCTCGAATGCAGTCTGGTTAAAATGACTGGTCTGAAAGAGCGATTCTGTTTGAAGAACAGAAGCCCTGGAGCATGCAGGGAACGACGGCTATTACTGTGGGAGGCCAGACTGCAGGGTCCCCCATCCCTGTTATCCGAGACGGATGCCATGGTTAGCTGAAGAGGGAGGCCGACTCCACCGTTACCCCTGTCTGGTGGCCGAGGTCTCCTGGGAACCAGTCAGAATGCACAGCAGCCTGGGCTACGGCAAAGCTCAGTAATGAAGTCTGGCAGACCCTCCTAAGCCTGGAAGGGTCTGGGTGCAGTTAATGCCCAGTGTGGAATGCGATTATCCCCAGTGAGAATCCACCTCACACTCCAAAAGAGCTTTGGCTGTAATTCTATACAGCCTAATGTGACCAATAGTCACACAAAAAAAAAAAAAAGTGTTGCACTTACGATTTTTTACATAAAGAATCATAAGCATTTTCTGCTTATGATTCCTACAATATAAAAGTATCTGTTTCAGAATATTCCATATGGATGAACCGATGAACGCCATTCCGGGAAACCAATACTCCATGAAAATGGCCACGTTTTACAGCAGAATGCAAGTACAGCAGAATGTGCACCACAAACTTCAGGAAAATTTGAGCCCGTAAAACCTTTAGCCTTTAGAAAACAAGAGAACAGGGTGACTGAAACTCTGTTTCCACCATTGGCGTTTGCCTCTAGATCCCCCTAGTGGTGGGAGGACAGCAGGGCAGCAATACGCTAAACCAGCTGAGGATAAGAAACGTGGCTACCTTGAGTAACAATCAAAATTGGTTCGGTTATAGCGAAGCTGGGTGCTTTGTTTCATCTCCACGTAAGTCCCGCACTCTGCACTGGCATCCCCCGCTGTCCCGAAAGTCACCTTGGGCTACCGCGTCTGCCAGTTGAATAAATAATAAAAGCAACACCAGCCTGCTCCGAGTGGTGTGTAGTCAGCACACCGCAGGAAAGCAGCACAGGCTCCGCAGTCCCAGCATGCTCTGGGGCCCACGCTAAGGGTCAACGGGGGGTGGTCGGTTATCGCAGGCTGACAGAGACCATGCTGGATGTGTAGGTGGATCGCCACAACAGGACAACCTTCCTCCCCATCTCAGCAAAGCTCTAATACCCTTGAATGCAGATAAGAACAGCAAGATACCGCCCCCCAAGAATGTTTGCAGACATGTCATGGTGCTACGATGCCTCGATGGACCCTGTCCCACGTCACAACAAAGAGAACTGCCCATTACCCACCATCCTTCTGGTTGGCCACACACTGGGGAGTGACTACGAAGTGCCACACGCAGCACTCTGAAAAATCACTTCCCCCAATCCGCGTATTGTGTTTGCGAATTTTTGGCACTGATATTCAGCCACAGATAATATTAGAAAACCTGAGTTGAGTCAATAAATCAAATTTTTTTTCTGTGGGGGAAAAAAAAATATCCAACTGCTTCTCCAGTGACACTTTGCATTCCTGTCCTATCAGTAACTGCAGACGCTCCCAGTGCTTTTCCCCAGTCAGTTTCTGGGACTGCCCGCATGAACTTCCTGATTCAGGTCTTATCACATTGATTCAGTGAAGTTAAGTTCAGACTGGGCCGGCGTAACGCTTCCATTTCCTCAATTTTTCAGCTGCCCCGAAGGAACTCGCTAACACGCTTCAGGATGTAGCAAGGCTGCGTGACCCAGCAGCTTTAACCTTCATCATCCAGACGTTCTCCAGCAGCGTTCCGCGTTAGAGCAGAAGCCCTGGTTCCTTCTGTGATGGCGTGTCGTCTAGCTCCTGGCGAAGCGAAGCCGAAGCCAGCATACAGCCACCAGCTGGTCGGAGGCGCCTCCAGTGGAACGTGATGTTTAGTCTATCATCATAATGGAGAGCTGGGCGGCCAAAGCTGAACTTCTACCTCATCTATCCACAGCACACAGCTCCAGAGATCAAGGTTTCTGGCCCAGTTGGGATGAGCATTAGTGTTATACACTAGTTATACACTAGTTATAGAGTTTCCCCTTGCTATCCCACATGCGTATAGCCTATGACAAGGTGACCAGATAATCCATGACAGGTAGGACAAGTTGAGCTAGGACAGGACTTGTAAACTACCATTTCAGTTAAAAGGACCTGAGGGGTGTTCCACAAAGCAGGATTTCTTCATTAGCCAGATAACTTAAGCCAAATGTAAGGAATGTCTAATAGGAATGCCCCTTACCCTCTCTTCCTATTGGACAGTTTCACATTTATCCAGGTAACCGGGAAATCCTGCTTTGTGGAACACCTCCTGGATTTCACTTGAGCACTGAGTTCTTGCTGTGTGCTGATTGGTCAGTCTCCTATAATCATGCATGTGTCACTAATCCTAATGTGAAACAGCTGGATGAGTCTTTCAGTCAAGGAAACAAACCAGTCAAAGCACAAGAAGAGCTGAACTATTTAGCCGAGCACAGGAGCCTTTCAGTTTGAAAGTAGTTTGTAAAACCTGAAATAGCTCAATGTGTCCTTCCTGTCATGGATTATCTGGTCACTCTACCTACGACACTTATAAGCCCTGATCACAGTTGACACTGGAGAGGTCTGCTGATTCCAGGATGTTGTTCTAGACTTTGAAATTTCTTGGATGATTTAGTACCTAACTGCGGTCAGATTCTGGCAGGATGGTCACTTCAGGGAAGATCCGCAGTCCCAAACGTCCACCATTTTTGCTCTGATTTGGGGTCAATGGGGGCCCAGAGCCTTATAGATGACTCTGCACCCCTTTCCAGACTTATCACACCCCCCCCCCCCTCCAGGGGATTCTTCAAATTTATTCTGATCAGATCTTGATGTTCTCCTTCAATCTATATACTGACAAACTTCACTTTGATTTTTCAGATTCAAAACAGCTGTTCATAATCGCTCTCGAATTCCAGCAGAGTTACAGAGGGAAGGGCATCTAACTGAGGGACCCTCAGTGTGCCATTAGCAGGGAGTGTACATCTGATGAGAACTGCTCGAACCCCTCACCTGCACCTCCTGTCCCTAGAAAGCCCGAGGAACACCAAGAATGATGTGTCAAAGCTTTCACAGGGTACAATAAGGTCCAGTGTCAGATTCTCCTAGCCTGTTCAGAAATCCCGGTTTCCCGACGGGAACAGCCTGTCCATTGCTAATTAGCCACTTGTTGGAAGCGGCACTCGCAGAACCAGACGCTAAGCAGATCTCTCTCTATTTACCGTTTATGCTTCCCTGCGGATCGTGCAAACAGCCAGTTCCTTTATAACGCAGCCCCATTCAACGCCGCATTATTGTGGACACTCACCTTTATTATTGTACACGTCTAGGTAGTTGGGGGCTGAAAAGATTGTGATGAGGGACGGGAACCCTGTGGTCTGGCTCTTCCTGTACATCCGGTATCTGAGAAGAGGGCAGAAGTGAAAGACCCGGTGTCAGAACCAGAGTCCAAAAATTGGGCGCGCCGATCAGGCTCCCAAACGGCACTTTAACAGGAAGCCGGCTGCGGATGCTTTCAGAGTGCGGAGGAGCGGCTCAGACTAATAACATTAATGCATGTTGGCCGCTCCATCCCGGCGATGGAAATCCGAGGGCCTCGCGCTGACGTTAAAGCAATGCTTTTAGTGTCGGTCAGGAGAGTCTACAATTATGCAAAGGAGCAGGTACTCCACGCTCAGCAAAAGAGTCTCTGAAACTAAGCCGTAAATCACAGATGGGAGGGAAAAAAAATTAAAGTTTGCAGAGGGGACGTCGTCTGGCCGCGCCGTGGGTGGGGATGGACAGAGCAGGCGCGGGCGCTACGCCACTGACCACCTGCGGGAGGCGGTGTTTCTGCCAGCTCCCCTCTCGACCGCAGGTGTCGTGAATGGAAAATGGCGTGGGGGTGGCATTCTGAGCTACAGCTTAAATAAAAAGCACCATCACTCCACCTACCACTGTCGCCCCCCCCCCTCTATACAACGCAGCTTCAAGTACCATGTGATTAAAAAATGTCGGTGGGCGCACTTCCCCGCAAGTCCTCCAGGGGGAGCCAAGGAGTCACTCGGCTCCCCCTCACTTGTTTATCGTCACACTGGACCCTGAGATCAGAATGCCACAGGGGGGGTGAGGACACCCCAGCCACTGCTGCCCCGCCGCCCACCAGCAACCCTGGAAATAAGCCTTTCCTGCAGGGTAAGTAGCATCTTTTTTGTTAGCACTTTAGCAACTCTCCCCTTTCACTTTTTTTTTTTTCTTTTTCAGCGGTTTTTCTCATTCCCTGCTGGTTTGGCCTTCAGACGAGCACCGGTGACGTCGTCCCACCGTCGAGCTGCTGGAGACGCCGGCTGAAACCATGGCGACCATGGCGTCCAGCCCCAAGGAGCACCACGGCACACCGAACAATTCTGTTCCCTTCTGACCCCACTGTTTATACACATAGAAATCCTGGGATATAAGGGGCTTAACGCATCAGTTCCTATGCCAGAAGGCGATGGCGGCAAGGGGGGGGGGGGGGGGTCACTTACCCAGCATCCTGTGCTTCATGGGCTCGGATTACCGATAACAAGTTATTGTGTTGTAGGAAGTCGCAGACTGCAGGGTAACTGTAAGAAAAGAGGAGGAGCAACAACACAGTTAATCAGCCAATCAGCATCATTCTAACATGGCTGCCAGCATACGGATCATAGTACCTTGTCGTTGATAGGATATTCATACCAGACAGACCCCAGTTTGTTTGTTTTTTTGACAGAACCAAACTGACCAAACCCATTAAACCAGATACCTGGTCTCTTGACCTGGCTACATGTGCTTCTCAAGTTCCTATCTATGCTCACCAACTGCAGGCTCTACAGTGGCTGCACTTCCCTGAGGTGCGACCCGTAGTTGCCTCGGCGGAGTCGGACAGACCAGAATTCTCCACGTGGCAATCGACAGCCTTGGGGTGTCAGACACTGGTTCATGAATTCATGGGGAAAATATTAATGCTTAGCATGAAAAACCACAAGCATCGATTAAACGGGGGAGATTTGGGCTGCAGTTTCATAATTTGACCACCAGGGGGCTGAAGGGGCCTCTTGCTCTCCAACAGGCTTGTAATTACTCAGCAGAAGGGGCCCTCTCAGTCCAAGACAATGCCGAGGAGAAGGCCAGGCTTCTTATCACCTGCTTGTCCTTGACAGGTATGACGCTCTCAAGGTGCTCGAGCCCAATGGGGGACCCGTTTTAATCACCAGGTGCGAAAACAGAGATCTTTTGACAAATACATCTCCAGCTGATTCATCCCATTCTCCCTCCTAATGGTCATGATGGGACTATAAAGCCAGTGGTGTCTGCTCTCTCATCCCCTGCCACCAGATGAGGTGACATTTGCCGGGAATGCAGTACCACAGGTTAAAGCCGATGACATTTGCACTGAACCATCCAATCAGAGCATGACCGCTTCCTATAAGCCCCAACTCAGGCCCCCGGGACCAACTAATGCGATACAAACACACATTTCCACACATGGCAGACAATGAGGTATGACCGATGACAGCCATTTTAGATTTTCCTTCATTAAAAAAATCTCCGGACCTTAAAGGGGTTGTGCTTGTCTGCATACGCCGGCATTGCTCATTCTAATCTGACCGTAACTGAATTTGTAGACTCTCCGCAGATCACGGAAAAGCTCAATTGCCTTCAGCTAGAGGCATTACCCCCCCCCCCCCACACTTTGCAGCCAAGGCAACCACATAAATTAACCGAATGACACGGGGAGGTACGGAAAAAGCGATGGTGAACGAGAGAGGGTGAGATAAACGGGAATCAGCCCCATATGTTGGAAGCCCGATGTCTCTTTTTCACATATGTGACACATGAGTCTCCATATATCAGCCTACCCTTAAAAGCTGGGGGGGGGGGGGGACAAAATTTGTTAGATTCAAATTGAAAACCTCAATCCATCTGTTATATCTCTGTCTGTGTTTTATGAGGAATGGCACATGGAGGAAGTCACCGGCTTTCCATAGCGAACTCATCACTTAAAGCATTGCTTCACTGCCATTTGCCAATTACGCATACAGTCAAAACCAGCTATCCCCCAACCCCCCCCCCCCCCAAAAAAACCATCTCTACCCTCTGCAACTCCTTATTTTTGTAATATAAATGTGTCACAATCCCTGGCATGTAATACAAGCATAATAATCAGGATGAGACTGCCAAGGACTCGGAAATGCACTCATAGTCATAACTCAGAGCACAAATTCATCCCCTAAACATTCCAATAGCATAAGAGGGGCGGGGTCACAGAGATACTGGCCCCAGCTGAAAGCTGATTGGACCTCGGAGAGTCCCCTAAGCTGTCACTCACTGATTCAAAGCATATAATTGAATAATTATAAGGTTTTCCCCTCTGTATGAATTATGGCCCTTTATATCCTCCTAATTAAAAAAATTAAATAAAATCTAGAGTTGCCCGTGCAGCAAAGGGGGGGCTCGAGGTTCCAGGGCATAAAGAGGGAGGTGTTTCTGAGCCTCCTGGGGCGGGGCCATGCCACACCTCTGCCGCAGCTAATGGGAGCTGGCGCTGGGCAACGCAGATAAAGCTGATGGCACTGGCACCCACATCCCACAGCCAGACTCCAGCACTGGAAACCATCAATGTGCAAACGCACCCTTATAAACCCCGGCTGTTTCATCCAAGTGGCAGAGACAGCCGACTGCTCGCTCATCGCCTCACACTTTCTATCTAAATTCAACTTAAATACAACTGACCTATTTACTGGGAATCAAACCTGAAGGCCAAGCGATACAGACAGATGCTTGGCTCTTAGGCGATTTCAGTTGATTTTAGAGCTAAACTGAATTTTATTGACACAGGGAGCAGGACAGGGCCAGGTTTTTATGCCGTAGTTTTCCCTGCCATTTTCCCCCCAGCTAAAAAAAAGAAAAGCTAGATAGAACAGAACTTTGGTATGACTGATGGAGGAAAAAGCCATCTTGATGGGATCATACTAGATAAAACACAGACCCGATTAGCTATCGGGGGGTGACAGAGAGACCACACCCATCGCAAGGCGCTAGAGCCTCTGCTAATCATTCATGTTGACAGCGATTCCCCACAATGTTATTCTTACAGCTCCACATCCTCAAAATCATGGACCTTCTTTATGGAAAAACAAACACTCAGTGGTCCAAATCGTTTTTTCTGGGAAGGGCCCCGCAGTCAAGATAAAGCACCTCGCATGCCGATCGCCAAACTCCTGGAAGTCAAACCAAAAATCTGAGCTACTCGACCACTAAGATGTAGCGCCATGCATTAGCTTTGGCTAATTTAGTCAGCAGTTTCAGACCGGAGACTGCTGCTCTCAGGCCCCTCCTCGCATCAGGGCTGATTTGCATCAAAGCGAGCCGGCGGCCGCAATTATGGAGGCGGGAAGGCAGTTTGACATGCCTGACAGTGGCAGTAGGTCCTGCCGGCTGCTCGTAAATGAGTCTGCTCTGCGCTAGGCGCAAACAGCCATGATGCATCTGAGAGGGACTCGGGGCTCGCAGGTAATTCATGACTTCATTACATTCACGACTGCGAGTGCTCGGTGCTTCCGGCAATTTCCACTCTGTGTCTGGGCCTTAAAAGCCTTCGAAAATGGAGACACTTAAAACCGGCCCAAAACAAAACAAATATGCTAATGCAAAAAGGCTAAGGCCGTTCGCAGTTTGAAGTACAAAGCCATTAATTTAGATCTCACGCTGCGTGAGATTCACTGCATTTCAGACATTTCTTCTTGCCGTGCTTTGAATCCTAGGACAGACCATCTCTGATCGGGGGCTGGGGACATCCTACCTGTAGAAGTAGGAACAGCCGCGCACTGTGTTGTGTGAGAAGTGCTCCTGAGTCTTCTCGTTGCCAAAGTCCTCCAGAGGGTCCGACCACAGAAGGTCACACATTGGTCCGTAGGCAGGGGGCTCCTTGAACCTGTCTAACTGGAAGGGGAGTAAAGTGTAAAGGCAGTACAGTTAGCTAGCAGTGGGGGCAAATTGACCCCGAAAGTCTGAGTTTCCCCCAAACTGAAGCTAGAACTTGCATGACTGGCTATCAGAATTGTGAATGCATATCTGCATGAGCCATTTATCAAAATGCCATGTCTGCCACCGGATCAACACCAGCTTCCACAAGCAGGACCCACAACTACGCTTGCAGGGTTTCCGACGCTCCAGAAACGGCACACCCTGAGATCACCCGATTCCATCTCTTCCTCCAAGGTTCATCTGTTGATCTTCTCCTGAAGACCCATCACACAGTAATGGCTTAATCCGATCTGACAGCACTGCCAATGTCCATTAAAAGCCTTTCGTGTACGAGCGATTTAATGCATAATAGTCAGAAAAAGCACCAATTAAAACCAGTTAAAACAGGGACTCCCATTAAGTGCCTGGCCCAGACCCCTTTTGCATCCCACCAATGCATTTCCTGTCCAAATCTTCCTTCTGCATGCATTACTGCGGGCAGGCAGCGAGAGTGGCGTCACTCAGAAAAACAGCTTCTGACCAAAACCACTTTCACTCTCTTTAGCTTCCAATTATTTTTCTCCTTGCTAATTTTCTCCCAAAAAAACCTACATCCGAAAACGCTTCGTAATAATCACGACAACTAAGATTCCCTGCCACATTCATTCACTTTCTAGCACTTTAAAAAGAACGGGAATTGATTATAACGTTATCAAATAAAGAAAGAAATTTCCTTTAATCAGAATTTTGATAGCCACCATAAAAACACAGCGCTTCACCATTTTTACTTTTATTTTTTTAGTATGTGCCATCTCTTTTTTTTTTTCCTTTTTCTTCCCTTTGGATAAGGAACAGAAGGAGAGGTAAATTAAA
Organism: Paramormyrops kingsleyae; assembly: GCF_048594095.1. Taxonomy (NCBI): domain Eukaryota; kingdom Metazoa; phylum Chordata; class Actinopteri; order Osteoglossiformes; family Mormyridae; genus Paramormyrops; species Paramormyrops kingsleyae. The sequence continues at coordinate 21,532,749 of NC_132808.1, read as the reverse complement.
GAAAGTTCAATCCCAACTCGGAGAACTCGTCTGTCATCTGCGAGGGGCGTACGAGCCGTGATGGACCCTGGGCACTGGCGAGATTAAACTTGAGGATATGCAAAACTGTAGAGAGCAGATTCAATTTGGCATTTTAAGTTCAGAAGATGGGAGGGGTGGGGTTCGGGTGGTAGGGTTAAAGACAGAAATTGCCTATTTAAAGGTATCACATTTCACTTTCAATGAGTGTCAGGAAAAAGCCTGGAGACAGAGACCAATGAGAGAGAGAGAGAGAGTGTCCAGAGAGAGAGAGAGAGAGAGAGAGAAAAACATGATGCCAAAATTCCACAGCTAAAGCTGACAACACAACATATGTTAAGCAACATTAAACGCCCCAACTAATGATTAAAGATAAGACGAAAGACTTTAGCTCTCCCCTGCTTCCTCCTGATGTGCAGATTCCTACACTTATAGGCCACCTAGAGAATTAAAAAAATCCCATCTCAGCACGAGCTTGATTTCTCTGCAGCCTGTTCAGGCAGGAAGGAGAGAAGAGCTGTAGCTTTTAAATGTGCAGTTATGTTCTGCTCACACAAACTGCCATAATAGCGTCAGTTTGACCTGCAAGTGCAGCATGTGGGCCAGCCGGCAGAAGCACCGGCGCATTCCAGTGAGATGCTTGCCGAATTTGCCAGTTTATGAAGCTTTTTAGCATCTCACCACCTGAAGCTCATAAGAACTGCAGCTACGGCTAACGCTACGGCTAACGCTACGGCTAACGCTACGGCTAACGCTACGGCTAACGCTACGGCTAACGCTACGGCTAACGCTACGGCTAACGCTACGGCTAACGCTACGGCTGCACATGTGGCACTTGGTGATGATGTCAGCAGCAGGGCGGCCCAGGCCGGAGAAGTGCACATACTTTCCTGATATCGTCCAGGTTGGTTATCTCGGGTGAGAGGCCGCCATGGACGCACAGGAACTGCTGGTTCATGAGGGCGGCCAGGGGAAGGCAGTCGAAGGCGTCCATGCAGGCGTCGTATATCCTCTCCGAGTACTTGATTCTACCTGTCGGGGGAGGGGGGCGGGGGGCGCGCGGTGGAGGGGGGGGGGTGGGTGTTGCGCGTGGGTGGGTGGAATGAAGAAAAGGAGAACAGAGTGAGCCGTCCACCATCATGCGGGGGCCAGGCACACGCTGCAAAGAGGAGGTACATCGCACAGCCCCTGGCCCTGGGCTGGCATTTACAGGACGTCTAAGGCAAACAAGCACAGCTCGGCAATCTGTAAATAGCAGGAGGTGTCCGGCTACGGCTTGAGAGGAGTCCAAACAGCAGCATTAAACTAGACTCCCTGGTGGGGAGTGGGGGTCACACCCCAGCACTCACCACCCTGGGTCGTCTTTTCCGACGTCACGTACATTTACATTTTATTTATCAGATGCTTCCGTGCAAATCCACATACTAGTGAAACATTACAAATATACATGCTGTCTCAAGTAGGAATAATTGCAGTGAGGGTGAGCTTGCAGTGAAGGCCCAGGTACAAGTGTAAGCAGTACTGGAGTGAGAGCTACACAACATCTACCAAACAAAGTAGGAGCCAATTATTTCGATTTTATTGTGAAGCTTTAACTCTTATCATGGTCTTATTATTGTTTACGGCACAACATTTTGCTGCAGCAATGTGGTTTAAGCACCTGGATACTATATTAAAACCCCCATGTGAGCCTCGAACCTGCAACATTGGTGACACGTATCAACGGCATGAGGGTAAGCGTGATATTTATAGAGAGTGGGCGTGGTTCACATCTCGGATTCGGCAGACGACACCTTCGCAGACCACGAGACTCTAAACATAAACGCGCTCACGTGCTTTTTCACGTACCGCGGCGGGTCGGGTTATGTACTTACATTCCTGTTTAAACGTGAAATACTCTGTTAGATGTCTACATTCGTGGTTCCCACGGAGCAAGAACAGTGTTTTAGGATAAAGGATTTTTAAAGCCCATAAATACAGCACGCACTGCAAGGAAAAATGGGACAGTGGTTAGACGTACAAGGCAGGAGATTCAGCGCCTGCACAAACACATAACTGCAATTTTAATTTTTATTATTTTTAATTGTTTTGGTTGTGTGTTTTAATACTGATATACAGTACAAGTCAACAGTCTGGACACACCAAGCCACCTACACAGGAGATGGTGATAGTGCTGCATCACATGACCTGGTCACCTGACCCAAACACAAAAGCAATAGTTTTGGAGGAGTTTGACCAGAGTGTCAAGGAAAAGCGGCCAATGGGTGCTCAGCATATACGTGGGACCTCCTTCAGGACAGCTGGAAAAGCATCCAGGAGGCCACCTCATGGAACTGGCATAGAGGAGAAAGCAGGGTCAGCCAACACCTGGAGCTGATGGGGTTAAGGGCCGAACTCAAGGGCCCAATGGCGGGATCACTATGCTGACCCAGGGATTTGAACCAACAACCTTCTGAGTCCCAACCCACAGAGCTGCCCTCCCCAAATTATTATTATATATATTTTTGTTTGCATACTTATTTGGTCAGTGCATAATTCCATATATTATTTTATAGTTTTGATGTCTTTATAATTATTTTAAAATGTAGTGAATAGGGGGTGGCATGGTGGTGCAGTGGCTAGGACTGTTGCCTCACACCTCTGGGACCTGGGTCTGAGACTCTGCCAGGGTTCCATGTGTGTGGAGTTCGCCCTGTGCCGTCATGGGGTTTCCTCCAGGTTATCTGGTTTCCACCCCACATTCTAAAAACATGCTGAAGCTAATTGGAGTTACCAAATTGCCCATAGGTGTGAATGGTGTGTGAGTGTGCCCTGCGATAGGTTGGCGCCCCATCCTGGGTTGTTCTCTGCCTTGTGCCCGTAGCCTCTGGGATAGGCTCCGGACCCCCCACGACCCTGAATGGGACAAGCGATTACAGAAAATGGATGGATGGATGGATGCAGAGAAGAGTACAAATAAACTTTTCTAGGGGTAGGTGTGTCCAAACTATTGACTGATATTGTATTTCACAAACTTCTGCTACCGAGGCACAAAATGTCCCCTCACCTAAAGTCAGGGAGATTATCTACACACTAATGATTGGGATTCAATCCCAATTCAAACCCACCAACACCAAACAACTTATCAGCTCATCAGTGCTGTTCATTAAAAACCACTCTAGCTGTTGCTGTCAATAAGAGATTAAAAGATTAAAAATTTGTTTAGGATAAAATGAGAATGACAGAAATGAGACGTATCCACTTACTTCAATACTGAAATATCCTCTGTCAACGTAGTCTCCTAAAAACAGGTAACGTGTACTGGCTGGCGACCCCCCCACTTCGAAAAGCTTCATCAGGTCGAAGAACTGCCCGTGGATGTCTCCGCACACTGGGGAGATGGGAGAGATAGGGGAGACGGGGAACATAGTCAGCAATCATCAGAGATGAGATGGGTCAGGTGCAAATCAGGGTCATACATGCAGCCAAGGCCACCCCATAAGGGAGGAGAAAGGGGAAGACTTTCAGGGGTCCGGGCACTAGGGGGCGCCCATGAGTGTGTGACCTTTGGGTTGAAGGCAGGGGATCCATTCAGTAGAATTTTTCAAGGGCCCAGCCATGTCTTTTGTTTAGGTAAGAAGAAAAAAAACAAGAATTCTTAGCACAGGCCTCAGAACTTCTAGAAAACACGCACGCATTTATGAACATCTCAATCCACCACTGAAACCCCACTTACACTTTCCCCCCATTCAGACTGAAGACCACTCAACCTGCATGTTTTATTGATTCAAAAGCATTAATAATCATGAAGGCTTTCTGGTTCCTCATGGCAGATCACCCCAGTACCCCGATCGCCATGCAGATTTCCAACGCCCTCCGAAAAATGAAAAAAAAATATCGCGGTTGTTCCTTTGAAGCCTGAGAACATCTGAGGACGATTGAACGGTGGCCTTTGTCCTGTTGCCAAACATTAGTGCTACCTTGATAAGCACACAAAAGATTGCTCGGTCTCTACCTTAATGAATAATGAATGAACCTTTGAGATATTGTGTGCTACTTTGTATAATTGATGCCGCTTCTCGCAGCACTTGGAATGCGTGCATCCTTTACAGAGGAAATGCTCGACTCCACGCGCTACAGTCTGATTGGGGACCGGGGGCTACCCAAGACCTCACAGTTCGCTAAGGAGGCCGGACAATGAACGGTGGCGGGATTCTGAGGCATCATGCAGTGGGAACTGATTAGAATCTGAATGGAACTCTAAGTAAACATACCAACTACAATGAGGTCACAATGGGGAATATGTAAGGCTTGTAGGGGAAGGTGTTCTCCTAACAGCCTGGCTGGAGACAAGCGTTCAAGTAGTGCTTTTGCACTGCTGCCAAGAACTGAGATGTACTGTGAATTGACGGTTTTCCATTGTAAATTACCTGAGCCGTACCCACGCTGACATGGCCCTGCTTATTAGCAGAGGTAAAAGCATGACCAAACCAAGCTACTGGTGTCACCACCAATGGGTTGCAATACTGGGAGATACCGGTGTTCTGCATCAATATGCATGGATTATCTGAAGGAAAAACCCAATATTCTATATACGATTAATTATTAGTAGTATCACGCATTGCAATGCATTGATGCATTCCCAATAAGTCAGAACTTTACAATTACCCACTTAAAAGTACCATAGAAAAGCTAAAGGGAATGGATTCGTGATGCACATTTACACAAGCGAATGCTAATTCTGTTAGCGCTTGACCCGAACACAAGACAGCGATTCTCACAGACGCGCTTGCAGAAATTAGCACATAGTAAATCATGCGAACAGTAAATAAGCATCTCTTTGGTTTTATGTCAATGCCAAAGCGAGCTGGAACTGCACTGGAACTGCGCTGGAACTCGTGTCTCTTCTCGGTACGACTCGGCTCCCGTATACCAGTGGAAAAGCACCAAAAGTAGCAGGTAACACAACTGTTACAGGCCGCTCCCCGGACTCCCGCCCCCAGAGGAATCCCCCAAGGACAGCGCTGAAGGAGAAAGCTCTTCCAGGAATCGGAGGAGGGCCTGAAACACCTGTAGGGCCTCCCAAGGAGCCCTGGCCTGGCCAATGACTGTCAGCTTGTTTGGCACACATGCCGGGACACATTTACACAATATTTGCTATATGATACCATTAAATGAGAGCTAAAAGAAGTCCCCAGAAAAAGCAGAGTGTGTGTGTGTGTGTGTGTGTGTGGGGGGGTATGGCCCAGTAATGAGCTTTAATAGGATTAGGACGAGGGCGGTGGCTGATGCCCACTCTAATCTGACCTGATTACATTATACAGGTCATATTAAGTGGAGATGCATCAGGAAAATCAATGATCGACCCCAACGTGGGAGTCGGGCAGGTTGGTGGTTCTGGAAAAGACCGGGTGCCGGGTAATGTGCCGACCGTTTAGGGAAATGAGGGGGACTCGTGGAAGAATGGGCAATCTTCCTGTGTGGCAGAGGAAGTGCTCTCAGCGGCAGAATGATTCAGGGAGAGGGCGGTGCGCCGGTACCGAGGCCCGACTAATGCCGCGGTGACATTTCCTTCCTTATTAAAGGAAGAATCAATGGGACCCAGATGTGTTTTATTGATCAACACACACCATTCATTCATCCTCACAATCCCGAGGTAGATTAAAAAGATATCCCACTAGTAGGCACATCTTAAAGGTTTTATTTTTTATTTCGTTCTTGCTGGTCACAAAGGCGAGGGCAGTCCACAGCACAATTGCAATATTCTCTCTCTCTTTCCAGTCCCCAGTCTCTCATAGTGTGGTGCCACATTCCCCGTGCCTTTTTCTCAAAACATTAAACGGCTCCCCTCCAGAACACGCCGCCCCCCCCCCCCACTCCCCCATGAGCTAGTCATCCAGCCAATCGCTGCGCTGTTTGCGCGCCACTTGTAAGAGCAGAATCCCCCCAGCAATTGCGTAAGGTCACAATCCATCGATGAAGAAAGATTCACCTCTTCAGACATATTTATTACCAGACCCAACATTTGATCTGCGACAGATATCATCGCCCGGAACATCAGCCGTGCAAACCTAGCACACCCACCTAACAGCCGTGGTAGGAAGTGTCGGCAGGTACTTAAAATGCTGCACGGCAATGAATTTGATAACTGTGCAAGGCATTCTGGGTATTCAACATCGAGATTATGCAGCCTGACACATTCCTGGCGATTGCCAGGCTGATAAATGCTCAGTGGTAGCCGCCTTGCCTCTAGCGGAACCGTTTGCTTAAGGGCCACATGTAAGCTTCTGGCTGTGATTCCTATGCCTCATTATCACCTCATCCTGCATTCATGGAAGGGAGACTTGATGCTATGGCAGAAAGAGGAGATTTTACCATCACAGCAGAAAAGTTACACCCGGCAAGTAAGTGTCGGTCCCTGTGCCCTTCATTTTCCGTATAAAGCCGTGCTGTGTGGCTCAGTGAATTAGCAATCTGTGTCTGCATCCAGAAGGTTGTTGGTTCAAACCCCATGCTTGTCCATTATATGGGTATGTCAGCTCTTTGCTATAGTTTCCCCTACACAAAAATAAGTCAGTCAGTCATGGCAAAACAGCAGGAATCTCAAATTACATTAGTGAAAGCTAGTAACTCACATTTACAACCATGTAATATCCCTGCCTTCTTCTGCTGTGGCTTTCTGCAATATTGATAATATTCTATGCCTCTATTCTCATCCCCTGCACTGGAGAACAGTGACAGAAAAAGTCATCACGGATAAAATAATGGCAGCAATGAGGCTCCTTTGCCCTCCCCTATACAACGTGAACGACCCATTTACGACCAAATGAAGAATAGCTGAATCCCTCAAGATGGCGCTGGCACGTAATTGGAGGAGCGCCTCGTGGCCGCAACCGTGCCACAAATCTTTCGTTACCTTTGAATGACGTGAATGAAGGTGTTCTATCTTCTGCTCATCGGCGCCCCCCGCCTGCTTACTGCGCCAAATAACCCGTGACCAAAAAGATGCTTGGAGGTGCTCAGAAACGGAACGGCCGATTGCAATGGGAACAGAGAATGTGAGACTCGGCGGCAAATGCAAAAAATGGCCTCCGTTCTCAAGTCGAACGTCTGTGTGTCACTGGATCCGACAGCGAATTCCCAACCCTCCAGGCATAGCAACAATTTCTTCCAGAGACTCACAATTAACATGTGTTAATGGGTTATGCGGGAAAATCATTTGTGGAGTCATTGGACTCCAGGGACAGGGGCGGCAGAGAGTTTGATCACTTTACACTGACCATAAAGCCTCATTTTATGATGTTTATGTTTGAATCACACACTTCACAGACTGACCCAACTTCTAACAACCTTAACAGCGCCGACACCTCATTCAGTGAGTCTCACCTGATCCCCCTAGTGTGTCAAAGTTTGATGTGTCTATTTGCGATGTGTCTGCAAGGTGACTAAAAGGGGGACTACAGAGGGGTGGAGCGATGTCAATGGCGGCACAACCTGGCAACCAAAGAGTGCTATTGGCGACTTTGGTTGCGAAAGACGGCAAAGACGCAGCATGGATAATTAGACTCCAGCTCGTTAGGGAATCAAGTCGCAGGAGGGTGTGCTGGCTTCAGCAACATCTGGGTTCTTGACGCAGAAAGAATATATAGTAATAATTCAGAATACGAATATGATGGGCCCCGATACATAGGCGGTGAACACCTAACACGCTATTGACTGCATTTAAAACCCAACTGTATTTGAATCACTGCTAACAGGTGGGGTCTCGAATTCTGGGGGCTTAACAGCTAACGACGACCCCAGTCGACGCTCCCTGCCTCAGCACCATGTCATAAGTGGATTCCCATTGGCCGCCAGGTCCCTTAGCGACTGACAGCTGAATGATGGAGGTAACAAACAGCAAACAGTGTCTGCTAACCTCCAAAGCATCGGCACAGGGTCCCTGAAGCCAGCGGCTAACTGTCGCCATGGAAACATTACACAATGGCACGGAAAACGGCCCTGAAAACGATATACAGCAGAAAACAGTTAAGACTTTAATTGAAACGACACGTTTTAATGAGAATCTGTGTATATTAAAAGAACTATATATATAATTTTTTTTTTTCCACGATAGATGTACTACACAGTATTATAAGGCAGTTCATTAATGCAATACAGTTTGAAACAATACCTACACAATTAAAATTATTAAAGGATGCTAAAGTACATGAAAATACTATAGACTATGCAAAAATAAGAGCACAGAGTAAGAAAGGAAAAGCAATAAAGCTGACTGGGAAATGTAAATAGGTTCTGAAAAAATCAGAGATGAGAATCTGCAGTGACTGGACATTAGACTTGTTTACAATCTAGAGATGCAATGTCTTCATATTTATACATTATCTCCACCTCACGGGGTTGGATAATCATTCACCTGTTCAATTATTCAAATTATTATTGCTAAGATATTGCAGTTCTTAAATGGCTTTTCTGTTCATATAGATAATATGTACTTATTGACCTGGGAACAGTTCTCTCTGGGTTTGCGGTAAACACAGGCAATAAAATGCTCTCTACTAGCCTGTGAAACACAGTTATGTCCACTAGAAGACAGCAGCTGTGAATAGATGGCAAATGCTGCCTCTATCATTTACTCTGTGTAATGGCCTCTGTTCAAAGATCACCGTAGAAATTCATACTCCGGCCTGGACTGTGGTCAGAAAGCACCGTAGATATGTGGAGTGTCATTACAGGCAACACGGAAACACGCGCAAAGCCTCTGAAATATCACCGAGAATGAACGATAATCTGCCCGGCATCTTGGGAAAGCGAACCTCTCACAGCTAAATGCCACGCATCGTTGTTCAAACAAAGGAATCCGTTCAAAAGCTGTCAAGGGCCGTGGAACATCTGGTAATCGATCTCCCTCGGCATTCCGATGCTCAACAAAGACTAATTTAGTGCCTTAAGAATTGGGATATACTTAAAGAATGATTTATTTACTATGAGTTATACATGACACACTTCAGTTTTTATGTGGTGGTGGCGGGATTATTACGGAATGCTATAGTTGTTATCTTCACGGCACGTCAAACTGCCCCGAAGCCACCGATAAAAGTCGCCCGGCCTTTTATTTATAACGGTCAGCGCAAAGCGCTAACGTACGTGAGCGGCGGGACAGTAAAAGGATAGCGGACACGGTCTCGAGCTCAAATGGAAACCACTCCTGTGTTTGGAGGTGGACTGATGTCAGCACAGGTCAATCAATTACGACGCCATTGAATTCGCATAGGGTTCCGATTGATTTTCTATAACCGCACGCATAGTGCTGCTCAGGTGAATCACAGCACTAAATCAATGTGCGATTACAATCTTTAATTCTGACTAACGCTACTTAAAATTCCAGGCGTAGAACACAATTCAAAATTAAAACAAAGTAAACGGAAACGTTTAGCCATAAATGGAAGACGGCAGTTCTACTAATAAATGTGTTTTCAGTTAAACGTGAAAATAATGTCTTTTGGTAGAAACATGTATGCAAATGTGGAGTAACTGGATTAAGTGGGTTAATGCATTCCAAGCTGTTTTTATAGCTGAAAAACACAACGCTTAATAAAAGTACTTCAGCATGAGTTAGCTAGCACTAGGGATGACAAAACCGATTGCAACTACCAGCTCTAATAACTGCCTTAGAAACTCCCGTGCGCCCCCTAAGGATGATATAGGGAATAGGTGTCAAAGTGGCTCCCGGCTTTCCTCTCCTCAGCCCAGGTGACTGTGGGCTCACGTTGCTCTACAATGTTCAGCATATATAGATGCTAATTACACTTCCCCGCTTCGCAGGCTTTGAAATGGCCAGCCGCGGGTTTTCGAGGACCCTCGAAAAGAAGCGCAGGGGTAGCGTGGCCTGGCCCTCTTGTCGGAGCTGCCGGAGAGGCGATGCCGCTTCCGTCCTCGGACGACTTACATAACAAGTGGGCTTTTGAAGCAAGCCAGAGCGCCGGAACAAAAACCTGCGGGGAGATGGAGTCACGTATAGGCCCAGCACTGTGAGGGTGGTCGAGACACCCAGTTGTTTGTGGGAGGTTTACTTACACAAAAATGTTCTGAGGGCAGAATGAAAAATGATTGGTTCTCTCTCTGAACCAATCAGATTGTAGAGGAGGTGGCTCCAAGCAACTAGAGGAGGCAGGACCAAGACAACTGATTCATTGGTCCATCCTCCTCTAGTTGCTTGGAGCCACCTCTTCTACAATCAAATTGGCTATCTCCCTGAGCCAATGATTTTTAATTTTGTAATGAAAGTAAGTAAAACTCCCATGGGCCCCAAAAACACTCCTGTGTCTACACCCAGAGCTGTGAGGGACAGGGTGAAATCAGCGCAGTGAAAGTCACCTCAGCCCTTAACCAGAGATGCCACCCACTGCTCCCCAGGTCTGGCTTAACGCTCCTTCCTTCACCACCCTCCCTCACTTCCTGCGCATCACTTCCTGTGGATGAACCGCGAAACCTCTGCTGTGAGGCTGACTTATTCGACGCACTACAATCCACCTGCAGAGGAACAGAGGACAGAAGCAGATGGCAAAGGAAGGTCACAGCATGGTGGCAGGGGGCCGGATGCCATTTGTTGTCTGTCCGTCCATCTTCCACAACATCCCCTAGGATACAAGAGAGTCTGGAGTCCATCCCAGGAAGCAGTGGGCACAAGGCAGGGGATACCCATCGCACGCACGCACACACACGCACACACACTTACTCCATGGGCAATTTAGACACTGGTTCACCTAACTTCATGCCCTTGGACTACAGGAGACCAGAGTATCTTCTGCTTTTGACAAAATTCTTTGTGACAGCAGCTTCCACAAACCCTTTATATCATTGTTTCCCAGTCTGGTCATCAGGGACCCACAAATGGCCCAGGTTTTTGGCTCCTCCCAGTTCCTTGCCAAACAGTCCACATTTTCTGCTCCCTCCCAGCTTCTGGTAGCAAAAACATGGACGCCGTGCGGGTCCCCAAGGGCCGGATTGGGAAACACTGCTATATATATATATAACTTCCTCGCTGGGTAAAGCATCTCTAGCAAACAGATACCGATCTAATACCTTTAAAATACCCCCAAAACAGATAAAGGATTCACTAGGTTGGCTAATAAATAGACATTTAAACAAAAACAGAGTGAAATTCACATAAAATAATAAAATATAAAGCAACTGGCCTATGTGAGCTGAAGTGGTGGGAGTGTATTATCTCAAGAGGCAGTATGGCTGCGGACCCCCCCCCCCCATACCCCTCACCAGCAGAGATGGTGTTAAGGCGAGTGGGAGGCTGCAGCACACGACTCTGTTCTCTAACCTACACAGAGCCACAATGTGGGCTTATTCAGTGCACAGCAGGCTGCTGAGCACGCTCAGTACAGACCAAGCTCCTGGGCACGCTCAGTACAGAGGAGATTACTGAGCATGCCCAGCAACCCGATTTCTACAGAGCGCGCTCAGGAGAGATCAGGCTCCTGGGCACGCTCAGTACAGAGGATGTTCCTGAGCGCGCTCAGTACACAGGCCCTCTGAGGGCACATTCAGTACAGAGCAGATGACTCAGAACGCTCAGTGCAAAAAATGGGACAGAAGTGTGGAAGCCTGCCTGCACGTCCTCCTGCAAAGACCTGACTTAAAGCAAAATAATCAGAACGATAACATTATCATTAAATCTTGGCACTGGCAATGAAACAATACTGCATGTGAGGGGGAGTTATAAACACGAATCCTTCAAAGGTAACACCGCTGGCTTTGTGGCAGATCTGGGGAAGCGCCCTGGCATCTGCCCCAGGGTGTCTGCATCATCAGGCCATTGACTGCTCCGGCTGCCACAGTGGGAGCACAGAGGAGCAGGGGACTCTGGGATAGCTTTAATCTAAGGCGCAGGACTCCACAGGCAAACAGAATGTGACACACTCCCACACGGCAAGGCGACTCAAGGGTTCCCGAAAAGAACAGACAGCGTTATCGCTAATTCCCACCGAATCGAGTCACCTTAGTGGCCGTGGGCAGGACGCTGCTGAAAGCTGCAGACTCATAACCAGAAGGTTGCTGGATCGAGTCTCGGGAGGAACTTAAAGCCAGCAGTGACTGATAAGCCTCTGAAATGGGAGAAAATCATTAGCAGAATTGCATGAAAGTGCCACAAAATAACACTTTTGAAATCCACAGCGGTTGCACTAAAGTTTGCTTCACACCTGTGAATGATGAGGAATACCTGCGGGGGGCGCCACTCGCTGCAGACTAAGCACGTCTCGACGGGTCGGGACCAGCTCTCTATCCCTCCCCATATGGGGCATGCGTCTGTTTCGTTGGTCACGTGACTGAGCAGGATTTATGTTCTAGCATGTTATTCTCAGTAAATCCCCTTGCTTGGTGCCTGCTTTACCTGCCTTGGGGGGGGGGGGGGGTAGTACCTTGGATAGAAAACTTTATTCAGCGCGAGGGCACATGCGCATAAGATGCTTGAACCCACACAACACACCAAGATAGCCTTTGTGGGACCCAGCAGACCGACCAATAGCCACACTGGGAAAGATCATGTGATTAGCCAGAAACCCCTACTGCTGATTGGATACATTTACATAGCGAGGAGTCATCTTAGGGTGAATCTCATGTGAGCATTTCAGGCCTGCAGCCTCTGAAGACTCGGGTCAGAACCCACAACTCACGCGGGGCCTCTGTCAGCGCTGGCTGGGCCAGGCTTCTGGCAGGAAGTCGATGCGTGTGAAATGCGGCCATGTGCGGGCCCCCGTGCGTGAGGAGGGGCCCGGCTGTGTGAATAATGACCAGTGGGGGGGGGGAGCTGAGGACACAGCGGCTGTGCGGAGATGAAGGAGCAGATTGTGTTTGGTGGCCCAGCTCCACTGGGTTCGGCCCCCACCGTACTGAACACCCCCCTCAACCCCGCCCCCGCTGAAACGCCATCTGTCTCCCCCGCATTCGGCGCCGGCCCGACACACGGTGGGACGGAAGGTCTGGTTCTCCAGAACCCTGCTCCGCCTAGAAGCCCGTGCAGAGAGCAAGGGCAGGCCTGTCCACCTTGGGGGTCGGGACACAGGCCCCGCAGAAACCTCCGCCAGCCAGAAGGGGGCACCGTTTTGCACCAACTCCCGCTGGATAATCCCCTCCCCACACGGCACCACCAACAGACAGCATTCGTCTGCTACGTCACCGGAAGGTCTGAGAGGCACGTACGGATCGCTCCGGTTTTCCTTACGGATAGTGCATGGACGCCCCTGGGAGGAAACCCCAACACTGTGACACCCAAGGAAGCTGGAGTAACAGAGCATGTGTGTGTGGGAGTGATTAATGTTTGCTTTCCAAGGAGCGCGGCAGGTGACTTCCCCTTCACTGTGTGCAAGAGTGAGTGTTTGTGTGTGTCTGTGTGTCTGTGTGTGTCTGTGTGTTGATGGCGAGGCAAACAACTTCCACCCTGCTATGCAGTATCACAACAGCAAGGGGCATGGCGATTAAGGACATGTACGATATCCATACGCAGAATGTTGCCGATATCAGTCCCTGCATCTACTTTGAATATAAACGTAACCTCATCCCACCGTTCAGCCACTCAGCATCAAGCAGGAGGGGCACAAAACAAACTTTAAAGATTTCCAGTTGTAATTTGAAGCCATTGAAATTGCCACAATTTTTGTCACCTTGGAATAATGGGTGGAGGGGGGAGCTGAAGCTGTTTTGGTTGCAAAAATTACAAATCGCTAAGCTTCTGTAAGTGTGTTAAGGACAGAGGAAATTACGCAGTTCATAAATAAAACTAAATTACGGCCCTGAACCAGTGTGGAGGTCCCAAAGGCTTCCTGGTAAAGCTTATTAATGAACTTCCCGTTTTCTGCAAACTGCATTATTAAGCATTTATTTACTGAACGGTGAGGGGTTGGGAAGTCTTTCTCTCTCTCCACTTCAGTGGGTAAGTTGGGGTGGGGGGTAAGGGCAGGTGGGCATTGTTAGACCAGAAGCCCAGCAGGCTGTCCCAGCAGGTGTGCCTGTAGTGAACTCGCACGCACGCACAGCAGTTCACATGTTCATGTGATCTTTAAGGGGACTCTCCACTCATGTCTACGGGAAGAACCTTAACCCCAAATGACACCCTTAATCCCTCCCCAGCCCTAACCTTGACCATAAGTAACCAAACAGAATACAAGAATTTTGGCATTTTAAATTTTTTCTATTTCAGTCAAAGATATTTATAAAATTGAGGATATCCTTCTGGGGACCGAAAAACTGTGCCACACTGTAAAACGTTTTATCTGGTCCCCACAATGTAATAATTACAAGCACATGCACAGACACACACACACACACATGCATACTGTATGCGCATGTGCACACAGACACACAGTCGCCCCCCGGAGCCCCCTGAGCCCCGTTCTCTGTGCTCCATTAAGTTCCATGCAAGTTTAATGGAACGGAAATGAGGACGATGTGAGGAAAAATGGCAGCCGAGACCTCGGGCCGCTGCAGGCAAGAGGAAGGCCGATGAGAGCCAGCGGGACTGTGCAGGGAGCGTCTGCGGGGGGGGCGGGGTCCTTGTCCATGTCACCATTTACCGCATGCGGGTGTGTGTGTCTGTGTGTGTGTGTGAGATCTGTGTCACTGTTTACTCTTTGCGTGTGCATGTGTATGCAGGAAGCGTGTGGCGCTGTCTACCGTGTGTGTGTGTGTGTGTCTATGTGAATCTGTGTGTGTGTGTGGCACTCTTCACCGTGTGTGTGTGTGTGTGTGTGTCTATGTGAATCTGTGTGGGTATGTGGCACCCTTCACCGTGTGTGTGTGTCTATGTGAGTGTGTGTGTGTATGTGGCACTCTTCACCGTGTGTGTGTGTGTGTGTGTGTGTGTGTGTGTGTATGTGGGTGTATGTGGCACTCTTCACCGTGTGTGTGTGTGTGTGTGTGTATGTGGCACTCTTCACCGTGTGTGTGTGTGTGTGTGTGTGTGTGTATGTGGGTGTATGTGGCACTCTTCACCGTGTGTGTGTGTGTGTGTGTGTATGTGGCACTCTTCACCGTGTGTGTGTGTGTGTGTGGCACTCTTCACCGTGTGTGTGTGTGTGTATGTGGCACTCTTCACCGTGTGTGTGTGTGTGTGTGGCACTCTTCACCGTGTGTGTGTGTGTGTGTATGTGGCACTCTTCACCGTGTGTGTGTGTGTGTGTGTATGTGGCACTCTTCACCGTGTGTGTGTGTGTGTGTGGCACTCTTCACCGTGTGTGTGTGTGTGTGTATGTGGCACTCTTCACCGTGTGTGTGTGTGTGTGTATGTGGCACTCTTCACCGTGTGTGTGTGTGTGTATGTGGCACTCTTCACCGTGTGTGTGGCACCTGCGGCGTTCAGGCATTCGGCCGTAAGTCACACGCCTTCAGCCACGGCCCACACTGCCTCCCTGGGGATGGAGGGGCCTGAGGGCCGCGTTTTCGCGAGCGATGGCCGTGTTTACAAAACACTGTCAGGTGGTGGGGGTGGGTGGGTAGATAACAATTTTAACGTGCAGAGATGGCGAGCTCCTCATCTTTCACCGCAGTGAGACACGAGTCAGTCGGGCCTTTCTGGTTCAGCTGGCCCTCGTGGCGATTAGCAAGCTGGCATATCGGCGCCTTAACAGATCAGATTTGCGGACTTACCTACACAGCGTCTGATTGGTCGAAGGTGAAATCACAGACAGGTTCACATCAGTAAAATGGAAAGAAAAAAAAAATCACAGAGACGAGCAAAGAACATAGTTCACAGACAGCAGCGGGGATACCCCCCCCTCCAGGTGTGTAACACACCGTATCAGCACACCCACACCGGAATCCACGCCGATGCCCGCGATGCAGAAAGCGCAGCCTGAAATGCAAGCTGAGCTCTCAGGATAATGTGACCGTCGGCGCCACCGCAGCGCAGCCGCATGGCGGGGGCCCCTCAGTGCGGGGGAGGCGCATTTCAAAGCACAGCGTCTCACTCGCAAATGCGATTCATGCGACAGAACCGGCCCGCACGACGAACGCTGGCGGCAAACGCCCAGAGTGCCCAGAATACCCAGGATTCCCTGCTCACCGGCCACACTCAAGTGCACCGGGGGGGGGGGGGCGGCACTGCCACAGAAAACAGGGGAAAGCAGACAGCGGGGGTGGCACAACAACAAATACAGAGAGGTGAAGCATCTATTGTTATTATAATCATTAAAACAAATAAATAAATAAATAAATAATCTTTTATTTGATGACATGGAACATTGTAAGGACCCCCCTCCAGGTCAAAACCCCCAACCTATGACCTGCAGCCTTTGGGGTCACATGTCTGCAGGAGGAAGCTGGAGAGGGTGGGGGTTAACAAAGCAGCACAGCCATATTTGGTGAGACCCAGACAAAGTTGCCGCCCCCCCCTCCCCCCACCCCACCAGATCTATAAACTGTGGGTTTGTTTCTGTTTTCCAGGCTGGCTGAGGGCAGCTTTCCATCAGGGGGGCTGTCAGTAGTCCGAGGGCTTTAAAAACAGCAGCCGGGTGCCAAATCCGGCTCAAACGCGGTCAGAGAGACTGGCCGGCACATCTGCGTCTTTTATATTCAACCTCCCCCCCCCCCCCAAAACAGAAATCGAAATGCAAGGAAAAGCGATTTCATGGGCTGGGGCCGGCAGTCGATAAACATCGGATTAGGTTTTTAATTCGCCGGGGTGAAGAGTGGTCAAGGAATGCCGACGGCGTCCAATTAGGGCGCGCGCCACGCTCGGATCCCAGACTTGTGATTAAAAAATAAATAAATAAAACAAAAACTCCGCAGCATCATTAAAAAACTGATTCCATTCAGGGGAAATGCGAGACCTCCGAGGTCAACTGGACGGAGAGCTGGGAGAGATAAAGTCCGACTCTCTGGGAAGACAGACTCAAGCCTCACGGCTGGCCGAAAAGCTACAAGCCGGAGAGGACCGGGGAAGGGATAAAGTGAATGTTTGGAGTTGCGGTGACAGCTGGGGCGGCCGGTATATCCACCTCACTTTAGCAAGGCTAGCAGCATAAAGTGTCACCGAGGCCGGAAACAGCCTCACGCTGTACGGAACATGTTCTGCGAAAACATCATTTGCCGGCTTCGCTCTCAGCCTCATGTCTGCAAACGATCCCATTACTGAATCATCAAAGGGCCCCCTTACTTCATTATAAAGTATAATTAAGTCATGAAACGCTAAACAAACACAATGCCGGCAACGACGGCGAGGAGAGCCGGCCGGCGTGATTCAGCCCAAGCGGCGCGCCTGCCCTCGTCATGAAAGGCGGTTTTAGTCAGTCACTCGAGGATCAAGTGCGGGATGAAGCTGGTCGTCCCAGGAAGCTGGAGCCTCCAGACTGTCGAACGCAGGGAGATTCAGGATGAGAGGAAAAGCAGGCCAGTCCCCGGAATACGGGGCGTGCCGTGATCCCGTCTCAAGAATCATTGGCCTTGTCTTTAGTTTCGTTTAACTTTCGTCTAGGTTTCGGTTTTGGTGATATGCTATTTGAACATACACACTCGGCCTGGTTTAGATCCACTACTGACGGGCAGTGTTTCAGAAGTCCAGAAGCTACAAATCCAGCCCAGGATTTCCTTTCCACCAACCAGTTGGGTGTAAAGAGTCACAGAGACTCAACTGGTTTATAAAAACAATCTTGTACTGGATTTGTAGCTTCTGGACCTGAAGTATCCAACACTGTTGACAGGGCTGGAGGGGGGGGGGCAGACACGTCCAGGCGACCCACCTGTGACGGGAGCCTCGATGTCCAGCAGGTTCTTCTCGTTCCGCAGGATTGCCGCCCCCTCAGAGATGAGGCGCAGGGCCACGCCCTCCTCCACCCGGCCCTCTTTGGTCAGGTGCGCCTTCAGCACGTCCACTTTCGGCTTGCCCTCGCTGTCGAACACCTCCTTCGCCGTCAGTCGGTGGCTGGGCGGGAAAGGGACCGCTGCGGGAAAAAAAGAGGGGAGAGGTCAGGGGCGGAGAAGAGGAGGCGAAGGCCAGGGGATGATGAGTCGGGACCCTGGGCTCCCCTTGCATTCAGAACATTCATATCTGCTGTGCAGCTCAGCAGGCAGAGATCTGTGCCCGTGTTCAGAAGGTCATAGGGTCAAAACCCATGGCCGCTGGAGTAATTATATCACTGCTGGGCCTCTGAACCCTTAATCCCAACTAGCCCAGGGACACTGGCTGCCCCTGATCTTCACTTAAATGTCGCGTTGGACAGTAAGCGAGAAGCGGTGCTGAAGCCTTCTTTGGAAGCTGTGGCGGCTTTAAGTCCACAGCAGCTGGAGCTGCCGCACCGCCATGAAACGAAACCGACAGCGACAGGGGATGTGACCCACCCCGCCTGCGACACAGAACTGCAGAAGCTCAGATCCAATTTGCAACGTTTTCATGGCGACGAGCCGCCAAAGGGGCTCCCCCTTCTGCCTCCCCATTCGCTGTCAATTAGCCTGATTTTGCTTTTGTACGGAGCGTATTGTGCTTCCGTCAGACGAGGAAGCCTGGGGGTGCTACCATTCGCCTTCGCTGCCTGTGGCTGCCAGCATTCCTTAAATGGCACTCCTTTCTTATTTAAAAGCTTCCCTGGGTTGTTTAAGGTTTTCTTTATAGGGGTGCTGTGACACTGCATCTCTGTGCTAATCAGTCGCATTTCATAATGTAGCTGTTCTCCAGGACGTTATCACTAAAGGCGTCCAATCAGCTTTAGGAAGGACATTTACGAGGCGTCTATGCGATGCCAGCACTGGTCTCCAATCCCTTTTGTGAATAGGGCCAAATGAGATTTATTCCAGAGTTTGGGGGGGTTTACCTCAACGAGGGAAATCATTTAGCTAATATAAGAGAAGGAGCGGTTTGCAGTTGGTCAGTAGCTAGACGACGCCTCGCGCAATCATCCCGCCATTCGCAGAGCGGTGTTTCTAAGAGCGGTTAATTATGACAAGCAGACGGTGGTCCGTGTGAAGCTGACGCTTCCCGCTCCAAAGCGGTAATTGTGTTCAAAGGCAAGCGAGAGCAGGCTCCCCAACTTGTCGTAAGTGTCACACAAATCCCGGTAATTGCAGGGAAAGTTCAGTTTCTTCTTAAATCAAGGGGGGAAAAAATGCCTTATTGAAAACTTACTGAATAACTCTCATTTTTGTTCACCTGCTTGGTTCATGGTATTCTCAACCTGTGACCCCTCATACACTGACGCCTAATGAGCAAACCAATGAGCGAATGAATTAGCGAGCGAATGAGCAAACAAGCCAACAACAAAATTAAACAAACAACTGAACAAATTCAACAATCTGAACAAACAACTGAACAAATGCATTCCCAGGATGGAGAATTTTCTTCTGCACAAACTGTCTGTTATTTAGGGCAAGCAAGAATCCAAATTAGTTAATTAGACAGTAATTGACTGGCAGCCTTCACTGGAAAAGCTCGCAGATTCTAAACGCTTCTACCACCGGTAATGGTCTCCTTCCTCTCGCGTTCCGTCATGGTGGCCACCACGCACCTCCCAGGGCACCACCCTTAAGGTGGGGGTGGGGGGGGCATCTCCAGGCACCACAGCTTTCCACCCCTGTTTATCAGAGCTGGTCTCCACCTCAGAGGCCCCCGTCTCCACGCTGGGGGCTCCAGACACTTCTCTCACGTACAGAGAGTGTCAGCGGCAGTTAAGATCATAGACCCCCATGTTACGCCCAAACACCTCGCGGGTCTATTAAATTCCTTGACGGTTAGACATACGCCCCCCCCTGAAAGCAGCATCACGGGCGTGGCGAGCACTGACGGCGTAAGCAGCAAACCGGGAAAAGCAGGAACTCCAAATATGTCTGAATATCAATTAATAAGCAGAACAGACCTGCAGCGACCTTTTCCCAGATATCATGGTGCTGGTGGACACTCCTACTCCCACTAAGGACGGAAATCCACACCCCCTCCCAATATACTACAGCAGACCTCCCAGCTTCAGCAAACATTACAACGGGGGCTCATTTATAAGCCAGCACAAGGCAATAAAATAGAATTCCTTTAAAAGAAAGGCAGTGACATGTTGGGGTCTCTGTCCTTCCCATTGTACACATTCGGGTGTTTGGTTGCCAGTCATTTGGACCAGAACCTACTGTGTGTCACACCAGAATGTGAAAGTGATCCACCCCCCCCCCCCCCCCCCCCCCCCACCCCCACCCACCACCGCTGTCTCAACAAATGAGAACTGCATCTCGGGCTTCTGTTTGCCCAACCTTCCCGGGTTCACCGCAAATACATTCCCTGTGGAGACACCCCCCCCCCCTCCCCCTCGAAGGAGCACCAGCAGAGGGGAGGGAGGGGCACTGCCGAGACCCACACCCAGAAGTACACAAACACTGACCGGCATGAGGCTGGAAAATATGGAAATCGAGCTCCTTCCTAAACAGCAGATTAATTCTGTGGGGGTGGAGGGGGGGGGGCATTCTCCACTACGCTACTTTCCAAGTGACCTGAGGTGGAAGTTGTCTGCAAATGTCTTCATCCCAGTACATGTTATCTATTAACTTAACCAGTGCAGCCAGCAGGTTAGGTTGACCAGGCTGGTTGCTTCAGTAACTAATGTGCAGGATAACAGGGTTCGACACTCAAGACGCGTAACTAGCAGGACATCAGAAAGTTGACCAGAGTTACGGAACCCCTCCCAGCAGCACACGTGCTGCCCCCAGCCTGAGCCGAGACCATGCGCCAGGCCTCAAAAGCTGCTATGATGTCAGCAGAGGATGGGTATCTGCTGTGTGATCTCTGCACGCTGTGCCTTGTATGTTTATGTGGGGGGGGGCAACACAAAAAACGCTGACGTCGTCACTTTGCCCGACGAATGCACAAAATACCACATTTGGGGCCAAATTCACAGCGAAGAGGGTGATATTTTATTTTAGGTGGCCATTTCTGCGCCAGTGCAAAAGCCTAATAAATCTGAATGTTTCATCATGCAGGAAAAGCGATCACTAATGCCTCTTAGTGGACCCACCGGTGGAAGGAAAAACAGGACGTTTCTTAATTATTACGCCGGCAAAGAAAACCATGACCCTCTCCCTAACGCGTCCTGGTAACGAGGCATCCTAGCAAGCCGGGCCAAAACACACAGGTCCTTGGGAGTGGCGGCACTGGGCTGGCTGGGTCAGCCCTCATTCCGCCCAGCGTTTACCGGACCGGATCCTCGGGGCGCAGAGATGTGGAAAACCTGATGTTTCTTGCGCTGGAATTTCACAGAGACCTTTTCATTCGTCACACCTGCTAGGTCCCTCATCCTCATTAACCGCAGAGGGGAAGCGGCCCCAGTGACCTGTGGTTCCACCTGACGTGTTGTTTCGACACGGCCCCCCACCTACATGGAGGTACACGCAAGCTAAATAAGCAGCTAGATCGCTAAGACCCCACCCTCCACTAGCCTAGCCTGCTTTTGGGATGTGAAGACAGGCCATGATCACCTGGACAGGGACAGGGAGGGGCCACCCGTTCCCAGGCAGATTAAGGATCCCTTAAATGACATCGAGCTTTGCATTCCTCAAGACGTAACAATGAACCGAACCCGGGATCGACCCATGGAGCTCCAGCAGGGACGAACCCAATGGCCACATGGGACCAACCTCGGCCTAGACTGCATCACACCGCTTCAGCGACAGCTCCGAGAGACACCCAGCTATCCCCAATGTTGACAATATCATTAACACAGTAACACGCTGACAGCCTAACTGGCCAAGTGTTCTAGAACATGTGGGAGGATATAAGCATGCATGCATGTGTGCGTTTGTATAAATGCGCACGCGCTACAGAGTGGGTGGACACACAAACAAGCAACTAGACACCATCTTCAGGGGAAAGGGAAGCAACGAAAAAGCATAAATAACAGCAAACAAAAGTATATAGATAAACATAGATATTCACATTTCCGTGCCTACAAATGAGGATTCATAACCTAACGGGCGTGAAAAAGGAATGAGAGAGAAAACTGATAAACAAAATGCCCAGCCACTGAGGTACAGGCTGAAACTGTGGGAAAATGGATGGAGGCCGTCTCTGTACCCCTGGTTAGCATTCTCAGGCTTGGAGGGGTGGGTACAACATCTCGCCATGTCCCCCCAAGGCAGAGGAATAACACATATCCATGAACGTGAAGCAGAAGCAGAACCAAGTGTGGGATCAAAACGTTACCGAGTTCAGGACAGTGCCAATAAAAGTTTATTTATTTCTAAGAGCACATGTGCAATTCACAAGAGGCAATCCACCTGTCAGTGTGATCCCTGGTGTGACAACCCCTCGCACACTGTGAAACATTTGTGGCCAGTGAGAGGTTTCCTTGGATACTGTGCTGGAGATGGTAACCAGTGAAGGAGAGGAGCAAAGTACAAATACGCAAGCGGATAGCGATAAGTGACACGGCTACACGGCTACACGGCTACACGGCTACACGGCTACACGGCTACACGGCAGCGAACTGAGGACGGCTCATTTGCCGTTATTACCGCCATGGCGCCGGGGGATGGCAGGGAACGGGCTGGACTGGAGGACCAATTTGCACTCCTCCATCAACACAGATCTCATTTGTGCTCTTCATTTCCCCATTTGTGACACCGTCAGCGATATGACAGGGCCGCGGGGGACTATAATATCCTCTGACCGGTCCTAAGGCAGCGTTTCTCAAAACTAGTCCTTGGAAACCCCCCCCCCCCCCCCAGACGGTCCACGTTTTTGCTGCCTCCCAATTCTCGTAGAGTTGGGAGGGAGCAAAAAATGTGGACCGCCTGAAGGGTCCCCAGGGGACGAGTTTGAGAAACACTGACCTAAGGTATCGGAAAGACTTGCAGTGATCGGACACATAAGATTTTGCATATCAGCCAAATCCCTGAAACGTGCATGTTGGTTGGCCAGTGGCGTTCAGTACAGACAGCCAATCACAGCTCTGGGTGGTTCGCTTCTTAGACAGACACTACTGAGTGACATCTTAAGAATATTACGGTGATGCGGGCTTATCGGACTTGGGGCACATTTAAATACCACCCTGGGTGGAATTAAGGGCACAGGGGATCTCAGTGGCCTGACTCTTTAATGGAATCTTCAACTGCCTGGAGTGAATGAAGAACTTAGACACCTTAGATGATAAACCTTAAATATAATCTTTTCGAGAATCTGGTTTAGGTCAATACGGATAAAAATGTTGAATAAAATGAAAGCTCAGTCAGTGCTCAGCTCAGTGGCGCGATGGTAATAATGACTCTTGCTGCAGTGAGAATGTCATTATGCTGTTCGGCCTTGGGGGGTGGGGGGCTGTACAAAGCCCTTTTTGGTGGGTATAATAGAGGGCAGAATAAATCATGGGCTATCAGGAGCTCTAGGAATGGGTAAGCCGGCCGCCCCCGGCACCCGACGTCCCCAGGCCCGGCCTCCCCCGCCGCCTGACGTCCCCAGGCCCGGCCGCCCCCGGCGCCCCGCGTCCCCAGGCCCGGCCGCCCCCGGCGCCCGACGTCCTCAGGCCCGGCCTCCCCCGTCGCCCCACTACCCCCTGTGCCAGTTCTCTCATGGGGTGGAGGGTTTTCATTCTTAACTGAATCTGATCATTGCTCCAACTGCATGCGTCACCACAACAGAAGAGAATACAAAGTTCCACACACACACACACACACACACACAGAATGTTATGTCCCAAAACATGCAAATGAAATGTATATAGAGAGCAAGGGAGCCTGTAGTCTGGTATTTAATGTTCGATGAAACCTGCAGGTGGCTGAATTTGAAGCTTTAATCTGTTATCGGACCCAAACAACACGCTGCACGCTGTCCTGCCCCCCCGCAGAGCACGAGCACGCACACGCATGCAGACACCTCAGACACTGCCCCGGAAACACAGGCCGGCTCGCCGCGTCTTGCCAATTACACGCTCATCGCTGTAGTGTAATTACCCAAACCCGTGTCTGCTGTCCCAGGGTCACCATGGCAAGGTGATCACAGATCGGGAGCACAAGGACCACGATTGAAAGAGGGTGCACGGCACATTAGAACACGGGGGTGGGGGGAGCATTAAACAAACAAAAATGAAAGCTCTAGCCTGATGGAATGATCCCCTGCACAAAAACACCCACACAGTGTCTGCATATCTACATTTCAGAAGCAAGCTACCTGTTAAAATGACAGATAAAAAGAATCCAGAAAAACCGGATGCAAAACACCACTTGGCCACCGTGAGGCGCTGTAGAGCACACGCTGCAAAGCCATCCCGACGGAGATGGTATTGACGTGCCGGACCTGTTGATGCCCACCCTGCCTCTCCCTGGTTGTGTTTTATAGCGCCCCCGGAGCTGTGCTCAGGTGCTGCCGGAGTCAGCGGTTTTTCCTCATCAGCCTCCCCTCCATCACTTGCCTGGTGGTACGGAGAAATGAAATTTATACACACATTAAAACCACAAACTATAACTTCTTGGCTCTACCTCTCCGCGGGAAAAAAAAACGGAAGCTGAGGTGATATTTTACTGCTGCTCTGTCGACACTGGGGGAAGCGAAGAAGAGAAGCGGAGAAAGAAGGAGCGGCAATATTTGGGCCTCGCCGCCATCACCGTAAAACACTTTTAACATTGGGGGTGGGGTCGGTGGGGGCGGATTTCCCACTGCGCCTGCCATCATTTACCCAAAGGTCAATTACACTTGTCGTGGAGGTGTACATGGAACGAACCAATAAAAGATGGTGGACAGCACTACTCTGGTGATGGGGGGGCTCATAAAGCTCGCCTTCGGGTACAGCTGCTTAACGACGGCGCCAAGAGTGCGCTGTTTATGGGGGGGGGGGGGGGGGGGATTGAATGAAACCTCTATTTTATAGTATACAACTGAGCATGGCAACAGAGGTGGATCTACTGCTTAAAAGACCAGGATGGGGTTAATCTTAAGGAAGAACAATTAAAGGAGAGCCCGAGATGGTGGATGATTTAGAGGGGAAATTATTCCGGAGCCTTCTCAGCTAACATTACGCGGATCGGCATGAACAGAACGTTCTGGAAACATAAAATCGACAATGTTTCCCCACTGACAGAAATGCGTCGAACTGCATGCGTTTGACCCTGTAGAGGATTTTAAACAGGCAGCACGGACAGGCTACCCTATACGTGTGCAGGCGGGTCGCCCTTAGGACGCACTGAGCGTGCTCAGTTGCGGCTAGTTCTACGGCTGCAGAAGCTGTGTGCAAACATGTGAGAGCAGGACACCTATCTTCCCCATTACTCCACTGTGGCAGGTTAACTTTGCCTATCAATCACATTCCGTTTATGACGGCGTGTCTTTACAAAGCAGCACTTTACCGTGATTTACGGGTATTTCAGTTCCAGGAATGCGAATGTGTGGGAAGAAACGCGCTCAGACCCCTTCAGAGCCGGCGATGCCTGACATACCGCACCTATAAAAAAGAACCAGCAGAAGCTATGGCAAACGGGACGTCTGATTGGCTGGAGCACGGATGCTGATGGCCGGGGAGGGGTAGGGGAGATCCCGATGACCTGGCTGGCAGGACAGGGGCAACTGTGAGCGTACGCGGTGACACGGGGATCCAGGTGTCAGCACGGGCGCGTTTATGCCACTAATCAACACGCTGAGAGACATCTGGCTCGCTGACTGACAACACGCTGGTACACTGGTGCCCCGGAATTACGCCACCGTACAGGCAGTATAAAACGGCACGTCTGACCAGGAAAACAGGAGACTCCGGACAACATGTGCGGTGATCGCTAAGCGCTAACGGCTACACCAGGCCGCTCTCCTCTAACAGCCTTTATAGACAGCTGCCTGATTGCCATTGGTTTAAAAGGCCAGGGGACACGCCCCCTACAGGCTAGGATTGGCTGCCCATTTGCACGCACCTAGACCTGGAAGAGATACAATCACATCAGCACCGGCTGGGATGCCCTCTGTACGCTGAGATGTGACCCGTCTGGGCCCTGAGTGATAGATGGAGAAATCCAAGTGGAATTGGGGGGGGGGGGGGGGGGGGAGGTTGGAGGGATTGCTGCTAGGAGACCCCCAGCCTGTATTTTCCAGGCTGTTTTTAGTCTGCAGTTCGGAGAATGGATCCCCCCCTCCCCCATTTTTAATAAATTAGGACAGGATGGAAAGCGGCTCCAGCAAAACCGGCACCATCTGCGTGAGGGAGGGATGAAACCAAATCCATGCCGCCCCCCCAAAAGCAGCAGCCCGGGGGTTCCCATCCCACACGGTGACGGATTCTCATCCAGACACTGACAGAATGGCCCACATGTTGCAGGGGAACCTCAGGCCTCAGGTGCACGGGGGGAATGGGGGGGGGGGGCCCGATTCCTGTATATACCAGCGAGGGGAGAGACAGCACCGTCGCACGAACACCGGATCACGGCATCTGGGAGAGCAGGGTGTGGATCGCGACCCAAGCAGGTCCCAAACACTGAATCCCACAATGCACCTCTCCTCACGTGCTGCAGGAATCAGACCCGAGCGCAAAAGGGCAGAAAGTATTCCAGTCTAATTTAGGATTTAGCTTGTTTGGGCTCGGAGATCATAATCCAATTTGGGGCCGACATCAGATCCGTGGAGCTCGCTGGGTAACGTCTCGTGATGCGTTCCTGTTTTACTGCCGATGCAAACGGGAGCCTACAGAAGTTTTTACCATGGACACAGATGAGTCTTGCTGTGTACAAACAGGTTAACGACCCCTGATTAGTACAGTTAGAGTATCGGATTGATCAAAACGGGGGGTGTCGTTAGGGCTGTTTTAGGGAGGGTTTAGCTCCTCTAAAATGTTCTTTAGCCCCCCCCACAGAATAAACATACACCAATTCATTTAAAATAGTGTGTTCTCATTCATCTGGATTAAAATCAGACCCCCTAGTAAGAGTGTACCTAGCAGTATGTCCGCTAATTAACTAAACTAATTACCAATTATTACCAAAGCATGCAGAGAAATCTCACGCTGGCTGACGTTCGCATAAATTCCAGATGTAAATCTGTCACGTGAGGCTGTACGTTTTGCAACTGGCCTCTGATAACTGAAGATGCTGTCGCTCATCACCATGCTCTCCAACGTTCACACCCGAGGCCAGGCCGGGCGACCATGTGACTGGCGCGTGGGCGGATAACCCACTTTAACCCCGCGTGCGTTCCTCGGCACCCATTCGGCGCTAATGAGCTTTGCTGAAAAACGAAATGCACTCACATGCAGGCTGAAAGCCAGGCCCATCTACCCATCCAGAACTGGGTTTGGGGGGGGAGAGGGGGCATCTGGAGTCTGTGTCAGGAAGCACAGGGCATGGGACACCCTGGGCAGGAAGCCACACAGGGCACAAAAACAGTACACACTCCACTGGTGTTCACACACCATGTTCAGATCTCAACCCTCGGAAGTGTGAGTTAAACACACAATACACTGTGGCACAGCACTAAATCCAACTAACTTAAAGGAGAAAGAAAAAAAAATGCATTTAAAGAAGGACAATATTCAGTCAGAACAACACTCCCTGAACTGTGATACACACTGTGCATGCCATGCGCATTAAACTTTTAATTGTCCTCTGCTAAATAAAGGCAGTCGTCTATATTTTAAGGCTTGTCAGCTGGCGTTTTTTTTTTTTTTTTTTGGTGAATTGACAGCTGTTCGATCTCAAGCGGCAAATGTTTACTAACCTCGCTGCAGGTGGCCAACCGCAGGCTCACGATATAACGGAGGCCGCGATTGGCTCTCTGCAAGAGGGGCTTTCAATAACATTGAACTGAGGCCACCACGTGGTCAAAATGTAACGGACGCCGTGATTGGCTCTCCTCAAGAGGAGCTTTCCGTAACATCTGAACTGGGGAACAAATCACTCCCTTCTCCCTCTCTCTCTCTAAGCGAGTATGTCAGTGACACAACTGCCATTTTTACGGAACGACTCTGCCTTCCCTACATCTGTGTGGACATTTATGAAGCAGGTGGCGGGTATTAAACTGACAGACATGACAGTTTAATAAGTAATAACAGGTATTTCACTCCCATTCATGCGCGGATACATAGACGATAGAGATTTAGGGGAATCGTCAAAGGACGCTGTCTACTACTGGGAGGCAGGCAGACCATTCTCAGGTGCGCTTTTCATGACATGTGGACATAAATAAAGCATTAATTAAACGTAGCTGACGGGAAAGACAAGGCTACGGGAACATGAGAGCGGGGACGGTTCACGAAGCTGATCTGAAGCAGTGCTTCTACCCACACATAAATTATGCATGAGAGCGATTTGTGTCACTTACACAATGGCCATCGGAGCGGACCTGTGGCATTAGTCATCGCTCAGACGCCTCTTACGTAACGCGGGACCCGGCAGAGTAACCAGCCACGGGGATATTCTGCGTTTGAGACACACTCACCCAGGAGCACAGATACCTAAAGCTGTTATCGAGGATGGCATCTTACCAGGAAGTGGTGGGATTGCGTCTAGCAGGCCTGTGGAATGAGGCTCAGATCCTGCTCTCGATCTGCGGAGACTTAACTCATCCAGGGGCGACTGCAGGATTTGAGGTGCTGGCGTAAGAGGGGCTGTAATTCATACAGGGGGACCGACATCATCATTAGCCAATGATATATTTTGAATCAGTGAGTGACAGGGAGGGGGGCACTTTGAGGGCCAATCAGCTTTTTCCATCCCTGAACTAACCATTGGAACCAGCAAGGCCTCAACATGACATTCAGATGAGAGGTCAGATAAAATTTCGATCTTTATATTCTACCCTGATATCAGGCATTTCCAGCTGTTTGAGAGAGTCACAGGAGAAAGATGGCTACCAGTCCCTTAGCTCAGCCGCAGGCCGGCCCCTGGCACCCTCCCGGACGAGCAGAGGTCCTCCCGCTCTTCATAGGGACCACGGAGCGCTTGTTTACAGGATACCACTGGGGCGTCACAAGGCAGGCCCTACACCTGCTCCTCTGACGGTGGCAGGCTCGCGCCGGGGCTGCCGGCCAGGGCACGCGGTCAGCATCGGCAAGGGGGGGGGAGAGCCTCGCGCATCCGGGGCCACGGCAGGCGAGGGCAAGGCTCCGGCGAGCGCAGCCCCGCGGCACCATGGGAATGTTCCACAGGAAGTAAGCGATGGAGCTCGCGCCGGCATTAGGCACCAGTCCTTCCGCTCCGGTGACAGAACGAGAGGTCAGCATCTGTGCCGTGCTGGACTGGAAACACTGAAAAGCCGCTGAAAACGCCCAGTATATTTACCCTGTTCCCTGTCGGTTCAGTGGTCTGAATGAATAAACGTTTACTGTATTCATTCCTTCTTAACTGGTTTCGTCGGGAAGTAATATTTATTTATTTATTTTTTAAATTTACGAGCTGGGGGCTGCTCCATATCAGGCATAAAAGGCTGTATTCAGATTCATGGATGCGTCATTTTTAGACAGTTCTTAACAGTTCTGAGTCTTGCCGCTGTATAATTACGTTGTTCCACATGACTCCGAGGACTGCAGAGAAAGGGCATTAAATAAAAGCAGGAATGCACAGATATCATGGAGGAGTTCAGGCCGATTCCCGGCGGTGCAGGGGAAAGCAATTAATTCCCTTCTGTATTGTCTGTGGACACAAACTAGGAGAGTTTGTCATGATGAGAAATCGGCAGAATTTATTAAAAACCGTGAAGGTCATCAAAGCTGGACAGTGAATATCTTGTTTCTGAATTAAATTATGTCCTGGAGACCATTCTTTGCTTCTCGTAGCACTGAGATAAAGCTTGTACTGTTTATAAATATACAGACAGGCACAAACAAAGTATATGCCCAGACTGCGATAAGCGAAACACAAACAGAAAGTCGTCTAGTTCCAACAGTGGGCAGATATTAAGCAGTGTTAGGAAATCTCTCTCTCTCTCTTTCTCTCTCTCTCTCTCTCCCTCTGGCAATACAGGTACTGAAGTTGGAAATACTTTGCAAGGATGTGCCCCGTTCTCCTCAGTGTCATTAGCGAGGTTTCGGAAGGACACAGTCCTCCCACTCACTTGGAAGCGGCCAGCAAACGGCCAATAGGACGGGTGCCATGGAAGTGAGCCTGTTCTGGCTGACTGATCACAACACGTCCGCGAGGTGCCAGAATCCCACGGCGAACAGTCCATATATTGGCTGGATCGACCGCGGTGCCGCCCAGGACTGCTGTAAATACCCAGGCCGCGGCACTTACTCCATCCCTATGCCGTTGGTTGTATAACACATTGATTAAAGACACGGAATTACAACCCCGAGGCCAGCGATTGTAGTGTTAGGATGGAGCAGGAATCCGAAGCCGAATTTGGCAAAAGTAGGTATCCGTTTGAGTGGGTAAAAACTGCAAAGTAGGTTTGGATGCACGTGTCACTAAAGCGACTAAAAATAGGAGCTAAAAACACCGGCTTTGGGGCAAATTCCTGCCACCTGTGTACTGTGTGGAACTGAATGAAAATGACTGGGCCACGGGAGAGGGGGTGGCGAGGAGGGGGGGGTCGGGGAGGGGGGTCGTCTGGGTCAGCCGGCTGGGGGCGAAGCCAGCAATGTGAAACGAGGGGGAGAAAGAACGACATTAAGTGGCTCACATCTTATTCCAGTATATATCATCCCGCGACGAAGAGAGCATGACATAATCCCATACGACAGGCCAATTAGAAGACAATGGCAGCACAGGCCATGCTCTCGATGCGGGCCCGGCCCGGCCCACGGTGCCTCTCGCAAGCCCTCCTTTCTCCGGCTCCGCTCGTGCCGGCCAAGTGCTGGATCCAGGCCCTGTTATGTAAGCGGGCTGAAGAGCACGGGCCCTCTGACGCACGCTGAGCACTGTGGCTGCTGCCGCCTTTTCAGGCCCCTGTCACCGTGCGCGCCAAGGCGGCGGGTCCCAGAAAGGCCCGGAAGCCTCCCCCCCGCCCCCCCGGGAGTCCCACGTAGGTCGGGAGGGTAAGTATGCGGTGTGTGTGTGGGGGGGGGGCTGGCTTCCACCGGTATCCGCAGCTAAAAGCTCCACTCTGGCATCTTCCACGGCTCCGTTTCTAATGGTCCCGGATCCCGTCGGAGGACCGTTCCAGAACGAGAGGATGCGGTTGCCTGGGGAGAGCGGGGGGGGGGGGGGAGGGCTGGCTGGAGAGAGCAGGGGGGGGGCTGTGGCACTGGAGAAAGGCGCAGATCCTCTCCAGAGCGGATGCTGCAATAGCAGATCTTTCAAGATCAATAGTATCGGAGGCCTGTATGGTCAAAGCAGCTCAGACAGGGAGGAGCGGCAAGACCTTCGGAGCGGCAGTCAGGACAGCGTCTCCCCCCAATGCTCACACAGCTACATTCATCACTATGCTGCCCTTCATAACGCAGCTGCCCAAACACTAACGACAGGAGCGGTATAAGCAAACACAAGCTGCAGTTTATGCCGGACAGCATGAGATAGGAGTGACCTCGAAAAGACAGCGTGTACCTCCAACGTCTCTAAGGATCCCACTGGCTGACCAACCAGAAATTACTACAACAGGCATTTAAGACAATTTACCAAGTGCCAGTTTTAACTGATGCATGACTGAAAGATTTAAGATTGGAAGGATTTGAGCCAAAATCTTAAGTCTCTAGATCATAATCTCCATTTGATATCAGCTAGTAACCATTCTGACAAAACCACTGGGCAGACACTGTTTTTCCAGTGCAAATAATCATATTGTGAACGACAGCTAAGCTGTGTACAGAGGCGCCCTCAGCGGTGCCGTCCCTACAGGCCCCCACGTGGCGGAAGGATGAGCCCGACATTGTTTGGAAACAAGCTCCTGTGCTCCAGGCCCGACCGGCTCAGATAACAAAAATGACAACAATGTTAGCAATGTCCCGACGATCCAGTTTGCGCCGCACAAAGGAAAAATAAAACCTCACGGGAAGGGGAGAGAAGGCTCTGAGCGATGTCAGCGACAGCCAAGTGCCGACGGAAACATCGGCGCCCCCTTCAGACAGGAATGGGCCGCGCAGCTCAACCCACGTAAAGGTGGGTGTCGTGGCGGGCCGATTGTTTACAGGCTCAGCGCACCGCCTGGCTTCACGTAGCGGGCAAAGCGGCGGCTGAAGGGGTGGCAGCAAACATCAACGCTGCCGCCAGAGTGCGCCGGCACGGTGACGGGGAGCGCTAGGGGATTCCCCGGCTGCATGGGGCTCCCGCAGCCTCGGGGCCAATTACATGAGCAGCATCCCAACCTGCTTCAGGTCACACGCTACAGATAGTCTCTTTTCCAAAAGAGACCAGATAAAAAATATATAAATATAGATATATAAAGCGAGCGGCAGGTCGAACTGCAAGTGACTGCAGCAGCAAAGCCTTCAGCTGCAGGCCAGGGCTTGGTGGGTCCATTAAAAATGCAATCATTGTCTTAAACTGAGACTACAGTGACGCAGTAATAGTCATAACAGTGAGAACTGCATGCATGCATATTAAAGAGCTGGCAGATTGAAGGACTGAGGATAATTCAGAGATACCTGAACGGGGAAGGAGGCCGCGGTCAGGCTAACGGGCTGTGGCCGGACATCGGGGGGGGGGCACATACTCTCAAATGAGGTGCGAGCGAAAGAGATGGAGGAGAAGGAAAAAGATAGGAGGTGGAGGAGGAAGAGAAGAGGCTTGCTTTAACTCTGTAGCGGTTCCCACGTTTGCCGGGCAAGTGTAAAGCCAGCTGGACAGGGGGGTGGGTAGCACTGATGACCATGTGACCATGACTCGGGGTCCCATCACCGGCGTGCGGGGGGGGGGGGGGGGGGGGGGGGGGGGCTGTACCCGACGTTGGATACAGCATCAGCATGTCACCCACAATCCCACTTATATTTCTGCAGCAAAATAATTCCTGCATTGCAAAATAAAGTACCAACAAAATACCGCTTTTACAGGGTCCTACCCAATCAGGCCAGGACTCTGATGACGTGTGCAATGCATTTTATATTTTATCAACATGGAAGACGCACCTTAGGTATTATGACTGTAGGGAACATGAGGGGATCCACTGAATGGCGAGCAAACACACAGCTGCTGGAGTTATGAAGTTTCCCAGCATGCACCAGGGAAATTGAGTTTGCCTGTTTTCTGTACTTATGGTTTGAGTGACTGAAAGTGTGTGTGTGTATGAGAGAGAGAGAGAGAGAGAGAGAGAGAGAGAGAGAGAGAGAAAAATCGCTGACGAAGACCAGCATCTATCAACAGATCTCCATAACCCACACATCTGCGATCCCCCCCCCCCCTCCCCGCCCCCCAGTACAGGCGCTGTGAATCCTCATGCTGAATTGCCAAGTGCTGAGTGAACCACAAAGCCCACCCCGCACCCACGGCGATTAAGCAGCTCTCGCAGTGCGCTCTAATTAAGCGCCGTGGACGGGATCCTCTCCAGGCGTGCTCTTTTAACGCACAGTTATTATTTTATTCAAACGCTGCATTTTAAACCTGTGGCTCAGTTTTCGTAAAAATTCTTTTGCGCTGCCAAAGCTCCCTGGTCAGGTGGTCGCACTGGGGTCCCGTTACCAGCAGAGGGCGGCGGTGGGGATCGCCGCTGCCCACCACTGAGTGCAGCCACGTGTCACCCCACTGAGCACAGCGCCATGTCATCGCCGTCGAAACCACAAGGAGGTCATGTGACCAGGGAGCACAGGACAAATGTGCACTGATTATTAGTCCTGCAGAGATTTACGCTTCCTATGCTCTGCATTTAAATATTTGGCAACGGCAGGTTAATGGGCACATGTGATGTCAGACCTCTGGGCTTCGAGTTCAAATCCCACCTCCGCTATGTGTGAGTGTGCGTGTGAAAGAGCGTCTGCGTGTGTGTGTGTGTGAGAAAGTGTGTGCACATATGAGAGAGAAAGTGGGTGCGAGAAAGTGTGTCAGCGCGCGCGCGTGTGTGTGCACGTGTTTCTCCCTGCATCTCTAAATTGTCCATAGTGTTTGCACCCTGTGATGGGACGAGCATCCTGTGCAGGGTGTACCCTACCCCAACCTGGTGCCCTTATGCTGCCTGGGATAGGCTCCAGACCCTCCCCCCTCCCCCCCAACAAATTCAACCAGTACAAGAAACTGGAACATGAATGCGAGATATATTCATATTATATACCAAGGTCTCGTACATTCACAAAAGCCCTCATTATGAATTTCATAAATATTCTAATCAATAATGCAACATTCAGATTAAATTACAGCACGGCATCAAGAATCAGGAAGTGGATTCCCATGACACTAAACGGGACTAACAGGCAGAGGGATCCCTGAATGCATGTGGAGTTCAAGCCTCAATCCTCCTACCGCTGCATCCCAATCTGCTGCCGTTCACCACACTTATCACGAGTGGGACAAACCGCCACTGGGCTTCCCCCCTCTTTATGGGGCCGGCCGCTCCAAACCTCCTTTAAATCGCTTCAGTGCTCTGAAGAGCCCCAGGGAGAAGCCCGTACACACGGCAAACACCGCTGAGGCTCTTAATCAACGCCAACGCGGTGCCTTCCCTGGGAGAGTGTGGGTGACTCATCTCCATGCCGAGGAGAGAGAGAGTGCACTGCCACCCCCCCCAGAGGGCCGGCAATCGGCGGCACACGGCCCGGACCCCCCCCCCCCCAAGCCTGGCGCCCCCTGCGTTCCCCCCAGATGCCTGCCCATTAGTGGCACACGGCTGGGACCCCACTGAGCCTCCACCCCCCCCGGTGTTTCCCCCAGATGCCCGCCCGTCACCAGCACGCGGCCGGGACCCCCCCCTCCCCGAGCCTCACGCCTCCCATATTTCTCGATGCGCAACTCCAGAATTTGCATCTCCATCTTTCAGGGTTCAGTGATCAAGAAGGAACAACAAATGAATGAGCAACATGAACATGATTTAATTATCCAGCACAAGTCCTATGAGTAATAATCAGTATATTGATTCAGGGTGGGGACACACACACACACACACACCATTTTGCTGCTTACACATCAGCATGTACCATGGCAGAGACATCAATAAGACACAGCGAGAAGGATCTGGCAGGGAGAACAGTCACCGTTTAATGGTTATGTCACAGCGTGCCATGGCGTACCAGTGACACTAAGCATTGAAGACTGTTACAGCCTTGCTCACGGGTCACGACACAAAACCCAATATACTGACAAGAAGGGTGAGAGCAAAAATAAGGAATATTGGCTGAGGAGGGGCTGGTATTGAGCAGGATCCAACCTCTGGACTTTCATTCACACGGCACCCTGCCGACACACAGGGTACAAAGACAGGGACCTGACTGAGACTGAAATACACAGCCTCCTCCATCTCAATCCAATACAGCAAACGCTGCAAGGACCCAGCGCAGGAATCTGCCGCGTTGCCAAGGCGATTAAGAGCCAAAGGCAAGAGTGGTGTGCATTATCCGGGTAGGGTGATTTACCTCCAACATAGTGCATGCCTTCAGTAACGAGTCTTAGTCATCAGAAGGCATCAGAGCACACGCACATCGCTTATGATGGTGCAGATGTTCCAGCAGTGATTGAAATTACACACCCGGCCTAAAGGTACCAGCAATAATTACAATTAAGTAATTCTCCTTGGGTGTTCCTTTTTTTCCCCGTCTTGTGACTGCTGTGAAATTGCCTTCTCCGTGCAACGCAATAACACCGTCTCAGTTATTCGTCTCCTTATCTTTGAATCCGATTGTTACGCATAAGGAGATGCAAAAACATTGTGCTGAATCTGTCCCTTTTCAAAGCTTTGGGTTCCAACAACAGATACTTCAAATGCTGGCAAACAAAAAAAAATAAAAATCGCAAAGGCGAAGCTTTACTTCAGAGCGAATTTGAAAGTCGAGCTATCAAAGGAGGGAACGCTAGCCGAGGGACAGACCAGACAGAGGGTCTCTCTTCCGACATGAAAGGAAATATTTCACCGTTATCGGAAACAACGGTCTTCTGTTGCTTACTTTGGTTTTGAACGCCAAGGTAGGCAATCGCGATCGGTCTCAGCGTGTCCGGCCCATAGCTCTGTTAGATACGCAGGGCCTAGATGCTGTGGTCATTACGCAGGAGATCTGAACAGCAGAGTTGGGTAATTCAGGTCCAGAATGTAAAAATCCAGACCGGCATTTTGTTTCAACCAACCGGCAACAAAAACGGCATCAAATCGTCACTCTGGCGAATTCAATTTTCAAATGACGAATTTTGAATTTTTGAAAAGTCGAATTTCATTTTTCCCCAATTTTCAACCGTAGCACCCGTAGCGCCTAATCAAAACTGTCCCGGCGCCCCGGACACACGATCGTCGATCATCCATGTCAAATGAGCATGGGCCGTTCTAAAAGTAGCAAATGTTATCGATCGGTGTGGGGACATTCCAAAATGCTTAATGTGAAAACGCTTAATGTGGTTTAATGTACCAAAATAGCGACCAATAATCACCAAATTTCGCACACACACATCTGGTCATAAAGACTTTCACCTGACAAAAAAATCAAAACCGAAATACAAGGAATATGGACTTTATTTTACATTAAGCGTTTTCCCCTCCATTGACGCCCATTATAAGGAAAAGTACCAAGACAGCCACCAAAAATTACTATATTTCTCACACATATATCTGGTCATAAACACTTTCACCTGACAAGAAATCTAAACCGAAATGCTAAGAATAAGGACTTTACACTACGTTAAGCGTTTTCCCCTCCATTGACGCCCATTATAAGGAAAAGGCTTAATGTAAAATAAAGTCCATATTCCTTGTATTTCGGTTTAGATTTTTTGTCAGGTGAAAGTGTTTATGACCAGATATATGTGTGAGAAATTTGGTGATTTTTGTTGGCTGTCTTGGTACTTTAAGTTACATTAAGCCTTTTCCTTATAATGGGCGTCAATGGAGGGGAAAACGCTTAACGTAAAATAAAATCCATATTCCTTGTATTTCGGTTTTGATTTTTTGTCAGGTGAAAGTCTTTATGACGACCGGATGTGTGTGTGCGAAATTTGGTGATTATTGGTCGCTATTTTGGTACATTAAACCACATTAAGCGTTTTAGAATGTCCCTCTCAAAGGTACTATGAAACACCGGGAAAGTATTAGCTTACCTATATATATATATATATATATATATATATATATATATAATATACATTATAATTAGAACATATTTTCGAAATGCGAAATGCGTACTATACAACATGTTTTCAGCACGCCAGCACGTTTTACACAGTATTCACGATTCTCCCAACCTTATCAAGTAGACTCGTGACTCGCCCATGCCGTTAATTGACCAATCACAGTGTGATTGTCAGAAGAGACGTATATTCAGTGAGTTTAATTATTAATTTATTAAGAAGCGGCGAGAGTGACAAAAAAAAACGGATGCTGAAAAAAAGTGAAGAATTTGATTAGTAGAAGCAAAAATACAAAGAAAAGTGAAGAATTGAAATCAAACTCCAGGGGGAACCCTGGGCAGGCCAGCAGAAAGGGGTCATTTAAACATCTACATGCTGCTCTTTAACATGCATTAGTGGGCGATCAGTCAGCAACGCAACTTTTAATGCGTCCAAGCTCGGATTCGTGTCAGGAGAAAAGTGGCAGGGGGTGTGGGTGGATGTGGCGGAGGGAGGGAGGGAGGAGGAACCATACGGAAGGGGGTGGGGGGTGGGGGGGGGGTTAACCTGATATCTGAAGGCCAGGGACAGAAGGTAGACGGGCACCAAATGAACTCCCACACACGCTGTGGATGCTCCCAGTACACGGGCTGAACAGGGAGAATGAACAGGGGGGGGAAGCGGAATGCAAAACAACTGCACCTCCCAGCGAAATCCAAGCAGAGACTCTCCGAAATACAGAGGGACTTAAAAAGAGGAAAAAACACCCCCCCCCCACAGGAAAGGCTTCGCAGACTCACATTTCAACACGTATCCCGAACAAACTGCAGGCAAGAGAGCCCCCATCCAGTTAACTGTGCGAGTTTTAATGATTTCTTAATAAGCTCAGCATGCTGAAGCGCATAAAAGAATGGGATGCAGGGAATTCTGGGATACGCTTGATAAACTCAGCTATCGCGCGTCATTCAGTTACCCGAAGATTTCATTACGAAAAGTAATAAAAAAAAGAATATCAGAGGAATCCTATGATAATCCTATAGTACACGAGGAGCAAACCAAGCTCTGAATTATCTGCTCCTTTATTTTCATCACACTGCTGTTCCTGGTGAGACTGACAGTGCAGCTGCATTTCACTGTTTTTAAGGCTGGTCATCTGCTGATTCCATTACACTGTATTGCTCCAGGTCTGCAGGCAGTAACGCACAGTATTCCGCGGCGCTCTTTTGCGAAGCCGAAATCAGATTTCGCTCAGCGACATCCCTCTCCGGTCCGAATCCTGGATGTGGTCCGGATCCCGGCTCCGGCCGCTCCGGCGGTCCTGCGTCTCCCAGGAGTCAGTCGCCAGGTTACGACGCCAAGTGATCTAACGTAACTGGTTGCCAGGGAAACCGAGGCATGAGACGAGAGGGTCAGAATATTTCGCAGAGTGCGCCGAAGCACAGCAGGGATGGGGGCAACAAAAGGAAATAATACTACGCAGAGATGCTATTACTGCAAAAAGCGTTTGGACAAGCTAATACTGCACGCCGCTCCCCGCGGCGCCGTCGTGCACGTCCACGTGCAGCCGGTGAGCAGATCCCTTCATCGTAAAGCGACGTGCGAGTTTCACCCTTCGACACAGCTGTTAGCTTCCCGCCAATGATTCAGATTAAATACCGTACTCAAGGACTCTGGCACTCTGACTCTCCCTAGGGTAACCTGGAAAAGCAAATTCCTGTGCCTATCACGTACTGGCAAGTTAAAATCATTTCGGCAACCGATTCTGAACTACGCGTTCCAGTTCTTAGCCATTACTCCACCTACGCGTTCAGTAATGAGGGTAGTTAGCTAATGGGGCAACCTGCAGAGGTAATAAGATGTGATGCATAGTGACATGGGGTGGGGGGGGGCAAACCAGCTGTGATCATGGGGGCTCTAGCACCCTGGGCTCCAGGAAGAACCTACCCAGACAGGAAGAGTGAGCTATCAAAAAGAACAGAGGATATTTCCCATTCAAATTCATTCATTCCCCACAGTGCTCATTTTCCCCCCCCCCCTCTTTACATTATGGTTTTCGGCTTCACTATTGCACATGTGCTCACGTGCCGAGGCCACTCTCTCTAGCGCCCCCTGGAGTGGGATGCCTCATATCACCAGAACCGGCGATCCAAGGTCCACAACTCAAAGGCTGTGGCAGCAAACCAGTCAACAGCCTGCAGGAGAAGATGATAGGACAACAGCCTGAGGGACAGGGGGTGCGTGTGTGTTTGGGTTGAATTGATGGCATTCAGGTAACTATCGGCTTGGGGCCCAGTCTCCTTCACCCCTTCCCCACCGTATCTCGTTACCGCCACAGGTCATCCACGCCAGTGTCTCTCAGCCCAATCATCGGAGGCCCCCAGACAGCATACATTTCTGCCCCTTCTCAGCACACCTGAATCATACAAACAAGCAATCAATAATACAGAATCCCTGGTCTGATAGGAGCTGAGGGGGAGCAAAAATGTGAAGTATATGGGGGCCCCTGAGGACTGGGGCCGAGAAGCACCAATTAAAGCAGAAAGGGAAGGAAGGTTCTGAAGCCCGTCGCCATCAGCTGTATGGATGACCAACCGCCACCTGTCGAGTATGAGGGTCTTCCTATGGTTACAGAGCTACCTGTGTCACATGTGGCAGGAAACACGCCAGCAAATACCATGCGAACAAGTGACCCTACACGACTGAAAGGACGCTTGGATGCCGAGAACTGGTTCCGAGTTTCCAGGTACACACAGGCTTCCGCAACTGCGTAATTAATGTGAGAAATATGTACGGTATCACACAGAGACGTGACATCCACATGGGGGTGTTTTAGGCATGTGACCATTGGCATTTACACCATCCCATGACCAGGGGGTGGGGGCTCAGTTTCATTAGCGTACGGCTACCATGTCAACCACGGGACGCATAGCAGCTTGTGACCAGTTCCCTCTCACTGGACCAGGTCCAAAAACCTGTATCTAGAAATCACAGATGGAACAAATACCTCCTGTGCTGGATCATCAGGGTGCAAACTGAGAACAGGCAAAACTGGCTTCCGACGATCTACCGCTGACAGGTGAAACCCCACTGCTCCGTCGCCGAGGAAACCGTAAGTTCAGAGCAGGAAAAATAACAGGTTTCCCCGAGTCAGGGATCTGACGATGTTAACGTGAAGACTCCTTTGAGTTTGAAAGCGCCCTTAGCGTGGATCGCTGTACAGGAAATTACAAAGCATTCCTTAAGATGCACAAATCCAGTGCCCTGAGCATTCCTCACTGCATAAGAGAGAAAATACAATCTGCAGAATTGTGTTGTGTTACTTTCATAACATTCTCTGCAGAAATCACACCTTAAATTTATTTCTCTTTTGTACAAAGTGATGTACGAGTGAAGATGAGAGAGCAGTCAGACACTTTCCCTGGGGCGATTGGGGTTAAAGGCATTGCACAAGGGCCCAATGGTGACATCACTCTGCCAGTCACAAGATCTGAACCAGTGACATCCTGATCACAGGCACAGTCCTATCCCGCCGAGCTGTACACCGCCCCCTACTGTTCACATTGAGAGTACGCTAATGCAACATCATTCCCCCAGTAAAACTGACCCAGATCTATGCCACTTTGCAACCTAACCAATGTCTTCATTAAGATACTAATTAATTAATTAAGTTTGACTGGGTCGTCACAAGTCATAGATCCGCACGTATTTAATAACTGCAAGCTCCAAAAAAATTTTGAATGCAAAATTCACTTGCAAGAAAATAATACAAATTAACATCCCATGTTAATTAGTCTCATCTATCTTCCAGGATCTTAATTGCAGAAAGGCAGAGAATTCAAGCAATA
Organism: Paramormyrops kingsleyae; assembly: GCF_048594095.1. Lineage (NCBI taxonomy): Eukaryota > Metazoa > Chordata > Actinopteri > Osteoglossiformes > Mormyridae > Paramormyrops > Paramormyrops kingsleyae. The sequence goes on along the minus strand of NC_132808.1, from coordinate 21,491,863 downwards.
ATTAATATGCCATAATTAAAGCTGGCACATTATTTGTTTTAAAAAGCAAGAAAATATGTGAAGACTGAGCAGACACCTTCACATTCATCAGCATCAACCGCACCCACAAAAACAGAGGAAATTCCAAAAATGCAGCCCAGGCAAGCTTGACCGCTAGACAGATGAAGAAGCCGTCATCCAAAACCACCCCCCTCCCGCGACTTGCCATCCACACCGTCATCTTGGCCACCCAGCAAATCTGTGGCAAATCTGTGTGGGGTCCCCGTCAGTCTCCAGCAGAGAGACAGGGGCTGGCCCAGCGGGCCCGGTGCCAGCGATCGTCACCGCGCCGGATGCCTGAGCCCCGCCTCCATCACCCGCCCCCACTGTTTCGATTCGCCTGTCGTCTCGTCGCATTAAGAGGCCGCCAAAGAGCGCGAGGTCGATAGGCGGATTAAACGAAAACAATCCCTCCTGGGAAAAAAACAGAAACACCACCTTAATGAAGCCGGCGGGGGGGCAAATACATGCTGATTATACAGCCAAGGCTCCACTGAACTGACAACAGACTATTTCATGACCAAAATGGGGGGGGGGAGTTTTACTTAGCCAAACATGTTCTGAGGTCAAAGGAAAAAAAATATTGGTTCAGAGAGATAGTCAATCAGATTGGAGAGGAGGTGGGTCCAAGCAACTAATGGAGGCTCATTGGTTGGTCCCACCTCCTCTAATTGCTAGGGGACCAACCAATGAGCCTCCATTAGTTGCTTGGACCCACCTCCTCTCCAATCTGATTGGCTATCTCTCTGAACCAATATTTTTTTTCCTTCGACCTCAGAGCATTTTTGGCTAAGTAAAACTCCCACAAGCTCAAATGTCAGACTGACCCCTGCCCCTCCAAGCACCCATTATCCCCCCCAGAGACCTGAGGGACATACTCTTCAGTAAGCTGCACACTTACAGGCTACCATTACAGGCCTGATCATCTCACACTTGTCTGCATAGAACCATAACACAACAGCCAACAGTGACCTTCACAGTCTTGAGTCTAAAACCAAATACCTCTCATCTTCTAACAGAGAATACTCCAAAGGTGCAGTGTTCATGTTAATGATACCACAAGTGGCACGGCAGCACGGGAGGGGGAGGGGGGGGGTGTCCCAAATCATACCTCCGCTCTACATGTGGAATTTGCACATCCATCCACATCACAGGGGGTTTCCTCCCGCCGACCAACAAAATGCAGGTCAACCATATTAAAATAGGGTGTTGTACATAAACGTGGGCATGTGCCTGAAGACCGGGCATCCCATACAGGGGGTTACCCAGCCCGGGACGCTGCCTGGCACGGGCTGGGACCCCTACACAAACCTGAGCAGGAGAAGGGGCTACGTAAGCATCTACGCTGTTTCGGGCACCCTTGGATATCTGAGAAGATGCACAAACTGCACAGGGCAACATTTGCCCATTTTGACTGCTTAGGGGTGGTGGAGGTCAAAATCTGTAGAGTGATAAAAACCCAGCAGAGCATAAAGTCAACCAGGGCCCTCTGGAGCCAAATCAGTCCCATCATCCGAGTGCCGGGTTCAGCTGTGGCGTCCGAGACGACTTACATCAGGGAAGTGACTTATGGTACCTGTAAGACAACCAAGGCATAGCTGAGACTGGGGGTGTCAACTTTGGTCGGCTGGCTGGGTAAGATTTTCAATTCGAGACGTCTGCATGCACATTTACATGTATGTAAGAGTTTTATTACCTTGCAAACAGTCTATAGGGTTTGCAAACTACCCCAAGGCTTTTGATGTAGCTAATTTTAGGTTTATAATGGAATAATATAGATCTGCCATAAGTTTGTGTTCGCAGTGCAATTTATTAAGCTGGCATAATGTCACAGGTAAATCCAAGCCCATGACTAAGGTGTAGGTGCTATGGATAGTCTATAGTTATGCTATGCTATAGATATGATATGGCAAAGCTGTGGTTATGCTAGGCTATACCAATGTTATGGCTTCACTGCAGCAATCTTATGACTATGCTGCAGTAATGCTGCGGCTACGCTAGGCTGCAGTACACTGCGGCTAGGCTGCAAAGCCTCCCCTGCACCCTGGCAATCTGTCCCCTTTCATCGAGGTGGAAAGGATTAATTAGACAAAGCCCCCCCCTAATCACTGTGTTTTCTGGCAAAGCCTGTGTCAACAGGAGATGGCATTCTTCGCGCTAGCGGATCGGACTGGGCCGGAAGGTGGGAGGGGCTGCTTGGTGGAGGAAGGGAGGGCTCGCGTTCGGCACTGCCATTCCTGGAACGAACGTCGTTGGGTGGGCGGGAGGGGAGACAGGTGGCCGAACACAGGAATGAAGCAGGCACTCGGTCAAATCTCCCATCCAAACAAGCCCCCGCCCCTCTCTCCTTGCCCTCCTCCCGCGTCCCCGAAAGTAGGCCAGTGCTCTGCTCCGTGGAGCAGCACCGAGCCGCGGGCCCCGCTGGCGGGAAACACGCACCATCTTTAGCCAGACGAGACAGGGAGCCGGGGCAGACCCCGAAAGATCCCCGACTCAGCAAGCGCCGTCAGGACCCTTTGTTTCCAGGGTTAACGACAAGCCCTCCGTCGTGTTTCGGGGTTATCGACATACCCAGAGGGTTCCCCCGACCATTATGTAACAATTTAACTCCACGGCTACCGAGCAAATCATCGCACCTAATTACTCGTCGCACCTAATTACTCGGCTCGCTTTAAAGCCATATAAATAGAAGGCGCCCTGTAACTCGAGACGGCACCTTGCTCGAAGGTCTACTTGGACTCATGTCTAGTTAGGTCGCACCAAAATAGATGGGCCACCCTCCTGTCATGTCACGCTCGCTTCATATGACTGGCAGGGTGGCCGAGGTGCGCAATGGCTGATGAAGAGGATTCCGGAGCAGAGTCCCCAATTTGTTGGGTAAGGGTTCGCCCTTGGATCGAGCGGACGACCGTTTCTGCTCCTGCGGGCGATCAAAGGCCAGACGCGAAAATCCCCAGGGGCACCACTGCAAGGCCGGACAGGACAAAAATGCCATGTCAAACCCCCGGCACGCACCTTCACATGGGGGTCTGGAGGGCACGGGGCGGCAGAGGGAGGTTGGCAAGCAGAATCCTCTTGTGGATATCCAAGCTGAATGTGAGCCAGGGAGCCGGAAGCTCTTTGTTGGGCCACACGGCAGTGGGCCCCGAGAGGAGCGCCTACACTCTCAGAGACACCCACGCTTGGGGGGGGGGGTGGGGGGTTATTCAGAGAAGCTACAGCAAGCCACGACAACAAACAAATGAAGTGGAGGAGAGAGAAAGTGCGTGGGCCAACGGAGTCGAGCACCAATGGAGGGCAGGTCCAAGGAGGGGGTCCGTCTGTATATGGTCAGGTGGCAGAGAGCCGCAGGAGGGCACGGCTCCAAGGCCCGCTCCCAGGTTTGGGGGCTGTTGACCCTGGTTGCTAAGAGCTGCCGTCGTCTAGCCCCGCCACCCTGTTGATTAATGATCCTGGGGTGGTGTACTGGAGGAAACACCGGCTCAGGCTGGTGGTGTCACCTCCTTAGTCAGTCAGCAGGTCGCCCCGGAAAAGGACACGGCAGCCACTCCTGATTTAACGGGGTCGTGGCAGGTGGGGGGGTTGAAGAGTCCAGCCGTCAGCTGAGGCAAGGTTGTTCAAACCAGTATGGCCCCTCCCACAAATGGCAGATGGGGGACCCTCCTATATATTTGTTATTGTGCACCCCCCCCCCCCCCCCCCAGGAATTACTGGAACCACGGACACAGACTGAAGAGCATTCCCGAGCCACTTTGCCGGGTTTGATCTCTTCGGCGCAAGGGAATATGATTCTCTGGGGCGGTGGTACTAGGACACAAATTCATCTGTACCCCTCTACACACATCTGGCTTGTCATTACTGACAGAAACAGGCAAAAGCTGAGCTTTAAAATTCTCCCTTTTAGCCACTGGAGTAGATGTGAGGTAAAAATATCAAGGGGATTTGGCCAACAGGATTTATTATTTTTTTTTTCTCACTTGATGTTGTTCTGAAACGCAATCCCCAGCATGCAATTAGGACCTCTGGGCTCGCCTTAAACTCAGCCTTTGTTACGCAGCTAATGCATTTTCCTGGACTGCTTCAGTGGTGCAAATGTCAAACGCGCTGGAAAGAACGCGATGCCCGTGACCCAGAATTCTTTGCTGCAGGACAATGTTACGGTCAGATGTCAGCCTCTTATGTCCATTTACTTGCAGGCTATTAAGTCTCTTTTCCTTGTTATTGTACTACAATTAGGCTGGCTGGCTTAATTAGTAAACAGACAGATGAACACCACGGAATACGCAAAGGGCAGAGTTTTGCTCTAATTTTAACATAAAGCATGAAGAAAAACTTTGACGGCGCACGACTCTCCAGGGGAAAGTAGTGGAGTTTTCGCACATTCTGGATAAAACTGTCTCCCACTTGAACTGGGGGTCACCGCGAGGAAGCAGCTCGAGCCACCTGTACATACCCCACACCAGAGCCAGCTGAGAGCTTCCTGACAGACACAGTCATTAACATAAATGAAGCTGTCGATTTGTTCATGGCATATAAATTAGGGAAATGCATTTCGAAAATACTGGGATATTTAATAATAATAATAATAAAAAAAAAGACTTTTAGTGATACCAAAGTAGCAGTAGAGGGTTACCGATGTTACGCAGGGAGGGATCAGATTTACCGCAGACACACAAGTTGTGAACAGTGATAACTCGTTTAGACATCGACGGTGAAGCGGGATCCACGTTCGCCTCTGCGACACTCCGGTCTTTCGCCATGGAAATGGTGAGAGACCATCTCCTTGTTGAAGCCACATCCAGGGCTTTCACTTCCGTGACCAGTCATCATTTCAGCCACAATCAGGATATCACACAACCAACATTAAAACTACAGAGACAATACACTGGCACACAGATCACCTGGCAAGCTACTGTTAAACACTGGCATCTTCATAAAGATCATTTTCCTGGAACACACATGTAAAAACTAATTTAAAAAAAAAATAAAAAATGCTTAATTCATAATGAATGAAACTCTTTAAATGTGTGAATGTATTTGACTTGGATATAGAGTAATTGGTAATTAAGAGTGAATTACTTATTGAGAGAATAATGCCATGGCTGGATTTAATTAAAGCGTGCCTATGTGTAGAATTATTAAATAAGCACTTTTGAAGCCGGTCTCCCAGGGGTTTCTACAGGCAAATCTCATTACCACACGCTTCCTGTGATGTTATTCCAGCACCAAGAGAGGAGCAGAATTCTAAGTCTGGCGATTTGCAGAGGTTCTTTGCACTGGGATCCCCGGTGCGGCTGACGGGGGGGCCCAAGCCACCGATTTTGGCACCTTCCATTTATGCTCACGGGGTCCAGTCCTGCGACGGTTTAGAAGAATTTAGTGATCAGTGGTCATTGTTGACACACCACAGCACACAGTGCACAACAACGTATTGTGCCCTCTGCATTTAACCCATATGTGACGTCGTGACATAGCAAGGGGCAGCTAATTCAGCGCCCGGGGAGCAGTGCTTGGGGGCGGTACCTTGCTCAGGGTACCTCAGTGGTGCCTTGCTGGTCAGGGATTCGAACCTGCAATCTTTCAAGTGCGCTTCCCTAACCATTAAGCCACCACTGCCCACCATCTGAAAATGTCACGCTGATGGGAACATGCTCAATCTGCACAGTTTGGGGACTTCATCAACAAGATAATTGATTATTACCAAAGAAATTAATGGAAAATAAACAAAAATATTTTAACATGTATTGCTACTTTTTACTTAGTCAAGCAAGTGTATTCCGTGAGGACATCCCCACAATGTTCCGAGCCGATATTCTGGAAAAATTACGCTCACAAAGATACGCACGTACATACGCACAAACATACCTATGCACGCACAGTGGAGGTCTTCACACATCACAGGAACAATCAGCAAAGGCTCAGGTGTTCAGTTACCGGCCAGAGTGACTTGTGCGTTAACTACCCCCACCGTTTGACACGCTGAGATAAACAGCAGGGGGGGGGGGGTTCTCTGCAGGGGTGTATGAGTGACACTCTCGGCACCTGTTCACGGCGAGGATGACAGCGGCGCTCGTCTCCGAGGTTCCCGTCACCCTGGGGGACGCCGGTGTACGTGCTCTCACTCGGCCCCTTGCCGCTTTCTCATGGGCGGCAAGGAAGGGAGGAGGTACGGCAGGGAATACAGCTGGGGTCCCAGCGGCACCACTAAACGGGCTAACGTGCCGGAGACACCGGAAGAGACCACTGGCGCCGGGCAGGAGGGCCCTGTGGCGGGCTGGGGGGGGGGGGGGAAGCGATCCTCGAAAGCTCAGCACATTCCCCTAACGAACAAGCTGCTTGCGTCTCTGCAGGCAGCTTCACACGTCTCCACAGAGCCAGAAAAAGCACACAGCGAGTGGACACGTTTTTTTGGAGGGGGCCAAGCGTCTCACCGTAGGCCGGGGGTGGGCGGGGGCATCCTCGCTTCCCTCACCCAAGGAGATCTGACAGCACTCCTCTGTTCAATCCTCCTTTCCATCTCTCCCTCCCTCCCTCACTCCCTCCCTCGCATCTCTTCTTCCGCACACTTTCACGGCAGAGCTTCTGGCGAGCTACAGGACGATGCCGAATGATAGATTTCAATTTAACAACATGTACGGACTCATTGGATGAAAGCAAATATGGAAGAAAAATCTATGCTGGTGCCTGAATGTCGTCATTTTAGACTGTTAGTAAAAGGAACACTCCACCCAAATACACGGAACTGCACACGCGCAGTCACACACGCACCAGCGCAAGTCCCAGACTCACTTGCGTTGCATAAGACTGTGCACTTAAGACACGACAGCAGAACGGGGTGAAAATCTTCAAGCAAATTATGCAAAAATCCATTCGGAAAGTGACAGGTGGCGACGGGATTCAATTTTGCAGGGACTAAAGTCAACAGACATGAAGAAAAAAAAAAAGTCTCAATCAGTGCGGGGAACTTAGGCAGATACTCAAACGGCTTGACGGTTCAAATTATGGATCCGTGCAAAGTCAATTATGACATTCTCAAGCATTCAGAGGCCATGAACGCCGACGGAGAGACTGATCAATAACAAATGACCGGCAACGGTTCACCGTAGCCGTAAGAGCTCTGGAGAGCTTGACATCAACACGGTCATTAATGCAAATGTGCCCCTCGCACTGAAACAATTACACTATTTATGAATTATTTACTTTAAATGAGATCTCATAAATACATTTCCCTAACAGTTCCCAAAACCAGGGGAAGCTACACATTATGGTATCGACTATGTTCATGCCATCTTCAGGAGGAAAGCCCTGCGCACTACAAAAGGAAACAACATCCATCAATAAATGAGTTTATGCGGGAAAAGGTAGGTAGGGGATCCGGACAGGCATTTTGTTAGACGCCTAATGGAGAATTTCACCATGAAAGACCCACAGCGACACTCCAGGGTGAGCAGATCCATGATGCCAGAGATGAATGCTTCACCCTGTCAGAATGATGTGTCCATCTCAGGCCCCAAGAAGCAGGAGGGGGAGGACAGTTCCAGAAAGGGCCTTCAAAAGGCGATGTTAGAAGCGAACACTTTTACGGCAAAAAAACGCTGAAATGGAACGCAACGTGTGTCCATGCTGGTTACTGCCGAGAGAGAAAACCGGGATCAAAGCCAATGATCACCTGACGGGGCTTGTTCATGCGAGTAGGGCGCCACACGTGGGGCTGTTACCCTCAGCTGGGGGTGGGGTCCGCGGTAGATCGGGGCCGATAAAATAAAAGGTGGGGGAAGGGTTCAGCCACGTGGTCAGTTTTGGGGGGACATGGGAGGTGAAGGGAACGGTGGGGGAAGAGAAACAGCCCCCCCCCTGTACGACAGTCCCTGCAGTGTCCTTGCACTACCACCCGAGAGATCCTGCCGCTTTAGGCAAGATGCCCTCCTTATGTGTATGTGATAGTGAGTGTGTGAGTGTGTGTGTGTGAGTATGTGAGTGTGTGTGTGTGTGTGTGTGAGTGTGTGTAGGAAGCGGCCAGCATTGGAGCCGGCCCAGTTTTGCTGAAGATGCTGAGTCACACCAGAATCTCCCGCAAAGCCCCATCGAACCCCAATCCCTATGCCCCGCGTGAACCTCGCACAAAGAACCCATCCAGAAGGGCGACATTCGGTGAGGGTGGCCGGGGGCCGCGTCTTACAGCGTCTGTCGCCGGTAACCTCAAATAACACGGGCCCGCTCGGCTGCCACGGTTGGCGTGTGGGCGGGGCATGTGGGCGGGGAACACGCTCCGGGCTCGCTGAGGGCGTCGTGGGACACCAGAGTCACATGGCAGATAAACAACTTCACAGCCAAGCACAACAGCAAAGGGCCATTTTAAAAGCCCGCATGCCGCTTCAGTGTTTCCCAGTCTCTCTAACGCATACAGCAGAGAGCAAGTTAGTTTATCAGTCCTTGATGCTTGAGAGGTGCTCTGCACAATCACACACATTTAATCACAGAACATTCAACTGTTCACGGGACAACGCTATTTATTTCTATTTATATACTACGGAATGGCGTGCTATACTTAAACACATTCTTTGCACTTATACTATTTATCGTCATTTATTATTTATTGGTACTGTCTGTTACTGTCTATTAAGGGCTTATTCACCGTCTAAATGTGTTGCCGTATTGTAAACCTGCAATTTCCTTTGGGATTAATGAAGTAGACAGATCTGTGTTTCTCAGCCCGGTTCTTAGGGACCCCCAGATAGGGAGCAAAAATGTGGACTATCAGGTGCAGTGGGAGCAAAAATGTGGACTATCAGGTGCAGTGGGAGCAAAAATGTGGTAGTCCCCAAGAACCGGGTTGAGAAGCACTGATCAATCTACATTTGATCAAAATCACAGGAAAATCTGCTTCTTAGTGCTGGAACCGAAGCCATTCCGGCACCTTCCCCTGCGCTAAACCCATCTCAGCGCAGAGTCTGCATTTGTGAACCAGCGTGATTAAATATGGCAGCGGGCTTTGCAACACAGCCTGCTACGCATTTCCGAAAACTTAAAATCTGCAATCTTTTGTTGCAGGCTTCCTTCAGCAGCCTACAGGAACCACTTCTCCTTATTTATTATTTTATCTACAATATTTATTATATAGAAAAAAAAAAGCACTGACAACTTCTCAGAAAAAGAAGGCACGTCAAAAAGCGGTTTTATCTGTGTCTGTGTCTCTTATGAACTCACGTGTACAAAAGCACGGTGACGGGGAGACAATGCCCCTTTCTAATACCTGAGCCGTTAAACAAACACCAGGCCCTTTGTAAAAACACCGTCGCCGAGAATTATGGGTAAAAACAGCAGTTGGCAAAATACAAGCTTGGCGTGTGTTTACGTTTGCAAAACCCTTCAAATGGCCGGGAAAAAAAACACACACACACACACACACACACACACACACACACACACACACACACACACACACACACACGTACGCAGAAGGAGAGGGTGTCTGGCTGCTTTGGGCCGCCTCAAGTTGCCTAACCGCGGAGATCACGTTACACCTTCGATGGGTAAATCGTCCGACGCCTGCTGATTGACGGGGTGCGGGAATGACCCCGGCACCCCAGGGATCGCACTCGTATGAGGTCATGGTATGAGACCGACCAACATTTTTGCCTACTGGGTCTTCTGCTGACCACAGATTTTAATACTTGGAGGAAAAAGGGAAAAAAAAAATAATAATAAAATGAAACAATAACAGAAAACAGTTGGTGAAAACTGGCTGCACATTTTCCCAGTGCTGTCCCTCTGTTAAATAAAGCCCCTGAAGGCAACACTCACCAGTTAGTCCATCAACCCCTCCCCCCCCCCACTAAGAGTCCATCCAACAGTCACTGCAAGAGGCCGGTTTTTAAACCCACCCGTGAATAATGCATGGCAATGCATTAAAAATGCATGCAATAAATGAACACACGGAGGCGCAAAAGACAGCAGAAACTGCAGCAGCGCCAGGGGGCCGCCGTGGTCTGGGGGGCCGGGAGTCTGTGCCAGGCGGGCACCTCAGAAGACGCGGACAACAACAGAGGCACAAAGAAAAGAAGGGAAAGAGTCACTGGGCCGGGTGCCGATGAATCGAAGAAGCTTCGGACGGAACGTGAGAGAGCAAAGAGCACATATATATCAGGCGAGTCTTTGGGGCGGGGGGACAGCCGCAACAGAACACAGTGGAATGGCATGGGGAGAGAATGCAGCCAAACACATTGTGGCTCCCGTGGTATCCCACAATGCAAAGCGCCAAACTCCCCTTTCTAACGTGACAGGCAGCCTCCACTGTGCCCGGCTGAAGCAAAGGCTAACACCGGATTAAATCTAAACCGTGGGCAGTTTCCTGTCCCTCCCCGCAGGCTTCAGAGCTCGTCACAGAACAAACGTGCTGATACTGCCAAAGAACCGCCAAAAGGTCTACCCAAACAGAACCGGACCAGGGATCTTGCTGTCGGAAGGCACCACGGCCGGAACGGCGGAGCAGGGATTGTACAGGCTACGAGTGCCCCGCCCAACTCCACACTCCCCTTGCACGCTAAAGCTATATAAACACCACTCCCACTCCAAGCTTTTACGCATCTCAGCCCACGGTCCCAGAGTCAACACTAAACGGGATCTGCCCACATGCAAAAACAACAAAAGCGGGTCAGAATGAAAGGGAGAAGGGTGGATCCAGCAGGGGACGGGTCAGGAGGGGGCAGAGAGACGGTGGCTATGCCAAGGCAGTCAGGCTACTTAAGACCCCCACCAGAATATAATCCCCAATCTCGGGTGTCATGTGGAGAGCCGATGTCAGTGTACACACCACAAAATCTCTCCTCCACTCAGGCTGCAGAACCCAAATGGACCGACGCGGGACACTTCGGCACACCAGCACCTTCAACTATACGGAAGCGTCTGCGCCACACAAACCGATCGGAGACAAGTACCCGAAACAAAACAACGAAAAATCGGCGAAGATGCCAGATTGTTTCACTTAATGAGCAGAAAGCAGGTGTCTGACACCGAACTGGAACCAAGCAGGGTGACCCGAAATATCCAACAGAACACATTCCTCGATCTGCAATAAACAGAACGGCCATGTTTGTGCGTAGCGCACCTCAAGTCTCCGAAGCTCGAAAGAAAGCGGATTAAAAGATGGATTAAGCCAACACTCAAGGATAGTAAAGAAAGTGAATAGCAGTTATCAAGATGATTACATGCAGGACAAACAGTGTCAGTATCCTGTTCAAAGTAAAGAATACAGCCTGCTATCTGTCAGGAACTCTCGTAATTATTTATTTAGCGAGCCTCCCTGTCCTTGTTCATGTTTACGTTCCTGGGTATGTTTACTTGCCATGCCGGCTAGTGAGTGTTCGAAACGACCCCATAAAGGCTCGCTGAATGGCAGGCCACATACAACGGGGACCGACAACAGCTACCAATACCAAACACGGACAATGCCAGATCACACAAGCCATTAAACACGGCCAAATTAAAAAGTAAACACTACTTGTCTAAGCCCCACTCCGCCACGATTTATCCCGAGACGATATAATTTCTTCCTTTTTTGTAATCTGCGGCCTGTTTTTCCAGGGAGACCTGCTAACAGAGATAATAGAATAAAATAAAATAAAATAAAACAGCAGACCTCCCCGCCCAGGACGTCAAATAAGGCGTTACTAATCCTCAGGACTGGAGCTTATTTCTATTACGGCCACTGAAATTACAGGAAGGGGAGCAACATTTTACACAAGCAAACAGCAAAGAGACTTCAGTATTCCGGGCTGCTAGATTCCTTCATTAATATAACATAATAATATATTCACCAGAACCCATTACATCCCATAGTGTTGACTCTTACAAATAACCTTATACCTAAATAGCTCATTAGTACTATTATATGAGTAATAGCTGTATTAGGAGTACTATTATACATAATACTATTTACCCTAGCTTTTCACCATTAGAAAGCTGGCTGCACAATGTCTCGGACATTGATGACCATTGCTCGACTCCTCATTACCATCATCTTTATTACTACCAGCATTATTACTGGTTAGTATCATTACTACAGATTTGTTTAGCAGATATTATTACCTGAAGCTTACAAATTTCCCTCCAGGCTGCAGTTTGCCTCGTTTACCAAGCGGAGTATTCAATGATGTCGCCGCCTTCTTGCCCAATGGCACATCAACAGGCCTACATGTCTACTTCATGCCCAAATGCCGATGTCAGTACAGAAACTACAATTTGACTGCTGATTTTAAACATCTACAGGGCAAGACGTTTCGCACTCGGCGGTGAGCTTCCCCAAACTCGGTGTCCATTTAAGGCCGGAATCGACAGCTGGACGCCAACGGAGCCGGGTGCCGAAAACCACGGGGAGAGCACACGCGATCCGCCGGTGGCAGCGCCTGGCGCAGAGCAGCAGCAGATCTTTATTCCTCGTTCTGCTCCAGGTGCAGCACTGAGCGCGTGCGGAGGCCCGGACGCCAAGCAGGTTGGTGTGGAATGTACCAAGACAGCCCAAAAGAGTTCTTATTAGAGGGAAAACGGGGGGAGAGCCATTTGCACATAACCGCCGGAACGTGGCACCGCGGTACCAGCTGTGACTCATCTTTGCGTGGTTCTGCTTTAATGTCGGGTCCTCTATCTGAGGCGGAATACGAGACATGATCCGGGAAGGAGCGAGAGTCTGCAAGTGTGGCATTGGGCCCGGATGACGAGACCCAGAATACATCAGAGCCAGGGGCACTACAAAGGGGGTGAAAGTTAGGACGACTACAAGCCCCCCCCCCCCCCCCCCGAGTGAAAGGGACTCTAAAAAATTTGGAACATAAGTGGATTGCTCTGAATTGGGGCCCAATATTATATGGTTTCATGGGGTCCAAAATCTCTAGCTGCACCCCTGCATGGGGCCACAGGAGAGAAGCAAAGAGCCAGGCCACATCCGGATAGCGAGGTCCCCTTTCAGGACGCCAGCGCACAACATCCGTGGATCAGATTACCCCCCAGGGAGGGGCGACTTCTAGAGTTCCATAAAGGGTTTCCCACCTCAACGCCGATGGAGGAGAGAAAGAGAAAGGGAGACAGAAAGGGACGGGGATGGTGGAGAGAGAGAGAGAGAGTGCTGCAAGCTTAACAGCTAAAAGTAGCTTTTGGATAAGGAAAGCACATTCCTGCAAGGAGGAAATGAATATGTCCAGCAGGGGGTGTCCTCTGGGGTGCCACCACTGGTAGGTCTTCCCACGGGGGTCGTTTTCACCCCGCCTCCCAGAGGAGGAAACTCCAACGTCGGTCTGTTTCTGTAACGTCCGGCCGCTGCACGTTTGCAGGCCACGCGCAACGCTTCCTCATTGCGACGCAACAAACGGCGCGCCACTTCTGGCGAGTCCCACGCGGCCTCGCTTTCGAAGGTGTCGGGGGGGCTCCGTGCCTTTCCCTGCCCTGCGCCGTCATGCCACGCAAACCAACACCCACCTGGTTACAAGGCCATCATCCAATCAGGTGGGTGGGCTGAGAGTCAGGTGGGTGGCAGATGGAGTCCAGAGTGTGGCAGAGCTGCACCGTACCTGCCGGTGACGTGAGCTTATTTGCTTATGGGAGACTTCCAGATAAACAGAAGTCATAACTGAGGAGCACTAACAGATTTGGCAGGGGGGGCGGGGGGGGTTTAAGCACAGGCAAGCTGCAGCATGCCTGCACCTTCTGGAAGCTTCTGGCGGATTCCCCGTAAAGGTGCAGCACAGCCAACACTGCCGGTGGCCGTCGCCCGGGCAGAGCTGCGAGCGTCAGTAACCAGAGTCAGTCCCTCTTCAAAAGGTCAGATATCAGGTGCCATTTGTGTCACTTGATAAAACACCTCAGACAGGAGCCGTCCAATGACAACACACAAAAAAAAATAATGGAAAAAGAAAACAATCGCACAATCTGATAGGCTGCCTGAGAAATTGTGCAGTGAGCCAATCGTTTTGCTTCTTCTGATTTACAAAAGGCAGGTCAGCATCTGGATATTTCAAGGCATGTTGTTTTTTGTATTCAATAACCTAAAACAACCCGCTACAGCGATACAGATGCAAGGGCGGTAGAAAAAAGAAAAAAAAAAAAAGGTGTCACCCAGTGATGGCTCTGCGACTTGTTAGCGCAGCGGTTGGCGGCAGCCGCGCAGCCAGAACTTGAAAAAAATGCGCCGTTACAGAATCAGCAGTTTTGCAGAATGCCACGCGTCAGGTGGGGACCCTCCGAATCGCAGCCCCGTGACTTTTGGCGAGCGCCCGTCACGGAGAGTGGCGTCTGCGTGCGTGACGATTCGCATGGGCGGCACTCCTGTGTGGCATCGCGTCAGACCTGCTGCGTCACGCGTGCGGCAGCCACCACGCTGCTGGCTTCCATTTGGGAAATGGCACCGTCGCAGGTTTTGCAGTGTCAAAGCTGCTGCGTTATACTGGAGATATATGCACTCGGGGGGGTGGAGGGGACCTTAACAGCTTCCCAAAAGAAGCATTACTGCGAGGGAAGTCACAGAGTACTATGGGGGGGGGTCTTGCATGTGCATCACAGGTATTGCACCTTAAATTAATATGCACAGGTGGGTGTCTGTTAGCAGCCACATACACGAGCTTAGCACTAAAAATAGTGGGGGGGGGGGACGATTAAATGTGCAAAGTGTGTGTCTGTGAGCTGCAGACACTGTCGCAAAAAAATGTTAATTTAAAAAAGATAAAAATGTACAGTGTCATCCTATCTGGCCTGCATTTTTCATTAAGGAGGAGTATAAACCACACTGAAGAATAAGGCATACCTTATTCTTATACCCAACCTGCCCTGCCCCCCACCCCACCCCACCCCACCCCAAAGTGACCCGATACTGCTTTCCCCAGCAAGCATCAGAATTTAAAACTGCATAGAAGAGAAGTCTCAGGGGTACAGCGGAGCTCTAACGGGAGGGGCCCGGGGACCCCCGGCTCTGAGGCTGCACGGTACGTGATGGACCGCACGGGACAGGGCGGAGACACCAGCCGCGAGCAGCGATGACATCACATACAGCCGAAACATGGACCCCCCCCCCCCCCACGACGGCCGGTCCTTCACGGGCTAAACACGAGCCCAAGACATTTTAAAGCACAAGACTTTAAAAAAAAAAAAAAAAAAAAGTTCGCCCACAGAATTTAAGGAGGAATCAACAATCGTTTTTGAAAACAGAAATAACATACGCCCCCTGCCCCACATTTTCATGGAGATTTATATACCTGTTGATAACTGCAGAGCCAAAACAGCAATAAAAACTCATCCTAAAGTGGAACTACTAACGACGCAAAACGGAAAAACTAATTAGCAAAAGTCTTTTTCCCAGCTGCATAATAAGTGCATGGAGATATCTAGGGATGTTAAAACGCTCATTTAAATGCAATAAACATTTCAAAGTATACCCGTTAATTTTTTACATGGTATGTAGAAACCTAAGTGAAAGGTGTCCTCTGACCTTTGTATGGGGAAATTATGAGGCAGCAGTCAGACTGCATTATTGCCTTTCACTCATATTAATCTGAAACAGGGCACGGCATGAGGAAGCGCGTGACCAGTCACCCCTCACCCCTAATACGCCCTGCTTGTTCTTCTGAAATATTTAATACACATACACCCCCCCCCCCAGTTAAAAGTGTTCTCAGCATGCGTGCCTCTTATCGGCTCAGTTAATGCGACGCCGGGATCGTTTTCCCCCCCATTACATTTGCAAGGCGCCGATAGATAAACATAGTAACGGATTTACAGCATAAATGAATCTATGCATAAGGATGACACCGCAAATGCAACTGGAGTAAACCACTTACATATTATAAAAGAACGATCTCCATAAACCGACAGACACCCACAATGACAAAAAAAAAAGGTGGAATAATCTGTAGAAGACAGAATATATATATATATTATATGTATATGGAGACGGGAAGGCAAGGGGCTGCGAGAGAGAGTTATCCCGGGTATGAATGCAATCCGTTTCGGGCTCATCGCATACGGTGCACCGCTAATAATTTACTGACTCGCGTAGCTAAACTGTAATCAGGGCACGTCGATTCGGCGGATGCATTTGCACAAAAATACGATTTCAAGTATACCAGTCTCCTCTTTTAACTATCTGCAATTCGCCGTCCTCGCAAGCAGTATCTCTATTACAATTCAGTGGAGAGTGAAGTAATTGACCTGGATCCAACGACGTATTTTTCCCCAATATATTGTCGTGTGCAATTTTTGTTTTCTTTTTCGGGGGAGGGGGGGCGGTTGTTGTAGCAAAGCAAATCTGTCGCAACAGCATACATCGTCTTTTTTTTGTTTTTTTTCTTAAAAAAAACGGTAATAAAACATAAAGTGAGAAATACGGAAACGGCGTGACGTTTCTGCCTGACTGTGCAAGCAGCAGCAGCAGTCTCTCTGCTGGCGGACCGAGCAGCAATACAGCAAATAACACACTGTTAGGGCAGGGGAAGCAGGAACTGGCAGATCGCGGATAATGCAAGCACATTTCCAGAATTATATAAACAAGGGTGTGATACAGATGGCCAAATATCCAACAGCTGTAGGAAATATGGGGGGGAACTGCAAAGCGCTTTCGATCGGACGCATTACAAACTCTGGAGATAATTACCTCTACTTCCTACTTTACGCTAATACGACTAGCTAACAGCCTTTCTCCCCGTGCAAACGCTTCTCATTTTCGGTATACCACACAGTTCGAAATGACCATCGACTATACTCTCTCGCAGACACAAGCACTGCTGGCCCTAAAATGTTACCGTCTTAAAGCAAAACGCGATTACATCCCTTGAACCGGCGATCAATGTACAGATATACTTACATTTCACGACCCTGTCCGTCGTTGACAACTTCGGATCATCATTCGGCTTGTTTTCGGACATTTCCAGCGTGATATATGTCAATTAAATTTAAACTGTGATTGGAAACGATCCGCGGTGGTCCTTGCTCAACAACTCTAGTCTTTCCCAAATGGGAAACCGCTGTGATCTCACTCGCTTCCTTCAGTCGCCAAAAATACTTGCAACAGTGTAACAAATTTCTACACTGTAAGGTCTCTCACTGATTTACTGCTACACTGTATCAATTTCTCTGTCTCCCAGCGCTGGGCGCAACCTAGTTTAAAGTTCAAATAGATCCGCCTTCTATCAAGACGCGCCTGCCAATTGGTCTTGTAAACATCTTGTTCAGACTTTCTCTTTTCGCCGTACGGACGAAGCGCCTGTCAATCATCCCTGGTTAAAATTCATGTTAGATTACGCCGCTCGCTCGCTCGCTAAATAGTGTATTCTGTTACAGTATATTGCTGCAGAAGACAGTTGTCACGCTGGTAGAAGCAACAGCACATTGACTGTGGGTAGGGGTAGGGGTAGCATATTATTTAATCGTCGATGCGGGTTGAGCTTCGTCATACGTTTTTTTTTTGGGGGGGGGGGCAAGGGAGGTGTCATTCTGGAGACAGTTATGACACAGAAAATCAGCGCATTCATGCCTTAAAATGGACTAAATCTGAGGCACACAATGCGACTGAATAGCTATGGTGTTTAATCCCAGGCGACAATGAACAAAAATGGCCCTCATTTACGATCCCAAAGCTAAGACTGGTGTAAATTACGGTAGAAATGTCCATTCAAAATGTGATGAAATTTATAAAAGAATTGGATTGGATTTTGCATGTGAGGCAGGAAATACGTGCCGTTTGTGCAGAGCAAAATAAACGCTTATTATTAATGAGCTGAGTATTGACTTGTATGGATTTCAAAAGGGTCTATTTTTTCTGCTCAGGTGTGTGGCACTTTTACTTACAGGACGTTTTCTTTCACCGTAGCGCCCCTCCTTGGTGTGATTTCATGTTAATGAGGTGCTCACTCATCCGCATTCCTTGAATACGTGACCTAAGTATCTCGGTTTGACACTGTTGTCAAAGGTGTAGCTTAGAAAAGAACTGGGGCAAAGTGGAAATATATGGAAAAATATGATCTACCACCATGATTACGCGACCCGGCGCGTATCAGTTCGCGTTCGCAGGTTGCAGTGTCGACGTTAACACATTCGATCTTAGTGGGAGGAATATCGTTATATTGTCTCAAGGGTTAGAAGATGCACCTTGGAGTGTGTATTGAGGTACAGGTTATGGAGTAGGGTTTTAATAAAGCCCTTATGTGCACTGAAAACATCAAATAAAGTGACTTAATTACTATCCAACTACAAGCACTCCCAGAAACACCCGAGAACTGCATTTGCTGACCCTTTGTCTCCTCCACCCATCTTCTCTAACTGCGGGGGGGACGACTATCCAGAGGGCTATGGGAACAACCCAGGATGTGGTGCCAACCCAACACAGGGGGCATTTGGCAATTGTCTATGGACAATTTGGTAACGTACCAGGTAACCTCTGCATGTTTTTGGACCATGGGCGGGAAACCGGAGTACCTGGAGGAAACCTCATGACAACACGGGGAGAACTTGCCAACTCCACCCACATGGAGCCATGGCGGAGACTTGAACGCTGGTCTGGTCCCAGAGAAGTGAGGCGGCAGTAGTAAGCACGGTGCCACGGTGTAATGCCGAATATTGGCTGTGGGTCTGAAGCACAAAACCTGACAAGGTACAATTATGCTAATACCTCCAACCTGGTCCCTTAATTACTTAATTAGCCATATCTTGGAGCTAATTATCCCTACCACTTTTTTGTACATTCCGAGACAGTACCTATATCAGTGCGGAAGAACTTGCCATATCGGTTGGATGGAAAGCAGAGGTTAGTCCTAATTAAGGACAAAGTGGACCTCTCTGGGGGAGAGAAAGGTCTGAAAGAGAATCTGTATCCACAGCGCCCAGTAGGGGTGGAGATTTAACAGGACTGCCATCAATGTCCCTGCCTTTCAGAAGGGTAGGCCTCTTGTGAACTATAACAGCACTCGGCTTGCGCTCCAGACGCACGAGGATTGGTAAGTGCTACACTGTGTTCGTGCCATGAGCGTCTCCCATCTGTAACCTGGCCAAACCTGCCTTCTCGCCGTTACCCGATCCAGCGAATTTGCTACCTTGTAAGCCAGCCGTGTCCCCAGAGCACCTGCAGGCTTTGATTCTTGAGCTTCAGGTACATAATTAGGCCAACCGTCTCCTTCATCAAACTAAATCAACACTGTGGGTTTGTTTTATGCACTGTCAGAAAGAAAGAGTAGCAATTTGTACCTTTTGCTTGTCACTGGGGCTCTACCCTCAAGGATCTGCCAATTGTACCCTTTGCTGTAGGTAGCTGTACCTTTTAAGGTAGAGAAATGGACTCTGAAGAACATTTTTTATACCATTGTGGTACATTAATGTTGTTTGTACCTTGGGGATGTTCCTCAGAGTCCTTCAGTTAAATTAAAAGGTACATTACCCACCAACTAGGGTATATTTGGCAGAGCCTTGAGGGTGCAGCCCCAGTGATGAGCAAATTGGTACCGACAGTAGGGGAGTAAGGAAAACCTGGGTCCAGGTTGGGTCACCCACAGCTACATCTCCAGAACCTCTAAGTTTGTGTCCGAGGCCTGACTGGACATCATCATCATTAAAACCCGCTCATCTGCTGCAGCAGATGATTGTAGGACGAAAAGTACATTGTAGTGTAATTGACTTGCTCTAACCAATAACTGGAAGAAGACTGAATAGAGAATGAGCAGATACTCTTACAACTGAAAAATGTCATCAACATGTATCTGTGAAGCGATTCATATTGTTACATTTGATGGGAAAGATATTTATGACCTGATCAAGAGCCAAGGATCAAGGTTGCATGCCATTCTTACGATGTCCGGTGACGTGCTGACAGCTTGCCCTGCCCTATACTTACACTTAGCTTGGATCAAGTCCAGATCACTGTAACCCCAAATAGATGAGTGATTATTGAAAAGGATGGATGGATGCATTATATCAGTGTTTCATAATCCACTTCTTAGGGACCCACAGCTGGTCCACATTTTTGCTCCCTCCCAGCTCCCGGCATTATACAGACAGTAGAAAATATTTATGGCAGGGGTGGACAATCTTATCTAGAAAGGACTGCTGTGCATGCGGGTTTTCAATGCAAATCCCTAATAAGATTATTGATTAGAGGACTGATTGGCTGAAGAGTCCTCACGCCTGGATTTGAACAGCTGACCTACAGGTTATCACAAAAACCTGCACACACACCGGCCCTTTGCGGATAAGACTGGCCACCCCTGATTTACAGTGTTTTGGTAAAGGAGAGGACATCCTGTCTTAGGTAGAACGAGGGAAAATCACATTTAACTGGTGGTACATAAAACAGTAATAATCTCTCTCACTGCAAAGCTGCAATTGTGCTTTAGTGAACATGACACATGGTAAGCGTCCATCAGCGTATGTGTCCGGATCACCGTTACGGAGACACTGCGCAGTGCCAACGGGGCTGGGGCACCATTAGCAACGTGGTAGAAAAGAAATGATCGTGTTTTCCAGTGAAGTCGGTATCATTCCTCAGCTGCTGGCGTACAGATACAGAACCCAGTCCGGGTGATCGATATCCATCGCTGGGATTTTGAAGGCTGCAAGTTTTATTAATAGGGGTAAATTGCCAAACCTAAATTAAAACTGGAAATTTGAGAAAATGTTTTTTAAAAATGGTGCGCCGGGCATGTCCGACAGGAAGGAGATCCTGGGGCAGACCCGGGACACGTGGGACAGATTATATGTCACAGCCGGCCTGGGAACGCCTTGGTGTTCCCCCGGAGGAGCTGGAGGAGGTGGCTGGGGAGAGGGAGGTCTGGGCATCCCTGCTTAGACTGCTGTCCCTGTGATCTGGACCCGGATAAGCGGTGAGTGGATGGATGGATGCATGCATGGATGGATATGTAAAAATATAGTTCTTCTCACACCATTTCCGCCAATGAAACCCACTGGGTCGCTCAGATACCTCACACTGTTGCTTCTGTACCCTATAAACATTGGCAATGTAATTAGTCTGATTGTAAGACATATGAAAATATGCACATTGGATGACCTAGTGGGGGTGGTGTGTAGCTCAGCAGGTAAGGGCACTGTGCCTGTGATCAGAAGGTCATTGGTTCAGATCCCACGGATGGCAGAATGGTGTCATCATTGGGCCAGGACTGGCTGACCCTGCTGTCTGAATTGTATATCACTTTGGAATAATGCATCTGCTAAATATGTAGAAAGGTATGATCTCGCCCCCCCCCCCCCCCCTTAACTGTGTTTTCTTTATTGATGCCTGCCTGGGATACAGAAGGAGTCAAGAATTTTTGTTACTTTTCAATGTCGGATACACAGTCAGATTATAACCTGCAGTGGTCAAGTCTGCCATAATAAAAATAGCAATAGCAAAAAGGAATAAATAAAAAATATATACAATATAATATATGACCGGATATCCCCTGTTGCCCTCTAAAGACTAGCTGCACTTTCAACCATGTTATGTGTGGATGTATAGACATTCACAACTGGTCTGGGGTGATAAATCGACAGCAGAATAGGGTGACCACCTCATCCATGTCGGGGAGGACATTCTGAGCCAGGACAGGGCTTGTAAACTAACGGTTTAATTAAAAGGACCTGGATTTCACTTGAGCACTTGCTGTGTGCTGATTGGTCAGTCTCCTATAATCGTGCATGTGTCACTAATGCTAATGTGAAACAGCTGGATGAGTCTTTCAGTCAAGGAAACAAACCAGTCAAAGCACAAGAAGAGCTGAACTATTTAGCCGAGCACAGGAGCCTTTCAGTTTGAAAGTAGTTTATAAAACCCGAAGTAGCTCAAAGTGTCCTTCCTGACATGGATTATCTGGTCACCCTAGAGCAGAGGGTCACTGTGAGATTCGTGGGGACTTGAACAATGACATACCTATAGATTTCAGACTTTTGTCATGTGATTTTCCTTCTGGCTGTAGAAGTCTGACAAACAAAGTTTACAGTTCCTAAGCAAATATGTGTGACATTCAGATGCTGCAAATTACATGCCATAACTTACAACATTCAACAAGCTGCACATTAAAAAGTCATTAAAACGTTGAGCCAGCCTGCCATTAATTCAGTTGATATTGCCAATCTGTTTGTAAACGAAACTGTAACTGTTATCTTTAGGAGAGCTGTCTAGAGTACTTACACAAGTTTCATACAGTTATTTAAGTGGTTCCATAATTAATCACTAAGATCCATTTATCTGTCGGATCAGTAAACAAACCTGATTTAAAATCCTTTCCTGTGTATTCTTCAGCATCTGTGATGTAATACTGTAATTTGTAGGCACCTAATGCAATTTATTGACAGTTGTGCTGCAATGCGACATGGGATTTTGTCTGTAATAACTCAAAACTCCCGCTCACATCCCAGACATCACGGCCATGGGGCTATTGGCGGCAATTACGTCTGAAACCAAAGACCGTGACAATGTATCGAGAGCAAAGCTAAACAAAGCAATAAATAAGGAACCAATATTTGTGGTGATAGAAGGAAATATTAAGGCTTTTTTTTTTCTATAGGTGACAGAAACTATTTGAAATAAAATCTTTGCAGGTGCATTGGGACCAGGAGTGTAACCAGGTTAACTGTAATACAAAGATTAGGCCGAGACAACATATAGGAAGAACAAACCTAATTGATTCATCAGGTATGTGGGCTGTTCCTGTTGTCAGAACTGGAATTAGATGGCGGTGTCTGGATGGATATTATTCATCATAGGCGGATTCAGGAACACATGCCGGTCACATTTCACCAGAAATATCCAAATAATACATTTCCTGTTGGGAATCTTAGATGCAACACTGGATAAATGGTTTTGGAATTTGGGTGGATGGATGAATCTTATGCTTCTACTTGTGGGAAATTGCTTTAAAATTACGTGCAGCTGCTCGGATATTCTAAAAACGATACACTACCCGTCATCTTGAGGAAGACATATAAAGAAATACTTACACTGGCTAATAAAGAGTGACTGAATAGTGAAGTTAGTGAATTAATAGCAGACCAAAAGTCTAGGATTTCCGGAACAACACTCGGGGCTTTGGCATGCCTGTCTTTAGTAATATCTCTCTTGTTCTCCATGTTGGCAGAGAACATGAAGACATCGAGCACAGCTCTCGATACATTATCACGAGGTGTCAAGGCGAAGCTGCACGACGTTTACAGCCAGCATCCATCTCTGTCTGACTGACTTCTGATTGGCTGCTTCTGGAACAGCAGAGAATGAGCTGCTGTGCTCAGAAGTCTCAAATTGCTTCTGGGTTCCAGCATGATGAACAAGAACTGCACCCATGAAGTACTGAAGGGCTGTTGGATAGTAAAGCCTGTGCCTTGGAATATACCACAGTAGAGCGTCATGGGGGTGGCCTGGGAGGCTGTCCTAGGCAACACAGCAGGCACATAGCCAAGTAGTGCAATTGCAAGTTTAAACCCCCCTTGAAATTTTGTTCAGGTCCCCAGTCACCAAAATCTATGGAGGGGGAACAACTAAAATTTAGGGTTGCCAGAGCCCCCCCCCCCCCTTAATTTTGTTGTTTTTTATTAATTTAGTTTTTTAATTTTTAATTTCTGAATTTTGTTGCTTTTTCCATTGTCTTTTATCATTGTCTTTTAAAAACAGTGACAATAAAATTAAAAAACACAAGGCTGGGGAACACCTTGAATGTCAGTCCATGCCACACACACACACACACACACACACACACACACACACACAATAGTCCACTTAAATATCTCCTAACGGCCTCTCTGTGATCCCATGCAACCCAGGTAGAATGTGCTAACTTCATACAGATACTAAGTGGGTGTGGGATTGGAACCCCAACGCTGTAGACGTGAGGCAGCAGCTCTCCCAACTGAGCCACCCCATCACGATAAGCTGAAATTGTAAAACATATCAGCTGCAAGTGCGATTGTTCCCAGACAGCTCATGTAATGTGACTCTGGCACAAAGTGAAGTGATGAGTTTGATGTTTAGAGGCTCTGGGATGATGTCCCGTATATCACGCCGTTAGGATTTTACTGGGACGATATTCCAGCTTCTGTGATGCCCTTGTCATGACGTCCAGGCTCCTGGGGAGGTCCTATTACCTCGACATCGGGGCGGGGGTGGGGGGGCACGGTGGCTATTGCCAGTCTTTCCCTGGCCGTTATTTAACCGTATTCAGATCTCATTCAGCTGGCTGGTTTGCTCAGGTGCTGCCTGCAGCAGTGGAGACAAAATGGAAAATGGCCAAAAATAAAGTGTTCCATCAATCGTTATTTATTTATTTATTTATTTATTTTTTAGGATGCAAAAAGGACTCCGGCATCGCAGTCAACACATAATGAACCCAAGAGGTGTCACGTTGGCTTGAGAGGTGGGTAGAAGCGGAACACGTTTGTGCACGTTATACGTTTGCTTGCACGTTATACATGTTTGTTTGTGTGTTTGTTTGTTCGTTTGCGTGTTTATCGGCCTCAGTCTGGATCTTGCTGAGTAGAGAGGCCTCAGTGGACTGAGAACAATGAAATGAGAACAGTCGCAAGCATGACCCCCATTCCCCAGTGCTAGCAGGGAGGCTGGGGGGGATGCCACGGACGGCAGGGGGGGGGACGCGGCCGCAGACCCCGAGAAACAAGATGCCAGCACCATCCTCCCTGGCACAGCAGAGACTGAGAGTAAATGGCCGCTGAACACAGCAAAACGATGTGATTTATTCATGCGGGTTGTGCAATTTCTTTTATTGCCACAATGGTTAAATTATGCATGTGGGTCTGTCTAAATTCAAGGAGTCTTTCTCGATGTAAAATTCCATCTGCGAATTAGGCCTAAACCCAATAAAACATTTTGACTCACCAGGGCAATAGCAACCATATAGCGTTACATTAAAGAAACATATACCCATGTATGATGGTGTCTGGGTGCAGGATACGGTTTCAGCCTGATCTGATGCAGTGTTTGTACATACAGTAGAGGGAATCCTAAGCCTGATCAATAAATCGGGAGGGGGGGGGGGGGCATTTCCAGATAACATCAACTCACAAAGAAAGAGCGAAGAGGCACTTTGTTATCTGTCCAGGGAGGTGCACGGAGGGCGCCGCCCTGCAGTGAGAGAGTGGAATCTACATCTCAGATGCACCCCAAGGTTCTGCGCTTATGTCTACCGTCAGTAGCGAAACATGTTTAAAATTTCCTGTTGCCTGTTTAAAATTTCATATTTTAAAAACAAACATCAGCGTTCGTATAGGGACTCAGGTTATTGTTAACATTTCGGGGCCATATTTTATTAAAGGGATCTGGTGTTTTCGTCAGTATTTGTACTTGATGTTTAATTACATAGCTCAATACTCAGTGTTCCAGTGTAGGTCTTTTTCCTGAATTTTGTTATATGCTCTAATTATTTTATTATATATAATAAACTTGAATGAACAGAAAAAATCTGAAAACAGTAAGAATAAAATCCATCAATACATCTTGGGATTATTAAAAAAATTTCCTTCCCAGTTCTGTATGGTGCGTTACCCGAAAGCAGGCGAATTAGTAATTTTACGTGTGTTTCTTTCTTTACCAATAGACTACCCATAATGCTCTCTGAGTGGTTTTCGAGTACACACACACATACAGGCGGACATACGCGCACTCTGTGAGACAGGCATGTGCCCGTATAAACACACACACACGCACACACACACACACACACTGCACATAAACGCTCTTTACAGTCACTGCCTGGAGGGCGGCTGTTGCCGTGACAGCAGTGAAGTGTGGTACTGCTGCTCTCTTGTCTGGGGGGCTGGCAAACACTGATAATGCAGCATATCATTAAGGAGGGCCATGTTGTCATCAAGGGCCCCGGAATAATCACTGTAACGAATCCAAAACCACACGCGCAACCCCTCTGCCACGTTACCGCCAAGCCAGACGACATCGGCAGGTGACGCACCCCGAACGCCTCGGGAGAGAGGCCCCGTGCCTGACCGCCACGCCGTTTATGTGTGGCAAAGGACCCCCAGGACAGAGGGAGGGGGTCTCAGGGCTGCCAAGCTATGCAGGGGAAGCACACTCACATCAAGGCTTTCAAAGGGCCCATTCTTCCTTCCGGAAGCTTCTTTCCTATTAATGTCGCTGCCCAGAATAATGTTACATGTACATAACACACCAGATCAGAAAAGCCTGGAAAAGTGTCCATTCATCTGCATTTTTTACCCTGTAGCAGTCTGTAGTAGCCCTGTTGTGTTTTGTCTGCAGGCATATACACTATTGTTCCCACCCCCCCACATTTGTAGAATCTTAATCTTGAAGCGTTTGTGCAGCGGAAAAAAAAAAAAATCAATACAAACGTGATGAAATAATTTCTCACAGCGAGGGCGCATTAAACGGAGACCGACTCGCTGCCACGGAGGCTTGCGACCCGGAGCCGAAGCTGACCAATGGCGGGAGGCTTCGGTGATCACGATGTCCGCCATATGCTGACAGTGACTGGCGAGTTTCCCGTCATCTCCAGCAACAGATTAAGTGATGTAACCGAGCAACTCCTCCCCAGACAAGACAGAAAGGGGCATCTGTTTCGGTCCTGAAATGGGGGCCAGAGCCGTCTCAGCTACTGCCAATCAGCAACTCCGCCTGAAAGACACACAGAAAGTTTCCCCTGCCGGACGCCAAGTCACGGCATAAACAAAACTGACGTAATCTGCTACCCTCTTTTATGGACAGAAGGTTATAAATATTAATTTTTGGAGCGCTCGTTTGAACCTGAATGAATCAATTGGAACTTACACAGGGATTTTGAATTATTTATATGTCTTCAAAATGGCATAATTTGGTTGCTTTTAATGTCTTGAAGGATATCATTTGATAATAGTTAAAATGATGCAATATCAAATGAAAATAGCCAAATGTGAATTTCAGTCACTTGATTTTAACAAGCATTAAAAAATCATGTGCAAGTAATATGTTATTTCTGACTGCTATGAAAAAATCTATGAAACACATACTGTTTATGGGCGAAATACTATAAATATTCATAAATATTACCTATGAAAATGTTAACAAAATATATACAACATATACTGCATATACACAGAATAGTATACATATGCAAAAAAGCTAAACATACATGATTGTTATAGATCTTGTTGATTGTTAATGAAGTTAAGCATTGGTTACATAGGCATGCTGGATCTCCAGACCATCAGTTGGACACGACGGGCAAAGCACTAGATCACCAGATCCCGGTTAGCCGTTTGCCAAAAGCCGACCGTCGGGGCTCAGTCAGCAACATGGCTATCGCTAGCATTTCAGGGCTTTCAAAGGAAAAATTCAGTACCAATTCAAGTACGTGGAGGTGGCTGGCGCCCCCTGGCGGTCGGGGGTGTGCTGAAAAAAATGGAGATGGGGTGAGATCATTAGGCGTGATATGAGTGGAAATGGTGAAGCCTATTTGTTATTAGCCAAAGACCTTGGTGCCGTTCTCCAGGAAGGATGATATCATATCCACAGCTCCTCAGCTGTGCCGGGACGTGGGGGTGGGGGGTGGGGAGGGAAAGCGGCGCTGGTAAGCATGACTCTGTTTACATTCGGCGCGCTGTGAGGTGCCTGAGAGCGCCCTACATAGGCATCACTGCCAGGTGATGATTCTCACTCTGCGGTCAGTGTGTCCCAAAGCTGTCGGGGGGGGGGGGGGGGGACGACGACGACGACGACGACACCCAATGAGTTAGGCCAAGAATCTGTTGTCAAGGATCCTGAAACTCTGGTTTTTCTGCTCTTGCAAATTTCCCAAATATGACTTGGCAAGAGGGGGAGTATGGATGGGGGGGGGGGGGGCAGGGTAGGCTTATATGCTGATGGACACCCCACCCTTTTAAAAACAGGCACCTCCCCTCTTCCCAGCCCTCCCCCAAACCCTTCTCAAGGGCTCCAGCTGGAACAGGTATGACCTCAATGTTTTGTTTTCCTGGGACCCTGAAGGTGCCTTTGTCTGTGAGGGGAAACGCTTTTCTCATTCGGCGGGGATACAAAAACTGCTAAGATATGGGATCAGAAATTATCGAAAGAGATTTAATGCACAGCCTGGCCAACCAGCAAATTATGGCCGTTTTAATCATTTGGTGATTGTCCTGGCCTGGTCCTGAGCTTGCTGTGAGCTCCGGGCTCAGACAGCAATACGCAAAGACGGACAAATGCCTAAAATTGTAAACCTCGTTGAGCCATTTTGTTACTGCATTAATCACTCACTTAAAGACCCAATCAAATCAAAATTCAGATTCCCCTGAATTTGCACAACTAAGACAAGCGATATTGCCATTGTAACTTATTGAATGGCAGTAAATATACACGCTTCTCATACTGATCAGGTTGCTCCAGCTGGAGATTTTGAGGACCTTTCCTGACACAAACAGTGGCTGTTGTGTTAATAGACTAACGACAGTTTGGTTCGTTGTACAGTTAATTAGGGGCTGAGACACCGAACAATCATGAATATTCATGACTGTGCCCGGATGGTCCTAGTAGTGTCTTTTCTCAGGAAAAACTTTAAAGTTAATTTAAAAACTTTTTTTTTCCAGTTTTTTTTTTCCCTGACATTGATTTGAATAGGCAACACATAGCAGACTTGTTGTGACCTAGATATAATTTAGAAAAGCACTGCAAATAACTGTCACTTTTCCTGTGGTTAAACAACGTTCCCGGTCAAATTAATTGTCAGCTTCTCATAGCGCCAACCTCTGATGATTTCCAGTAGGCCTAAGACTGCCTCTATAAAAGCAATGTAAACACTGGCTCTGCTCATGACACAAGGACCCTCTCTCTCGCCTTTGCTTGGCAGGCCTATACCATAACAGCATCAAAATAGGGGGGTTGCCAAGAGAGCTGGGGAGATATATAGCCAACAGCCACTTCAGTAAAAGGACTGTGAGCAATGGTTTTCCAGAACCAATCTTTAAAAGGCAATAAGAAGAGTGATGTGTCTCCAGGGGCAGATTTACATATTGGCCCCGAAATGTTATCACTCAGGGCGACCCCCGGACTGTCGCTGTGACGTTTAGCATTGCTACCCTTCTTAGCATCAGGGTTAGTGCTACTCTGTTAGCACCACTAGCCTTTTTTAGCGTCATCGTTAGCGCTGCTCTGTTAGTACCACTAGCCTTTTTAGCGTCATCGTTAGCGCTGCTCTGTTAGCACCACTAGCCATTTTAGCGTCATCGTTAGCGCTGCTCTGTTAGCACCACTAGCCATTTTAGCATCATTGTTAGCGCTGCTCTAATAGCACCACTAGCTTTTTTAGCGTCATCGTTAGCACTGCTCCTGTTAGCATCTCCATGTTAGCCCCTGATGTTCACTATCAGTGAGGGCCTTCGATGGGGGAAGAAAAAACAACAGCCATGGCTGAATTTAAAGTGCCGTTGCACTTGATGTATTGCAAGCCTACTATTTAATGTTCTCTGAGGGCTACAGCTAGCCAGTATTTTACTTGGAGAAAAGAAGCTGGAACTTCTAACCCCGGATCGCCTTACAACTGTGGCCGGCCAGATGTATGCGAGATCTTGGAATATACGTCCAGGTATTAATTTAATCTGCATTGCATATTCTAGAGCTCAAAACTGGACAAGTTTAGCAGGATCTACAATACTGCCTTATTTCTGCAGTACCTGTATTCAAATCAGCATGCCTGGAAGCGTCAAAATATTAGCATGCAGTACATAAACACATTGACCAATGAAAAAATAAATGTTATGACAGATCCCAATCTGTACTCATGCAGAGGCGTCTCGCCTGGTCTGACAAATTCTCACTTCTCACAAAGCCCCATGCTCTTTTTTTTTTATTACATTATGCAAAAGAATTTTAACCGTGCATTTTATCAGGGTTGCTTGGTCTGTCTTTCGTGCTGTAACCCTTCGCTGCCCGTGCCGCTGCTGGCAAACTCGCCACAGTCTGACGCAGGCTGCACACAGGCTGGACACAGGGAACCGTTAATAAAACATCAAACAGCTTTAGTACAAAATGTTACCACGTCGATCGGCCATTCAGGGGCAGCTGCTTCTAGAGCAAGGGCTGACCGTATCCAAGCTGATGCCACAATATTGACTTCATGAGATTTAATAGATTATTCTAACGTTGACATAAACCGCAAAAGCAGCAATTTCTTAATTGGAGACAGCTGCTTGCTCGCTTTTCATAATTTATTTGCATAGCAGATGCTGGTACGTAGGGCAGGCAGTTGTGTTTTCAGCACACTTAGTCCATATCTGTGCTGCTCGACGCCCTGTTTTTTTAAACCCACACCCCACCGGGGAGATGAACCTACAATCCCCAAATCTATAGCACGTACCACAGTTTGATGCTCGCGACAAGTACAGCTGCGTGAGGCCGAAACAGAGATAAATCAAACAGATAAATCGGACGGAGGCCCGTAGCTGATGTAAAACACAGCTGTCAGTCTGGCTTTGAACATCCCCAGATGTTCACCACACTCCTGAGAGCTCGCTGTTGGCTTCTAGTTGTGGCCAGAGTGAAGTTCAATGACCAGGACATGAAAAACATTTGGACCACACTATCTGTAAGACAATCACCCAGTCCCACTAGTGGTCACACATTTAATAGCCAGTAACACCCACTGGAGGAGCAAGGGTGAGGCAACCATCCAGGCTTTGAACCAACTGCCTCTTCCAAATATAACTGAAGACTCACTTCTCCGTACTGCACCTGAATGCTGAAAATCAAAAAGTATAATTACTCCATTGTCAATCTACTACTTCATTCAATATGAATGCTTTAATTTTGCTGATGTGAGTCCTTAACATGACTGGTGTGTGTTAAAGTGCACTGCAATGGGTTGGCGCCCCATCCTGGGTTGTTCCCTGCCTTGCGCCCATAGGCTCCAGACCCCCCGTGACCCTGAATATGACAGAAAATGGGTGGATGGATTGAGTTATTAACACTCTTTTTGTCATCTCCATCACCCTGGATGAGAACATCTACTGAAAATAAACATAAATATACAGAAATGAGAATCATCTTTGACAGTAATCTGACTATAAATAAAAGGGGCCAAACTATAAGGCCAAACTTAAATATACATTAAAATGTATATTTAAGAGCTCTGACTTCATGGTTGTCCCATTTTGATAAACGGACTTCATTCAAGTTTCCATGACAACAGCATGACAAGTCACATGACAAGAAAAGAAATTCTCTTGCCTTGCGGAACTCAATGATCCAACAGCTTTGGATCGAGCTCCACTTCTCATGAGAACCTGGCTAGCATCCTTAGCCTAAACCGTCTTTGGAAAGTTTGATATGGTTCTTATGAGCGAGCGACATCAGCATGATGTAGAGCTTCAAAATATGGGGCAGCACTAGCTGATAACAGGGTGATAAACGTCACAACGACTCGACAATTAATGGGGCAAAAAAGGCATTTTTAAGTTTCATCTACTTCTACAAGCTGTCCATAATTAGGAACCTCCAGGAAATCCCTTGGTTGCAATACTTTCGGGAATCTAAAGAGGAATGCAATAAGAGAATATTTATTATTTGGTTATTTATTATTTGTTATTTATTAATGTGCCATAGCAAAAACTGCCCAAAAGGATTTAAATGCAAGATTCTAGCATACAATAAACAGATTGCTTTGAAATGGAGAAATGTAAGAATGCATGGAACATATACAGATGCTCTCCGACTTACGATGGTCTGTGTTACGATATTTCAACTTTATGATGGGTAAATGTTCTTCAATTTCAGTACATTATTCAATAAATTAAATAAGATATTCAACACTTTATTGTAAAATTGTGTAAATGATTTTGCCTAACGCTAATGTTAGTGTTCTAAGCATACTTAAGGTAAGCTAGGCTAGGCTATGATGTTTGCTAGGTTAGGTTTACTGTATTAAAATGTAAGCCCTTCGTAACCTGGGGAGCATCTGTACCTCTGTAGGGGTATAACCCATGATGCTGAAAGTCTTGTATCGTTCAATGTGATTGGCTGTTGAACTGAAGAGGTGTGGCCCCTTTCAAGTAGGAAGTCGACCGCAGAGCCAGGAGGAAGAGCAGAGTCCTGTTACAATCAGATGTAGACTTTTGTTTTTTTTCTTCACTAAAAAAATAAAAAAATAGGCTCAACATTCCCACATATGGGCCAAATTCATAAAAACTATTTAAATCAAACTTGACCACAACAAATGTTTCCTTATCTTTTCTTCCTCTAGAATAAGCACCTAGCTGGCCCTACTTGTACTGAGCAGTATAACGAGCTTAATCAGGGCTAGCTAAATTTCATTAATGCAGGCGAATGTTGGCACAGGGCTTGAGATCAATCGCCATGGCAACAAAAAACAACCACCATCCAGCCCTGCTCCATTGTCAGCCCTCCTGTGGCACTGCCCAAAGAAACACTATTTGTAGAGTTAAAGGCTCTTTTGCGGACCATTAACGATTCGTGTAAATATTTGTACACATTGCTGTCCATTTCCTTTCCAGGATTTTGAATGTTTTTTTGGCTTGTAAGTTTGCAGTCTCGTTAGCCCCACTGTGAATATATGATGCCAGAACTTGGTTCACATCTTCACCAAAATAAACCGAACTGGCCATGTTTCATACATCCGCACAAGGGGGTTACCACCGAGATTTTGCTGCCTCCAGCCTTGCTGTGGCAGGATCCAGCCCTGAGGCCGCTGCCTCTAGTGTTCAAAAAAGCCAGAAGCATAAACATTGGCCACTGTAATGTAACACTGAGTTTCTGTTATGTTCTTTTCTTTTTGGCACAATCCTGCCTTAGAGTAGTGATTCCCAAACCAATCCTCGAGAAGCCACAGACATTCCACGTTTTTGCTCCCTCCCAGCTCCTTACCCGGAGGGAGCAAAAACATGTACTGTCTGTGTGTCCCTGAGGACCGGATTGGGAAACACTGCCTTAGAGTAATCAGGCTTCTCTTACCTCCCCATGTGACCCCGTCCAGCACGTAAGTGGGTCTGCAAGCTGCCTAGCTCCAGCGTGACTATGGGTCAGAACCCGACTTTGCTACATCTGCAGATCTAACACCGGTCTGCTTACCAAGCACACTTTACATTATAAAGGGCCCTGTAAAGTAATAGGATTAAATGGTTCGTGTTTAATACACCACCTTATTCTGTCCCAGTGGTCTTATTGAAGCCTTCTGTAAAAAAAAAAAACACATAACTGAAAATAAAATTCAAGGACTGAAAAAAGGATGCATTGTTTGTCTTCAAAGATGAACACGCAGGTAGACCGGTGGTGATTCCAGAAAATCAAAAGAGATTTGAGAAGCAGACTGCTGTCATTGTTCCTCATCTCCTCAGAGCATTGATGTGTATGTGGCTGAGCTCTGTGTTTGTGTGTGTGTGTGTGTGTGTGTGTGTGTGTGTGAGAGGGAGATAGAGAGAGAGAGAGAGAGAGAGCAAAAGCATGAGCCCACACCGGTGCTGAGGCGGTTGCTGTACCGTCTGTTGTAATTGCTAAGTAGGTCAGTTACCCCTAGGTGGACATGGGAGCACACTGTGTTGCCACTCTAGACTGCGATGATCTAGACTGCAGCTCTGTCCCTCTCCTGATAGAAATGGATGTGTTTGAGGGGGGGCAGCATGCCCTGAATGAAACCCCACCACAAGGTAGTGACAAGGAGAGACGTGAAAAGACATTTAGACGTTTGCCCGTGTGCGTGCAGGCATGAGCATGCCTGGTCTGCGTGAATCTGAGCGGCGGCGCGGAATGATGACACAGAAAACGGGAGACACAAACAGAGCGCAGGCGATTGGGGTCTTTCTGCTGATTCCCCTCCTGGGCACTGAGCCGCTCAGCCTCTTCCTGGTTGGCAAGATGCGATCCCTGCATCTGCAAGCTCCCACTTCCTCATGACTGGGCACAATGGGTCTTTGATTTGGCGCTGGCACGCCGGTGTGGCGTGTTTGTTTTGGGCGGGGAGGACGCCGCTGTTGACAAAACGGCAAGCCTAACGCGGCCAGCGGGTAGCCGCGTCCCTTCATGACGGACACGCACCACCCCCCCCTTAGCGGCAGCCCAGCCGTGCCGTATGCGCACGCTATCTTATCGCTATCTGATCTGCTCTGCAGCCACCAGCTGTCTATCCACATGCTGAAACCGCACTTCCCATATACACATGGATATACGGTCTTAGGCAGACAAAGATGTTTAAATGATCTTTGCCTCGGTGTAAAACTATATTACACTCTCAAAAAGTGTCAGTATCCCAGTATTTGCATCAACCCTCCAATGCAACCGTGTATTTTGTGACTTGAACACTATTAACCTTGTTTGGCCAATCAATGACTTCTGACTTAATGACTTATTTAACTCACTGAGTTAATGAATTAATTGAGCTGGTGGTAAAATTTAACGAATACACAGAAGTGGTGTTCTTGTAGCCATTCAGTCCACCCTAATTCCTGTTATCTTTTATTGTACTGCTAATCTTCATATGTTCTAATGTAATTTTTTCCTTTGAGCAAATATACACTTACTACCAAGATACATATACACTTACTACCAAGATATAGCTTTAAATATTTCCTGTGAGTGCTAATTTTGTACAGTAATACACAGTAATGTTTATTTATTGATTTGCAATTTTGTGTTGTGCAAGCCATTCAGGATAATACCACAGATGGATGGTAGAGGCTTCTTACATTATTTGGCAAAAGCTTTTATCCAAAGTGAGGCACATTTTTTTAAATCATTTGGCTGAATGTTGGGTTATAAAGTCCCTGGAGTAATTGGAGACTAAGAGTCTTGCTCACAGCAGCCTAACCCACCAAGCCACATCTCAGCCATTTTACTGTGACTCGCTTTTGCTTCTTCATATGTGCAATGTTGTTTGCAAATCACATTTCCGGTTGTGTTTCTCCTCTTTGGGTGATCTGGATCTTCCAGTGCATCTGACCCCAGCTGGTACCACGGCTTGGCGACGAACCCTGGGACAGAATAAAAGTGGATCCACAAGAAACATCTTTCATTATTAAGCTCACACCAGTGCGTAAACACACCTCAGAGCTCATAGAGGTTTACCATTTAACTACCCCTACGTAGCAGTTAATATCATGCTGATGCCAGAAAAGTTCAAGAAACATCTACATATTCAGAAATCTGATTACTTGCTGCAGATTTGCAGTATTTACTTTGGCTTGTCACAAGCGTCACGAAAGTTAACATTTGCAATAAGAAGAAAATAAGTGGGAAAAAAAGCCTCATTTTCTTCCTGCATTCAGACTTAATTAGTGAGGAGTGAAATAGTAGCATTCGGGGCGGTTTTAATTAACGAGTCAAACAGCAGAGGAAAGTCTGGCCTGTCCTTCGTCAGGGACATGAGGACCCCTGAAAAGCGCTCATGCGGAGACGGTACGGCGAGCACAATTAGCACCCAGAGCTTTCTCGTCCAACTACGTGGGGACATAGGGCAGTGCTGCTCAGTGACAGTGACTCAGATGCAGTTGCCTGCTTCTGAGACACACTTCCTGTGTTTCAGATACAGGGACTCCACACAGTCCTTATTTGACTAGCCTTTATGCGTGACTAGGTGTCAAATGCTCTCCTAGTCTATTCTGCTTTTATCAGCTGTCTGCTCACTTTGCATGGAAAATGAACGGAGTAGACAGCACGGAATTAGATGGAAACGAGTTGGGGGGGGGGGGGGGCGCATTCTGTTACCGTTCTGTACTGAAATCCAAATAAGTCTCTAATAAAAGGGTCCATATAGCATGCAATACGTATTAGTATGCATTTCCTGAGCCCTTCATAAGCTACGGGATTCATCTTTCACAGTGATGTGTAAACATGTTTAAACACAGTATTATGTCTGTGAGGATCCCCATGCATGCACTCGTATCAGTAACACAACATGAAACTTTCATTCAACACTTGTTCATATTAATTGCAAAGGGTGCTATGGAGGTCTTAGGTCCTCATTATTGAAAGTGTTTCCTAGGTACTGGGCTCGTTACAGTGGAAGTTTCCTCATTGGCTGAGAGTCAGGGTCTCTGTGAGCTTTGCAGCAGGTCAGAGGCAGACAGCATTTTTGCCGAAGTCTGTATCTCCAGGACAACGAAAGCGTGGAACAGCCATGCTCTTTTCTCCTGCTTTTTTTAAATTATTATTATTTGAGGTTAGTTACCCCCCTCTCATTTCATTTCATTCTGTAGCCAATCAAGCCAATAAGAGATTCTACAAGACATGTTAAGAAGCTAGTCCCACCATTTTAGAAGCTTCTAGAAACCCCAGTGCCTATTATGCAGGAGAATCGTGCTGAAGAACTACAATGTTAGTGCTGGAAAGTGATGACGCGAAATTATTAAATGTCTTTGCAATTAAGAAGCCCGTGTTCCTCAGGAAAAAAAGATACTTAATGAATATGTTTCAGAGAGAGAAATGGATTATGTAAACAAAGCAGGGGCTTTGGAGGGAAAGTTTTTCAACGCTGAAGTGCAGAAAATCGAATCAGCGAGAGACTCCCTTTGCCAGGCAGGTGTGATGGTGCTCTGGCCAATGGCGGCGCGCGTGTGATGTGCTGCTGGAGGCCTGCGAAAAGTAGCTTCCCTCTGATTGGTCATCTGCCTCCCATATGCTCATCCCTGCACCTGTTATTCCCCAGCGCATGCTGCGCACCTCTGGTGAATGTTCCAGGTCTCCAAGCGCTTGCTGGGTCAGCACACCCGGAACGACCCATGTCCCGTTTGAATTTAAAGTGTGTATTTAAAAGCGTGGATTGATGGCAGGCTTCACACTGTTGTGACTATTTTCAGAGCAGGGTATAGTATGAATATATCAGAATAGTGCTGATTTTACTTTATTTCAGCGTGTGTTTGTACTGCTCCTTAAATAGGTGCAGCTTGCCAGGGTAAGGAAAGCAGAGCCACTCCATTAAGCCTAATTTATTCTGTCTTTTAATATCTGTCCAGTGGTCTTGCTTAACTGCTTTCTGCATACAAATATTTAATTAAGAGCCTGATACATTATTTATATAATAGCCATGATGCAGAGGTTTTTTTATTGAACTCGAGATTAAGTATTTACTCTAAGGTCCTTTTGGTGTAAGACTGTGAAGGACTGACTGTATTATTTTGCTGCTCATTCTCCTAATGACCAGGCCCTAGGGAGTCGTCCTGTTAGTTAACAGTAACCATACTTACAGGAGCCAAAGGCTGGCCCACATCAATTAACTACAATCACATTTAATTGGGCAGGTTGCTACTTATTGTCATGCATTAATTAGCTGTGACCATCTTAAAGTCATGTGCCTTAGCTTTAAATGACTTAAGATGCCTATTTAATAGAGATCAGTTCAAAATTCCATTCAGTGGAAACCGTGCTCGCTTTTTCTCCCAGGTCAAGCTGGCTCACTGCGCAGGCACTCGGGTCAAGAAGCCAACTCTGCACCCTCATATCAGTCTGTTTTCATTATGAAGACTCATATCACCAGAGCCAAAAGCTTATGGTGCAGGTTTTCATTAATTGGGCCTTCGGGTTCAATTGGAATCCGGTCCTTGGGGACCCACTGCCAGTCCATGTTTTTGCTTCCTCCGAGCTCCCTACTAGACAGTCCACATTTTTGCTCCCTCCCAGCGAAAACATGAACCGTCTGCGGGGCCCCAAGGACCGGATTGGGAAACACTGAATTAGACAGTCGTTAGAAATGACAAACTCCCGATGTCACGCAGAAATCGCCATTAATTATTTATGAGGCTCATGTAACGGCCGTGCCAACACCAATAAAATTTTTAAAACTGTATAATAAATGATAATACAATAATGAAGATTTGTATACTGGGGGGGGAGGGGGGGGGTAGAGAGAGGGGGGAGTCATTAGTATACAGTTAGAGGTTGTGCAGCTACGGGGTTTCTTTTTTTAACCATTTTTGTTACCTTGGAGATCACAAATCCAGGAGAGGAAAGCAGATGCCAGACGCAGCACAAGAACGTCATCTTCCAGGCATCAGAATCGGCTCATCGTGTCTGACGCCGATAGCGCCGTGCGGTTTGGAGATTCCACTCTGATGGATTAGACTGACATCACCAACAGAGCCTCGTCAGGCCAGATAAATCGCTCCTTAATTGTGCCAGACTGGACATGCGCTGGGTATGAATGGGGCCCACAGCGCATCCTGGGGCACACAGACTAAACTGCTTCATATTTACCATGCTGAACGCTGTTTCAGGCAAATTAAATACTCTTTGGCGGGTGTGGTGAGAGATTAAGGTACGGGGGGCTTCATATACCCTG
This sequence comes from Paramormyrops kingsleyae, assembly GCF_048594095.1. Classification (NCBI taxonomy): domain Eukaryota; kingdom Metazoa; phylum Chordata; class Actinopteri; order Osteoglossiformes; family Mormyridae; genus Paramormyrops; species Paramormyrops kingsleyae. The sequence continues at coordinate 21,453,581 of NC_132808.1, read as the reverse complement.
GAATTAAAATAGCAGCCAGCCAGCAACGCCACAACAGGGAAGTAGAGCTCGATGTTATCTAGTACATCATCGTTGCAGAACGTTTTAGAGTGGTAATGATAACATATCATATATATATAGCTCTCGGGTACATAGTACTGAGCTCTGACCAGAATATTATAATAAAGTCTGCAAAGAAATGACTCTGAGCCCTGGAGAGCGAAGGATGTGCCCTTAATGGAGAGGAGAGGCCCATCCTTCCTGGGTCCTATTGACGTTGTTTGTTTGTTATTCTTTGGTCTGACACATTTTTTTCCGTAGCTGCTTATCTGGTATAGGAACATAGGCAGCCTGGAGCTTGTATAGAGCAGCACAAGGTCCAAGATGGGGGTGGGGGGGGGGGGGCATGCCATCGCAGGACAGACAGCAGCACAACGTGGGTAGTTTTCACAGAATGTCGGTCTGCTTAGCTGTACGCTTGGGAACCAGAGGAAACCAAACTCTCCAAAAACATTGGTCAAGTCTTGGTTTCACCAAGAGGTAGGTGTGTGGGGGGGGGGGAGGTGCTGGGGTCCCCTTGGTAAAATTTGCCTGATTGTCTGTGACATTGCGGAGGGGGGGGGGAGTTTGGGTTGGAGGGCGTAGTGATGAGCAGAGACCTTTCATGGGGTAAGTGTTTGACAGGAAGGGAGGTTCCCCCCCCCAACCCGGTAAAATGTGCCTGATTGTTTGTGAAAATAAACTCCTCTCCTCTGGCAGAAGCCAGGGAACTCAGTATACCAAGACTACTAGGTCCAGGTGCAGGTTCTGTCCGCAGGCCATCACCACAAAAAACTGATGAGGTTTGATTCCGGTGACCAGCAGGGTAATCATATTTCTGACGGGTTTTTGACAAATGACACTGATGGCACCTGCGTGTTGCTTTGACTTCTAATATGTAATAACGAGCTAGTTTCATGTACATGGGTGCGGGGGTGGGAATCAAACTGACAGCTCTGGATGCTGTCTGCCGCGCCACCGTCAAGCTGGTGAAACAAATGCCCACTACGGCAGGGTGATGTGAGATGTGGGAGCAGAATGGGCAGCTGTGCGTCAAGCAAGTGTGCCAGTGCGAACGGCGTTATGAGAGGAGGGGATTACTTTGGGCGTTAGATCCAGAGAGAAGGATGTGGCTGTAAGTATAGGGTAAACTCCAAGGCCTTGTAGAGCTTCAGCTTGTATCTACATATGCTGCAGGTCTATTCTGTCCTGAACCACAGGGGGTCAGAGTTACAGACGGTCTCCAGGAGACGAGAGGGTGCAAAAGGCACAGGGAACATCCCCCTGGCGAGATTTCGATTAGCGAATGGCTTACGGCGTGTCTAATCTTGTTGTGCGGCACAGCGTCGGGGGCGTTGTCGCAGTGGGGGGTGGGTCTCTCCAGCCGAAATTTCCTTCAGCGCGTTACAGGGAGAGGCGACATTTCTGGTGAGTCACTGGGCATCAGCGAACCTACCGCGGTGCTCATTAAGCAGGAGCATCCGGCCTCTTCGGGTGGGGGGGGGTCACAGTCTCTGTGACACACGTTAGCGATCAGCCTGACTGTCGCAACAGGTCCGTCGAGGGAAACTCAGTGCTGGGGAAGTTCTGCCCTGTTTTAGAAGAGTTTAAAGAGTTTAGTAGTTATCAGATCCGGGAAGTAAAAATCCGGACCAAGATTTTGTTTCAGCCAACCAGCTGAGTTCTCTGTGACTTTGACTCTTTATTCTCAACTGGTTGGTTGAAACAAAACCAGGTTTTGTAGTTTCTAGACCTGAACTTTCCACCTCTGCAAGTTATACTCCGGATGGATATTTCATGCCCCGAGCATCATAGCAGGGGAAGAGCACACTGGATTATGTAAAAGGGAACTCACACAGCGCAACAAAGGGAGAAAATGCTAATTTTACAAAGGTAGGGTTCAAATCCCAAAGTCTGGAGTTGGGAGTCTGCAGCGATGCCCCGCGAGGCACAATGAAGAAGCTCAGGGTAACAGAACGACAACCGTCTGGGGACCGACGGCAGATTAGCATGGCTAAGCACCGCTATGAATATGCACTCTAACTTCTACTGAATAACTGAATATCTATGTCATTTTCCTACTCACATTGTTACCTTCTGTGGAAATCCCTCAGCGTGTTCTCTCCCCCCCCCCCCCCCCCCCCCCCGCTTTTCTTGATAAATAACCTCCGCACACACCAACCCTAACTGGTTAAGGATTAACTTCCCAAGAGCCCGTCACTCTGCACTGTTAACACAACAAGGCTCTATGCAGCAGTCATGCAGCCAAGCAGGGCTGCCCCCCCCCCCCCATAGGTGACATAGGCGACTGCCTATGGCGCCATATCATTAGGGGGTGTCAAAGAGCGAGTGAAAAAGATCTGAAGAAAAACCTCTGATATTCTGTGACATTATAGTTACTTGCACTAGTTTTAATATTCCATTATTTTTGTTGTGAATCAGATGCTAACTCGTTAGTAGCGGATACCCTATGCCCTCTGATAATGTTTTAGCATAAATGAACTACTGTTTCAGGCTGCTGTGGGCTGGGGGGGGGGGGGGGGGGGGTAAGCAGAATCTCACCTAGGGAATCAGAACATCCAGGGCTGGGCTTGCAGCCAAGTCCTCTCCACCTTGTGGTTGCATGTCACAACATTGCTTTGTTTTTACCCTCCAACAAAAGCCTTATGTAAAGCGCACAAGCGCTGTGGCCGCGTGTCAACGCGTCCCCTGAGCCGTGATTGGACGATGAGACGTACCAACAGGTACGGCCCGCCAGCTGCGTCCGCCGATCTAGAAACCTCTTCATCCGTGCACTGAATCTCACAGACGCACCAAAGAAAAGCCAGTTCGACTCTGAGGTCTGCACTTCTTCATTTTTTTCGCCCATGCGAGACCCTACACCCACGTGGACATATGTCGCGCTGAAGAGTCACCGTCGGTGGCACCCAGATGTCCTCGTCGCTGCCCACCGAATGTGTTCTATCAAGAAAGTGGCAATGGGGGGAGGGGCAGACTCCGAATGGAAGCGCGTCACCTCCCACCCTGAACGGAAGAGCCATTATTAGCGATGGGGTGGCCATGTTCCCTCGGGTCACCTGGAGATACCGACCTCATCCAATCGCAACGCGGGGAAACTCAACGCGCTTCATTAGCTTGCAGGGTAGCAGCTGTATGTGCTCAGAGTGGTGCTTCCTGATACAGGGGGGAGAAGATCGCAGCACAGCAGCGACAAGGAAAGATGGGTGGCACAGGTCAGTGGTCCCTTTCTGTTCCTCACTCTCCAATTTGGAGACTCTTCCTTTGTCCCCCCCCCCCCCCCCCACCCCAGAATAACGATACAGATGTTCATGTGGAGTCCCTCGCATTATTTACTAATTCTCCACTTCCTACCTCCTTCTCAATACTTTTCAAAACACTGATTTCTTTTAATTTCTCCGAATGCTTTTAATTAAGGCTCGAAAATCAGCCGAGGCTTATCTCTTAACTGGCAAATTTTTAATGTCTGTTTCATAATTAAACTTCAGAGCAACTCTTAACGTAAAAAGTTTCTCTTTAATTTTATGTACACAGTGAACACGCTGACTCTGACTAGACGGAAAATTAATGCGTTATACTTTAAATTTTATATGATGAGTTTAGGAGGCACATAATTATGATGTATCTAGTACAATCGATGATTAAACCCAAGTCTTGGATGGTGTTCGATGGTTTGGCCCCCATTCAAGGAGTTAACTATTTTAAATGAACCAGAGAGATAAATGACTTTGTCATAGCAGCCATGTACTTGTATTGTGAGCTGTGATAAAAAAAGAATCCTGACTACATTTTTGGAGCGTATAGTTCCATTCACAAGTCTGGACGCACCTACTGAAAAACATTTGTCGCTCAATAAGATATCGACCTTAAGCACAACTCAAAGTTATGCAGTGAGTATTATCTTGTGAACCAGGAAACAGATGGAGTGCTGCAGCGGATGACCTGGCCCCCGCGATCCCCCAACGTAAAGCTTTGGGATGAGTTTGATTGAAGAGTAAGAGCAGGGGCAACTTGTGCCCAGAATCTGGGGAAGCTTATCGAGAGAATGCCAAGAGTCTGCAACCCTGTCATCAAAGCAAAAGGGGGCTATTGAAGAGTGTAAACTTTGAGAAAATTTTGAGATGATGAACACTTTTCTTTGATATCATTACGATATTTGATATGTATTATTTTATTGCCCCATGGCTGGTTTGCTAAAACGCAAACAAGTATGTCCAGATTTTTGACTGGTACTGTAGTCGACACCAGGGGAGCAGAAACTCAGCAGGTCTCTCCACAGAGGGGGATCTCCTGATCATCTACGAGACTGAGGCTGAGGAGTGGGCATCCTACCTGGGCTCCATCTTCACGGGCTCCATCGCCGAGACCAGCATCTGTCGCTATGACATCACCACGGTGACCAGCAAGAGGGACGAGCGCCTGCAGCCCGGCGGCTACAAGTGTAAGCTGCTCATCCTGTCCCGCGGCATGCTGGAGAACCTGTGTCTGGCCCGCCGCTCCTTCCTGGCGCGCGTGCTGCACCCGGTGAACCACGTTGTGGTACTGCTGTGCGGCGTGGAGACGCCGGCCCGGCTTCTGGAGGCTGTACCACTGCGGGAGGGCTTCCTGCAGATCTCCAGCGAGCAGGATGCACAGGACTACCTGGCTGCCGTCATGAAGATCATACAGAGAGGTACTGTGCCGGGTCATGTGACATTGGGTCATGCTTCTCCCTTCTTGTGAGTCTTTTGGTTCCTCTCCTGTGTTGTCTTCCTGCATTCTTTCATTCCATCTTCCCTGTCTCATGCACCATTTTGCATCCATGATGTAGTAATGGATTGCTACGTACTCTTGTGGAGTGCTTCTGGGCGACACTGTTGTGAAAGGCGCTATATAAAGGTAAATTGAAAGTGTGGGACTGTGTTTCTGGGCAGTTTGTTTGGAGTATTGGTTGTTGAGTGATTGTAGTGACTGTAATCTATGTGTTTGAGTTACTGTAGTGACTGTAATCTATGTGTTTGAGTTACTGTAGTGACTGTAATCTATGTGTTGAGTGATTGTAGTGACTGTAATCTATGTGTTGAGTTACTGTAGTGACTGTAATCTATGTGTTGAGTTACTGTAGTGACTGTAATCTCTGTGCTGAGTTATTGTAATGTGTTGTGGTGTTCTGTCGTTGTTGTGAGGGGGCACCCCCTCCCTTCCACCCCTCCAGGCAAATGTTATTATGAGGCCAAGCAGAGGAATAGTGAAAAATTAGAGCCTAGTTCAGTACAAGTTTTAGCTTTGAGTAGAAGTGTTATGTTGGCGTAGTGTTGAGTGTGAGAAAGGTGGGGGATGTGGATTTGGATGTGACTGCAGTGTAGTGTCAGTCGCAGTGAGCATTATGTGGGGATTCCCAATGTGGCAGCGGTCGATTCCTGATAACAATCACATATTACATGTGCTAAGTTTAGCCATTAGCCTTTGCTGTAACCAAACCGTCCCACTGAATCGGCATCACTGGTCCACAGCCACCCCATTCATGCCCACGTCAGACGAATCTTTCGATTAATCTTTGAGAATTCAGGTTGAGGGATGTGATATCAGTTCTACTATTCTGCCAACACCGCTCAACACCTCAGTGCTCGCTGGGATACGCCATGGGCAACTCCACTGTGCACGAGGAAGATGGATGGATGTTATACAAACCGTATCGCCTCTCACAGCATGAGATGTACTGCCGAGTCCGACAGAACTCGAGAGGCACGTGATGTGTAATCCAGAGATCCGAGGCGAGACACTGGGGCTGTATCGCTTTGTGCAGAGAGGAATTAGCGGGCATCATCTCTGATGTCTGCAGGAACGCGCCACAGTCTAGCTGTGCTGGCTTCTTTCAGCTAACAATGGGGCTCAGGCATTGTCTGCGGTCTTGGTCATCCAGAGGATAATCCCAAAAGCTTTTGCTGGTGTCGCCCCGACTCCCCGCCTCTTCACATAGTATATTTTATGCTACAGTACTATCCTCTTTTCCCTGTAAGCCCGACCAGATATTTTCACACACCTGAATCTGCAGTTTTTCCTACATTTTTTATGCTAACCGATTCAAACGAAGTGGTGAAGGTACAGTATCTGTCCTGAGCTGGACCTGCTGTCTTACTTCTGCGAAACTTCTCCAGGGGCGACATTTGCCCTGAAGGAGACAGTGAACCATGCTGGAACTTGCGTAATAATTCAAACAATTAAACTCCGTTTCTAACAGAGGCGCCGATCAATCCCGGTGCCAGAGCAGCATTGATGTAACTGCCAAGGAATAAACAGCCTTTCACACTAATAGAATTTCATAGGTCTGTTTCCCCCTAAGGCTCTATTATCTGTTGAGTCAGACCAGCCTGTGATAGCGATGATGAAGTGTAGTGTAAGGAAAGCACCCCCCCCCCCAGCCCCACCCCCAGTTCCAAATCTAACTGGAAAGTTAATTAGACTAAAGTTGAATGATAAAATCATTTAAAGTACTAATGGCTGTTAAACTGTGAAAGGGAGGAGATAATTAGTCAGTGCCAGCCACAAACTGGGGGCTAGCGATGACGGAAATAGGGGGTGGGATTACCGGTAGCCCCCCCACCCACCACCCCCCCCCGGATTCCACAGGTGACTAATTATAAAGTTGGTTAAACAGTCAGAGATTGTTTTTCTGTGAAGAAGTTTAGAATTGTCTGTTGAAGTGCACAGAACTGATGTATTTAATGTATTTGTTTTCAAATGTACTTCCTTAAATCCTGTCTGAACTACAACTTAGACTAGGGGCCAAAACTGTGGAAACTCCTCGCATTTTTGGCATTACGATTTAAAAATTGCTACAGGAATATTGGCGGTAATGTTGATAAACTTTCAAAGAATGTTACAAATGTCATACACTGGATGATTAAAAAAGTAAAAAAGTAAAAAGTTAATAAATAAGTAACTGGAACAACAATTGAATAAAGTTCTGCAATCTCTACAAATTGAAAGCAGCAATGGTCCACTGATGTCTGCACTAGCTTCACTGTTTACATGATGGACAAATAAATATGGATTTTCATTATTTTATTGATATGACGAAAATTAATAAATATTAATTCAAGCGTTAAATTGTATGAGTTTTGATATATGTAAGTGAAATTAACTTAATTACTGGATGAATTAAAAAAAAATTAGGCCGTATAATAGTCAAATTAACTTTTTTTAGGTCATGTAATAATCAAATTTAAATTCTTTAGGCTGTGTAATAGTCTTTGGATAGTACAAAGCATAAAGGAGTGCTGAACTTGAGTTAGAAAAGAAAAAACATGAACTATATTCGGTCAGCATTGTTCCTTCATCATACCAAAACAATCCTCATTCAATTAAGATTTGTCCATTTTAGCTGAAAGATATCGCTCACACCCTGAAAAAAAAAGGGTGCAAGATATATTGTCGCAGCAGGTGAACAATAATTGACATGGTAAATTATTTAAGCGTTTGTATATTGTGATCAGATTTTCTGCCCCCAAGAGCTATAATTATAGAGCCACAGGGGTCCAGAGTAACCCCAAGCGGGGCAGTTACCAGCTTGGGGGGACCTCATTATCTCTGCCCTGGGCCCGACGGACTATTACTGCAGTCATAAAGCTAAATGGTAACTTAGCGTGATACACGTGAATCAGAAATTACAGTCCCATTGCATGGAAAGGAGCACATGTCAAGGTACCTTTATTCATAGCCTATTTTGACAGTTTTGACAGGAGAATGCTCTGATTCTCAGCCTGATATTAAGGGATTTGTATTAAAAAATAAACACAGGAAGTGACATCACAACACTAAAAAATGCCCTGAATTAATTCAGTGAAGGTTATACCTACAGTGTGATGGGCTGAAATGAACTAAATCTACTGGATTGGAACAAAGGCTAAGGTCACAAAAGCCCCTTTTAGCATCAAGATGAGTCGCTGTAGGATCACAGACTTTTAAAACATTGCTTGAAGAGAGCAGCTTAGACAGATCTAGTGAAGAGAAAAATATCATGTTGAAGAAATATAAAAAACAGAGCAGTCTTGCACTTAAAAAGCTTCCTTTAAAACTACACAAACTTATGGGAAGTTCATTCAATTGGCAATCGAACTCGAAAGCCGCGCTGCCGTGGGGCGTACTTGCTATCGATTCACTGGGTAAATTTATGCTTTGGATAAGCAGTCCGTTCTGTTTTTTAAATTCGATTGTGGGATGATCATTATAGGGTTTCAGGGGATCCTTAGCTGGAGACGCAGCAATAAACTTCCCGCCAAATTTATCGTAAAATCGCCGGTCAGGAAGGAATGATTCACGAGGCTCTCAAATAAGCTATACGGGCCGTATCTAATGATGTGCATAAATTATAAAACATATACCTGAAATCACAATAACTTTATAATTAGTTTACCTATTGGCAGGAGATGCTATTTGTGAGTAGTTAGCTTTGAAACTAGAATTTATTGTTGCTGTTGGAAGGTGTCTAGGAACTCTACAGGAATGGTTCAATCAAGGTGGCACTTTTAAGTCATTGAGTTATTTCGCGCTGCTGTTTTGCATGTACAGAAAATCATTATTCACTAAGAGCAATATCTTCCTTGATCTCTTTGCTTACACGCTTTTCCGGCTTTTATGCAAACCTACGTGAAACCTGCGTATCGTGTGCAAATATCTGCACATTTCTATACATAGGCCACAGTTACCATTAATCATGAAGCATGCAAATCGCAATGCTTCCCGCACCCTGCCCATGCGCACACAAAGCTTTCGTTATATTTGTCTTTGCACTTTATTACTTTGTTGATCTTGTGATTTACCCAGCTCTGCGTGTATATTTCAGGGCCCGTCAATCCTACAGGTGATATAGGTGACTGGGTGGGGGGGGGGGGGGGGGGGGGGCATGTTACTAGCCGATTTCACTTTGTCTCAGATGGAGGGGTGCTGTGCTGTTGTGATGTGGGGGGAGGAAATGTTAGATTTGCAACAAAACAGTCAATAGGACTGCCAAACGAATAATTTTATTGCAATTAATCACACACATTAACAATGACGTACACGAGCCTGAATAGCTCAGTTTGTAGACCATTATCCTCTTAATCAGAGGATCCAGGATTCAAGCCCCTCTTCAGAAGAGAGCTCCTTCTGGGGTCACATTGGGACAAAAGTATCTGCTACATTAATATAACTATAGAGTCATGTTGCGAGACCATTGGAAAAAAAAGACTATTATCTATATATTCACTGCAGAAATTAAATTCCATTAAAAATCTCGGATCATATTATTCTTCCACTGGCTTATCAAATTTAAGGCAATTGAAGTGCATGCAATCAAAAAAATAATGTGTTATGACTTAACCAGTGCACTAACACATGAATGCATTAACCAAGTATATATATATCTATAAGTCCTGCATCTTTTGTTATATTGTATGAAAGATGTGAGTTATCTTCCAGGCACCTGCTATTTGAGATATTATTATTAGTAGTAGTAGTATTAGTATTGTTATTTGTAGTTATTTAAGTTTGAATTATACAACAATGTTGCTATTATTACATTATGTATTGTGTCAACAAACAATCTATTTATTTATTCCCGTTCTTTATGTATTTTGAGTATTCAGCAGTATTGGTACGTGGGGGGAGGGGGGGGGGTGGAGTGAAGCTCTTCTAAGACGCCAGGGCTTTGAACTTTTGGAGCATTGTGTTTCGTTGGAGAAAAAGAAAACATGACAGCCCATCTGAACCGTCCTTCCCCTGCAGCCCCCTCAGGCCCTCCGCTGGACCCGGACCCCGGCTTGGTGATGGTACAGCCCGCAAAACTGAAGCCATCACAGCAGAGGAAGCAGTCAACTGGGGGGCTTTTGCCCAACATCGCTGTCAAGGTGGTTCCCTCCCGGGTGCCGTGTAAGGTGAGGAGGTCGGGTGTGCGGGCGGATGGATTTACGAGGCTGCGCCTCTGGAGGCCATCACAGATTTCATATGGCAGGCATTGCTACACGATAACAGATTTTGTGTCACAAAATGGAGATATAGACCTCGGCACTCCACTGCTACACCCCAGAGTTTGTTACGTCCCAGAAACTCATTAGTCTTCCAGTGGTCAATACTGCCTCTGTGAACCACTTGGGGAATGAGAAACATGTTAATTGGGCCAAGGAAAGTCCGTCAGGCTCATAAATCTCCTCAAAAAGACCATGCAGTCCTGCATTCAGAGGCCAATCACCCAGATCCTGAAAAGTCACGCCACATCTCCTGATCTCCTGTCAAAGAAGGACCTGCTCCATCAAGCAGACCCAAGACCTGCGAGGTGCCAGCAGAAAGGCAGAGAGTCCTGCTCAAAATCAGAGGCTTGCAGGATGCCGGTGCATGGCTTCATTTTTCAGAGCGCTAATATTGTTACTACACATTACTGTCAAGCTACATTCAGAGTAAGACGGTAAATGTACAACAGTACTGGAAAATTACAGAGAAGGCATTACTGAGCCCTCCTCCACAGCTGGGAGCAGCGTAGGGTAACGTCTGAGGAACATGCCTGTGGGCAGCTGCATCTCTGAAACAGTCGGCTGTTGTACTTTTATGCGAGAACTTCACGCTTCGAATATACGTCTACTTCAAGCTGGACAAGTTTCAAAGTAAAAGAAAACAGTAAAGAGTTTTCATTTTTGGGGTGATTAAAATCGCAAATGAAATGTGTTTAAAGTTCATTTACCTGAAATTTTTTAGGTATTTTTATCACAAACATTCTAGAACCAAGTGACAAACACGTTTCCTTCCAAACTCCAGCCCTTTGTTAACTCTATTATAATACTAATAACAATAACAAACATCAAACAAACAAATCACCCATCCATCTTCCACTGCTTATGCAATGCAAAATTATGTGGGGGTTTGCGTGAGCCCATTCCAGGAAGCACAGGACAAAAAAAACGGGGAAGACCCCATCTGGGATTCCTGCCCCTTCACAGCACACCCTCTCACGCACCATGGAGCCACCGCTTACCCCGCCCTCAGCGACCCACACAGCACAGGATGTGCTTATAAGCACATGTAGGGAAAGGGCGAGATTGAAACGTCCCGGCCAGGAGGTGTCAGGCAGCCCCGCTACTCTCCCGAGCCTCTGGGACGCCGCCAACGCCCCGCTACCCTTTTTCGGTGTGACAGCGGCGTGTGCATATAGTTAATGATTAGAAAGAGGCCGTTTCACATTCGGCGGCCAAGAGCGACAGATCCGACTTTCTGTGCGCAGTGGTCATGCAGAGCCGTGACTACAGAAGCCACCGAAAGCATTGGGGGGGGGGGATGGGTGCTGCCAAATAGTCTGAATCCCCTCTTGGTGAAGTTGATGCTGGCAGAATGCAGGGTTACACATGGCCTGTCAGCAGAACGAAGCCCCCCCCCCCTTTCCCCTTACTGGGTCTCCTGGGGCTTATGCTTCTTCACAGAAGGGCTGCCAAGTGAGGCAATGCTAAGGGCCGACCCAACCCCCCCTGTCTGTGTCCCACCCCTGGGCCATAATGTGACCCCCTGCCTCCGCTAGCCTGCTTGTTCCGGAGAGCTTTCCTGAGCACTGGGCTAGTGGTACTCTGGCAACAACAGAGAGAATAGGGGGCATAGAGAGAGAGAGAGAGAGAGATAGAGAGAGAGGGAGACACGGGGGAAGAGAGAGAGAGAGAGAGAGAGAGACAGGGAGAGAGAGAGGCACACAGAGAGAGGGAGACAAGGGGGAAGAGAGAGAGAGTGAGAGACAGGGAAAGAGAGAGTAAAAATGTAATTGGTTGCAGCTTCTCTGCCCAGTGTGTCAGTGTTACTGGTCTGCTTTCTATATATATATACTTACAAACCAAGTACACAACAACAGCCAGTGCAGAACTCCAGATGCACGCTTTCCGAAAAAGTGTAAAAACAATAAAAGCACCTGTTTCCATTTCACTCTCACGGATAGGGAACCCCAGTTTTTTAAGGCTTTAATTAATGGATTTATTCAATTATTTAGACTGAGAAGACTCCATTGATTGCATTTTTTTTACTCATTTCCAAGCAACTCATTAGGTCAGTGTTTCCCAGTCCAGTCCTTGGAGACCCACAGCCAGTCCATGTTTTTGCTTCCTCAGCTGGAAGGGAGCAAAAACATGGACTGTGTGTGGGTCCCCAGTGACCAAATTGGGAAACACTACATTAGATAATACTTCCCAAAGTCTGTACTAAATTCAGTGCAGATGCATATATGCGGATGGAAAGCCAAGAGGCGGAGTAAGCACATCGCCTCTCACAGCACTGGGGCAGTATTCATTCACTTGTTGCTATACATGCACCGTCCACAAGTTGTCCCAGTGAGCAGTATCTCACCAGCCAATGTCGTCACTCCACCTGTTCTCCCCCACCCCACCTTCTCCCCATCTGGCGTTATAGAATCCGGGGGTCATCTCTGTTCTGCTTAAAGATGCCGAGTCAACCCCAGACATGGAGGTGGAGTTCCAGCAGGGGGCGACGGTGACGGTGAAGCCGGTGACCTGGAACAAGCACACGCTCCAGGTGAAAGCCCCAGGTGAGAGGAGAGGAACTTCACCCACAAAAAATCTGCAGTAAATTCGCATAAAAGGGCCAGTAACTCCACAAGATGAACATTACGGTGCTGTAACTGTCGGACAGACTTCCCGGCGGGGGCGGTTACTTTGGCCGTCTGCAGTGGGGGCGTCCTGCTCGGAGCCAAGGTCCAGCTGCAGTATTACAGCCCCATGGACGAGGTGGCCCAACTCCTAAAGAAGGCCGCAGACCCTGTGGAGTTCATGTTTCAGGTGAGGAGGCCTGACCTGGGGAGGCCTGACCTGGGGATCCCTGACCTGGGGAGGCCTGACCTGGGGAGGCCTGACCTGGGGAGGCCTGACCTGGGGAGGCCTGACCTGGGGATTCCCCTCCCTAAAGAACCAACACAGCATGCAAACATAGCAAACACGCAATACACAAAAACAGGCTCCCCAGACTTCTCTACGGTGGACCCACACAGACCGGGAAACTGAGCATAAAAAGCACAAAAAAAAAGTCCTTAACATTAATGGTCCATTTTTCCGCTAACATTGCAATAAAATGCTACATTGTACCTTAGCTTACAGTGCTGTAGCACATTGTTTAATGTGATTTTTTTTTTAGATTTCTTCGATTAATGTTGCAAACAAAAAAAAATCAATGCTTCTCCACACCTGCTTTTGGTCGTTGTTTTGTTTATTTAGTTATTTATCGGGAAGTCATTCGTCACGCAGCGCAACCTACATCTGAGCTACGGTAAACCAGTGTTTTTCCCAAGAAGACAAACAATACACGTCTTCTGTGCCGTGTCCCAGCTAGGGTGGGCTCCAGGCTCTCCGTGATCCCTGTACCGCATAAGCGCTCATGAATATTGATGGACGGATGGACGGATGGATACGCAATGCATTTTACGCTAGACTGATGAGCTGAAAGACTACAGTTAGTCTATTAGTAAACCTGGCATTCAGATATAGTACAGAACATGCAGAATTACTGACCTGGACGCCAGGAACTGCGCAGTTCTCTGCACTGAGAAGCATTGTGAGGAACGTGGCCGTTCCCATCTGTCAATGTATCTCCTCATCATTCATAGACCTCCTTTACAGCCTCGGCAATAACCGTGTGAGATCTGAGTCTGAGAAACTCACCAGTAGTTCTGGTTGAGCTGAGCTATTACCTCTATAAGTTCCAGTGTCTCCAGTTCATTTCCAGTTAGATCTCGTCACACCAGTCCCTCACGCCTGGATCCCTTTCCCATTTCTCTCGACTCCCAGCTGCTTCCCCATGTTTGGTTGCATCTCTGCTGGTTTAAGGCTGCTAGCGCCCCCCGGTGAGCAATAACCTGTGTGTTATTTATAGAAGGGAGCCCTTTCTCCTGTTTACTAGTGAAGGAATTAGGTACCAGAACGGACAATAAAAAGCACAAAACCATAATGGTTTCACCAGCAGGACGGTCCTCCATCACATGAAGGGGATCTATCAGTATAAGTAGCTTGTTAAAAATGTTCCCCCTCTTTGTTTTTCAAACTAGTGCCCTCTGGTTGTGGTCAAATAGAGGTAGAGATCCAAGGACTTGGGGTGACTTACAAATCCATCCATCCATCTTCAAATCAATTATCTTCGGCCTGGACTCTATCCCGGGTAGCAGGGGCCACAGGGTTGGGGTGCACCTAGGGGGGGAATGACTTATGGATCCGTCACCAATGAATGTTGCACAATATCTCAAGCTAGACGGTGTCTTTGCACAACCCCACCAGGCCAGCTGTGTCAGTCTGAACCAGAAGATCAGGGTCAACCACAACCTCTGTCTTTGTGCAGCCATCTGTGCGAGTTAACTTCAGCGTAGACGCTTTAACAAGTCTTACTGTGTGCATGAAAATCCACAGTCACACACATTGAACATTAATTTGAATATACACTTGGTCATGTGACCAGAGAGTGGAGCCATTAAAGGTAATTCAGTAAGAACCCGTAAAATTTGCCATTAGCCTTAACTTATCAGCCTGCCTTAAGTGAAACACACTATAGCCACAATTTAACTTCCCATTCTTTATTACTGACTCTGCTATTAAAATATTTTAAAATACAGCAGAATATATCCATCCATGTTGGCAGTTGGAAGATGGATGGATGGTTGGATTATATATTAATATAAGAAAATTACGTTACATATATTAGAAATACCGATAAAGTTATACAGTCACTTTTAGGGAGATTTACTTATATTGTGGAATTTTGTTTATTTAATATTGGTTGTATGCACATGTTCTATAAGGATAAAGGAAGGTGATTAAGTCTTTGGTATGCTTAGGTTTTTTTCCCAAAGGAAGTATGGTTAGTTATATTGTCTGCTGAGGGAGTGGACCCTCACGGGCTTGGTGAACACGAGTCACCTCGGGGCCACATTGTTCGAGACGCTCTCACCAGGAGACGCGGCCCACTTCCTGTCCGGCCCGTCGGCCCGGCCGGATTTCTGTTCCTGCGTATGCCGCAGGGCAGGCTTCACCGTTTATCTGTGGCTCCCAGGCCTTCCAGACTTCCTCCATGGAGAAGGTGGACCAGATCCTGACCTCCTCGCTGACCAGGCGGTTACCTGCGGGGGGCTTCCGGGGGCTGCAGAGCGCCAGCGGCGGCCGCAGAGAGGGTAGGAAACGAGCGACCTTCTTCCCGGGAGGAGGGGGGGCTGTCCTTGCCCACATTCTCCGTGTCCCCAGTGCAGTTGCCATGACAAAGATTAAAGCTCCTACGCAGCCGGGGGTGAAAAGGCCGCTTCGCTTTTTTAGGCCCTTGTTCCAGAAAAGGTCTGTATTCTTACTTACGAACGCAGGCGACATCGCTAACTTCCCACAAGGACTAACGAGCAGCCCTAATGGCACCTTACTTCCCACCACTTCCCGTGGGAAGTGGACGCAACGGTTAATGCCTGAAAAACTTACACCGAAACCACCATCATCGTCAAACCCCCCCCCCGCTAACAGTAACGCTAAACGTGTGACTCACCCTGTACCACGAAGCTCCGTTAGCATTTGAATTTCTGCTAATTTGAACTCCCGTCTTTGTGTCACTGAGTAACACTCGAGGAAAGAGGCTCTTATTTACCCTCAGATAATGCGAGAGATGGAACAGAAGCAATTTGTCTTGTGTGATTAACATATCCTTCCCCGTGCATCTTCGAGCTGCTTTTCCTGGTTAGAGTCACGGGGAATATTCCTGGATGGGGTGCCAGTCCATCACAGAGCAAATACATACTCACATGCACATACTATCACACACAATGGGCAATTAGGAGATGTCAATTTACCTAAGTGCATGTGTTTGGACTCCGGGAGGAAATGGGAGTTTTCGGGGGAAGCCTACATGACTCTGGAAGAAGATACAAGCTCCTGGAGGTGGGAGGAAACAGTGCAGATAGCTGAGCCACCATGCTGCCCCATAAATGCCTTATTCTGTGTTAGACATTGCTATTCAAGGGGCCCTATTATGCTCATTTTCACCATTCATAATCTTATTTTGGGGGGCAACTAGAATAGATTTATATGTCTCACTGTTCCAAAAACATATTATTTTTCTCATACATCTCTTCTCACTCTGCCTATAACTTGCATGAAACGCTCTGTTAAGGCATTAAGTCCCGCCCCCAGTGAGCCAAGTGTGCTCTTATTGGTCAGCTTGCCCGACTGGTCAGCTTGTCCTACATGTTCCGCCCCTGTCCTGCAGTCTCCAGACAGATCCTTGCAGGCAGGCGGCCAATAGGGATTGTGTTCCGAGGTGACCTCACCATGTCACAGAAGAAAGGACTGGAATTCCAACGAGGCATTTCAGGCAGATTAGAGAAGAGTGGTTTCTGTGGTGAGAGTTACTCCCTTTGATGCCTTAAGACATTGCAGACCATTTATATGCACATAAAGCTATATAACACACTAAAGGAAAGGGAAAAACCAGAAAATCCCCTTTCAGCTTCATTGTATAACTGAAATTATGCTGTTTTATTTTCCTGAAGCATTGATTTACTTAAATAGTCTGCTGCTGGGGGCCCCAATCATTAATGTTGGTGGGCTGGTTTACGTTGTACAAAATTTTCAGTAACCACCCACGGAAAAATTTACTGAGCAGGGGTACGCAATGTGTACACAAATACAAGGCAAATGTCGCATTTTCTTGGATATATCTAGGATACTTTTGCTTTAAAGTACAGGGAGATCCTGTAATATACTGTATGAGGGGGGGTGATAACTACCCCCAGCATTCAGCGGACTGGGGAGTTAGGAGACCCTTGTCTATAGTGTAACATTTCATGTTAAGTTTGTTATAATTATTTAATTGTTTAGCCAAAAAAGCCTAACATTTTCCATTTCACATGGGCAGGTCTCTTTACTGGAGTCAAGTCCCTCCTCTGACTCAATAACCTACAAGCCTGTCTACTTACCCACCGCAGCAGAGCAGGATTTAATAATACTGAGTTAAAAAGTGGGGGGGCTCACATTTTCAGTAGAAGCAAAGGGCTTTATATCTGATTGCTGGGTTCTGCCGTGACCTCGGTCCTGGGGGGGATGGCGGGGGAGGGGAGGGGTGGGGTGATGAATGCGCAACAGCAATATTAACCCAGAGACGGATCCCATAAAAAAATGGCTCATTAATCACTGTAATGCATTGCTAATGACTTTGCCTTTTAAACGTACAGTGCTCACGCCGGGGGTCTCGGTTTACTGAAGGCCATACTGGGGCAATTAAGCTGCGTGTCAGGGAGCCCATATTTTAGACATACCTTGCGGGTCCTGAGAGAGGAGGAGAAAGGAGAAGCCGCCAGAGATCATGCTCACTCTCATTCTTTCGATTTCCTCCACATCTCCCGCCTCCTCGTCGCCGTCCATGTCCTTTATCAAATATCTCCTGTTATTTTTGTGTGCGTTTTGCGGGGCCTTGCGAGTCCTCCCGCACCTGTGGTGGCTTCCTCGGTCAGGCCGCTGAATGGCCCGCGGTGGGCGGCTGTGTCCCCAGTTCGTGCCCTTCTGTGCGCCGGCATCCTGTCCTGGGTGTCCCTTTGCCTTGTTGCACTCTGTGTCCCGAAATGGACTCCCAGCTCATCACAACCTTGCCTTAGATATAGAATACAGACAGATTGAACAATGGACGTCCTCCAAAACCCATTATAAGTTACAGATTGTGGTTGTTCTATGAAAACAAGATGCTTGGGAAACATGTTTGATCTTTGGTTTCAGCTGAATGATGCATTTAATAACTGTTCTCTGAATAATGGACTACGAATATTTTTACACTAATTAAACTGGTGAGGGGATATATATCTGATTATGTGTGTCCTGTTCCAGCTTATTAGTCTCTATATATGCAAGTATAACTTGAAGCAGAAAGCACATAACCCAAAATTACTTTCACTGCTACGTGATCTTCTGAACCCTACCAATATCACCACTTACTTATAAACAAAGTGGTCTTTTTATTTATTGTTTTTCCATTGCCATCAGAATAGCTTTTTATCAATTATACTGAATAACTCATTACGGTGACCGCTTATTAATCTGTCAGGATTTAATGATCATCGTTTTAATTAATTATGCATTCGCTGTAATTAACATTAGAGAAACTTATCGATAGCTGTAACCGTATATTTTAGTGCGTTCGGGGCAGGAAGCCTGGTCTTTTTTTTTTTTTAGATTGATGATTAATAAGCGTTCGAGTGGCTATCATTTACTGCTGGTTGCTGAAAGAAAAAAAAATGTGAAAAAAGAAGAAAAAGAAGCTGTATTTAAACTTGCTCCGGGACACGACTGGACAAAATTAAATACGATATATAATGCGTACTGCCTCCACACTAAGTCCAAGTAATAGAACAGAGAAATAACAGTTTGTTGAGGGGGGAAAAAAACACCAGAATAACGATGTAGAAGAACAAACGCTACACACTAGTTTAACCCCAGTCCTGCCAGGAAAATCGCCTTCAGTGAAGAAAAACAGAGGCTTTCTATCTTCTGGGGACACCTTAACGGTGACACGCCGTAAGCAATTGCTACTGCGGAATCACACACGGGGTTTAACTGTGCAAAGGTGACTTTATGCGATAAAACAGTAAAATAGTCCACTCTTATGAAGCCTCCAGTTGTCTTTTGACCCAAAATGCCATAAATTAATTATAATTAATTGGTGAAGTAATTTAAAGGTAGTTTTTAATTTTATCACTTAAAAAACAGCTTTCATACCCAAGGCTAACAGAAGTTGGGATTTATGGTGCTTGGTGAGGAGAAGGCAACTTGTCCCCCACTTATGACATCATCAGCAGAATGCCCAGTGCGCTGATGTGGCGCTCATTCAGTCTCCTGAGAGCTTAACGTACTGAGTACTTCCCAGAAGTGTACCTGTTAGTCATCCAGTGCGTCCTCTTATCCATGAAGTATTTTTAGTCAAAGTGAGCAACACCATTATTTTTTTCATATCATTATCATTTTCAGTTTCTGTTATTATAATGACATGCATTAAATTAAACCTTCATAGCAGCATACATTATTCTGAAAGGATATTACAAAATGAATAGAAGAGTGTAGACCAATCAACCAATCAAAGTAATTCATACTGGTTTTATATTTAAGAACAAAACGAGTCTCACCTCCATCCTCGTCCGATCCCTCCAGCAGTTCTTACCAATGTACACCTGGCACTTCTTCTAAAAACACTTCGTTCTTGTGAAGACGTATTTATACCGGAATTAAGTTTAACAAACCATCAGTTATTGTTGTGTATGACGTTTTTGCTGTCAAAGTCTATCAAGAAGAAAATGAAGAAGAAAAGAACTGATTGGACACCCAAGCATAACGTGCTAAAATCCTTTCGCACTATTGGTCAGTCAGTTACCTTGTGCTGGTAATGTGACTTTGTAGCAAGGTGAAACTGCTGTCTTTATGAGAACGCCTGTGACTCTGCCAAGCTTAGCAACGCTAAGATTACTATATGCCTTTTTGATTTTCACCAATTATCCTGTTCTGCAGACAGTTAATACAACAATAACCACATTACTTGTTCAGAACATTCTGCTCACTTAATTGTAACACCTGAATAAAGAAAACACCACTGTCCCCCTCCCCCATATGCCTCATAAATATCTGTACTTATATATTCAACAGCATCCTTTCTTATCTCTTTGACAGCTACACACTCAGAGCATCTCCCAACCCTCCTACACTTTGCCGCCCAAAATGGGCTCCGCGGATTGGCCAGCGTCCTTCTGCAGTGCCCAGGGGTCGAGCAGGCCCTTCACCTCGCCAATCAACACGGGGACACGCCGCTGAAGCTCGCTCAAAAACACGGCCACGCCCAGCTCGGCGACCTCCTGCAGGAGGTGCCGGTAAGTGCTCCGCAAATTCCGCCTCCCCCATCCACAGCCGGCGTCTTCCCCCTTCGAGCGGCCAGGAAAGCTGCCGGATTTTTGTCACCGGATCGCCGGAAGTGTGCTTTCATTTTGTTGGTTAAAGGTCAGGCCTGGCCTAGAAGCTTGAGGATGCATTTCGGCTAAAGCACTTCAACAGTGGTCTCCTGCAGCCCTTTATTCACGAAATGAGTGTAATCTTCCCTCCAAAGAATGGATTCCTCTTGAAACCGACAGAAGTCCCCAGTAAGAGAAGGAGCTGTTTCATTAATATAAAAGGTATTAGAGCTGGCAGGAGGTGGTCTCATCCTCTCCAGATGTCCATATAAAAACTGTATTTCATTTAGGCTTAACAAAAATAGTCCCTTTGTAAAATCTCATCCTCCCATTCTTGGATAACGGAGTAAAATAATTCACAGAATACATTAGCCAGGCTGTAAAAGCCTTAATTTGCAATTCAGTACTTTTGCAGCCCCCAGAAATTTCGCTCTCCTCCGTAGCGCTGAGCACAGTGTGCCCACAGCACTACGCTGGAGTGTGTTCAGTGGGCTGGGCTGCTTGGCAGCTCTGCCAGGCGCGTGGCGTGCGGGCGTGCCGTGTGGGAGAGGAGGCCGCCCACTGAAATGCATGTAAATCCTCCTGCTGCGGCCTGCGATTATCACACAGACCCCCTCACAGCCCATTCCTGGGGGCTTCTCAGCACCGGTCTGGGTGGGGAAGGGGTGGACGGTCAGATCGGGGGGCATCGTGGGGGTGAGGATCAAAGTGGCCTGGTGGGGTCTTTGATTGGGGTCCCCAAAACAACAAATCCACCCCTGGACGTACAGTTTCAGCAGTGCGAGAGCAGTTCGAGGTATCTCTGGGGTCTGGATGGACCCGGTTTTGATGTCATATGAACTGGTTTCCAGACCACTGGTTCCCAGCATGCTTTGGGAGCAGCAGGACAGCAGAGCCTGCCTGTGTTTACATTACCTCAGGAACAGAGGAGCTGACCCCAGCGTGGCCTCTTCCTTTAGACTTCCTCCCTCTCATTTATGGAGGCCTTTGTCCTGTGCTGTCCGCATTAATCACACACAAGCCTCCCCGTGAGGTCAAACGATCCCCACTCAACCCCAGAAGGTCAAACCAGTAAATCAATCACGTGTTTCCATTCCTCGGTTAATGCTAAAGGTCATCGCGTCAGTGGGCAGCACCTTATTTACCAACTAATGACGGGTAGAGTGCAAGTTCTAATAATTATGCAAATATGTGTCCGTGCATCCATTAAAACTCAAACGAGTTGGAAATTAAGCTGGTCTCCATTAAATTAGGCAGGTGCGGTGTACAGAGGCCAAGCAAGGACGTGAATGAAGTCCTAGGATGACTTCAAGATGCTGCTTGTGCTCGCGTGTGTGTGGGTGCAGATCAGTCAGTCTGTCGTCCGGGAACAAACAGACCACAAACAGACCACGCCTCGAGAACCTACAGTATCTGCTGCCGACGTACCTATCAGTTCAATGTTAATTTATTCGTGGTGTTAGCATTGCAGGGATATTAGATGCATAGGCTCTCGCGCAAACCGCAGCGTTCCTGCTGTCGCTGCGATGGTGAGATAGGGACAGGGGACTGGGGGACATGCCAGGTTTGGGGGGGGTGTCTGGTGCAGATCGTGATTATCACTGACATGGGGTCTACGTCTCCCTGCCGAGAATCTGAGGAAAAAGTGAAAACCGCTAAAAATTTTCCTCTTCTCATCTGCCCGTGTTTATGAATAGTGACGCGTTTAACGTTGCTTATTGCATTTCCCACGGAAGGAAAAGAGCAGCTTGTCATAACGAAATGGCTTGCAATGATTAAAACTTTACCATGAATAATTTAGAAGCTGTATAGACTGTGGCCACAAACTCAGTGACTTTATGTCACAGATAGTAATAAGAACATGGATCATACTAACCAAAGCTGAATTTCAATGACCCCCCCCCCCCCTTTATTTCTGGGGTGAACTTGCAAGAAAAATCCATTTCTTGTTAGCGATCATTCTAAAGGCAGCTGGAGGAAAAGAGAGAGAGGCTGACATGTGCTGTGTGACATGGGAGCAGCAATCTGGCTCCACGCCGTACGGATTCTTTAGAAGGAGGTATGGGGTATGGAGCATACAGCACCTGGTGCTGGGGGCTTGGACACAAGCTGTGAGAGTAGGCTGTACCAGTGGGGGTCCTGCCAGCTTGGGATGATGCTGCATTTTTTTTTGCTCGAAAGGGACCAAATGGTTCCACCTGAGCGTCGCATCACTGAAGGCCTGCTTGTCAGAGTGCCTCAGGTAGATTCCATCCAGCTTTCAATCTGCCGTTCGCTAGATATTTGTCACCCCCGCTAACTACCTGATCTGATATCGGCAAAATTCCTCACGTCTCGATGCCCCAGCCGGCTCCTGCTGTCTCCTGCGGGCCCTTTCAGTGCTGCGGGGCCCCCCATGAGCATCGAGAGCATCTGTTGTCAAGTCACCCATTTCCTAGCAACAGCGGTAATTGCAGCTGACAAGGAAGGCAGAAGTGAGGAGAGGGGAGCTGAAGCTGACGGCCGCACGATAACTGCGTGGTCCGCTCTGGGAACTTCTTGAAAGGAACTAGCCCACTAGCCACTCTCCGTGCCGCAGGTCAGCCAGGAATAAAAATATCCCAGCTATCCTCTTGGCATTCTTCATAAATCTGGATCAAAACGCCGGTTCCGTCGCTTTACTAAACGTGTGATCGTAGCTCTTGGGTATTTTCCGAAACTTTTGGGCCACAATCGTACTCCCCCCCCCCTTGAAGTAAGTATTTGAGGTATGACAGAGGTGAGGATAAATCTCTCTCTCTCTCTCTCCCTCCCAGAGCCGTATTTTTGCTGTGTGGGAGAGACTCCGCTTGCTTGGTATTTGTGTTTCATTACCGCTGCCCTGACTCAGCCAGCCTCCTACCATCTCATTAGTCAGGCCTTGATTTATAACTCGTTTGGGAAATCGCCTGGAGAACCTCTGTCAATACGCTGACCAGCGAAGAGAGATGCCCGCAGTTACTTAGATACAGCACAAGCGGCATCATTCAACGAGAGCCGCTTATCGATAGGAGTGAGGGGTGCCGACTCCGTCACGGCACGTTTCTCCACTGTTTCAAGATTCCACATTCTAGAATCTTATTTGTACATTAATACGTAGGAATTCCTACTTGCGCCATTCAGTCAGTAACGTGTAACGGGATTCGGGAGCACGAAACACAGGCGGTCAGAAAACGACACAATAAACAAGTGCCGGCTCCGGAAGAAAGCATCGCAATCCCCACAACCATGCGGTCATGGACTGATTGGTTTCCACTTGAGGGACCACAGTATTAATGTGAGGGTCTTGCACACCCTTTGTCACCCTTGTAAACCAAGGTCTGAAGTCGATTTGCAGTGGAATGTAATTATGAAATAGATATGAAATAAATAGAAAAAATGACAGAAATATAAAATATGGGTAAATGAAGTATAAATACATTAAATAAGTAAATATTTAGATAATAGGTAATATGGCAGAGTAATATGGTAGAACAATGTGCAAAGTTACATGTTTCATGTCACTGACTGAATGGAGCGAGTTGGCATTCCTAGGTATTAATGCACAAAAGCAATGTCCTCTATCGTGTTAATTGTACTGTGCATTTACATTACTGGAGTATTAT
Organism: Paramormyrops kingsleyae; assembly: GCF_048594095.1. NCBI lineage: Eukaryota > Metazoa > Chordata > Actinopteri > Osteoglossiformes > Mormyridae > Paramormyrops > Paramormyrops kingsleyae. The sequence goes on along the minus strand of NC_132808.1, from coordinate 21,429,983 downwards.
CAGTCTGTACTGAGTTTGTAAAGTGTCAGTCTCTACACAGGACATCCCTGCTCCTAAAGCTATCACTAGATAACAAATTAGGACTGGTTCAGAATATCAGCACTTCTGATTTGGCAGAGGTAGGAAGTAAAAATCCAGACCATGATTTATTTTCAACCAGCCAGATGAGTATAAAGAATCACAGTTACTGGGTACTCAGTGGATTGGTTGAAGCAAAATCATGGTCTGGATTCTTACTTTATGGACTTGAAACTTCCACCTCTGAAATTTGGTTTTATAATCCAGCCTGAGTTCCAGAATTAAGTTTTACGTATATTAGTGTCTGTGAAGTTGAATTTTTTACATGGATGATGTGTCTGAGACATAAATATAAGAGGGTATGTCAATAAATTCTCAGCTTAGCGTACAGTGACTGGTCGAGCACTCTGGGTCTGCATAGTGGTTTCCATGGATGCATTGTGATAAAATCCGTAATGTCAGGCGTGTATTCCTGTACTCAGAAAGAGGAGTCTACCTGAGACAGTAGGAAGGTCTTCAGGTGTCGGGAGGACTGGGTTTTCCGTCAGGACTGTAAATACCAGGGATATGAGCAGAGCCGTGTTAACCGGCTGACTTAACCACAGCACAGCCGAACAGCATGTTGAAATTGCATCTGGTGGAGACTATAGACACAGAAGCAGTTTTGCTTTGCTGGGATGCCACTTTCATGATGAGTCAGTCGGCCGTGTCTCCATGACTGAACTCCTAGTTTCCAGCGAGTCTCACCATCTCTCTCCGACATCCGTCAAGTAACACCATATATTTCCCTTCCTATCCTTCCTTTTTGTGCATTATGTACTATAACTTCTCCCACAAAATTTTTATATAAGAGCCCAAAACACAAAACAGGAAAAATGTTTCCCTCAGCTGTATTCCAGTCTCCTATAACCAGTCATAAAAATGTCATAGAAAGCGGTGTAAAATGTCACAAAGTTGGTTTTGCCATTTAACATTAAATAGCGGCCCAAATGTCATGAGGTTGAGGGAAAAGAAATTTTTCTCAGAAGTGCTGGATGTCAGTCAGCTCAGGCTTTTATTTTTGGGGGTATGAAATTAGTTCTGAGTCTTTATATATGTCTAATTGGACAGTCCAATCACTTATATAGTTCATAAATAACTAAACCTCAAACACATGAATAGAGCCATTTGTCAGGGGACCTTGTCGCCCTGTGTCAGTGCTTTTAATGTGACATGATTATTTTCCACAGTCTCGCTGATCCTCTTTTGTCCGCCCAATTAAAACAGGCAAGCCCCGTGAGCCAGAACAACACAAACACCCAAGTGAGGCAGGAAACTAATTAGGGCGCCATTATTCCAGCGGCTCGCCACAAGCGCGTCGGAGGTATTGCGTATTCCGTTCCCAGGTCACGTCCTCATCAATATTCCAGGAGCTTCCGCGAAGCACAGTGAAGTCTTCTCCGGACAGGCCTGCCGGCGCCCCAGCTGACGGCGAGGGTCTGCCTACATGTACAGTACCAGTCAAAAGTCTGGATACGTGAAGTAGTGTCGCATCACGTGACCTGGCCACCTTACCTAAACACAGCAGAGATGGTTTTGGAGGAGTTTGACCAGCGAGTGAAGGAAAAGCGGCCCATGGGTGCTCAGCGTATATGTGGGACCTCCTTCAGGACAGCTGGAAAAGCATCCAGGAGGCCACCTCATGGAACTGGCATAGAGGAGAAAGCAGGGTCAGCCAACACCTGGAGCTGATGGGGTTAAGGGCCAAACTCAAGGGCCCAATGGCGGGATCACTCTGCTGACCCAGGGATTTGAACCAGCAACCTTCTGAGTCTCAGCCCCACAGAGCTGCCCCCCCCCAACAAATTTATTATTTTTTTAATGCAATGCTAATTTTTGGTCGGTACATAATTTCATATGTTCTTTTATAGTTTTGATGTCTTTGTAATTATTCTAAAACATAGAGAATAGTACTGTACAAATAAACCTTTCTATGGATGGGTAAGTGAGTCCAAACATTCTGAGTTGCATACATTACGTGGCGTTCCAGCAGTGTGCTCTTGATCGGTTTAATTAACCTTCTAGACTGAGAAGCACCTCCCCCACCTCCCTAAAGCACCTCTGTTGATTGGATCATCGATCTGTATGGTCCAGGACAAATACCCAGCGTTTCAGGCTTCATTTGAACACCTCTCAAAGGTTGTCAGTTTCTCTCCTGAGCCTCTTGGTGTTGATTCCCATACCGGCAGCGTTTCAGGTCCGCTTAGGGCACTGAGAGTGATTTGTGCATAAAAGGTCACATAACAGCGTATCAGAGACGCCAAGGGGGCGGCCTTTCTTCAGGTCGCCACGGCGACGCAGGACAGGGGCCCAGGCACCCAGGTGCTGCAGTTGGTGGCACGAGGCGGCTGTGTCAACTCACCGCTCCGATTTGTCCGACACGAATTTCAATTACAATAGCGTGGCGTGTCATTTCCTGGCTGATAGACGACATCGCCATGGAGACCAGCAGCTGAAAAGGGATGATAATGGTCCTCGTAAGGCATTATGTAACGCGCTGGACAAGTCTGTCCATGTTTCTGTATACATTTTTTAAGCCGTGTCAGTGCTCCTTGAGAAATCGTGTTGCAAAATCTGACATACTTATGTAACAAAATCATCCTGCCATTTTGGCTGATGTGAATCTCGTGGGTAAGTCTTCCTCCCGATTTCCGTGCACATTAGCTGGCTGCCTCACAAACAGATGCTGCTGTTTGGGGGGTTTTTTCGCCCAAAAAAATTCCTGTTGTAACACATTGGCCGAAACACCCAGCAGAGCAGCCTGCTAAGTCGCTCCGTTTATGAATCACGGTGCTGAGGGACTCCCATAGTGTACATATAAGCTGAGCCACTTCTGCTAATTGAAGGGCAAATTTCTAAAACCAGGTCCAATTTTTTTTTGTTGTTTTTGAAATGAGATGCGCAGTGACCGAAAGTCAGGCTTCCTCCAAACGCACTCAGTCCTCATGCGATACAGTGAAGAACATTCATTTCTTCGCTCCAAAACTCTCTAAAGCCACAGAACTTTGATCAGAAACGTATGCTGCGGACTTTTGAGTTTTAGAAGTTTGCATGTCTTCTAAAAATAATAATAATAATAATAAAAAAAACAAATGTATACAGGGATCTATCGAAGGGTTATATTTCAAATGTTTTCCAGGGACACAGACCATAGGAGCCCCCACCCATGAGTCCGATTAATATTAGACACATTTTTTGGGAGGGTCCCTTCACAGATTCACATTCTCCTTCCTATATACCTGATAACAGTAATAGTCCATATTGGGGGGGGGGCTGTTAGGACAATAGGATAGGCTTTGACCAGGGATGCTGTAAAGCGCTTTGAGACAATGTAATGTTGTGAAATTTGGAACATAATATGACTGGTTTGGGTTGGGGGCCCAATATAGTATGCTGTGATGGGGCCTAAAATGCCTAATGACACCCCTGATGATAATCAATCCCGGTCCTAGTCAATGCGGTGCCCTAAATGAGTGATCGCCGGCGCCCCCTAGTGTTTGGTGCCCTGGGTCCGATAGGATTGACTGGCCCTGATGATAATTGTCATGGGAGCAAAGAGACAGTTACAAATTCTGAGATGATTTTATCCAGAGCGGCATCCAGGAAAGCGGGATCAAGTTAAAGGGTTTTTCCTCAAGGGCCGGACGGTGAAACCACTCTGCCATCATTGGGATTCGAAGCAGCAACCTTCCGATCTTGAGCACAGAGCCCCCAAGCAGACAGGCAGCCGGCCTACAGAGCTCCAGCCAGTTGTGGTAGATGCCCATCGTTGCCGTTTCAAGCTCGACATCGCTAAGCTGTCAGGGGCACGCGGCCTCCTCGTCTCCTGGACTCCGCTCTCGGCATTCCGAGGCACTCTGCTCCTCAGGGGAGGTGCAAGCCAGCTGTCTTCCGCCTGTCAGAGACTCTGCTCTCACCTGCCGGGGTCGGGGGGGAGTGAGTGAGTCACTGTATTCCTGGGTGAGCGCTTGCGGGTGTGCAGCTCACTGAATGGGTCTACTTATACCGTCCTAAATCAAGTGCTATGGTGCTGGCTGACGCCGGTCTTGCCACCCTTGATAAGTGAATTGTTCCCAAATTATTTACAGTAGGTTTTTGGCCTTGCTCCTGAACCATCCATTTAGACCCGGTTATATAAACTGTTTTACTTTTGCGGGTTTGGCTAGAATACTGTCTCTATGCCAGATGTCATGGAAATGGTGAGCGGTGTTTATGTGTTGCATGAAGGCAGCATTACAGTGAAGAGCAGCGAAGCACCTGTGACCGAAGACTTTTTGGTTTCAGGACTCAGGACGGGTCCAGCTGCCCAGGAGCGTAAATTGCCCCAGTAATTAACACTGAGGAATGCTTATTTTAACTTACCGGTAATTTCAGAGAAGGTGGACGCATGGGATAATTGTAAAAAGCTGCAGATCACGGAACAATTCCACAGCGTCGAGGAAAATCAGCCTCCTGATTGCCTTGCTTTTGGCCTGCTGTGTGGCAGCGGGGTCCAGGTCCGCACCTGTACTCGTGTAATGATCTACCACGGTCATGTGACTGTCACCACACGTATCGGTACCATTATGCGAAGCATAATTATCATCAGTTGAAGAAAGCCGGGTGCCGTGTCCAGACAGGAAGCATGTCTTGGTGTTTGCGGCGATCTGAATATCTGACATTGGCTCTTATAGCTGAGAACAAGGCAAAGAAAAAGTTAAAAATAGTGATGAAAAGCGCTGGCGTCGTGTTTGGTCAGTGCGGCACATCAAAACAAACCACTTGAAATGGGCAAAAGACGGGTCAGCTCGTTCTGATGCGTCAGAATGGGGGGGGGGGATCCTTCCACGTGCCACCGCCCAGACCTCAGAATGGCTGCAGATTGCATGCAGATGCTGGGCCACCATATTAATCTCTCTACTACTTCCTGAGAAGAAAATTAGTAATTAGAATTAGTAAGGAGTCAGACATCAGGAATATTCCCATCGCAACTTTCATCTTCTTTTTCACCCAGTTGTTAAAAACTGGGTACAAATGCAGGGTACATATCTTACTCCCTTTTAAGCCTTTAAATATTTAGTTAGTTACTTAATATCTTTTTATATGCAATTATATGCATTGACCTTGGAGTCTTGTTTCCTGAGGTTATTGATTCTTTCACAGCCATATTCTACAGCTGTACATTTAAAAACCTAATATTTTTCTTCAATGTAAATGAAATGTAAATTGAATGCAAATCCAGGCAGCCGTTGCGTGATTTAGCTTGACCATGAGCGAGTAGGGTGCTTTGGTGCACAGTGAAGACTCACGACGTAAAACAGCCTGCCAGGGTGAATTCCAACGTGTGCATCGCTCCCCGGTAGTACTTCTTTGATTAAAATAAGACATGATCGTTTGGAGCTGAATGCATGTTTACTTTTCACGTGTGCTGCAGACTGTGTGCATTCCGGTGCTGTGTCGGTCTTGCTGTGTTTGCCTGCATTGCACATTAATCTGTCAAAAAAAAACCTGGAGAGCTTCCTGTTTCTGTGGATGGCACTTCCACCCCCCCTTTCACACCTCATCTGGATTAAAAGGGGGGGGGGGGGCGGGGGATGGTGAGACTCTTCTTTCCATACAAAGCTCTGTCGTCAGTTGTTGAAGAATCACTCAGTATTCTGTTGTTTTTCCCATCGCCAGAATTCTTCACAGTCATGTTAGCTCTCAGGATGACCCTCAAAAATGAATCTGGCCCACCGATTAACTATCCAATGGCGTGAAACTTCAGGTGAATAGCCTTATGGGAAATGCCTTTCGTGTCATTTCAAGTCAACCAAGCTTATGCATCAACAGGGCAAACATGCAGCCAGTTTCGGGATTGTTTGAATGTAAATTCAGATGTCACTAGCTTGGATCCATGCAGTATGTGCGTGTATGCAATATAGCTGTTTCATATCATATGATTGACTCTTCAGATTGTTCTGGTGGCATTTAAGGTAGACTGCGTAAATCAGAGCACTGATTGAATGTGATGATGTCACACTGCAGCCGTAACCTCAGATTTTCCCAAATTTTCCACTGGATCGTAGATGAAGCTTGGGAGACCTGCTCCCTTCCTCCCAAACAGCAGGTGGCGCTTAACTTATAGCCTTGAATTTAAAGGGGTGCTGATTCATGCTCGAAACAAACCCTGTTCTTATGCTTGAGTAATACAGAACAGTTCCTCAATTAGAACGAAATATTTGGATGACATCCTTGGTTAAGGACCAAAATGGTAATAGGAAATAGTAGGATTACCTTAAGAATCCATCTGTGGAGTATAGCCTTGTTTTAGCAAGAGCTTATGATGTATATTTCGGGATAAATTCGCTTAAACTTGTTTGTAAGGGGAGCCTGCAGGACTGTTGCAATCAACACATCCAACAACGTAACACCTCCATGTTAACCCTCTCACAGCACTAGATAGCACTTTCACTGACGTTAATCATGTAATATTTGTTTATTTTTAATTGTTTAGCAATAAGTTAAGATTCCGCATGGAATGCTTTTCATCTTATTCTATATATATATATAACTCATTATTTAAATTGCAGGTTTTTAAGTGTGTTGCTGCCATTACCACCACAAACTTACGTAAACACGCCCATGTGCGGTTAGCGGAAGGCATGTACCAGGCTTTCGGTTCTCAGATGAAAGCCACCATGCGGCAGTCAGATTAGCCATGGACTGATAAGCGAAACTGAAGGGGGAAGAGGAGCCCGAGCTATAGAAATGACACGGAACTCCTGCAAGTGTCCTCTGCCTTGAATAGTCAACAGTACGTTCTAGCAGTACTCTGGAAAGGTTTTCCCAAGCGGAAAGCGCATCAGATAGCGTTCCGGAATATTGTGTTTCCATGAAGAATTTTAAATAGCCTGAGGAATGTCGGCCTAAAGTTTGAACAAAATTACACCTGTAACCTAAAGTTCAAGGGCTGTTCTTTGCGAATTATGTAGAACATTCCTGAAGGTTGGGTGGATTTCGGTCAGGGGAACATCCACTGGAATGCGGATTTCACATCCCAAGAATGTTTTTTATAAATAAAAGTTGAGTCTGCCTCGCTTGTCAGTCTTGGGGTGTTTCTTGTGTTCTCTTGGATCATTGAACAGGTCATTAAATTGTCTTGTTAGGTTCTTCTCGGAAGGTTTTCTGTAGCTCCTGCTCCTGTGCTGCTTACATTTGCACCTGGACATGCATGGGAAGCTCAGTCTAGCTGCTCTTAAGCCTAGTGACGTGTAATGTGCCATTTCCCTGATCTGTATGTCACTTTGGACAAAAGTAAATAAACATAAATGTAGTGCTTTGCCTTCATTTGAGAAGTTACGGCCACTAAGTGTTTGTTTTGCTGCCTACCAATATAGCCACTGACCTCCGGGTGCAATCTGCGGCCGTCGTCTCCAGTCCGTTTTTAGGGTCTGTAGCAGGTGTCTGCTCGCCAACACTCGCACACACAACAGGTAGACCATCGCTGGGACTGCAGCAGTTTCAACTACAAAGCAGAGGTGGAAAGTTCAGGTCCACAAAGTACAAATCCAGGCCAAGGTGTTGTTTCAACCAAACAGGCGCGTACTCTGTGATTGTGAATCTTTACACTTAACTGGTTGGTTGAAACGAAACCTCGGTCTGGATTTGCACTTTCTGGATCCTGAACTTTTCACCTCTGCTAAAAAGTTGCAGGTCGGCGTCCACAGAGTAGATTTGCTGTGGTGCTCTTGAGCGAGGTACTTAATTAAGGCAAGCTTAAAGGATTTAATAAGACGTCTCGTCTAATTAAATGGGTTTCCACCTCAGTTCCCTGAAATGAATGATGAAGATCATTTAAAGCACATCATGCATCAGTCCATGTTGGAGAATATCTATGATATACGAAAACAGTCACATTAATAATTGAGATACTGTATACAGATACTCGTGTGAAATGTTTCCACACTGGAAGAACACAAGACTGATATACATATCAATAAATACAAAATATCCACAGTAAGTCTTAATTACTCATCATTTTGATCCTTTGTTCATTCAATGCAATAAAAATGTAGGCCCCTCTTTGAGCAGATTATTCCTTTGTGTTGACAGATTATGTCCATTGTTGTCATTCCTTTCCATAGCCCAAAAACAGTCTGCTGTTCTTTCTGAGGCTTTTGTCCATTTTACAGCTCACTCCCATGCAGACTTTGGTTCTTGATTCAACTGAACTCCCCCCTCAAACCCCTACAGTAGGGCAGTGGTGGCCTAATAGGTAGTAAAGCATGCTTGTGATTGGAAGGGTGTTGGTTTGAATCCCTGACCAAAGTACTGTCCCCCAAGCGCTGTTCCCTGGGTGCTAAATAACAGCTGCCCCTTGCTATGTCACATCTGGGTTAAATGCAGAGGATGCGTTTTGTTGTGGTGAGTCCACAATGACAATGTCACCTTCATTTCACTGCAGGGTATGATAGTCAGAGACACGGCTTTTGTAAGACAGTGGACTGAACTGCAGAACGAATGGGAGGCAGCCTTGACATGGAGCCAGGGTCCAAGCTCTGGCATATTGACAAAGTTATCATTGTGGTACCTCCCCCCCCACCACCATATTTCATCGTGGGGACCCCCCACTGCTTCACAGAATTTACTCTGGGGTACCACAAAGTCCAGGGCAGATTTTAAACCCCAATCCAGCCCTGGTTGTGGCCCCTTAAAAAAAAATACGGGCTTTAAAAAAAAAACACTCAAAAATGGCACAAAAATCTAACGAAAAAAAGACCATCACTCCAAAGAAAACACATTTAGTTTGGTTTATATTTGTTTACCAAACCCACGCACCCAGCACACCTCTCCAAGGACACAGCATCTCAAATATCGCTCAAAGCTGCACAGCTGTCCATTTTTAAACCCTAATAAGGTAATTAGTCCAATTAAGGTCAGCTTGGTTTCATTACCATGGTAACGGAAACCTAGCCATCTGCCATTATTCTGCTTTATACAGCTAACAATGGGTATAAGTGTGAAGTTATAAGACGTGGTGTGCAGGTAGCCACATTAGAAGTGTATGTTAAGTCACTGAATAGTGTGCTTTGTTCTGCTTTAGGGTGCTTATTAATAAGTCGGCCTGAGTCCTCTCGTGTGAGAGGTGATTTGCACTGGTTTTTCCCACAGGGCTCATCAGCCGTTGTCAGGTGACCAACTGTCACCTCGGCCTCCCGAATTTCCTGCCCTCTTGTGCTCACCCGCCTGTCCCCGTCTTTATTGTCACGTGACACCTTTGCATGAGCATTTCCATGTAACGGTAGGGCGATCGGCGGCGGCGCCAAACCACCTTCGATTTGTTTGCGATTTGAATATAACGCCTGTGTTAAAATTCGACCCTTTCACTCTGTGGTCGCTAGGCAAATGCGTCGAAAATTACGGCATTGTGCGCTCTTCTTCTGCTTCTCAGAAGAGGCTTTCTTTATTAGTTTTGCAAGTAAGGGATTACAGTATGTGTGCTGCGGGGTAAGCAAGCTAAAAACAACATCGGCACACGAGGACGTTCACATTACCGGGAGCTTCATCAAATATCGTTGATTTCATGATGGAGGAATATATTGCGTTCATGAATCTTTAGCAGCATTCGCACTTCTTTTTGCTGGGGCTCTGCGACTTCTGTATCAGAGTAATATATCGCGTGCTGCAAACACTGCAATAAGTGTACTTTAGACAAATCGTCTCGTTGGTGCTAACCCTGCACGCGCTATGCTATGTCCTGTTGTGCTAGGGATACATTTACGTGTATATCCTTATGTGTGCACCACCACAGGAGCTCCTGCTTCACTATCTGCCAGCGCACATGAGCCGCTGCTTCACTGTGTTCACTGTAAACATGTTGCGAAGCGTACGAAGCACCTCGCCAGCACTTTGAGGTCAGCGCAAGAGTGACAACAAACAGTGGTGGGCCTGCACACTGCAGCTGCTGCGTGTGGGAACCTGGGTTTGTTCCATTCCATAATTTGTAACGCGAGGTCGCCCATAACTGAGCTGTTTGTTATGAAACAGAAGCAGGCAGCGCGTGACCGAGCCTGAGAGAAACCAGAAGAGTCAACGCGGAGGTCTGTGGCTGGGCTGCGAAGTGAGCTTCGGGACTTCCGTTCTTTGAGATCCTTTAGAGCAGTGTTTCCCAATCTGGTCCTCGGGGACCAACAGAAAGTCCATGTTTTTGCTACCAGGAGTTGGGGGGGGGGGGAGCAAAAATATGGACCATCTGTTGGGGAAACAGATCTGGGTTGGGACACCTTGCTTTAAACTGAGGAAGTACCTGAAGGTGAATGCGATTCAGCTCTGTGGGTAAACTGGGCGGGGAGCAGGGGAGGCTTACTGGGAGCCTCATAGTCCAAAGGCAAGGACTCTAAATAGGCCATAGTGTGTGATTTCCGTGATGGACTGGTATTCCGTCCAGGGGTCACCAAGTGCTTGGAAGATGGATGGACGATATGACGCTTCAATCTGCCCTTTGCACAAGTACAGGTACATAGGACTGCTTTAGTGTTCACATATCCATCTTCTCTCCTTACACACATTTATATACAGCTGAGAGCATAGCTTGGGTACAAGTGCAGAGTCAGCCAAGTATTGGAGCATTTTGGAGGTTTAAGGGCTTTTAGGGCCCAACAGAGATGTGACTATTCTGCTGAAGATGGGATTCAAACCGGCAACCTTCCAGTCACAGATATTTTACTTCAACCCTGTTCACTCAGTATTAATTTGTAGGTAGAATGTAAACATCTATGTTGTCCAGTTACTATGTGACAAAGCCATGCTGGGAGGTGAACTGATGACTTCAGTCTGGGTGAATTGGGCTGCCTGGGTGTGTTCGAGCAAACGCCTTCCGATGGAGAGACGTCCATTCCCCATTCACAGGAAACCAGGTCGTATTAAGCTACTGTTGCTAATAGACTAAGCTTACTTAATTCCTATAAAGCTCAACCCAGCTTTGGAGAAACGGGGGAAGAAAACAGTTTGCCGTAAAGGGCCGGTGACTGGATCGTGCCACGATTGTAAGCCGACACAGTAAATACCAGGATGTGCCTGGGATCCACCCCGTCCTGTCAGCAGAGCAATGGGCGGGATGCAAGAGAATCCCTTAATGCGGGGGAAGAAAAATGACCTCATCGGGTCTCACCCACGCCCAGGATAAAAGTTTGTTTATGCAACCCAGGCAGTGGAGGTGATCACAGCAAAGTTGGGCACAGCAAAGCAAAACTTCAACTGACAGCAACACTTTGGTCATATTCATCAAAAATCATTAAAGGAGAAACATAATGAAATGAACTTCTGGAAGAGCCCTTTGGTAATAATTAATGCCAATGGACATATAATATGGTAATAAACTGTAATTTATTCTACTGTGATTGTAATTAGTTAGCTCTGTTTGTGTATGCCGTTCGCACAATGTAAAATTTGTACAAGAAAGCAAATTGTGCCATTTCTGACATGCCAATTAGATGAATCCCTGAGCCATTTATGCGCCATATTTTTTTCCTGGAAGGAGAGCAATTGTACTAGGATTAGGGTCTGTAAATGTGCGCGTTTTCACTAAACAGAGGTTGATGGTGGAGGTATTCAGGAGCTATCAAATAGGGAGAATCCTGGGAGGGTGTTTTCTCCTATAATGGGGGTGCCTTGTCCTGCTTCACTGGGTGCCTCTCTCACACGCGCCTGCCCAATTATGGAGCAGGATCACAAAAGCTTAACCACAATCAGTCAGCTTCTGCTCTCTAGTGCCCCCTGGTGGTTAAGATGAGGGAGTGGCAGTGGGAGGAAGGTTATCTGGGATTTGGGTGTCAGTATGTCCTGTACCAGCAGGTCTAATGAATAATGGCCATGTTAGAGTGAAGAAGTGGCATTGCTTGTAGCTGGAGTCTGGCCTACTTGTCCTGTTCTGCTGACTTTTTAAAACTGGAAGAACTCTGCAATCACTCACTGGTTCCTTGAGGACTGTGAATTTTGCTCCAGTCTGCTGTGCCCTCCATGTACTACAGCAGTGTTTCCCAATCTGGCCCTTGGGGACCCACAGACAGCCCACTGTCTGGCAGGGAGCTCGGAGGGAGCAAAAACGTGGACCGACTGTGGGTCCCCGAGGACCGGATTGGGAATCACTGTGCTACAGGTAATTTATATTCATGTTATGGCCTGAATGGTACAATCCACCAGGTATACTCTGCAGGGGTACTCTGGTAGCAAACCAGCTAGCTGAGCTTAGCCGAAAATCCTGGGGCTTTTCTCTGTGTAAATACCAACCAACCAACCAACCAACCAACCAGTTGTGAACGTGACTCTTTATACTCAACTAGATGGTTGAAACAAAATCCTGGTCTGGATTTGTACTTTCTGAACCTGAACTGTCCATCTCTGGTAAATAGTGAGTAAAGAAGAGCTCAGTGTCTCATCAGTACACGAGTTCCCGGTAATCCTGCTTATGCACAGAGGCACCTGGTTTAGGATGAGAAGGAGCTCTCAGCGAATCAGTGACATCGATCCGTAGCTTGTATTAATGTTGATGTTGTATTTGCAAACTTAATAAAAAAAAAATGAGCACACAAATACTGATAACAGTAGGTCTATTTTTATGTACGGAAAACAACAAGAAACAAAAAATAATGCACAGTGTTCCTCAGATAAAGGTGTCCCTATAATTTGTCATTATAACGCGGATACATCGAGTACCTTGCTTATGTGCCCAACATCAAAGAATTATTTTGCACAAGACTTCACACTTCTGCCACATAATTAGCAAGTCTTATGGATCTGGTAATGCTGCTTTTATACTTTGATGAATATATTCATATTTTAGAATGCATAATGGGTGTTATTCATATAGGAAAAGCAAGGTAAGAGCTATTATTATTATTATTGAACACCAGGGTTGCTAAGTAACAGAACATGGCTTTTTCAGGGTGAGTACGTTCAAGTGTTAAGTGCTTTGTTTTCACTGTGCTGTCTGCATAGTTATATCATGTATCTTCTCTGTGAAAAAAAATCTGTCCTGGTTAGTAAGTTGTGTTTTGAAGGCGTGGAGACTTTCTGTGTGTGATGATGACTTGGTGTGTGTTTGGCAGAGGAGTAGTCAGGCTTTAGCTATAAGCTGGCATTTATGTATTTATTTATTTTTGCTTTATTAATGCATTTCCAGGTACTGCTGCAAACGGTGACACCGGTTGCTGTTCTGGTCTCCCCCCCCCCCCCCCTGCTCACAGCTTCGCAAATAGGCTGTCGTTAGCCTCATCTCCCACGCTAACGGCTGCAGCCCCCGGGCTGCATTGCTAATAGGCCGAGGACTCCCTTAGCGAAGGTTTCTCCAAACGCAACGCTGCCCCCTGCTGTCTGAGTCCCGGCGTCTGCTCGAGTGGAGGGTATACACGCCGCTGGACTGCTTCCCACTCCTCGGGCTGCCAGGCGTAGGTTTGTTTCGTGCGTCTGACACCGAGGTGGATTCTTCATGGGGGAGAGAGGTCTCCCACTCTAAAGCCATCAGCACAGATGACTTTACCCACGGCCCCTAAGCTCTCTCAGTGGAATTGCCCACAGCACAGGCTGCCATTTGGCACCGTGCCGTACGTCCAGCGGCTGTGTACAGATCCACAGGGTGCGTAGAAAATAACATGGAAACTTTGCAGTTGGATCGCAACCAAAGAAAATAATCTCACTCCGACAGAAGATCTTCGGGGTGAAGTGGAACAAAGAATCTGGGCAGGGCCGAGATAACCCTTTCGAAAGCAGGGTTTGCTAATGCTCGGGAAGGGGCGCGGAGCACAATGATGCCGAAGCTTCAATCGAAATGAGAATGATGGCTTCCATGATGCAATAATATAAGAATTAAGGCCAATAGAGCACAGAAACAGAATTCGTTTTGGGAGATATGTTTTGTTCATACGAAACACATGACACCAGGTAACTCGAATTGGTAACGCTTTCCATTAACGGCACTCTCATAATGCATTCATTATGCATTTGTGGAACATTCAGTGCATATTCATAATGCATTCATAGCACATTCATAAGCAGCATGTAAGTATACCTTAACATCCTATCATACCTTAATAGCTTTAATATACATTACTAACAAACATTATATGATAATAACAAAAATAATAATTGTATAATCATATAATGTTTGTCACTAATGTATATAAAAGCTATTAAGCTATGTTAGGATGTTAAGGTATACTTACATGCTGCTTATGAATGTTCTATGAATGCATTATGAAGGTGCACTGAATGTTCTGTGAAATCATTATGAAGGTGCACTGAATGTTCTGTGAATGCATTATGAAGGTGCACTGAATGTTCTGTGAATGCATTATGAAGGTGCACTGAATGTTCTGTGAATGCATTATGAAACTACACTGAATGTTCCACGAATGCATTAAGGCATTATGAAGGTGCACTTAATGTAAAGTGTTACCCTCTAATTTGCCTTTTGTTTGTGACTGTATGAGGACGTTTGCGCGTGTTTGCATATGCCTGCAAAAGCCTTTGGGTGGCCTGGCTCCCATCCTGTACTCTGTCTTACATCCTACGTCTGCTATGAAAAGCAACCGTATCCTGAGACTCAGCTCGGATGGATGTGGGTGCAGTGTGTATGTGTGTGCACGCACACCTCCATCCATCCATCCATCCATTATCCTGGTCAGGCTTGCGGAGTACACCCACACCTGAAAAACAGAAAGATATCATAGAGTTGTAAGTAAAAATGACTGTGGAAAATCACCATCTGAGCATAGCCACATTCCCTAGCATAAAAGCCCCACTGAATATGTTAAATAATGAATGGGGCTTGCAAAGGTTCTCACAAATAATTGTCATTATTGATATTTCACATGGAGCAACAAAGCTACATAAAAATCATTAAACTAGGTTCAGTTTTTTTTTTTTGCTATTTTTGTGTATTTGTGTTGTATTGTGTGGATGTGTCAGCGCATTTGTTTTGGTTTATAGAGTACACACAATGACAAAGAGGCAAAAATAATGATTGTAACCCGGACAAAGCCAGTCTTCATGAACTCCCGATTGAAAAATGACTCGGTTGGTTTCCACGGAAACCATCAGAATGTTGTGGTAGGCCTGAGTCCTCTTCAGCCGCTGTTAATCATATTGCTAAATGCGATGTTTAAATTGATGTACCTGACATGCAGTGATATTGTCTGAAAGGAGACAATATGTGGATTAGTTTAATCATTCTTCCTTTAAGACATCATTACTATCAATCAGTTTTCTCATGAGCAAATTGCAGCTCAGGTTCTGTGACAGGTCATCACAAAAGTTATGCTGTCATGCCCATTATGGAAGCAGGCAGATTGGGCCGATCCATTTGTGGCAGAGGCGGGGAGTGGTGACTTCTGTCCCGAATGTCTTGAAATCTGGACCCCAAAGTCTTTGGCCCATGGTATTGTCATTGTATCCTAAACTGTGGTGTTGAGCTTCAACTGCACCAGATAACTTGTAAAAAGGCTACTAACGAAAAAAAAAACAATACCACAGAAGTCACCTAAGTGCCACTTTGATGTCTAATGACCTAAACTAAGCACACCTACTGTTGCAGGCTGGATCAAGCATGGAAGAAGACAACAGCATTTATGAAATGATGGGTTCATCTGGTAAGTGGAGAAGTCATTTTGGGTGAATATTGGTGGAATGTGTGTGTGTGTCTGTGTGTGTCCATCCATGGTCCTTTTGTGCCATCAACCTTGAGGAGCTCATCCTACTCTTTATTTCTCAGGTTATCACAGCACCAATGATGACGGAGAAGAAGGCGGAGAAGAGGAGAACAAACAGGATGGGGAGGAAGAGGAGGACCCTTATGCACTCTTTGGAGGTGATGATGAGGAGTATGACACAATCCTGGCCTCCAACAAGCCTGTGATCATCGCCAACCGACCCCCGGCACCAACTCCAAGACCAGATACGATGCCACCTAAAGCAGACAATACTCCCTATATAGCTCAAGGTAGGACAATGCTCTGATTAGTCTCACCTAGTTATTCCCATGCATGATAACACGCATGTAATATTTCATGACTTGCATGCCTATGCAAATTGTCAGACTTTCTTCATAATACAAAATATAAATCATATGAATGATGGTGAGAGTCATCCTGGCTCATCACAGGAACAGGGGTTTGTAGATGGACAATTACAGACGAAGGAGCCAAGCCGCTTGAGTTGTTAGGTACTATATATCGTTCATGTGCTCATGGTTTCTTTATTTTGCTCCTTGGAGACCTTTGGCTTCCCTTCTTAACAGAGACCATAGCAGCTTCAGGCTGAGATGGAACTATGTTATACATATTTTATGGATAATAATGTTCATAAAATCAACTTTACTCCTAGTAGAATCATAAGGCATTCATGAACTACTACTGCAGATCAGTGGTAAAGCCAATTGTAGGCAAACCCTCCAACAAGGGTTTTCACAGGTAAACCCTTCAACAAGGGCTGTCATAGGCAAACCCTCCAAAAAGGGCCTTCATAGGCAATCCCTCCAACAAAGGCTTTCACAGGCAAACCCTCCAACATGAGCTTTCACAGGCAATCCCTCCAACAAGGGTTTTCACAGGTAAACCCTTCAACAAGGGCTGTCATAGGCAAACCCTCCAAAAAGGGCCTTCATAGGCAATCCCTCCAACAAAGGCTTTCACAGGCAAACCCTCCAACATGAGCTTTCACAGGCAATCCCTCCAACATGAGCTTTTACACGCAAACCCTCCAACATGAGCTTTCACAGGCAAACCCTTCAACAAAGGCTTTCACAGGCAAACCCTTCAACAAGGGCTTTCACAGGCAAACCCTTCAACAAGGGCCTTCATAGGCAATCCCTCCAAAAAGGGCCTTCATAGGCAATCCCTCCAAAAAGGGTTTTCACAGGCAAACCCTCCAACATGAGCTTTCACAGGCAAAACCTCCAACATGAGCTTTCACAGGCAAACCCTTCAACAAGGGCTTTCACAGGCAAACCCTCCAACATGAGCTTTCACAGGCAAACCCTTCAACAAGGGCTGTCATAGGCAAACCCTCCAAAAAGGGCCTTCATAGGCAATCCCTCCAACAAGGGCTTTCACAGGCAAACCCTCCAACATGAACTTTCACAGGCAATCCCTCCAACATGAGCTTTCACAGGCAAACCCTCCAACATGAGCTTTCACAGGCAAACCCTTCAACAAGGGCTTTCACAGGCAAACCCTTCAACAAGGGCTTTCACAGGCAAACCCTTCAACATGGGCTGTCATAGGCAAACCCTCCAACAAGGGCTTTCACAGGCAACCCTCACGCAACTCATGGAAATTTTACTTTTTCCTCTACGTTACTTTGGCTTTCATAAAAGTCTTATGATCTGGATTCCTAGTAGCGTAACTGCCCACTTTTCAACGTGACTGTGGAATTCCACTGGTAGATGTATCCTAATAGTATTTTCATTGTTCCGCAATCACTTTGATTGAACTAAGCCTTACGTGAGCTTTGCAGAATCTCATCATCACTGCGGGAAAAGAATAGCAAATGCGACATGACACAGGATGTCTGAGATACGGAGGAGTTCATTAGGCTACTTAGCAGCAGAGACGCAAACTGCAGAACACAGCTGTTTGGAGTCCGAGTCCCGACCGTTCCGCTGTACGCATATTAATGAAAGACAGTGCAGAGCGAACTGCAAAAATAAAACAAAATTATGAGGTTGCGAGTGTCGGATTTGTGTTTAGTCAACAATTAGAAAACATTAGTGGAATATATTTTCCTTTTTCTGGAAAAAAGCATGAACAACCAGACAGAGTCATAATTGTGTAATTTAAGAATGCTATCTTTTTTTATATGCATAACAGAAAGAGGTCAGTCTTCATTTTTTCTCTTTGGATGTCCCCCATCTTATTTTTCTCCCACCCCTACCCTGAAAACACCGTGGTCATCCCTTCTGTAGATACTAGCTCCAGTGTCAAACAGCCACCTCATTTGACATCTTGCTAAACTTCCCAACAGGATCAAAACACAGTTACTGTGAGTGTTCTTCAAAGCCATGCAGTTGAACTGAAACATTTTGTCAGAAGATAAAACCTAAAAGACCTAATTTCAGTCATAACTCAGTTTCGATTAAATATGCAGTTACGGTGTCTCGCCCTAGTAGGCCAATAAAATTGAGAGCTTTCACTCGGTCAAGTCCTCGCTGTACTTTGCTTTAATTAAAAACTCATATCACCTTAAAAAGAGACAGTCTATTACACACTCCAGACCCACAATGTGACTCGAATCAAATAGGAAAACCATTTTCGTGTCTGCCCTGGCATGCTATACACACATGCTGGGTATTAGGCCGATCTGAAGAGCACGCCGATGAGCTCAGAGGATCCGCGAGCACAGTCTGGCAGCCGGAGCGACCACCATTTGCGGCTGTTTATGCGGCCTCTCGCACAGACGCCCATTCAGGTCCCCATTCCTGAACCTCTATGTTTATGTCTCAACACTCGGCCCAGAAGAAAAGTGCACCCCCCCCCCCCGCCCGCCCCCGTTTCTCATCACGTGTTTTTAATCACGCATTTTGATGGTAGTGAGGCTACATATTAACAGGTTCCAGAACAGAAGAAAGCTGTAGAAGTGCCTGTCCTTCTGGATTACAGCATTTTAGGTCACGCAAATTATGGTTTGTCCTTTTCGTCAGTACATAAGGTTGCTACAGTTTTCTTTTTCGAAAAGTGAATGTGAATGAACGTCCAAAGAGTATGGAGCCTCTTTTGGCCTGAAAGGGTATTTGTAGAGCCATAATATGCTGTGTAAAAAAATGCCACCCAAATAAGAGAGAATGTATTCGTACAGATTTTTTACATTCTCTAACAATAATAATTACTGTAATCTAGGGTTTCTTTCCCCAAACCTACAAATCAAAAATTAGCCGAATGAGTGACTTGACTTGAGGATTTGGAACTGGAAACATTCAAACCTTCCACGGCCTCTTCCGCAACCCACCCACCACCCCCATGATTCATCCAGCCAGACCGATACCATAACACAGCAGTGCCCCCCCCCCCCCCGATTACAGTCTGTGTGGCCCCCAAAGCTATTTTCCAGCCTTGTGAAGATAAGACCGTCCGACTAAAACCACATAACACTGCAGAACCAAATCACAGGTTCTGTCGCTTTGTTTGAATCGTCAGCACAGTTTCGTTAAAACTACAGTACATCTGCAAAAAACAGGAACATAAAAATAAGCCTCCATTGTGGTCACTTTTCTTTTTAACATTTTTTTAACATTCAAGCCTAATTTTTGCACAACTCAAAAACAATGTGTAGGCGGGTATTTTCAAAGGCTGGCCCCGATTTTCCACTCCTGAAATTCAACCCTGTACCTAACAACGCCCCGACTGCGTAGTGCACAGCTGGTCAAAATTCTGATTCTGTCTCCGCTCTGGAACAACACAGTTATGCACAGTGGCAAATTCACTTCAGAAGCAAACCGAAAATTAATCTGTCTCTTATGGCATGCCGATTCATACAGAAGGGTGGTGTTCTAAGATGTGGAAAAATACGCTATGTTACTTTTTCAAGTGGTCATGTGCTGTCTTTACTGATTCATTCCTTTCCAGTCACTGACACTAAATGTGACAAATAACAATTAATGGCCTATGGCAAGACACCAGCAGTCCTCAATAGCCTATAAGAAGACAGCTTGATGACTCATGAAGTTACGGAGCCACACTCCCTGCTTGCTCTTTTACCCTTGAGCAAAGTACTAAAACTGAATTGGTCCAGTAAATTCAGTAATGCAAAGGACACAAATAGTCCTTAATGGTCTATTGGGACAGGCCAAGCTGTTCCTTGGCTCGATCAGACACAGCAGCAATGAAATACAGAATGTCAAGAATATAAAGGTTGTTTCTCAGATTTTCATTATGTGACCTGAATGGATTCACATGTTTAGCAGTGCCCTGATTATAGTACTCTATGAGTATGGTGAAGCTATTCAGATCCATGCTTTGGAATGATAAGGAAGGGAAAGATCAAGGAGCCGATGACCTCAGCCGTCGCAGAGCCTCCCTGCCAGATTGGCTGGCTCTTTCCATACAGAAGTTGATCTCCAGTGTAGCATCTACAGCAGACCACTTCTTGCTTTTTTGTTTGCCATAATGCATTTGTATGATGACTCGGTACTTGGTTACAAAGGGGGACTGCAGGACCTGGAAGGCCTGAAGGAGGTTCAGACCCATATCAGATCGCGTTACAGGCTGGGGTCTCCACCACGTCATGGAGATATGGGGTATTCCCAGAGGCCTCCTTCGCCCGGACGATACCCCAACAAGCCATGTCCAGCAAGGTCCCAGGAATCTTGATGCATCAGAGTCCAAGATGCTAGGATCTCCAGAAAAAGAAATGGCAGTGAATTGTAGATCCTCTGACCTGAAAATGGCTCATCTCAGCACATTTGCCCAGCACATAATTCAAAGTTTATACTGTCAAGTCAATATTATTAATGTGATTCATTCACTCTCCTTTGGTTCATTTTCTCAGTTGATTGTCCAAAGATGAGCCATTTGCCCTGATTCAAGTTATATGCGTTCAGAAAGTATTCTTTTTTAAAAGGGGGGCGGGGGGAGGGGGGTGTTACTCCTCAGTAAAGTCAGTGACTGGATTTTGTTTTGTTTTTCCTTCCAGAAGGTAGTGGCTGTAATACGATTTGCTCCTTCGAAATTGAGTTTACGGTGCCATCTGGTGGAGATTTGAAGCACACAGTAATGTCCTCGGGAAAGAAAAAAAAAACTGATAACTTAACCTTGGTCTGTCACCTTTGGAGACTGTTGAAGCCTTTAGAAATTATTGTAGCAGCTACTCATGCGTGTGTTAAACGTTCCTTTCGGGAATTGCTTCCTCGAAGATATCCGTACACTGGCTTAAGCTTTGTTCTGTGCTTCTTCCGCAGTGTTCCAGAAGAAGATGTCTCAGGGGACCGTGGACACCCTTTATTCTCTACCCAGTAAACAAGGTCAGCATGAAAGCAGACTCACAGCGCGCCCAACCTGGCTGTGCACCTGAATACGGCTTGTGATGGGAGTCACACCCTGACGTACAAGCCTAGGATTGGTCGGTTTTTATAGGACATCAAATCTCTAGATAAAAGCCACACCGTGGAAAGTCTGCCTGTTGTAAACACACACACACACACACACACACGGTAGCTGACAGAGACATCAATGTGATGACATTGATCCTTAGGACAGATCGGCGATTTCCAATTTTCCCGCTTGCTTGAATCGGTTTACACGTCAAACATTTTTAGTTAAATTTAGACACACTTGGAATCACATTAGGGAATGCCAGCTAAAGTGACCAAGCCACACAAGAGCCTTCTTGCTGCAGTCTGTAGTGTTGTGACAACAGTGTTGTCTCTCGTTTCTCTTAGCCAGGGGCCGGGACATGTCCGCTACTTACGACACTTTTGCGCCCTACCAGCCGCCCGGCCTGGAGGGACTCATTGAGCTACAAGAACAGGTCAAGAAGGGCACCCTGTCTGTGGACGAAGCCTTGGAGAGGTTCAGCGACTGGCAGCAAGTCCAAAGAGGCCTGGATGAGATCCAGCAGGTGACACCTTTCCAGCATGACATTCTGACGGTCTTGCAGCTAGCAATGGAGTTTGCCGTTGTTATGGTAGCTAGGTGTAGACATGTTTGATGCCCTGAAACAAGGCGCAGTGACATTAAGGAATAAATGGATATGCAGTGCTGTGCATGAGTTGTAGGCAGCCAAAGAAAATGATGTTTAAATGATCTTCATGTTGGTGTAAAACTATGATGTTATGCCTGTCGAAGTGCGCCAGCTGAGCCACTTAAAAACCTCTGCTAAAGCCCCCCCCCCCCCCCCCTCAGGATTTGTAGCGACCGTCCAAAACACCCGTGTAGTTTTAGACTTCACCTCCAGCACACCCCGTACAGCTAATCAATATCTCATTGACCTTTTCAAACTAATTCAATGAATTGATTAAGTGAGCTAGAGGTGAAATTTAATAAATACGTGGAATGACTGAGATGCCCCTGAAAGAAGGTTTGGGAACGGATGCGGTGCTCATATAGTCATTCAACTACATATCAGTAACTTTTTTTTTTTGAGAACAGAAGAGATCCTTTCTAGTTTTTGTCGTGTTACTCTCGATATTCACAAATTCTAATGCTAAATTGTGGTTTTTCCTCTGAGCAAAAGTGCACTTACTACCTGAATAAATGGCTTTAAACATTTCTTTTGGCTGCGTAAGACTTTTGCACAGTACTGTATATGACAAAAGGGATGACACTTGATTGGACAATACTTTTGAAACTACCTAAGAACTTGTCGCTATGATGCATTTTGTCCAAACTCATTACAGTGTTAGACACTCATATCTTTTAACCCTGCAAGCTGTAGCCAATTTTGCTACCCCAGGATGCTGCACTTCCACCCCCTTGTAAAACCCCCCTCTCTTCCCCCCCATCCTCTCTCAGGTGTCGCGTCTCACCCGTTATGACACATCATTTCCCATCAGGCCTTTCAGTAGATGTCATTTCCTGTTGATAGTCTCCTTCTCTTAGACAAATTATACTCTTCTATTTTTCACTCCTTTCCTGTTTTACTTTCATTCTCAGTGCACCTCAGCTGAATTATACCCTCTTTATGCTCTAGGCTTGCACTCTCTCTATCCATCTATTTCCAACATTTTAGTATTTTTTGCCCACTCGTTTAGTGGGTTACTATGAGATTTTGGTAACTGTCGGTCCCAACAGAAGACATCTTAAGCAATGCTAACTTGGAGAGTTCCAGTGAAGTAAAATAGCTCTATGCAGCCTAGGCAGTGAAATTTATTTCTTATAATAAATGTCTAAGCCAATACTGGAATGACAACGGGAATATTTTGCAGGAGAAACTGCGGCAATTGAGAGCAAGCATTATGAACAACCGGGAGGATGATGAAAGCATCTATGGTAGGGTTGGTTGCTATGCATATGGCTGTGCACCTGAATACGGCTTGTGATGGGAGTCACACCCTGACGTACAAGCCTGGGATTGGTCGGTTTTTATAGGACATCAAATCTCTAGATAAAAGCCACACCGTGCTTTTTTTTATAAGGCTCACATGAATGGCAAGTCGATTGGTTTGGGCAAGGATAATCTCCAATCTCTGTATGTGTCGCATATTTGTATATGATCTGAAGCGGCTTTAGATCAGATCAGCAGTGAAAAATCGGCATATCGCTCAGTCCCCAGACTGGTCAAAGTTCCACTAAGCTCAGCTAATGTTGCAGAAGTAGGATTGGTATCAAAGTGACTTTGGGCTGGCGCCTGGCACCTTGGAGTTAAACCCACCTCTCTTCTCCCTGACAGATAAAATCAACATCATTCATCACACCCCAGGTGGGTCTTCTAGACGTGCTCGCCTCTGAATTCCAGGGGCGCTGAGCTTCTTGGAATGCTTTCATGTTCTTTATCAGTCTCCCAATTTTTTTTTTCTTCTGGACATTAAAAGTTACATTTCCAAGGTTGCTCTTAGAAACTGTGTATAGCTTTTGTACAGAACCTTAATGCATATGGTCTGCAGTCCACAGAGAACCTGCGTTCACCCAGAAGGGTCACATTATCCCATGAAGCAAGATTCTGCATGAGTTACTCTCCAAACAGCTCGTCATTGATGGCTGTAGTTTCTAATATGTGCATTCACTACTCGCGTCAGCAAGCCTGCAAGCCTACAGTGTAAACGGGTCAAATCTATAAGACACAGTTGCCCCCACAACTGTATAAACAAGTTTCACTCTCTTTGAGGAGGGCAGGTCATGAGAACGGAATGCAGAGTTGGGCAAAAGTTATTCTTTGGAAATACGGTGTCATTTTCTGAGGTGTCGACGAAGCAAATACCGGCAAAGCGTAACTAAAATTTCTAAAAAGTATTTTTAGACCTGTTCCTGTTTTTTTAGCTAATGAAAACTTCAGCTATGTTGACCTGGGTAGCGCAGAAATTTATGCCGTGCTGGCGGCTTTATATAATACCGTCCGTATGCTTCTTCATGTGAAAGCGTACCATTATTCTATCATCATTATATAATGTATATGCAGAAATTCACAAGGAATGATGTAAATAGCCTTTGTGCCAGGTTCATGGGTAGAGGTCTGTCACAGTCAAGCCACAGAACAGGAGGACTCACACAGACAAAGGGGAGCTGTCAGTGAAACTGCAGATGTAAAATATGCCACCTTAAATACTCAGAGAGAGTAAAATCAATTCACTAACCTAACAAACAGAACACATCGCTATGGGAACAGGCTGCCCCAGAGCCCCAATCAGCTGAAGCCACCCATTGGACACTATTTAAATACAGCAAGGTAATTAGTCCAATCAGAGTCAGCTGGGTTTCATTAAGGTGTGCTTAGGAATGGAATCACTTTCCATGGTGTTGAAAGAGATCATCGAAATTCAGCCCAGTACCATTCAGCAGTGAAATGATAAATATACATGTACCATTAAGTATTGTGCGTGCGGGATTCAGCTTCCAAGAGTCAAAATGAATTGAATTAGCCTTATGTTGCCCCATTGGGGAATCTGTCTTTAGGAGACGCGAGTGCTGGAGATCGGGGTCAGCATGTGGACACGGGATTTTACAGCAAGCCAATCAAAGGGCAGCAGGTGAGTCTGAACGTCAACCTCTGTGACCAGCTCTCAGTTTCTGGTGTCTAAAAATCACTCCATAAAAAATATCCTGTCCATCGTATGTGACCTAGATAAAGCAATAGTGTGTACTTTTTAACATTCAGTGAATTTGCATGTTAGCAGTGACCGCATCTAATAACATATTTTGCATATTTTGACAGTCTAATTTCCTTTGGAAGGCTGACAAGCGGTAAATGTGAGTAGGAGTGGTTTCTCAACTTATCATATCAGAATGTTTTATGTCTGGGATAAGCTCCAAGCTACTCTGACCAGAAAAAAACAGTTTAGAAGATGGATGGATGGATGAATGGAGGGGTGATGGATGGATGGTTGATGAACGGAGGGGTGATGGATGGATGGAGGGGTGATGGATGGATGGATGGATGATGAATGGAGGGGTGATGGATGGATGGATGATGAATGATGAATGGAGGGATGATGGATGGATGGATGATGAATGATGAATGGAGGGGTGACGGATGGATGGAGGGGTGATGGATGGATGGATGGATGGATGGATGGAGGGGTGATGAATGGATGGATGGATGGCTTCTTTACATTAGTTTGCATACCTCATGGCTTAGTCTCTGGGCCATATCCACTTTGATATTTCCATAATTTATTTCTTTGTTTCCATTATTTCTCATTGCAATTAATCAGCTTTTATTCATTTCTCCAACCATAAGTAATATTTTCATGGGATCTGTGTATGTCTGTAGCTGAGTTTCTAATAATCTTTTATTTTCTGCCTTTAACAGGTTTAAACTACTGATTGAATATGTTTACTGCCAGATTCCAGAAATTCAGTGCTGTACCGGAAAACTTACTGCTCATCTAACTGACCACAGGAATATTCAAGTTACTCAATAACTTTAGTGATTTAATAAACTTTGTTTCTTGTATTTCATTATCCATTCCATAATTTAACCTAATGAATGTTTTGTTGATTGTTTATTACCTAACACATTCAAACATAACTGATAATTGTTGATGTTTAGTGTACTGTGATTTTTCATTGGTGATCAAAATCTAATTAACACAACAAATTAAACACAATACAGACAAGCATCAGTATCAAAAGATTGCATATAATAACTTTAGTTTCTGTTTATGTTTGTTGTACTTTGATCCCATCATAAAAATGTATCTCTAGTGTATTTTTTGAGTGATTTCTGAATTATATCAAATAGGTGTTTGGATACACTTTCACATCAGAATACCACAAAAATATACCCACCAAACGTCACCAAGTATCATTTGAGCATGAACAACACAAATAAATGCATTTATTTTTGACAAAGAATTTCTGTTCAGATGTGCAAATATAAAACAGGCCAATTAAACTTAAATACATTAGGAATATAAAATGTCACGAAAAGTGAAAAGTACTGCAAGCACCACTGAGAGAATGGTCACTGCATAAAAAATAACATTGGTTGTTTTTTCATTCTTGACAATAGCTGTAACAGAATTTTTGAATATGTGCATTTTACAGCCATTGTAACCTCATGCTCAGCTATGAGCTTCAACTCTGAGATAAAGTGAATTTCCAAAGCTAAATCAATTCTTTTTTCCAGATGCGAAAGGTTACCTCAGTATTCTTCAGCACTTTACGTCCACGCTGTAGAGGTTTGGTTTTGTGAAATGTCTGAATAGATTTGTCACTCAGAATTTGATACAAACCATTGTTTATCCTGAGAAATGTATATACTTTATAAATATTTGTCTCTTGTCCTTGAAGAAATGGTAATAATTCTTTGTGGGACACAGAGAATCGTCCCTAATCTGTCCTGCAGCTGTCAGCTGGAGTTAAAACTCAGCTGCTCAAACAAGCTGCTTTATCAAATGGCAAACAGATGCTGCTACAATCTTCCATTTAAAACCTTAAACACACACAAAGAATCACTCACAAACAAACACCGAGCATCACTGCATATCTCTGCTATCAGACAATAAATATGTTCTGAATTTCTGGCAAGAAGGACAGATAGACCCTTCATTTAGGAATCTGGGAAAAGTTATTACCTCATGTTTCAAATCATAGTCTGAGATCAATATGCATAATCGTGCCAGATATTAGCATATAGGTAGTGCATTCTCAGTGTTTATTTCTTTTCTTTATTTTTGACAGAACATATTCTGATTTTCGCTCATATCTAACATATAATGACTAATAAAAGGTTAGGGCTGTTACTGCTGCCACTATTACTTTCTGAAGCCAAAATTTGAAGGCTCATGAACAGTCTCTCCATACAAGCTCAGAGGTGTTCGGTAAAGTCCACGAGAACGTTCTAGAAGGCAGGCAATGCAGCCGTTTGAAAGTGCTGATGTCAGCAGTAGAGTCTTGCAGTACGGGCTTCACTCTATCGCTTTTCACCTTATTTCATATTTAAATGACGTATTTCACATTCTGGTTTTATTTTTTGCAAATATAAACAGCAGATAATTGTCTGTACTGTATTCACCTTTTTGTTCTGTGAGCATAGCTAATAAATTTAGCATATGTCTCAAAGTACTCCTGAGAGTACTTTGAGTGTAATTAAGGAGTCAGTCAGGGCCTCTATAATTACCACTGTTCTCTCGGATTCAGTGACTTCAGTCAAGCAGCGAAATGTCATCGATGTCCAGGCAGCGAAATCTTGGCACCTATACGCCAGAAAGCATTTTCAGTGACGTGAGTTTGTCCTCTATAAAAGCTGAATACCCACCTTATCCCCTCAACCGTACAAATATCTCAGGCCAAGTGTGAATCAATACCACATTTTCTGTGGTGTTACTTTTAACTTCATGTGGAACATTGCA
This sequence comes from Paramormyrops kingsleyae, assembly GCF_048594095.1. Taxonomy (NCBI): domain Eukaryota; kingdom Metazoa; phylum Chordata; class Actinopteri; order Osteoglossiformes; family Mormyridae; genus Paramormyrops; species Paramormyrops kingsleyae. Next base: position 21,402,472 of record NC_132808.1, on the reverse strand, counting down.
ACAAATCAGAAATGCCTCACTTGAGAGAAATGAATAAAATATTTAATTCAAACCCATTCCTCCTCTTATGTTTATTATGCATCATAAAATAATTTCTCCTTGAAACTCCCTGAAAATTTGAAACTCCATGAAATGAGAAATTGTGTTTTGTTGATTCTTGCTGGGCACACTGCTGAAAGCTGGATGGATGGATGGATGCGCGCATAAAGTTGGACACTAGAGGGCACTGTAAGACTCCATATAGGGGTGAAACCAAATAAACATACTTCTGAGCAAGATGTTGAAGATATTTCATGGACAAAAGGAGACTCACAAGACCAGCCTTTTCCAATATGCCTGCACATCTCCTAACAACTAAATTCAGCTTTTGTGTTCGCATATATAGGAGTGCCTTCAGAGGTGCTTTTTATTATTTTACGTCAAATAGAAATCTACAGCCCAAATTGTTAGGCACACAGCACCAACTGGAAGCCCTCTACTCGCTGCTTCAAGGAAAGCCAGCTGGACACATGGCAGTGTGCCATCGACGTATCCCCACTCGCTCTCATTGTGTCTTAGAAACGAGAGCATCAAATTGGCATCTGCTGCTTTTTATTTGAACCTGTCCTCCAGACTCGAATACTCCTGCTATTACTTAATTGATCTGTTTTCTTTTGCTGCAATGAATCTCCCCCTGAAATCCAACATTAAAGTCTGCCCTTCTTATATACTGTATGTATAACGGTACTTGTCGGATGTGCTTCATCACCATTAAAGAAATGTCAGAGATGTCAAAACGATGTATTTAATTAAGTAAGAGAGGGAGGGGGTTGGATTAAAATCCCACACGCAAACAATGCGCCGGGAACTGAATCGGACACATGCGCTTCAGAGGAATCGCTAGTGAAAAGCAAACACTACTGTGGTTAATCTGGACTCAGCAGGAGCAGGCGGGGGCAGAGTTAGGAGGAGAGATTCCCCCCCACCCCCCATCCGTGTCCCCCCAACCCGACCTCCAGCATGAAACCCCCCTCCCCCCATTGCCCGGAACCTTCTCTGGCCCGGCGGGAAGATTACGAATTTCGCACAGCTGCACTCGATGTCCCTGATAAGGAATCGGGCAATTTCACAGTCGGTGGCATTCTTTCATCCCCTTAATCCGCCTGATATGTACAGTACCGACGGACCGGGCCGGCTGGAGGGCGGTGGACGGAGAGGGGGTTTGGGTTTCAGTGGAGAGGGTCTCCCACTACAGAAAGACAAATATTCTCCAGCAGAACCTTACTGTATATTTACGCACCCCCCCCTCCATACCTTGGAGGGCGCCGTTTAAGATACACCGGGCAGAAATCTGAGCATGGGAACGGCAAGTCCTAGGTGGAGTGCTTGCTTTCCTGTGGGATCGTACACTTCAGAGTAGACACCACCTGAAGGTTCTGGAAGCTCCGAGCTCCCACACGTGAACGCACCTTTCAGCTTTTCCCCCTGACTTGATCGGATTGGTATTAGGGCTCCGGGGCAACATGCTCAGGTAACCAGAAAGAATTTCCAGCAGAAACTTGATATACTTCGAGTCTTTCTGCTTGCTCTTCACATTCTGACACCCAGCCACACAGAATGAGGATATCTTAGATCTAACCTGGGAATCACATTTTTTCTTATAATTTTTCATTTTGGGGGGCATCGGATGACACGAGTGCGTCCATATGGAAAAAAAGGAGTACAGGCACCAAGGCTCAGCTGGCACAGCGGTGCGAGTCTACGGGATTTGTGCCATGGGTAACCCTTTAATCATCATCGTATTCCAGATGAAAATCCCTCGCCCCCCGAAAATATAGTTCCAGTCGCGATACCTGAGATATTTCTGAACCGGGCTGCACGTTTTACGCACATAATGCACTCTTGTGAGCCCAGGTTACGCCCAAAATATGAGCACTCTCCCAATCTCTGATTTTAAAAACTAACAATAGGCCCCTTTAATGCTTTCAAATATCTGTCACAAACCCTGGATGTGCAGAGCGGGCTGGAGGCAAAATGAGGGAATACACTCCCAACACGCCCAGCCGCGTTCAACCTCTTTTATCTCGCAAATTTAAGGCGAACAGTATTCCCAAGCTAGATCGCAACGTTGCCCTCCTTCGTGGTCAGATGTCATAATGAAAAGACACGACGCATTCCTCAGAATCGCAACATTTTAATGCAAACCACCAACGTACGCACCTGCCGGCAAACTTTGCCGTAAAATCTGCATATCAAATAAAAACTTGAAGAGTGAGGAAGCCTGGCAGTTAGTGTTTTATTTAGTTATTGCTGGCAGTCCTGTGGTCACATTAATCACCGGCTTCGGTTTGAAGGTGGACTGACAGAAGTGTTCAATGTTTATTGTAGCAGAGCCCGTTAACTTGCAAACAAGGCATATTCCAGCCCAATGCCCGTGTCTGTGGCAAGAAAACAGGTTGGGAATCACCGGTCGGAAGGATGTTTATTCAAGTGGAGCTACAAGCATTTAGCATATGATTCCTCACAAATAACTGAAGACTTTTATAAACGAATAAAGTGGCTTTTTGTCAGTGCCCCGGACAATAAGAAGGGTGCACGCTGCACCTTGTAATTACCATCGTGGTTTAATTGCCATTGTTGTGCAGCTCCTGCTCCAGTACTGCTTACACCAGTACCTGGGCATCCAGCTGCACTTATGCCTAGTCAACCCCTGTCTACTCAGGACCTGTCATATGCTATATTCCACAGTCAAGTTACTGAAAATCTTCTGCTGTTTTTAAAGAGGTGGGAAAAACAGCTAACAAATTAAAGGACGAAATTGCACGGTAAACACGAATCAGTGTGCGAATGAAGGAGGGGAATAAAATTTGCTGTGCAAACACAGCGGGCTCCGGGGCCCTGCGTGAGTCACAGAGGAGCTCTGTTCGGCCCTGAATGGGCCCCGCGAGGCGTGAGGCTCAGGGGTCGGGGGTCAGCCGCAGTGGGGTATGTCCGTCAGTCCGGCTTTTAATATTTACAGAAAGCCCTTTCAATGGGAAGTAATATTTACACAGGGGAACCGTAGGTCAGACGTCCGGAGTGTTATGAAACATGGGGGCCCACATTAGACGCGGCCGCCCGCGGAGGCCCGCAAGGTGAGATCTGAGAGCCGCCGCCTCCGAGTGCTGGAGCAATTAGATGTTTAATTGTCTTGAAATGTACAAAAGCAGCGCGGCCGTAAGCCCCCCCCCCCCCCTCCTTTCAGGTCCACCTACGACGGGCCAGGCTGGTGGTCCATCTGCACCAAAGCACAGTTAATCCTATCAGGCCGCGGACCCAGCAAGGCGTCCAACGAAATGCCCAGCAAGGGCGCAGGTCTCCTGCCGGCAAACGCCAGGTGTGCGTGAGCCGGGGAAGTCGATCGCATCCTTCTTCCAAAATTTCTCTTTTCGAACCCCCCCCCCCCCCCACGCTGGGTGGCAGGTAGTTGTTCCTGGGGCGTGTAGGGGGGGGACTCAGCCCAGCTGTCTGATCCAGGTTTACAGCAAATGTCCCTGGGGGCCCCGACTGCCCGCATGTCTGGTCCCTGATGTGGAACCTAGTCAGTCTCCTGTTTTGGAGACTTCTGGGGGAGATGAAAGCCTGGCATTTATTCGGGGGGCTCCAAGCTGTTGGAGCAGCAGGGGGTGGCTCTAGCCTGGTGACCACGGGGGCAGCAGTACGTTTCACCGGGTCAGCAAGGTCGAGTCCGCGCGGCCGTGGGGAAATGAGAACAAAGAAGCCAGACGTATTTCCATGTTAATCCACGTGGCCGGCTTGGAGGTGAGGTGGGGGGGGGGGCGACAGCGGTGGGTGTCTAAGCTGCGATTTTCGGCCATGGAAAGTCCCAGTGTACACAAAAACATTGCATCTCCTGTGAGAAACAGCATGTTTGTGAGACAGCCAACTGACATTCAGATAGAAGTATTCAAATAACGTAGTAGAAAACATCTACTTTGGGTAATAAAATTTGGACGTGGAAGATCTGGCAATAGTCTTTGCAGGCGTTTCATCATCAAATGTGTTCTCTTACGAGGCAAAATTATTCAATTTAATTTACGGCATTCGGTCCTGCTTGCAAGCAGTAAATACAGTATATAGCGAGAAAAAGAATCATTAAATAAAGGGCACTTACAGATAAAGCGGCACGTGCTAATTGCTGATGAAAAACTCGCTTTTTTCAGCCTTAATGAAACTGATGAGAATTCTGCTTTAATTGAGTCCTTTCCACCTGGCTACTCCTGTAATCAAACTCCTCATCTTAATGGACGATCCCCTGGCTTTATGATGACTCTGCTGCTTTCCTCACCGATTTGGCCATCACCATTCAAACGGTTACAATTATGCAGCTATAAGACCGTAACGTTTGCATGGAAAGTGCAAGTGATAATCTTAGGTCCACTGTTGCAAATGTTCCGGAATCTGTCAGCTGTTCCAGAATCTAATTGGCCTTACTCATTGGTATAATCACACTCTAGCTTTTAATTTCTGAAATCAATGTTCAGAGAATTTCTATACTGCTGTAAAAGCATATTCTATCACACCAGTTCATCATTACTAATGCCCCCCTAGCCTCCATAAAAGCATTAAAAAAATATATAATTTGGGCGTACACATTTACCTCAGTGACTGTCACAATGCTTACAGATACGCTTTCTAAACCCATTTTTGTAGAACAATAAAGCCATTCATTTGAATAATGTCTCGTCGCGCTGAAAACGAGGAGCTAAATAATGAATCTGCTGCTATTCAAAACTCTACGGTGAACGTCATGGTACTTTAGAAGGAAAACCGAAACGTAAAAATATATGACCACACTCGGGTATTAAAGTAGGCTTTTTGAAGATTACAACACAAATGGTGCTTGGCTAAATTAGACGTATTTCTTATTGCCTGGAATGACAGCCAAGGGTTTTATAAAAAGAACTCTCTATGGGTATGTTAATATACTTTTCCAATCTGACTGATGGCAATTCTGGCAATTTCTTGTTAATAATTCCACAAAACTAATTACTCAACTAATCAACAAACTAGCTTATGTACTATATGAAATGATGAGTTGATGAATTCATCTGACTGCAAAATTCTGCATTTTCTAGATAGAAATTTGTTACTGGTTTTTTTTCACCTACAAACAGATATGCCTACAGCAATTTTTTTTGTTAACATATTCAGTATTTTAGTAATTAGTAGTTGCTATACTAAGTAAACTATCTACATTGTCACAAATTCTATGGCATTTAAAATTTCTGCCTGTAATTGGGAAGTCTATTTATGTAGTATACGCTCTCATCTTCCCAATATGTTGCCGAGCAGCTGTCTGTTTTACATGTTCCAGCCTGAACTCAGACATCACAGCACCGATACACCATTTGTCAGAGTAATGGCTTCTTTTCTTTCTAACCCTTGATTGTTGATATCAGTGGATGGGCGTTTTCCTGCCGGTGGCTTTCGCTGTCAGACGGTCTGTCCGAGTGAATGACGAACGTCTGAACTCGACGGTGCGGAGTTCCGCACGGCACACTACTGGGTCCCCTGCAATTCCTGCTACGTCTTTTGACCCGCAGGGATTTCATTACCAAACGTCGCATTTCTTACAGTTCCTATGCTCCATATGTCAGAAGACGTGCCTTCTCAGACTGAATGTGAATGGCTGTTGGGATAATGATACCTCAATATACAGTATGCCTTTAATATTACAACTGACAAAAACTCTTATACCTGAAACATTTTTAAGTGGCGTTCTTTTCTCTCCAGTACATAGCCAAGGCCAGAAACACATTCTTATAAATAACGCAAAAAAAGTTGTGCCATGCATTTATTACCCTGACATGAGAGTATCGCTACACGCTGTTAGCTGACTACCCAGACTCTTCCCTAATGTGTCTTCATCTGCTACACAATGCAGAAGCGTGAGAACAACCTATGCAAACGTATCAGCCCGGTACTTACCTGCATACAATGACTGCCTGTCGTACATTTTAAAGCTTTAAATGGACTTACACTGTTTGTGAAGAAAGCGGTTGTTTCTGCCAGCCTAGCATCGCATGTGATGGCCATTGCTGGCTGTTTCCCACCTTGTTTTGATGTTTATTGTCACAGGTGAGATATATGTCACATCTTCCTGATGTGACATATACCCCCTATCACACATCTTTTTTTAATGTTGTCATGGTTAGAAAGTGATATTCCCTACCGCACCATGTTATAAGACCCTCTAAATCATGACTTCTTAACTGTTCATAATAAGGTCCATTTACATCATTAGCAAGTAGCACACTGCACTTTAACACAAATATATATATTCTATTCTATGATATTGCACACTGTATAGATATTGCCTATAATTGTAATGTTATTAGGATATATTTTTTTCTATATATTTTCATTACTTTTAGTCTTACCCTTTTCATATTTATCTTTAATTTTCTAAACTTTACTGCACAGTCTCAGGACCGAATCATCGCACATTTCACTACACATTGTACTTGTATAACTGTGTACATGACAAATAAAGAATCTTGAGTATTGAATGTTAAACGTAAACAAACTGCCAATTCCACTGCCTTTCCTGTAAGCCAATTCCACTGCCTTTCCTTCCTGACATACTGGGTCATCTACGCCAGAACAAACTGTCAACTGGACCCAAACCACCAACAGTGTCCAGATGACGTGACCCTTAACCTCAGCGGTCATCTGTAATATTTTTTTACGTTGCTTTGGTCACTCCCCTTTCATCCGTGGTCCTGAATTGCATAATCAGTTGGAAGATAGAAGGATGGCTTTAAACTTTTTTAAAGACATTATTTTTCAAAAGTGCTGCTTGATCACCTTATTTGAAAAGGTACCGGAATCACGTTCACCTTTTCCAATATTGGCTTTTTGGGTTTTTGTGTTTTGATTCCCTTTGGAAAAATAACCATAAATCAATATGACAGACTTTCACATGACAATACTCTGCACATTACAGAACTTGATTGACTAGGACATAATTAAATTCTGGTTTATTTCTGCTTCAAGGTCCATGCAGGCCATAACTATTCTGTGGCATATAGAAAATAGAACCAGCCATCCCTTAAATGCCCATAAAAAACTGCTGAGTAAGTAATGATACAGACTGCCTATCTATGAAATCCCCGTTTCCTCTGACATTTCAGGTGTATTAAATATACCCTGAGTGAGAAGGTCATCCCACCCAAAATGAACCAGCCTCTTCTATTGACCAATTAATGATAAACCTTCCAGAATAGGGCATACAATTCAGAGAGAAGGAACATTTTCCAGTATTCCCAGATCACAAAATGTGAATCCTTCCCATTAGCAAAGTGCTATCATCTCATTAAATCATTCAGCATCTGCAGTGGGCCCGGCAGACATTGCACCCCCTAGCTGTGAGTCTAAACACTGTCCACCGATTCTTCAGTTCATACTGTAGATACATCTTTCCTTTTCTGATGGAATTGTGGCTTCTACTGAGAAAGTAACATAGACCAGGGACTATAGGGTTAATCTCTCAGGGAACTTTGCAGATGGTAGACAGACAACTGCACTCAAGCCTTTTACACAGTGCATCCGATTGTGCTCAGACATCGCCGGCTACTGCTTCAGGTCTGTGTTTCTTTTTGCATAACATTAGAAGGTTCCCGTAACAAAGGAGATGATTGTCTTAGCACACAGGTCCACTAATGGTCTTCACTGCATGGCCAAGGGCTTATGTGCACAACCAACTTGTAAATCGGGGAAATCGGGTCTTTCCAAATCCACGGCGCTGTCTACAGTTTGCTAAAAATGCTTCTTTTCATTGTTTCTCATTGTGTTCTGGATTCTATGTGATCGGATGCTCACAAACGTTTTAAAATTATTATAGTCCACCCACAAATGCAGACACATGTTCCTTCATCACGCAGCACAATTGGGAAGAACAGCAGAGGAATTAAAAAAAAAAGAACTTCAAAAGTAATACTTTAAGTCAGTTTTATGATTTTTGGGGAAAAAAAAAACATAAAAATTAAAAAGGCAACTGGGCTCATTTTCTAAGCTTTTCCACCTAGAGGCATTTTTAATGATTTTCTCTGCTCCCCATTGCAGGTGAGGTCCCAGTGCGTGAAGCCGGATTGCTTTGGCGCCCCCTGGCAGCTCCAGGTGCTCGGCTGAGAGTCAGGCAGCCAATCGCGTTGCAGTCTGCTGCTGGACATCGGCCATGGCGTTATTAAAACCCACATTCGTGCTTGAAGACCACATCAGCCCCGGAGCCAGCAGAGAAGGAACACGAGTGTTGTTGTTGCTGCGCATGAAGTGTCACATTCGCATCCTGATTGCCAATCAGCGGCGTGATTACGCGCGGACAAATCCTCCTCAATCGGGGCCGACAGAGGTGGCCTGCCAGACCAAATGGTTAATTGCCGTTCTCGACTGAATAATTAAAATAATCAGTCGTGCCTTTCCTTTCTGAACATGACCACAGCCTCATAAAGTGGATATGGCCGTAAAGCCCTAAAGATCTCCATCGCACAGCGCCCCCTGGGGTCTGCCTCTGGCCTCGCTCCTTTTTATCGGATCCATGAAGCTCTAAGGAAGATACCATATTGCCCGGACGCCACATTGCCAGCGTTTATCCAGCAATATGTTTCTCTCCTCTCCCCCATGCCTGGGTGCGTCTGTGCCTGGGGGGGGGGGGACATCAACTGTGTGCAAGCCGCAAGGTCTGGAACCCAGAGCCCACGCCACAGACCGACCCGCTGTGCATCCCTGGCTACCATAGCAGAGGGGCAAGCAGAAGTCCTCCACCCGCGCCCCCCCCCCCACCTACCCTACCTTCCTGTTCCCCTGCTACCTTTAGCGTTAGCAGCTCTTATTCATTCGAGTTGTATAACATCATAGCGCGTCCGGGGGAGGTGAGGCAGCCAGCCGGCCTGCCCCCTTCCCCCGGCCTGCCCCCCCCCCCCCCGGGTCTGTTACCCTCCGTTAACTGCCATAAGAATTTTGTTTCCTCCCATTCGTCGTCTTATTTTTTCCACTCAGACTTTTAATGTCATATATCTTTAACAGCTGTGATGTCCACGTATACGGCCTCGAAATAGTCGCTGGGTAGTTGGAAAGGTGCTATTAAAAAAAAAAATCAAATATGCAAATTTAAATACATTCATTTCAATCCCCTGTTTATGAATTGTAGATCATGCAACCTTGGGGACAGCGGAATTCCTGAACTACTAGCATAAAACAGGGATTTCACTTCATATCGGGGGGGTAATTTGAAGAAAAGTTCGGTCTGGGCCATGCGTGCGTTCTGGTAGGAACTGAAACTGAAAATGACAACAAAATTCTAGAAGCATCTATCCTCGCAGGGAGTGAGCGAAGATAAACTGGCACTTCCAGGTGAGAGAGGGACGCTCACAAGTATCCCACAGACATGGCAATTTCTGCACCCCATCCTCACGCAGGTTGTTATTAATCATGATTCACTTGTTTTCTATCCGTTAGCTATAAAAAAAACAAAATGAGAGAGAGAGAGAGAAAAAAAAACAATTCCCATGTTGCCCACTGAAGGCTCCATCCCTCCCACCCCCAGCTTCCGCCGTTTCCACAGCAACAGCCCAACGAGTCCTGCTGCTTATTTGGCAAGGGTGCCGGAGCCGCAGGTGGGGCACATATGGAACAAGCCCCCCTGCATACCCCCCCTCCCCCCCCCCCTAGGTGTGGCAACAGCGGTGCTTTTAATCACATGGCTACAGCGGCAGAGCTGGATAGCGAGGCACTGAAATCAGAGAGTCAGGCCAACTGCTGGGCTGGGGCCAGGCTTCTTGGCCCTAGAGATGGGGAGCTGCTCGTTTGCTGGTTCTGAACGGGCCACGTTATACGGGATGAGAGACAGAGAGAGAGAAAGTCGGCCCAGCATTGTAGTCAGCTCTGGGAAGTGCTTCAAAGGCGTGTAATTAGACGTGCCTTTTTTTTTGAGGCGTACTTTGTTATTTACGTTAGCGTTTTTCGCCGTGGACGTCTTGTAGACGAGCGTGCTTGTGCATTACACATCTCCGCCCGGGATTCTCGCGGCGGGCGTAGAAATCGCACAGCGCTGCCTCGCTTCCTGGGCAGAGGTCGCGGCGAGACGCGCGCACCGGGGCGTCTTTCAGGCCGAAGTGTACCGCATGCTGTTCCTGCCGTCTGTGGCTGGTGTAGCGCGGAAATCGCGGTGATGGTGCCTCGCGAGTGGAGCCATGTGCTGACATCAATCATCGGCAGTCCCTTATCTAGCGATGCACATTTGCATGGATCATGCCATATGCAGGTTAGCGAAAGCGGGGCTTGGCACCAGGCCTGGTCAGGGTAAGCCTCCCCGAGACACGCTGGGCGAGGGGGGGGGGGCCGTGAACGCGGCCTAATTCCACCCCCTCCCGCATCCATCCCGAGCGCACGCGAATAAATTAATCAGTCAGTAAAACCCGCTGGACTGAGCCCAAAACGCATCCCTAGCAGCGTCTGCTGAAGAGCTGCATTTCTCGCGGAAAGCCCATGAGATAGGAAGCCTGGAGACTCGCAGCTCTGCAAACGCATGCCGATCGACAGGGTCCTGGTTTATGCGCCGGATGTGCTTTACCGCAATAACGGCAATGAAGTAAGCGCTGCTGAAGGGCAGCCGAGACGGACACATGGGTACGCCTCTCCCCCGCCCCGGCTAAGTTGACCGTAGCCAGATTGCGGTGCGGCACACGGGACCGGTGATTTGGGTCTGATCTCAGAAGCATCGCATGTAAGCAGGACAGGAAGCTCAATGTATAACAAAGACGTGAGTTGGCATCGGGTTCTGCCGCAGTGCCGCAGAAAAGTCACTGGAACGGGTCCAGGAGGTCTCTCATGCCGAAATACGGCCATAGTACCCCCCCCCATTCAGTAAGGCTTGAGAATCCAAACACGGTGCCGGTAAGACTAAGACAGGTCAGAGGAATATGGAAAATAAGAGATGCCATATAATCACGTTTTACTAATCACCGAAAGCGTATCGTGCTCTTTCAGTTCTCTTTCAGAAGGCATCAGATACCTTGATAGATCAATAAAACTGACAAGTTAAAACCGTTGCGTAGGTTTTATTTTCTAACCTTAGCCATAAAGTCACTGTCACCAAGACAGTAACATGGCCAGAGTGGCAGGTCTAGGTTATGATATCTAAGGAGACGGACTCTGGCGTTGGAGCAGGGATGGTCCACAAGAGGCTCTCTTCCCATGAAGATTCATCGGCTTCCTGGAATTCCCCCTCGGCAAATGAGCGGGAAATCGAAACTTCCGAGGAAATACCATCGCATGTAAATGGTTTCCATTTGCTTGAGTCACTTATGGTTAAACATCCAGGCGGAGTTTCACAGTTTGATGCAAATGGGCCACATCACAGAGCTGCCGAAGAAACTGACCTTCCACCAATATTTTTTATTCTTTTTTATTCTCTCCAATTAATCCAGTCTTTACTAGTTAACTACATTTATTGATGGCTTTTCTCAATACGGAATACCTTTAAAGCCAACTAATTTTATAACACTGTCATCATTTCTAATTTCTCTGAGGCATTATAATGAAACTATTGCATGGTAACATAAAGGAAACACAAAGAATAGTGTAGAGCAGCATGGAAGTCAACAGCCATCTTCCTGTTTTCTGATGAATTTCAGTGGAAGGGAGTCAAATGTAACCATAACAAGAACAGAGAACTACGATCAGAACTCAAGGAAGCTTGTGAAAGTCCCAGACCGCTCCTCTATTTTACCCAGCAAGTCCCACCCGCCCCTCCCACCCGCCCCACTTTTCTCATCAGGATGTGGGCCAGCCGTACATCACTGTGCCCCCCACGTCCTCTGGATTCTCCTCTGTTTGTGTTTACTCTCTACGACATTATGAGTCACGCTCGTTTTAATTAAGATGCAATTCCCTGCACAATTCCCCCAGATTACCACAGGGTCTCATCTTGAGTTTATTATCCACAAAACAAGGCCTTAATTTATGACAAGTCTCTGTTGCGCCAAAAGTGTTTGTCATATCGCAGACGATCCGAGATGAGAACGATCTCGCCTGTTTTTAGCATTTTTTTTTGCCCCCCTCCGTCGCGCGCGTTCCTTGGAAAAGTGGCTCGATTTTGCCTCTCGGATGAATACGGCAAACGTCTAACAGCAGTACACTTACTAGACAGCGGGTGCAGTTTTTATGCCGAGGGAGAACGTAATTTATTTCTCGGTTTAATAGTTGCAGTTTTGCTTTTCACATAAGTATGTGTTTATCCCCGGCGGTTGCCGTAAGAGGAGAAGCAGCAGGAAACAGTCATCGGTTACTGCACAGTGGGGCCTTTGTTTTCCTTAATTCGAGATTAATACGGCGGTTTTTCCAAAATTAAAGAATGAAAGGAGCAGAGCAATGCAGGCCTCCTTAAGTCCGCCCGCAAAATGTGGTTCAGTTTAAGCGAGGCGAGTGGCGCAGAAAGCAGTACGGGCCCAGCCCCTAACTTCATTTAAGGTTGCGCCCCTGAATTTTTGTCGGTGTTTCAACCTGCGTGGCGTCCCAGCTGTTGTCCAGCTGTGGTGAGCCTTTAGCCGCCGCGAGCGTTAGGCCGCCGCCCCAATCAGGCCCAGGCGGGAATGCTCCATTAAAAATGAGCATTAAATAATAATCCACCTTCTTATTTTTCTGCACCGGGGATATTAAAGCAGACGTTCGTCTGCGCGTCCAAGATTTCCGCCGCCACATTTTCTCTGGGTGAGGTGAGCGTCTGTGTAAAAATAAATTCATGGCACCCTCCTCAACGTTCCCCCGCATCGTTAGCTAATCCCAGACCCACTGCTCACTGCGAGGGTGTGGAATACAGCTTTCTGCCAGTGGGAACCTGTAAAGTAAATTGCTGGAAGTGTCATGTATGCAGCGTACATCCAGAATACTCCGGGAAATATCTACAAATCCACCTTTCTGCCTTTTTTCCACTAAATGCCCTCACCAGCGCCTGAACATTAAGGATGAGACGGCACAGGCTGGGTCAGTCAGAGAGCTGCTCTCTTCTTCTCGTTCCAGGAACACTTCATCTATCATGAACATGAAAAAAGAAATTGTACTCTTTCCAGCCCAAATAAAAGCCAGGGTTGCGATACAATATATCTACACGCTTGACGCTCTTTATTGCCTTGTGAATCTTTATCCATTAGTAAGTTGTCTGCAATACATAGATTTGCATAAGTTCACATATCTGCAATGTCTGAGTTTTCTTTAATTATTCGAAAACGTATAAAGTTATATGTATATCAAGAAATATATAATATTATTTTATACAATATATAAAATATATGTATAAAAGTTACATCATTCCATTCATCCCGTATCCTGTGTGTGAGGTCACAGGGCAAAAGTTATGATGTCATATAGTAAAAGGCAAAATGAATCTACCCATTTCAGCCAAGATACTTTACTTCTATGTATAATCATGAAGGTGTGAATGAAAAAAAAATATCTTAAGACATAATTATAAGCACGCTGAGGCTTCACTCAGTCAGCCAACATCTAGCTGGGCCTCCCACTGCTTCTAAATTAGAAAGCGTAGAATGGATCAGTTTCAATGTAATTTATGCTCTTAAATCACATTCACGAATGACTTGAGTTTTCGGATAATCATGAGGCTACTGTCTCACGTTTTTTAGTTTCAAACTTGTTATTTTCCCCCCTTCCCTTGGGTACGTCAACCCATGTGACATAACTAGGCTGAAAAGTTAAATTCAAAACTTCTAACTTCCAAAACTGAAAACCGAACAAAAAAAAATTGAATAGCTACCGAGAGCTAATTGCTACAAATATAATTTGTTTGCCAGTGATTCATTCAAACAGCCTGTCCTCTTCCTTCACATGCCATGAACCATTTATCATCAAGTAGTGTTGAACTGGGCGCGTTCCCAAAAACTAGCCCTGGTGATTCATCGAGCATAGTTTGTGCAGCTGCAGTTAATCGCGAGAAGAGAGAACCACCTGAAGCTGTTTGAAAGGTGTGCGCTCGTCCATTCTCTCTCGCTCGCCTTTTTCTTTTGCGCTGATGCTTACTGTGTCATCAGTTAACGGAGTATCGCATTAAAATATCGAGTCAAAGCTCTCCAGTCCCACCTGATGTTCTCAACTCATGCTTGCCTTCGGCCTTCGGCCTGCAAGTCTAGCTGAAATCCAGGCGACGTTTGCTCTCCGTTCCCCATTCCACCAGCCCCCAGGCTCATGTCCTCCAGCAAAGCACTGGTTTGGGAAGGAGGAGCCAGTAATGATTCTTTTAGCGTGTGCGAGAGCTGCGTAGAAGGTTAAATAAGGTGAAGGCCTTCGAGGTGCAGAGTACATGGTTTCACTGACATGCTCATGCAGGATAGACCCCCCACCGCTCAAACCTCAACTGTCATAAAAAAAAACCCAGAAACGCTTTAAACTTTCCGACGGAATGGCTCTGCAGATCTGGAAATGGAGCACACTGCGTTAGGTTTTGTCCCTCTGAGGTAAACGCGTGGTTGTGAGGTCTGTCTTTTATTACCGTGCGAGCCACGCAAATCTCCTCGAGCAGGATCCCCTTGCTGACTTTACGGCAGCGCTTCTTACTGACGGTTTCGCCTCGGTAGTCCCGGAATGTTCCGCGCAGTGGGGATTCTCCTCCGTCCGGCGTCGGGGGGGGGGGGGGGGGGGGCTAGTGTTTATTTACAGTGTCCTGTTTTGTTTGAGCTCAGGGGTTTGCAGATGACAGCCAAGCATTAGGGCCTTTCAAACACAATGCCCCCCCCCCCCCCAGAGCCTTTCAAACAGAACGACCCCCCCCCCCCCCCTCGCATATTGGTATTGTTTACTGAGGAAGATGATGCCACATAATAGTAAGCTACTCGACGACAGAACGAGGCAATGGGATGAGGGAGGTTGCAAGTGGCGTCATAATCAGGGAAAATAAGACAATATTGAAAAGTGTTACTTTGAAGGCAGGTTGAGGATGAAGTTTGATGGCCAACGAGCGCCGTTATGGAAAACAGAGCAGTGGTCTACAGCCTGGGAGAGGCGCCCCTGGTGCGTGACTCGCGGGTGCAATGCACGCCGTGCATTATGGGATTATCCCCGGCTTCCCACAACGCACGACTCTGGGGGTGAGATGGGTGGGGGCGAGAAACGGTCCCCCACGGTGGCACGGGGCCACGGGCGGCTGCTGCGTCGCCGGCCGCGTTAACAATACACCTCATTATTGGCGTCCCCAACAGCCGGCGCGGGGCTCCGAAGCACCACGTCCGTATCCCGCTATAAAAGGTGTCGCGCTGACAAAGGGAGCGGGGAGTCGGCGGCGTGGCGCGGCCCTGAACGCGTGCCAGCCACTTGGCCGGCGCCTTTTCCCAGCCACATACTGCAGATGTCCCAGCAAGCCTGTCAACAGCCACCATCCATAAAGACCACTTAGGCGCTGACGACGGCCTGGCCGCTGTCTGCTGGGAGCCGCCGCTGTCCCGGCGGCCCGGAGGGGATAGATTACAGGCACTTCGCCTTGGAACTGGCACTTAATTCCCTGAACCTTCAGAGACACAAGGGCTGGGTTGTTAGCTACAAGCTACGCTGTTTGACTTTAAATGCCGCCATCGCATACTGGAACGTCGCAGTAGCATTAGCGTCGATAAACAACGGTGTGGCAATATAGCCTGGAAGCCTCGGAATGCGAGCGCATCTGGCAGTTAGCTGGACGACCGTCCGTCATCAGGCCCGCTACATTGCCCGTGCAGAATTAATAACAGTGCTCAGTCCTTGGTCTATCTTCCTGTTTCAGAATATCGTCTGGATTGGTATGGACCGTTTCTGGGCCACCTGTGCCCGTGTAGAATGTGGGACTTCGTGCTTGCGGGCATCCTCGTGATTCGACAAGCTTAAATGAGGTCTGTTTTGCAGCAGTCTCTCCGTGATGCATGCAGACGGCCCGCCTTGCCGGTCCGTACATCCCTTCCACAGCTGCACAGGTACATCTCATGGCCTAAGCCCACTGTGGCCCAACATACTGTAGGGTTTGGCAGTCTGCATTATGAGTGGTGTCACCATCTGAATAAACATGTTTTTCATCTCCCGGTAATCCCAGTAAACCGGCATACAGTGCCAGCAACTCTTCCACCCACACACGCTGCCTCTCACCTGTCCCACTAATCTGGCACCCAGAACAACCAGAATATCTCTGGTAGCAAGCAAGCAGTGATACACCACTTCTGAGGATCTATGGATGTGGTAGACCGCTCTGCCCCCTGGTGGTCCGGCAGGCGGACTCAGCGACCTGGACTTGTGATCGATTGGTCACATGACGTGGAAGGAGGTGAGAAGGGTGGGCTGAACCCCCAGAAGAGACCCCCGTGTTGGACCCTCTGAGAAAATCTCTACAAAAGAAGCAATAGAGCCGTATTGCAAAGGTCAGGTAAAAAAAAAATTCAAAAAAACTTAAAAGCCTAAAAGCACCGGCAAAGCAAATGATTGATATATTTTTAAATGAAGTGTGTTTTATTAAAGGAAGCTTTTTAAGGAGTTGTATTTGCCCTAACGTGGCTAATTTATCAATGTCTCTCAGCAGATGACAAACGGGGCTGAAAGAGGAAGATGATGAAGATGATGACACTGACCACTAATCTTCATTTGGCTTCATTGTTATTTCACGCACCTACATACGTCCACATATTTCTCCCTATATAAGTATAAATACAATGTTGTATATTTTGTAGAAAAAAAATGTGAAAAACCTGAAAAATGGCTACCATATTGGAGAGAGCCACCGTGTCACACAGTTCATTAGAAAAACAATTCCGGTGCATCCCAGAAATCTGCTGCGGATGAGGTCCTCCAGCCATCTGTCAGGGTAGAAGCTAATCCATTGCAGTTCCACGTCACTGACAGTTGATGGCGCCACATGTGAGCCAAGGTGTCTGCCCGAAGGCTAACCCTGTCAACATCGTTATATCTCTGCACCACTCTGTAATGATTAATTATTATTACATTCCATTTGTGATTACAGGTCTTTTTCCAGGTGTATCAAAAGGCCATATTTTAATGTATTTAATATTTAAAAATCACACACTGATTTATGCGTTTAATCTATATATATGGCGCTATTTCGCAATGATATGGCTAAAAGCTATTTGTGCATTAACAGTATCAACAATGAAGTAAAATATTTGGTATGCTTTTCATAACAGCGTTCTGCAGAAATTCAAGGACTCATCAGAATATTCCAAAAAGATGATATGATCAGTGTCACTAACATTTAATTTAGGAGTATTCAGAAAATGTCATGTTTGTATTTGTGTGTGTGTGTGTGTGTGTGTGCGTGCATGCGTGTGAGTGTGTTATGTATATATTATATTGTGGGGACATTTGGTCCCCACAAAGTGACAAAAACATGTTATTTTGATGTTGTGGGGACCATTTTCTGTGACTGCAATGAAAAAACTAAAAAAAGATATGAATATGAAACCTCTCTCTCTCTCTCTGTGTGTGTGTGTGTGTGTGTGTGTACCATGTTTATTTTACATAATGGGACAAAACTGGATTAGAGTTTTCCCCATAGAAATGAATGTATAGTCCTCACAAAGATATAATTACAAACCTGTGTGTGTGTGTGTGTGTGTGTGTGTGTGTGTGGTATGCTTGCATACCTGTTTTGCCTAGGAGTTTACTGGATTGTTCACAACTGCCCAGTCACAGGGTGCAAGCCCTCAGCTGGGTATCACCAAAGGAAAATGAGGCGATGCTGTGGCTGAATGTGATCATCTAATGGTGGTATGTGGGTCTTCAGAAACCTTATTCAAAAACCGACTTTGTGTGTTTCCTACTTACGGACGGTCCGGAATACTTCCGTCCTGAATGTCCGTCTTCAGCTACATGCCAGTCTGGCAGAGGTGCGTTTTGTTTGAAATGTACACCGAGAGAGTCGGCGATGCATCGCAGAGGTCAGCGCGAATGTCTGAGCGAGCGCTATTGTGGCTAAGCGTGACAGATGGACGTCGAATGTTAATCCTGTTTGTGACCAGATCATCGTCTGAATAACAAAAGAGGAAAAAATTGTTGGCCCGTTTCAGATGCCAGTCATTCCGAAAGTGTGAGGTGTAGATTGTTCTGGAATCTCGTTGTAAAATGAGATTCTGAGAACAGGAAGATTTAGCACCAGATAAGCTGGGACAACCATATATTAATGGATGGCGATAAACAATCACATTATTAGAAATTACTTGTTAGTTATTAGAACGCTAAAGCAGAGACCGAACACAGGGCACAGACATTTCTACATTAGCTTACAGGACGGCTGGGGAATTAAGTGACACTAACCTAAAATTGCCCCATATTATAGGTAAAGCACAAACACATTCAATAAGTTATATCCGAGTTTCCCACAAAGGATTCTCTTCGTTTGGGCCCTAATGCACCGTCAGCCCCAGAGCGCCCCCAGAAAGGTTTTAAGTGTGGTAAAAAGGCTTAATTAACCGGTATTAAAAGTATAATGGCAGGAAGCCACTTCAGATTTTTTCTTGGTTTTCGTTGAACTGCATCCCAATACTTTTTTCTTTTCTTAAACGAAACCATTTGAATCAGTTCCCTTCATCGCAGATCATTAATATCACAGGGTCCTTTTGCCCGTTTATTTCAAAGCGGCAATTATATACAAATATAAACATTTTTAGTTATTCCTTTGCTATGACAACCGTGTGCTGTAGTCCCGGCAACGCCTCTAATTACACATATATAAAGTGTGATCTGTTCTTCAAAGAGAAGCTCAGGATCTGCTTCATAATGGACAGCCCAGAGTGTGGCCACTGTCAAAATCCCCTCAAGGTCATTTAGCTTTGGCAGGCCGCCTCTCCCCTGTGACGGCGACGGGCCCGGGCCCGGATGACGGGAGAACAAAAGCCTGTCATTGGTCCTGGCAGCTGCCCTAAACGGCCAGTCACACTACAGCACCCCGTTAAAAGGGGCTTTAGCCAATTACTCTTTGCCATGGCGACAGCTCCCGCTGCCAAATGTGTCAATATGTCATCACACCTGGAACGGGCTAATGGAGGTCGTGCGTTGATATGACGGGGTAAGGTCCGGCAGTGGGGCGGAGGGCGGGGGTGGGGGGTTAAAGTGGAGGAGAATCTCTTTAAGGACTTTGAAAACCATGAACCACAGATGCAAGATGTACACAGAGACCTTAAAACAACAAGAAAGGGGCCCAGAGTTCATCTGAACAACACTGCCCCCCCCCCCCCCCGCCCCCTTGTGAGATTCACACCCTGCTCACTGGTCAGTCTGTTACATGGGTTCCCAAACTTTTCTGCTCACAAGCTCCAAAATATCAGGGGCTAAAATTCATGACCCCCATCTTGCAGGTTGGGGGAAGGGCGGTGGGGGGGGGGTCCCTCTCACTAGTCCCGCAATTGACCAGTTGCAGATACGGTTACAATGGAATTTTTCATGTTTTAAAAATTTCCCCTACAATCATCCTGTGACTCCCTCCCCCCACCCTGACCCCCCCCACTTCGGGAATCCCTCCTCTAATACATCAGAGTTCCCAGTATCATAACACGCAAGGAGCAGCACCGCTCAGATCATTTCACAATGGACTGTGTGTTTTTCAATGTCTAATGTCATTCCTTTGAAATCAGGGGACAGGGGTAATGTCAGGCTCTGCCATGTTTCTGTCTTTATCAGCATCACACATCAATCATTCCTTTTTGTTAGCCGCTTGTCAGCAGCATGCCAATGGGTTCTGGAAGCCAAGCACGCCTGCAGACTTCAGTGCACCCTGCGACGGGTCCCAATTCATAAACTCATTGGGTTTTTTCAACGATCCAAGACCAACAGTCTGTTCTCCATCCTCTTAGTCATTGTTCACACCCCTCTTACCTCCTCATTGTGACTCCTCTCCTTTTATTAATTAGAGCCAGAGCACTGCGTACCTACAAGTAGCTATTTTTGGACCTGTTTACAAAAGATACAGGCCATCATTATGCACGGAACAGGGGGTTCCAGACATCCTGGGAAGTAAGGTCAGGTGACTGGCATCATTCATGTAGATTTGTTCCACCTGTCCCTCGCTCTCACTAACCGCATTAATTGTTTTGGGCTTTTTTTTTTCCATCTCACCCTCAGTAACCCCAACCACAGCCTTGACGCCGATCCCGAGTCCCAGTGCAGTCTGGTGTCTGCTCCCAGCCCCTTTGTGTCCCATTCCCACGCTTGGGCGTGCTTTTTCTTCTCCTGCCCACCAATGTTTACTTTTGTGCGCTGCGGCAATCCCATCCCATCCCATCCCATCCCGGCCCCATCCCTGAAACTCCTGCACGTCCCAGCCGGAGGGATTCCCACATGTCATTTGTCATAAACTCTTCCTCTCTAGCTCAGCGACCATCGAAGTCGCACCAAACAGCTGTACCCTGTGCTCCACCGTGTCATAATAAGGTTCAATTTACCATTATTTATTGACTTGGGGGGGGGGGGGGGCATCACAGGGAGGTGAAGACCAAGAATACTGAATAAGAACAAAGAATGAAATTTTGAATTAATCGTTTTCCTGGTGGGGCGCCCCGTTTTTGGCCCACACTATCTTAAAGCCGCTATCTAGTGCCCGTGAGGCCGCGGCCGGCCCTTCCCACGACGCCCAGCTTATCCTTTAGTGCCCGTGAGGCCGCGGCCGTGCTCTTCCTGCGACGCCCGGCCTATCCTCTAGTGCCCGTGAGGCCGCGGCCGGCCCTTCCCGCGACGCCCGGCCTATCCTCTAGTGCCCGTGAGGCCGCGGCCGGCCCTTCCCGCGACGCCCGGCCTATCCTCTAGTGCCCGTGAGGCCACGGCCGGCCCTTCCCGTGACGCCCGGCCTATCCTCTAGTGCCCGTGAGGCCGCGGCTGGCCCTTCCCGTGACGCCCGGCCTATCCTCTTCACCCTGGGTCTTTTATCCACGTTTTTCCCACAAGCGGAATGCCTCCAGGACACGGCGGGCCGGCGCTGGCTGTCAGCTTCCGCGCAGGTGTGCCAGGGACCTCCTTGGTGCCGTCACTAGGCAACCCGTCTGTCTAATCCTCGCGACAAGTCTGGTGAATAATGAAAGGGGTGGCGGGGGGGGGGGGGGGGGCAGAGGGGGTGGTAAAGAAAAGGCAGCCCTTCTGCTTCAGCCCGTGGGTCCTAGGAGAATGATATGCTCACCCAGCATTCCGGCTAATCCCCGCGTTATCGCCCCGGCAACGCCTGCAGACCGCTGAGGCCTTGTGGTTTTGGGCAAAGCCCCAGCCTCAAGTTAATTTCCCAGCCCAGAGGCTTCCGCCAGGATCCTGCTCACTCCACCGACCCCGTGTGTACCCTCCGACAGCCAGCAGGCCCCTCTCCATACACTAGTGCGTTGACCTGCTTTCCTCTCTGGTTACTAGAGGCATGGCAACATTTTTCTGATGGAAACTAGTCTGTGTATCTAGGGCATGCCTCTTACTAGCAATCATTTGTGTAATGGAACGTGTCACGATAACCGTACTGGATGTTATTTCCCATTGATCAGATTTTTGGTCGACTGACAGCATGTAGGTTTAATGGAAAACAGCTCTTAGCTTGGTGCCATGGTTTTGGAAATTTGACGGATAACGGAAAAGAGCATTAAAAACCAAACAGCATCATGTGGAAAGGTGGCTGGCTTTGTCTTTCATCAAGCGACTGATGAGATAAGAGCTGACAGATCAATTGGAGTTTTGGAACCAAATAAACCGATGATTA
Organism: Paramormyrops kingsleyae; assembly: GCF_048594095.1. Lineage (NCBI taxonomy): Eukaryota > Metazoa > Chordata > Actinopteri > Osteoglossiformes > Mormyridae > Paramormyrops > Paramormyrops kingsleyae. The sequence continues at coordinate 21,380,751 of NC_132808.1, read as the reverse complement.
AAAAAATGTATTTATCACGGCTTTCATAATTGTTATTTTTTTTCCAGAATAGGCCTCGCAGCCCATACAGATGGCTGCAGACTTTGTTTGCTATAATTGGCGGTCATGCTGGTGTGAACCGTAGCATCACACGCAGCCAGGACAGGTGCAGCGACTTTGGGTTGCCAGCGCGCTCTCTGGGAATCCGCGGTAGCCGCCCATGTCGATCCCCCCTCAGAATCAATTACCGCACTTTTGATCGGGGCGCAGCATCACCGCCGTCGTCTCCCTCGAAAAGGGTCCGTTAATATTTCAGATGCATGAGCGCTTAACGTGCCACAACCCATGCATGTCATCCGACCACTCTCGATGACATATGCTGAGGATTTGTGCGATTGCAGGGGGCCGGGGGGATGGGGGGTGGGGGGGGGACACTTATCGCTTTTGAAGTGGTTGCCACACACACCAAAAAAAAAAATAATAAGGAAATAAGCACCCATGGTAGTGGGTAGTGTGAGCACTTTCTTGTTCAAAGGGGTGCGGGGGGGTCAGCCCTGGGGAGGGAGAGAGACCCCCACGTTTTGCACCGGGTGATTCCACACCATCTGCCTTTCTCTCCAGCTCCCACTGATCAGAGCGCGGTCACGAGCGCGCGTGTGTGTGCGTGTGCGTGTACCAGGACTCGCGTGCGTTTGTGATTTTTTGGCTGAGGGTGCCAGCGACGGACATTAATCGGTGTTGCCAACACAGACTTCTGGTTTGTACTGACATAGCGTTTGTGGAATTTTAAAATGAAAATGAAAATAAACAGACATACAAATAATAAACAAACGAGTAAACAAACAAATAAATAAAGGAAAAAAAAATCATTCAGAAGGTGCTTAAGAAGTATTTTTAAAGGGGGTACCGTACCAGCTAAGAAGCCCAAACTCATTCCCCTGGCAACAGGAATGTGTTTATTTCTATGCGTAAAATGATCTATATGACCATTAGCTGAAAATGAATCCGTAAGACAGGGTAACCAAAACCAGTGTGTCCTGGGCAACTTCAGATAAGTCAGATCAACCTGACATTTCTTTGTGTAGAACTGGAGGCTGACTGTGATTCTTTCTAAACTGCACATGAAAATTAAACCTGCAGAAAGGATTTGGTCAGATAAAACTACCCCAAGCCGTTGCCCCCTTTTCAAAGGTAACCTAGGGGACTGTATTTCATTGACGATACCTGTTTCCTTAAAAAGTTAACTGTATTCACTAAATGATACTTATCTTTTAGGACAACATTCTAGGAGTTTCTTCTTAGAAGTGTGATATATTGATGAGTAACTCACAACTACTCACGTCCATTTTGGTGAAGGATGGGCGGTAAGTGTTAGTCGCTGTCCCCCGCAGGAATTATGGAGTACTTTGCTTTGTCAGATGTAACTTTTTCACTGAGGAGAGGCTGCAAAACACTCACAAAACAACCACATTTTATAACAGCGGCCTAGCATGGGATCCCAAAGAGTAATAAGTAAGAAAAGGATCCGGTGTGCGATGAGTTTAATCTTTAAAAAAAGAAACTGCACGCAAAGCTGATGCGTTTATAGATGCCTGGTGCGGCCTGTTCTCTCTGGACAGGATTCCTGCACAAATTCCACCGTGGACGACGGCCAGCAAGCTGTCTACATTATTTCTTATTTCTGTTTCATCAAGACAAGGTTAAGCACAAACAATCAGAGCAGATGAAGTCCTTCAGCATTCCACAGAAACCTGAGGGCCAGCGGATTATTTTTAAAAAGCATGAGAAAGGGTCCTGATAGCATATAGATGGAGAAAGTTCCATGTGGTCTCGGCCTGCGAGTTCATGTCAGCGGTAAGGGGGATTTGAAACGCTGTGATCTAAACAAACTTGTAAACATGCCAGGTGGCGTACTTTGCGATAACGTGTGTGTGTGTGTGTGTGGGGGGGGGGGGGTCGTTGATTACCCCCGACGTTGATTCCGTGCCCCACCCCAGCCCCTTCCCATAGCCTGCCCCCCAGTGCGGAAGATGGCTCTTTAATGAAGCTGGAATCAAAGCGTGAGAGACACCTCAGAGAGGGCGTGTGTGTGTGTGTGCGAGACTGGCGTTCGCGCGGAGGGTGGGGGCGCGAGGAGGCGAGCGAGTCGTCTGGCCCCCGCGCAACACAAAACAGATGGACAGGGACCGCAGCGGACTGACGTCCCGGGGCGGGGTCCAGGATGCGGGGTCCGCGAGCCGCGCGAGATGAAAGGTGCGACCGGGGGGACAGGTTGAGCGGGCAGCTCCAGATCTGACAAACAACTGCTGGGAGAATCATCAAAGCACACGGTGCCTCATTTCTGCTTCTGGATGAACAGAAGCTGCCAGTGCAAAGCTTCCCCCCCCCCCCCCCCCCCCAAAGGGGTGTGAGGGAAATGGGGGGGGCGGGTGTGTTGGCTATCTGTGCTGCCGTCACCTCCAGATCAGATCTCCAGACCAGAGACGGCGAGATAAATCAGCCACAAACAGAAGCTTCCGCAGTCTGACTCCGGGCTGTACAGCGAGGTGTCAGACGTGCACTTCCCTCCGAGTTCTGCACTTTACCCCCCTGATATTTCGTTGGGCCACAGCTCAGGTTAAGTATTTCGCCCGGACGAAAAGTATCTCCTTAGCCGTTTCGCCACCTGCTGGCCCATCTGGGTAGCAGGGAACATTGTAGTCAAGGACACGGAATTCCAATCCCACAAAGGGTCGTAATATGCTGTGCTTTTTATAATGTGTATATAGATATATATATATATATATCTTCATCTACCCATCTACCCTAGCGTAGGAGGTCAAAGGAGGGCTCCCACAGAGATGCCTGCACGTGTCTCAGCGCTAGGGTTATAGCACCAGCTCGGATGGGATAGTTACCTATGTGTCCTGGTCTCCCAGGGACATGCAACGGGGCATGAAGGCAGCCAGGAACGAAAAGGCCCTGCAACCTGCAGGCTGCAAGCGTGGTAAAATATGACGAAATAATCCATCACTCCATTCACCTTCCAACAATTTATCCAGTGTTGGTTGTTGGTGGCCTGCAGCCTAACCCAGGATGTAGGGGAGACACCCTTGATGACATGCCAGTTACGATAAATAATTTGACGTGTATATAAAGTTATATTTTCTTTAAATAGTGCCAGCACTGTCATAATAAAAACACGGTAAAAGCTGCTGAAACTCTTAATTAGGTCAAGATGCCTCAGTGAATGCGTTCTACTACCATCAGGACATGGTTTACCCACAAACCCCCCGAACATGTTATTAATTAATGTTATAAGCCGTAAATCAGCACTGCTGTTCAGTTTACAGTGTTATCAGACTCATAAAGCGAAGCCAAACCGGTGAACCGTGCTTGGGGTAGAGGGATACGATTCTGTCACAAGAACGACGTCAGTCTGAGTCTCAGAGCAGCCAAGGCTGTCGTGCGTGGTAACCTGAACGTCGGCGTTCACAACCGGCCATAAAAACGCAAGCGCCTTTAAAAGCCTCAGAGGGCGAGTGGGTATTAATGACACAGAAAGCCGGGCACGTCGGGGACTGCAAATGTTTGTACAAAAGTCTGTTTGCCATAAACCGGCGACGGAAGACCCTCGAGGAGCGAAGCGAATCCGAAATCAGCGAAGGTGTCACTTCTGCAAGAATGGGAACCGCCACAGGAGGCAGAGTGGGGGTGACGGAGGGGGGCACCTGGACATTCCATTTCTCACCTTCAGCTAGAGGCCGATAGGGTGGAGGCAGGGGATCGAGGGTGGGGGGGGGGGGGGGCATGGCAGATTTATTTCTGAGAGGATTTAATAAGCCCCAAGATGAGATCAAAAACCCGGAACGGTACAACTGCATGAAAGTTAGGCCATCGATCTCATAAATCATCAATAGGGGAGAAATGTCCTGCGCTCATAAATGAAAGAATTCCCTCCCCTCTGGGACAATGTGAGACCCTTGCAGCAACAAAGCCAAAATGGGTTAGTGGGCTATAGGGTGGGGGGGGGGGTGCTTTATGATGTCATCCCAGAACGTGCCGTGACTGATTCGGATTCAACGACGGCAACTGCGGGAAGTCGCTGGCAATTAGAGACGGGCCCTGTCATAGCCAAGGAGCTCTGCGACTTGACCCCCCAACCCCACCCACCATGGAGCCTCCCTCAGCTGCCGGGACGGCTGGGTGTAGCATCAACCCCCCCCCCCCACCCCAGCCCAGTGCTCAGAATCGGCCATTCAATACGGCAGAGGACGCACGACTTGGTATGTTCAGGGTATCGGAAAATCCATGAAAAGCGCAGCCCAGTAGCCCGACATGGTGCATCGCGGGGGTTGCTGATTCTCGTGATGTCACTGACACATTTCAGGTGGGTGGGGGGCACAAAACTGTGGCCGTCCGCCAGCAAGATCTGTCCTTTATCCTGGCTAATACACCCCCACCATTACATCACTCCGAAAGTGCTGTGTAACTCCGATACGCTAATCGCATGGCGCTACTGTTCTCTCAATGTCATTGGCCTGCGAGCTGCAGCCGGGAGCCCGCACGCCGGTGCCCGACGCTGGCACAAGGACCCGCATCCCAGAGCCAACGACAGCCCGTTCCTGGTTGCTAGGCTACAGCTCGGCCGAGCCGGGGCTCGTGTTCGGCCCGCAGATGCACTGCGTCGCGAGCCGCTATTAGCCACCGTCGTGCCCGCATGGGGCCTGCGGCATCTCAAAGGGCAAGCAGCGAGCAGGACGGCCTCGAGCGGGCAGCGCGGGGTGGGGGGGCGGGTAGGGAGGGGTGAAGTTTTGGGGGAGATGCGAGTGTTTCCCCGCGCAACTTAATGAACGTGCGGATAATGAATTTCCCAGCGTTCGGTAAATTGGGTTGTTAGGACATCAGACGGGCGTTCTCTGCCCTCTGCGTGAATGCCGCCGCTAATGAGACAGCCATTGAAGTCTCTCGTGGCCGGCCGGCCGTCTTGAGAAGCCGCCCAAAGGCACGCGGACACACAATGGAGGACAGCGCCTGAGAGTCAAGCGCTCGCCTGTATTCCTCCTGAATGAATCGTCCCAACAAAGGCCCCGTTAGCAGTCTCACACTCCCAGAGACATGAGCTCATTATGGGGGGGGGGGGGGGGTGGCTCACGGAGGCGGGGGCACGATCAATGCTCCTCGGGTCCTTGGCGCGGCTCCGTCATCGGAGCGGATCCGCACTGCGGCTTTCCCAGCCTCGGCCCATCTGCTAGCGTCTAGAACCACCTGCCTGAACGCTGTAGAGCGGCTCGCAGGACGCAAACGCAGCTCATGAATGATGTTCTGTTCCACGAGGGCAGGTTCTGCGTGTAGGCTGCCCACAGGATGGATGGGTACTCATAACGGGCCGCAAAGAGACTGATAAATGCAGCGAGGCCGGGTCATTGGCTTGGACATTAGAGGATTAGCACCCAGTGCTAACCGACGGCTGATGCGGACAGATACCGTACGTGTACAGAGAACAGAGACACAATCAAGAGAAACACAGACCAGAAGAAATCATATAAAGTAACCTGTGAAAATACAGCAGGTATAAAGGCAACAAACGTGATAAAATATTGTTTATTTGCCAGTTAATAGCAGTCATATCTAAAATCATGTAACTGATGTCAGAGGTGACCTAAACCAGGAAGGACACTGGTAAATGTAGCGCCTTATATTTCTACAGGTATAAATACTTAATGTCTAAAAATGACATCGGCTAAAATGCTGCTTTTTCAAGAGAAGTCACACTTGCCCACAAATATGAAGAAGAGAGTGCAGTTCGCACATAATCAGGAGAACAGCGACCTGGATTTCCATAAAAAACCAATCAATAGCAACGGCTGGCATTTTCATTTGAGATCCAATTAAGCTTTGTAAGCAGGGAGTAATGTGCGAGCCCAGTCTCTGCATTTCCGCAGGGCGATCCTGCTCCTATTGATCCGGCTGCGGCGGGGCGGCCCGGGGAGGGAGCGGGAGGCGAGCCAGCACCCCCCCACCCTCCGGGACCATCATCCGCTTCCTCCTGAGCCGTCTGTGACCCGGCGCTCGGCTCTCCGGCACAGGTCTCCAGCATGGCTCGCGGCCGTCGCGCTAACAGACGGCCACCACACCGCGCCAAGTCACGGCTGTAAACAAACGACGACCGAGCTAGGCTAACAGAAAAAAATTTACGCAATGAGCAATTTCTTTTCTTTTTTCCCCCCCTCATAATTAGAAATAGGTCTAATTTCTTAAACATTAATTTAATAAAGAGCCGTTACGAAACAGATACAAAGTTGCTCTGTATTGTCTTTGAGTGTCTTCACCCCAGCAATTGCCTGCAATACCTAAACCAGCCAACAGACGGCAGTGCATGTCTCCTATTGGCTCAGGCTCCTAGCTTTTCTCTGGTTGGACAAGCAATCCAAAACAAATAACAAGGATTTGAAATGCACATAAATAAATCCAACTGGCAGTTCAGTAATGATGACAGAGTCTGTTTTGTTGCTTTCTGTGGCGTGTAAGATTGAAAAGAGTGTCTCGAAATTAGCCACTGCGACTCAAGGGAACTGCTTTCTGAGTCGAAATACAGGAAATTCCAGCCCTGTGTTACCGTACTCCATGGACTGTTTTTAAACTGCAGCTCTGCACTGGGGAGTTCCTGTAACCGGCGCATGAAGAAAAGCACTGGAAAGCAGAACAGCTTTAAGAAAATAAGATCTGGTTGTGGTTCCTTAGTCACTTAATGTTTTTTGCCCTTATTTTGAGAAACAGAAAAATATTTTGTATCAAACAAAAAAAAAAGTCCTTTCCAGCTACCAGCTCGTTTAAAAACCCACTGAGAATGTTACACGTGAGATCGTGCCATGATCCCTGAAGGCCTTGGAGGAAATAAATTTCATCATTTCATTACTAGGGGTGCCCTCTCATTCTAACAGAAAATTGAAAGGAATGTCCTGTGTTATGGATAATTATGGATAATTTAACAGACTGTGAGTTCAATGTGTCAGAAATGGATCCAGTTAAATATCTTTTCCAGTATTTTTTTGCTGTAATTTTGAAGAAATGTTCAGAGAAGAACTTTCACCATGAGCGTTTGTGCACAGACCGCCATGTCAGGGCGCAGTCAGTGCACTACCAAAATTGTGCGGCTGTGGCTCTGCTCTCTGGTTTAAAAAATGTGACATTTCACACGTTGTTTCTCTGTTTTACCCTTTGACTATTGCTCTCAAAATGGCCTCCTGGGTTCCTTACAGCTTGGGTTCTTGAGCTAGCGTGAAATCTCCCAGGTCAAAACAGACTGCCTCTTAAAACTCAGAGAAACTAGCAACTGAGAAAACCTTAGGCCTGTGACCATTCCCACGCCTTCTCACATACGTGAAGCTTTTCTTAAGTGTGTTTGAAGAACACTGGCAACCCAGGGAAGTCACCAGGTACAGAAAAACAGGATCTGCAAATCCGAGACGCGGCATGGGGTCTCTTCTGAAATCTGAGCTCATAAAACACTTCAAAGGCTTCTTTCCACATACAGGTCAAGGATAATCTGGACTGAGGTCCTTTATCCAGGACCACGGCGTCGTTCCGAGAGCCTTCTCGTACAACATGACGGACAACGCAACAGAACGCGTTGATCCGCAGACTCTTCTGTTACGGGACCACGATAAGCTTATCTTCTGAGCCGACACAGGGCGTGATTCGGGTTTGGGTTCCGATTACTGGATTTCGTTCGACTGCCTTTTTTTGACCTAAGCTTAATTGTCACGAAATGCATCCCCCCGAAATAAAACAAGTTTGTGTGGGGGGGCTTGTGTGTGTAATACATTCAGAAAGCCCAGGTGCACAACTACTCATGTGTCTGATGAAATCGCCCACCCGAAATTCTTGGCCCCGTGAAACAATGGCTTCTCACAGGTCTAAGGATTCTGGAGGACACCGGTATTACATGTTCCTTCTGTTGGGTCGTCACGGCGAGCAGAGATTGTCACTAAATCGCATTGTTTCACACACAGGGAGACCGCAGACGTACGGGGAGCGAAGTGGTATTGAGGTGAAGATGTGCATGTTTGCATGCATCCATACATGCGCTGCTCCGCTGTAGGTCACGGCACCTTATGCGTACTGCACGTGTGCAAAAACAGACAATAGTCAGATATGACAAACCTTAAAGAAACAACTTCAAGCACGACTGTCGCCTTTGATTCTCGCCCGCTGTATTTTCTCTCTCTCCTGTGATGCATCCTCCTCCTTCATCCCTCATTCCTCGAGGTTTAGCCATCTCTCCGAGGATCCCTGAGTTCCCAGGGTCAGGGGGAGGTTCAGCTCATGATCGCACCTGGAGGTGGGGGTGGGGGGGGGGTCCCAGCCGGTGACAGGTGGTGCTGGAAAGCCGGCCTCATTAGGGACGCCTTATGCTGCCCCTCGCCTGCGCAGTCAGCATACGGAGGTCCGCCTCCACATGTTACCTCACCTCACATGGCAGCCAGGGTGGGGTGGGTTGGGGGGGGGGGGGGGGCAGGAGAGGAGGGGCTAAGGGGCCTCAGATCACAGTTCTATAAGCATAAGGAATTTTGGTTTTTTATTTCTGGCTTCCGGATAACGCGTTCCACGGAACATCGCTGCGCCATGCGGCTGCGCCATGCGGCTGCGCCTGTTCAGCAGGTAGGTGGGGGAGGATTGAATCATGCGATGCCCTGCAGTTTGTACTCTCATGGCTGTTACTGCAGAATCATTCACTCACCTTCCCTTATGGGTTAGATATATGATCATCAGTTTATTGTCAAACAAATATGGAATCTGGAATGAGTCTGCATGAAGTCGCAAAAACTGCACGCTGCCCCCTCCCTCTCAACCGCCCCCCCCCCCCCCCGGTCATATGGGGCCATGTGCGCATCTGTTCAAGCGGTCCTGGTGCCGCCGGATTTATGGCTGCCTGCTCCGAGCGATGGAGCGACACCGTATCGGATGACTCAGACCGCTGCCCCGAGATCCCCCTTTTCCGGACCACGTGACATTACTGTGCCACACCAAATTGGCTGACCCCACTCCGGCATGCCGCGCTGATTCAGCATTGAGAGGTAGGGGGGTCATCGCTCTGGTTTGGTTTAGCCATCCGGACCCCCGCATGGATGATTGGTTGGTTTCAACGGGTTAGATGACTGTTCACGTTATTATGCTATCTTGCCTAAGCGACAGTCCTGAATACCATCCTAGCTGTGTTAGTAGTCTGCAGTTTGTACTCTCACGGCTGTTACTGCAGAATCATTCACTCACCTTCCCTTATGGGTTAGATATATGATCATCAGTTTATTGTCAAACAAATATGAGATCAGTATTTAATTTGTGTTATTCATGACTTGTTCCTTCAGCAGTTCACAAAGGTTTACAGAATTAACAGATCTAAACTCACCTAAAGGATTATAAGGAACACCATACTAATACGGTGTTTGACCCCCTTTCGCCTTCAGAACTGCCTTAATTCTACGTGGCATTGATTCAACAAGGTGCTGAAAGCATTCTTTAGAAATGTTGGCCCATATTGATAGGATAGCATCTTGCGGTTGATGGAGATTTGTGGGATGCACATCCAGGGCATGAAGCTCCCGTTCCACCACATCCCAAAGATGCTCTATTGGGTTAAGATCTGGCGACTGTGGGGGCCATTTTAGTACAGTGAACTCATTGTCATGTTCAAGAAACCAATTTGAAATGATTCGAGCTTTGTGACATGGTGCATTATCCTGCTGGAAGTAGCCACCAGAGGATGGGTACATGGTGGTCATAAAGGGATGGACATGGTCAGAAACAATGCTCAGGTAGGCCGTGGCATTTAAACGATGCCCAATTGGCACTAAGGGGCCTAAAATGTGCCAAGAAAACATCCCCCACACCATTACACCACCACCACCAGCCTGCACAGTGGTAACAAGGCATGATGGATCCATGTTCTCATTCTGTTTACGCCAAATTCTGACTCTACCATTTGAATGTCTCAACAGAAATCGAGACTCATCAGACCAGGCAACATTTTTCCAGTCTTCAACTGTCCAATTTTGGTGAGCTCGTGCAAATTGTAGCCTCTTTTTCCTATTTTTAGTGGAGATGAGTGGTACCCGGTGGGGTCTTCTGCTGTTGCAGCCCATCCGCCTCAAGGTTGTGCGTGTTGTGGCTTCACAAATGCTTTGCTGCATACCTCGATTGTAACGAGTGGTTATTTCAGTCAAAGTTGCTCTTCTATCAGCTTGAATCAGTCGGCCCATTCTCCTCTGACCTCTAGCATCAACAAGGCATTTTCGCCCACAGGACTGCCGCATACTGGATGTTTTTCCCTTTGCACACCATTCTTTGTAAACCCTAGAAATGGTTGTGCGTGAAAATCCCAGTAACTGAGCAGATTGTGAAATACTCAGACTGGCCCGTCTGGCACCAACAACCATGCCACGCTCAAAATAGCTTAAATCACCTTTCTTTCCCATTCTGACATTCAGTTTGGAGTTCAGGAGATTGTCTTGACCAGGACCACACGCCTAAATGCATTGAAGCAACTGCCATGTGATTGGTTGATTAGATAATTGCATTAATGAGAAATTGAACAGGTGTTCCTAATAATCCTTTAGGTGAGTGTATATTATTTGTGTCCCCTCAAGTAATTTGTTACAGTTTTCCATACTGGTAAAAAAGGTGGCTTTTCTTTTCAATCGCTTTCTATGATTTATTCTAACGCGCTCTGCAACAATGTACTTATGAAACATAGCGAAACTGAAAAAAGAGGAGGGCTCATTATCTGATTAATCGACTAATCGACTCGTTTATTATTGTTGTGTGAATTGGGAGGAGGTGTGATCAAGGACGCCGTGCGATTCAGCCGTCATCTCCTGGCGCCTTCTTCCATTTTGTTTCCCAGAATGCTCAGCTGAGCCCGTGACAAGGTGACGTCATAGCCTACCCTTCAGTGTGGCTTACAGTGTATCCCCGTTCTCTGTGTTCCTGAGCCAGGCTGCTGAAGGACACCCCCGGACGCACAGATGCAGAACGCATTACTGCCTCTGGTGTACTTTACTTATGCCTGAGTGTGAGGCTCACCTCTCATAAAACAAGCGTAGCCGTGCGTGACTCATTTGCATCGGGTGTTTGCTGGATTGTACCTTTATTTATTAGGTAGTGCAAGTTTTAGCAGGTCTTGGTAGCTGGGGGGGGGGGAATGGTCAGGTTCAGGGGCACGGTTTTCTTCAGAATCCACTGACTGTACAAGCTGGTGTGTTGGAGGCCCTGGGGGGTGGGGTTGAATTCTTTCAGGGGCGAGACCGTCTCTGGATTAGTGTGTTCTGTGCACAAATGAGCCTGGCAACAATGGTAACTTTGTCTTCTTGGGGGGTGCGGGTCACGTGGGGCCGGCCTGCAGACAGGCAGGCTCTCAAGCCGTGATTTTCAGCGTGCCCCCATTCCCGATGTCGCCACCTTCAGGCAAACCTGAGCAGTGCTGCCCCTTACCGATGCCCATCAGCCGAATGAATTACTTTACATTACTTTATTTTACTTTATATTATTTTACAGACTTTATTTTATTGTTATGTACATAATCATTACTTTTACTTATCATTATTTTATTTTCATATAGATAAATTGTTGACTGTGTTGACTGATTTTGCTTGTTTTGCACAACGACCGAAGTACGTAAACCCTTGTATGTAGAAGCACTTGGCAATAAACAAACAATTTCGATTATGATTCTGATTGTATCAGAATCTAAACACCGGGGCAACAAAAACGCAGCAGCATTTTGAAAGGATCTGACAACTGGATAGATCTTCTGTCTGTATATCAGGCAGCGAATCCCGACCTGCACGGCCTACGCGAGCACAGCAAAGCCACAGTTTTCTTTTCCCTCATGTCACTTACTGTAAAAAAAAAAGAAAAAGCCCTGAGGCTCAGTGTGTGGTGGACTTCTGGGTTTTCAGAAATATTCCAGTGAATAGCCCGGCTATGAATATACCTCAAAAATGCATCTCAAACTGTCCTGTGAGCATAATAGCCCGCTGTCTCAGGCATACCAAGCCGGCTTCCCCCATGGCCCAAGCACCTAAAAAAGAGTCTCGATGACTTCTTCCCATAGCCCAGGCGCTTCCCGGCTCTAAAGCGGCAAGTGAAGCGTGGAGCCGGTTCACCGCGGAGACCGACACCTGACCCAGGCCCGGGGCCAATGCCTGTCGAGGAACAAACATTTTTCTTCTTTATTTTTCTTGTAGACAAAAAAAAAAAAAAAAACAACAACAACACAGGAGCGATGACAGTTCATGCGAGGGGGAAGCGGGGAGTAAAAACCGTGCACATTAAAGCACTTAGGGGGTGGGACACAAAAAATTCGGATGAAAGGAGGGGAATGTTTTCCTAGGCTTTCTACAGGACTTTGTGGTTGTGTTTGTAAGAACATAAATACCAGCTTAAATTTAAGACGCTGCTGTATGAGAGATTACGGGTAACTCAGGCATGCACTAAACTCAGTGGGAGTTCACCCACCCCCCCCCCCCCCCGGTATTTAAACATACTCAGCAAAGGTGTAGTGGGGGTCTGGTTCACCGGGTGGGGGGTCAGTTTTTGATGGATGCACTGGTGTCCCCCTCAGGACAGGGCCGCCGTGAGGCATCCTGAGTCCCCCAGGGAGGCCCCTGGCTGCAGCGTAGATGAGCGGCAGACGGCCGGCCGACGCTCTCTCTCCGCAGCCGTGTGCGGTTTGCCGTTCGGGGGCCCGACACAATACCCAGCTGTCTGCTTCCCATTAGTGACCACGGGTCCGACGTCACAGCACAGTGGAAAATGAAGTGGGGGGGGGCTATGGAGTTACAGACATGGGGGCTGTAAAGGCAGCACAGACCAGCCCTTAGAGACCCACGAAGCACACAGAGCACCAGGGTAGTGAGCGGGTCCGAGCACCATATAGGACACAGACCACCGGGCTGTGATAGGAAACCCTGGCAGTTAACTGTGGAGTGGAGCTCTTATTGGTGGGGACACTGGCCAATGAACTGCTGTGATTCACACGGCTTATTGCGGCAGCCTGTTTGGGCCAAATTCACTTGCTGTTGGCGGTAACATTTCCAAAGCTATGAGTGGTCTTACAAACATGAACCTAGGAGCTTGCAAATGGAGCAGTGGCCCAAAAGGACATTAAACGCAAAGCGGGTCATGTATGTAAGACTGATGCTATACAATATCCAGAATAAGAGGGCTAGCATCCCCCCGTCCAAAGCCTCCACGCTACGCCAGCTCAGCACAGAGACTGAGGTCAGCAAATCACGGTGGAAATCTGAAATCATTTGGGAGCACTTATGGTTTAATGACGAGCTGCGAAGATGCCGTCCTGTGTCAGCCGGGGTGGGCGCTTGTACCCTAAGACTGCATTGTGTTCCAGGAGAGCCGTGTTGCAGAATAACTCTAAAGCAGTGGGCCCCCGAGGGCGGGGGCGGGGGGGGTTGGGGGGGGGGTGTTGGCATAGAGCAAGCCATCACCCCCAAACTCATGCCGCAGCAAGCCCCAAGCCACAACACATGGTCTGGCCTGCGATCCTGACGCTCCCTCCAGTACCGTCGCCTTTTCCACAAACAGCAACTTCCTGGCCGCGCCGCCAAGACCGACGAAGGGGTCCACGTGGAAAAGGGGCGACAAGCTGCAAGATTTGGGAGACCCAAGGAATGCGGGGCCTAAATCTGCAGCTGAGACACCTCAATGAGTCCACAGCATGATGCTGTCAAGGTTCGAGATGTTTTATGGGACACGAGCAACAAGGACAGCTAACGCTATACCAACAAAGGATAAACAGGCAGCGTGAGCATTTTTTGAACACGGAGGAGACACCTGGAAGGGTGGTGATTAAACTGACTAGTAGATCCAACCAGGACAGTATAATGAAGTAAACAGGAATCACAGGGATCCATATCCAGCGGATTCACTCCAAATCAGCGGCGGCGGCCGGAGCGGGTCCGGCCACAAGCTGTTTCCATCAGCGCTGCTCATCACGGCGTCACGGACGCATTGAGCGTCCAGACGGTTAGCGAGTCCGCCCGCCACCCCCCGCCTCTGATGTCGGGGGGGGGGGGAGCCCAACCCGAGGTCACAACACGTTCTCAAGTCTCACGCAGCGTCGCTTCACTGCAGGGTCGGGGGGGTAGTGGGGGGGGCGGCGTTTCAGATTTCAGCCGGTTCCGCCGCATTTCGGTTCCCGGACCCCAGTGACCAGGCAGCTTTGGGAACCAAAATTAAATAACCTGCAGAGTGCAGCCCGTCGCTAACGATAATTGATTTTTATGCCGCTACATCGCACACCTCACGAATGCACTTTGCTCTGCGGACCCATCATGTAACCAAATCATCTGTGCCGGTTTTTTTTTTGTTACATTAAGGCAGGGCGAGCAGACCTTGGCGCCCGTCCAGCACCGGGCCCTGCTTGTGGCTGTATGTCTGTGAAAAGAGTCCGTGCCACAGTGTGGGTTTGCAACGGATTAGATTTCCTTTCAAAGCACCTTCACCGTCGTCTTGACTCTGCTCGACGCCATGCCATGATATCTTGGCCGGCCGTACCGCTTTCCATTCGCACGCCGGCCGTCCGCGGTCTTCAGATAGGGGGTGTCAGAAACCGTGGCGTCTCCTCCAATCCACGCCAGACCCGGCCTTGTGGATCTGCCATGCTCCGACGGGAGTCAGAATCCTACACAGGTGGCGGCCCAACCGGAGCCAGGGACAAGAGGCGTGTCCGCAGACGCCGGCAGAGACGCCGGCAGAGACGGCGGTGGTCGCCAATGGACTCCAGCGGCGGGCTGCGGACCAGGCCAGTCCCATTCGGGGCTGCATTTTTCCTGCCTTCGTACCCACGCGGTGCGTGGCACCGTCGCAGGAAACGAAAGTGTATTGTTTTAGCATTTTCAGTTTATCCACTCTCCATCCGTTCCTTCTACTCAGCGGGATGCAGGCCGCCACGTTTCCAGCATATGAGCCGGGCTGCTTTCAAAGCAAGAAAAAACAAAACAAAAAAAGACTAAAGCAACAGCATTTACATGGATTTAGCAAAAAGCATGTGATATCCGTCTATGTCTACTGGTTATTTGATAGACCTGTTTTGTTGTAGCACCCCAGACACACGCACACACTCAAACTTTCACTTTGACTGTGCTCGGGGATAGCTTAAATAAAAGCCAGTCAGGAGAATTCGATCATGTGGAAAATGAAAACGTTACCGATCTCCGAGCACTAGTTCATGTCCAAATGATGTATCCGGGAGGTCCTTGCACAAACCACCAATGTTTCACCCGCATGCCGTTAAACGTAATGGAAACCAGGAACCACGGTCCTCGCTCCTAACTCCGAACATGCTACTGGTTGTGTGGCGGGCGCAGTTACCCCGGATCACCACCGGGGCCGATTCCTCCCATGTAGCACAGCCTCAGACACCATGGGAGGAAAGTTTGCTCACAGGAAGCCAATGGGGCAAATGTGTCAGCTACACAAGCAAAATGGGCCATTTGCTGCTCTCTGTCAGCTTTCCTTCCGGCCCGAATTGTAGACACGTTCCTCAAATCCGCGAAAAGTGACCTAGCAACGCTCAAAGTGTGAGCAGCAATGAAAGAACCAGAAGGTGAAATGCCCAACGTGCCTTCAGTGTATGTGGGAAAAACAGCGAGTGGGCAACCCTCCACAAGCTCGGCATTATGATTATTATTTTTTTTAATATCTCAGCTTGCGGCTTTCTGTCGAGGCCTCACTTCAAACGGGGCGTTAGCCGAATTCGATATGCTTGTTAAAAGAGCCCTTATGAAATGGCTGTAACTATTTAAGGTTTCTATTTAAAAAAAAAAAAAGTATAGAAAAGCTTGGAGGAGATTTATTGCATCCCAACCCCAAAACTTGAAACCTTTGTTCGGCGAATGATTTAATTGCACTTTCTCCCCATTTAAGTACCTCAGATGTGGCTATTTATAGAAACAGTCATGCGAATCCGGAACGTGCCTCCCAAATGAGCTTGGGCTTTCTCGCTGGCGTCGGGCAGGTCCAATCCATGGAGCTTTGCTCAGGTCTAGGAGTTCCATCGCTGAATTGTCAGGGCAGGTGGAACATTTAGGGGTGAAGCAGGAGATTGAGTCCTTCATAAAATGAGGGATGGGGTGGGAAAGGGGGGGGAAGCAGGTTCTGTCCCGCCCTGGTACATCAGGTTTGCTCCTAATATTTTGGCAAAAGGGACGATTATCACATGCATTCATCCTCCCGACACTAGAGGGCGATCTCCCCGCCAGTCTTCCAGAAGGTTATGCCTCTCTCTTTGGCTGCCCCCAGCCTCAGCAAGTTTGTGGCAGGAAACACCATCATATGGTTCACGGGCCGTGCCCGACCAGTGACCACGGGATTCGTCCAAGAGGTTGTTCCTTGTTTTTGTCTGCAGCTCTGGATGCAAGTTCCCTGGTGCTAAAAATGCAATAAAACAACCCAATATGGCTAATAAGTAATAAGCAAGAGGTGTTAATGCCAAATGGTGGGCAAACTGCAACACAGATGGTTCCAGCACAGATCCTCATATTGACGCATATTGGCTCACTCTCTCTCTTCATTTCCATCCCCCCATCTCTTACTCTTTTATTGCTTGATGTTAAAGTACCAACAATAGCAGGGACTCCTGACTGAACCAAGATGATAAGTGGCACCACTGAACAGAAGCAAGAACACGGCCGTGTTCGATTAAAACAGCCCCCCCTGCAGGTCTTAATGTACAACTGCAACCCATCTGAAGTTCCACTTGTATTCTGCTTCCAACCAGCAGTTCTGTTGCCTATTAAACACCAAAACACTCTCCTCAAAGGACAAAGAAGCTGGCCATGGCGTGATCATTAAGCATGCGGCATTTCGTCGTCGCCTTTGAAGGCGACGAGCACATGTCTGTGTCATTTCGTCGCAGTAAGCAAGCCAGAGGCATTTCGACGCAAAGGCGAGGGGGTGGGGGGGGGGGGATGCTCGAAGCCGCATATGCAAATCGGTCCTCGGTTCTGGACATCTCACACGACATTAATTTCAATCAATCTGCCCAAGTTGGCCGAGCTTCTGTTCGTTTTCGGGACTAATGAAAGAGACACGCATATGGGTCCGGCTCGGCGGCGAAGCCCGTGTGCAGATTCACACACCATATGGGAGCGAGTGAATGGAAAGATGCCTGTACCAATCGCGGGCCCAAACTTACAAAGGCAGCCGGCGGCTCGGTCCTCTGATTACCTATCCCCCTCATCGCATGAAAGCGAAGGTCACTTCTCTGTATAACGGCTCCTTTGTGCCGTTCCGTCTCCGCGTCTCCAGTCGCATATGTTGAGGTGTGCAGGCAGAGGGGGGACCAGCTCTCAGCTTTCAGTCGGACACCCACCTCTCCCCGAATCCGTGTTTTGGGCTCATCTTCCAAGGAGGGCTAAAGGCTCAGAAAATACATAAAGGAGAAAACTCAACCAATTGCTGTTCAGTAAGACGACATGTAATCTGTATCTCACTCTTGGACTCATAAAGGAACATGTGCACCCGTGAAAAATCCAAAAAAAAAAAAAAAATACAGTTAGCAAAACTATTACGAATAAGAATAATATCCTTAAAAATAAGTAAGGATAAGAACAAATATCCTTCCATTTTTCATGACTGCTTGTCCTGTACAGAGCTGTACTGAAGAATTAGAGTAATAATAATAATAAAAAGAAGAATATACTATTATTGTGTGGATTAGCCAACACTAGTCAGCGAATCAAAAGCCACAGGCAGCTGCCCTCCTGAATACAGTCAGCTGGTTCACCGGAGCAGTTCCAGATCCAGGCCTGTCTTGGCCAGGAGCAGCCGTCCTACCGCCAGCCACCGTCAGGGTGAAAGTGCATGTCCCCGGCCACCATTCACGTACCGGGGCTATGCTCATGTGCTCATGGAGACGATGTGCTGCGCGAACCACATGGGCAAGACAACGTCCAACTGCATGAGGCGAATAAAAATGAAAATACACCACCAAGACCCCTAGATTAATAGCGCCCCCCCTCCCCCCATTGTGGGTTTAAAAAAAGATGTCAGGATGCTCCATACATTCTCACTGGTAGGTTTCAGATACCTGTTGGATGTTACATGGAAAAAGGCAAATTCAATTTACACCAGTTTTTCACCCAGAGAATGTAACTTCCCTGTTCATGAGACATGGGACCTGCCAGGTTGCTCGAGTCTGGTGACGTCAGAACCATCCCAAGGTGCCTCTTTGCAGAGGAGAGGGTTAAATCACACCACCCGGTGAGTGCAGTGCTCGGGGGGAGAAACTCTCATTTCATTGTGTCACGGCCAAAAGCGACCACTGCCAATGCTCTGGAACCGATTAGGGCGGGATCTCACTCGCAGGAGAAAGCGCATGCTCGTAGCTGCAAGCTAAATGCGACTCAGGGAGGCTTCAAGCTGACGAAAAACATCAGAGAGCTTCATCAGCATTGGCAGCAGCATGCCGCCCATATGCTTCACCTGTGCCAGGCCGCAGTGACTTACACCTAGATAGGCATGGTACAACTCCGACGCAGCTGCCAGCATTCGGTAAACATGCCAGCGTGCCACTGCATTCCTTGCATCGTAGCACTGCAAGAAACTGCATTTAAACCCCATCATTTAGCTTTTATATCTCTCCTCTCAACTTTTTAATGAATTATTGCTGTCAATCTTTAAGTATGATGCTATGAGTCTATCTGCGATGTTATTATTAGTAGTAGTTTTGATCAGCGGTTCTAGGGGAGAAACCCTACATTACACACTGTGGTGTTGCGAGGGTGTATAATTTCCATGGGATTAATACTAAGTCCACTTCTTACCATAATGGGACATTCCCAGACTCCATGTGTCTGCTTGTGTGTCCCCTTAATTCTGTGTCTGTTCCTTCATTATCCTGAGGTATATCCATCTGTCTATATGCCGTCGCAAAATCACCACCATAGGGGACTGTCCATTAATTTCTATTGGAAAAACCCTAATCCCAACAATGACAACCTTAAGCCCTACCCAGCCCTAACATTAACCATAAGTAACCAAAAAAATACAAGATTTTTTTATACTTTGATTGTAGTGACATTGATGTTTTGATTGCACACACACACAAACACACACACGCATGCAAGCACACACACACTTGCGCACTGGGTGGGGGGAGGAGAGGCTCTCAGGGGTCTGGAAGAGCCCAGGAGACCACAGGGGGTTGGAGAAACATATGGCTGTGCTTACATCTGACCAGCCTTTCTTCAGAGCCCCAAACCACGCTGGAGTGTAGATTTGCTTCAGGTCATTATTGCTCAATGTGTGTCGGGAGTGGGTGGGGGGTGGGGGGGGGATGGCAATTATGAAGAAAAGGCTGCCTGTTAAAACAATAGCACTCATGAAGAAGTCCATATGCACCAAGCCCCCCTCCTTTGCACTGTCGTTATCGCCCATGAGCCCTGAGACTCTAAAGGTACAAGGTGTATTCAGTTCCCCATTTCCACTTTTCCATCACGGGAAAACAGTGCATCGGCATAACCACCACATCCCATAAAGTTCACAGCAGAGCTCATTGTTTTCGCATTGAAACATTTTGGGACATGAGAAGACCAAGACATCGATATTAAAGTATAAGGTAAAAGGCACTCGTGTGTCAACCACTCTTGAACTGGTCCAAAGGGTCAATCATGTGACCCGGATGGAAGGTTCTTTACGGGCATACTTTACTTTTATCTTCATGCCTGACAAATGGAGGCTAGGAAACAAATGCTGCCTGATTTGGGCCAGAATTCAAAAGCGACAGTCCTCCTTCTGAAGATGTGAAGCCGTAAAAGCCAAGGCAGAAGTGAGTTAGAAGAAAGAAAGGAATCCGACAAAATCCAAAGGCCAGAGGTGGGTAATTCAGGTCCAAAGTCCAGACCAAGATTTAGTTTCAACCAACCAGTTGAGTATAAAGAGTCACAGTCACAGACTATTCAACTGGTTGGTTGAAAAGAAAATCATGGTCTGGACTTTTACTCTCTGCACCTGAACTACCCACCTCTACCAAGTGCTTATTTTCAAGCTTTTGCCCACTGAAATACATACCTGAAAGAAAGTCGACAGATTAAATCTAAACATGCAGTTTCTGAATGCTGATTCTGCCCCGGTGCTGAAGTCCAATAATTCATAAAAGCAGAGCCCAGTCGGAGTGTGAAAATAGCACGTCGAGATGGGGAAATATGTCCGTCAAGTTTGCGGCCTACTGTGAGTGACGGACAATGTGGGAGCTCAGCACGAAGTGGGGGGGGGGAGGCAGTCGAGATGGTGAGGGGGGAGATTGGGTGACTCATGGAAACTTCCCGGGGGGCCTGAATGTAATCACAGCTCCAGAGGAGCGTCAGATGGCAGCCGCCTTCAGGAAGAAGCCCGCAGAGCCGGCCGGCATGGGGAGGGTGCCGAAGCTGGCCAGGGGCCGCTCCTACACCCCCTAGCGATGTGCAGAGGGGTGTATATTCACAAAGAGCCCCCCCCCCCACACACACACACAACGTACGATATACCCAATAACTCATGTGACAAGACAACGGACCAAACGAATCAATTTGCCCATCGGATAAAGTTACCCGCCCGCGCCAATACATCACGCGCAAAGTATACACGTCCGCTCGTGTGTAAACACAGCGCGGCGGTCCCTCACGCCTGAGCGCCCATGTTTGTTTGCACACATGCAGCATATGTAGTAATACATTTTTTAAAAGACCTTCTGGATGATTCCACGCTGGCGTGGCATCCCGATTGTTCTGACCGCAGTGTTATTAGTGTTGGCCGAGTACCCGAATCCGCCTTTAAATGTGGGATATGGTACGAGCGAGCATTTGGAGCGGGAGAAGGAAAAAGTGCGGATGAGCACAGCCGTTTAGGGGGAAAAGTCCCATTATTCAGAGCCGTTCGTCCTGGGAGCTGCTCCAGATAACCCAGTGCTGACGGTAGGTCCCTCCGTCTACTTGACAGGCACGCAGTCCGAGAAAAGACCACCTACCATGAAAAAAAATAATAATAATAGCCCATCGCCAGCGATTTGGGCAGGAAAGGAACTTCCTTTGTGGAGTTGGAGGCACTGCTCTCCCAGTGCCATCTCCAAATCATTTATCCCTGTGCTTTTCTTTTTTTTCCCTGTGTGATCCTGACAGGAAGACCTAAAGCCTTCCTGCAAGGGGAGAGTATGAATCATGCCTCCAGGCAGGGTTCTCGGGGTGGCATTGTGCGGATGTCCACTCCGCGGTGAATGTGGAGCAGGACTGGACCCCCCAAGTGGCCAGTGTGTACCTCTCCACCACAACCTGACCCTTACTGGAAACGCTCCTGGAAAACGGTCAGCAGGCTAAGAGCCACTTAAGGAACTGGAGCTGACCTTCAGCCTTCCTCATGCAGGAAGGAACCATAAGGAAGGAAGGACCTTTATCCTGGAAAAGATTACCTGTGGTAACAGCTGGATAGTAACCAGGTGATACTAACCTGCTGATATCCAGTGCGACTGTACTTGTAAAAATTAAAGTAATTTTTTTGAATAATTGCTTAATTACTAATTACGTTCTCAGAACTTCAGTAGGTAGGAAGTTCAGTGGGTGTTCTAGTGACCAGGTTAATGTCAGATGGAGAAATTAAGTTTAAATAAAACACACTCAGCCAAAATCTGAAATATAAAAAAACGCTTGTACCATAAAGGATCCCAGATCTCGGTCTTATGCTTCTACCCAATGACTTCCTCTGTCCCCAGTTTATGATTATTTAATGGGATGGATCCACGTAAGACTCCGATTCCAAACCAAAAAAATGAGCACCTAAAAATGAGCACCTAAAAGCCGAAGGATTAGTCCATACCATCAAGCAGACCCCCTGAGACATCTTCTAGCACCATACACTAAAGAAGTATTTCCATGCTGAATCTTAGTTTGCAGTACACAGCCAGGTCACATGACATGTGGCCTCCCCTCTCCATTAAGGAACCATCATATGCTGACAAAGAAATCACCAGAAAACACCAGTAGCAGAGCTTTGTGGGTATGTGTGTTTTTTCATGCGTTCCAAATTCACCCAGCACCCCCACTCTCTAGTGCCATACCTCCCTTAGTGCCAAACCCTTCCTGCAGAACCTGCTCTTGACAGAAGAGGCGCTGCTGAGTTCTTTGGCTACGGTCGCCATGGCACCATCTCTGTGCACAGTAGCCTTTGCGTCTCTCCACAGCAAATGGGGGTTGCCTAAAACTTTATTGCCTAGATGAGTATTCCACCCAAAGCAACTCATTCTTTCACACATTTAAAGAGTTGGACGGTTTTACTGGAGAAACTCCCATTAGATATCTTATGAGAGTTATAGCAGAGTCCACAATGTCAGACAGCAAGCTTACAAGCTTTCTGCCTTTAAACACAATGCTACCAAAGCTAGCTTACATTACTGGTACCCAGAACATACTTTTACAGCAAACTCATTACATATAAGACAAAAAGACTACTGAAATCAAACCAGCTGAAGTAACCACAAAGGATTTAACACAAAAAAGTAGTCGACCAACTTGACCTGAAATATTCACTGCTTCAGGTCAAGCTGCTAAATGTCATTGAGGAAAACAGTGGCTAAATTGTACTTGGCAGCAAACATTATTAGGAAGTCCTCCCAACACAGTGCTACCATAAACTGCCTTTGTCACCCACTTTTAAACCTCCACTACTGCTTCGAATTAACCTTCAACCAAAGCAAGGAAGACCCGCACTCTAGTCCCGGACTTAAGGCCATTTTGTTTTTGCTTTTTCGGAAAATGCTTGCGTGCCGTGCACATGTTACGAGTTTCCTGTACTTTCGCTGTTAATCAGTGACCCATTAATCATTCTGAGTCAGTGTAACAGTATCCCCCACTGGCAAAAAGTGAACACAATGTGCCTGGTCATCGTCAACGATTTACACCCCTGGTTGGCCTGGAAGGAGAGTCACACGACACGGACCGCAAAAGGACCACCTGTCGTGGTGGAGTGGATGTTTGAGCCATTCTGTAAACTCATTTGTCTTGAGCTCCTCCTACCATCTGTGGTTATAAGTAGAATGTATGCAGCTCCACAATTGCCTCTACAAAATGTCTGAACAATAGGTAAGCTGACCAGCAGCCTTGAATAAAAAGAAAACTCATTTGGTTGGTGCACTTAAGTAGCCTGAGGACGTATAGAGCTAATTTTAGCTGCTCACATTCTGGGTTTGCTGCACTGACGCTGATGAAATGATGAACTCCTGTCAATTGCCTGATACAGGTGACACCAGGTGCAGCACAACATATGCTGCAGTCCCAGAAGCCAGTTGGGCTTGCAAACAGAGCTGACAGTCAATCATCGTTACCCACAGATGTGTTACAATGTGAAGACAGCTCATAAATTCGGCCCATTAAAGCCTAAGCTGTGGAATTAGTGGATTGAAAAAGTGGCACATGTCAAACGTAAGCGAATACTCCAGACTCCAGGCAAAACACGGTAAAACACACACACACACACACACACACACTCACCTGGTAGGCAAGTCCATATTCTCTTCATCTCATTTTATCCATACTGATCATTACAGGCAGCTAATTAAAATGGAAAACAGCTTCCTTTGAAGGAAATTTATATGATCCATCTCGCAGGTCTACATCATGGTCTTCGGCCAAACCTCTATACAGGTATGTATCTTCAAACAGTCCCCTCCATCCAATTCCCTATCACTCAGCCATTCTACCGTCTTCCCTTCCACCTCACATGACCACTGAGGACCTCCTCTCTCGAAACACCCCCCATGAAACACTAGCCCTGTTCATTCTCCATTAAGAAGGATGTTGTGTCTTTCCAGCATTGCACCATAATTTACAACATTGCACCATCGGACAACTTTTTCTCTCACAGCTGGTCTGTCTGTGTTTCATGCTGTTTCTGTGATTCTGATACCTCGGGTCCCTCGCTGAGTGTCCAGTAAGACTATCACAGAATTAATTAACATTTTTAATTTAATGCTTAATAGTATGTGCCTGTGGTATCATAAACCAACCCAATATGCCAGGAGTGGATTACAATCTGTTGGGCTACATCCCTCAGTTATAGGCCAACGGTTGCTCTTGTACCTCATCATAGCTAAACTAGAATAACAAGCACTTATCCTCACAAACATGTACGACGTAGATAATTCAGACACGCAATTTGTAAGATCATGGAATACTGACACGTTCCATTGAAAAATGTTTGTTGGAGTCCTGGGTGGCTGGCATCTTTGATGTTTGGATGCCCACTGTCGTTTCAGGGAGAAAGTGTAGAAAGTTTAAAAAAAAAAGTGAGTGCACGCCTGACATGGAACACGCAGTGGTGCGCAGGCACACACATCACTCTTGATAATACACGGGCCATGCGTGTATGAAGGTTCGACGAGTGCCATTATTCCTGCAGTGAAAGGGCTTTGATGTGACACTGGTAATTACGCGAATTCTTCATTGGCGATCATCCCAACAATGGCAGTAAATGCAGCCTCCGTAGCGTGCACTGCTTGATTGCTCGCGATAATGAGACTGGAGTATGGTTATGGCTGCGTGGAAATATACAGAAGCCCCCCCCCTTCCCTCTGCCCCACCTTGAACCTCCATAAAATCTGGATCTGGGCTGTCATAATGCTCTCGTGGCATTACTATGTATCCCCATGTGCCGAAATGTCCAGACGGGATCCCGATATCCATTAAACCCCAAACCTAGGATTCTCTGGCCTCGCTGAGCCCTTAAAAAGGTTTCCTATGTGTCAAAGCCTGTGATTTGCATGCTACTTGAATTACTGTTGCGAAACATCCCCGTTTTAACACATTGCCAAACTGGAAACCCTTTATCTGCGCATTAGTGTGGATTGTAAGACTACATGGACACTCAATACCGTCCCGGGATTTCCTTGTTATTCTTTGCTAATCCAATGTAAAAAAAAAAAAAAAAATCAGCGTACTTTAATTCCCAGCAGTACATGAAGGCCACCAAGCTCACTGAGAGCTGCTTGACTAAAATACAACTCTTACCCATTACATCCATACAGGCTCACACAAAAAATGACAATTTCAGCTACCGGACTGAGTCATATTAAAACCTTGACTTTATAGTGACACATGCATGACATGCAAAACACAGTAGATGTTGCTTTGCTAGAGTGTGTTTATGTGTTTATTTTGTAATGAAGGAGGTTGAGTGAGTGATGAAGAAAGTATGAATAGGAAACCTAAATTTGGAATCAGATGGTCCGGTCCTTCTGAAGGGCTAAGAATGTCCCCATGATGGTTGTGGGGCATTTCCAAAGACCCATGCTGATGTCACAGCTCACTTTACCATCTTCAAGTTTGGGGCTAACCGTGTAGACCAGTGTTTCACAATCTGGACCTCGGGGACCCACAGATAGTCCATGTTTTGTGGACAGTCTGGCAGGGAACATGCTGAGAGCAAAAGCGTGTAACTGGCTGTGGGTCCCCAAGGACTGGATTGGGAAACACTGGGGTAGACAAAAGAGAAGCCTTTTCCATGAAGCCATGAATCCTTGGTTCAGCCTTCTATGTCCTCTGGAGGTGCCGGGATGCTCATTTCCATGTAGCTGCTGTGACTGGCATAGTTTCCTCATGCGGGCTGTTTAGAAGGCCAAGACCACAATCTGGCAGTGTTTACACCCAAACAGGCACGTTCCTCCGTCTCACAGAGCCTTTTCTTCCCGATGCAAACATCCCCCACCCACCAGCCAGCACACAGAGAAACTGTCCAACCAAAATGTCCAACCAGGATGATTTCTATCGGAAAAAGAAAGGCCTCAGTCATCCTCCGTCGCCTCCGTTTGCCCTTATAAGGAACATTGCAGCTGTACCGGAGTTAACACTATCACCATGGTGATCTAAGGAGTTATAGGCCCCTCTGGACGCCCATTGTTCTCGGGGTAATAAATCCCCTCTTCCTCGACTCCTCCGGAACGCGGCGTGCAGATTCCGCTCGCGATTAAACCACAGTTGGTCTGTCCTTGCCCACGGTAATCAGCCCTTGAAAGGCGTCCGAGGGGCCGATGGGCATTTAGGCCCCTTACAGGTGCCTCTGAAGTCCAGCAGGAGGCCACAGTTCCGGGCCCTGCCTAGTGCGGTCGCCGTGCTGTAAATCTCTGCTTACAAGCCAGTCGCGACAGGCTGCCCACCAACACCTAGCAGAGACCAGTTTGTCTGCTAATAAATCTGACAGCCATCGCTTACTTTGAGGGAAATGAAGTACCAGTTAAAATCGGTTACTGGCGTCACTGGAGGACAGGAAAAGATATAGCTCAGGTGCGAGACAAAATTACAGGAATGGGGACCTTATGTGTGTGACATGGGATAATTCTCCATGTAAACCCAGAGAAAATCAATTTCTTCTAGTCATAATTTATATCACCCATTGATCCACCTTCCAACTGCATTTCCTGGACAGGGTCACAGGGGGTCTGGGGCTTATCTCAGGCAGCAGAGAGCATGAGACTGGAGTATACCCTGTATCTGATGCCAGTGAGTTGCAGGGCACGTACACCATCACATACCCAATCACATACCACAGATGATTTAAAGAGACCAATCAGCTCAATTTCATGTTTTTGGACTCTCAGGAGAAACTTTAATTCCCAGAAGAAACCCGCATGACTCAGGGGCAACATGCAAACTGCTGATTCTGTGCCCACACACACAAAGAGACTCAAACTGCCTTCTTTAAAAATCTCCCAATCATGAAAGTAAACAACAGTGTTTTCAGAAGGTGTTAACGTCTGAGTACCTTTTAACCTTAGAAAAGTACCTAATTTCAGGTATAGGCACATAAACACGGCAATCGGAAAATGCCGTAAATGCAGCGAAAAAAATGCTAAGAGGTGGTTATTGCGGCAAGAGAGGACCACACAATACCCATGTGACAGAAGCTATACGTCACCTTATTCATCGCACAATTACTGGGGTATTATGTCCTTTACTCCTCACCGACTGTCACGTTTACCCCTGGCTCTCAGGCTGCATGCCTCCTTTTCTCCCTCATACGCCGTTTCATGCCATCTACAATTTTCCCTCTCTTCAGATCTGCAATATTGCAATTAAAACATTAGAATAATGGAATGTAATTAGCAACAAGGCCTGAAAAAAGGGAGGGAAAGATACGAGCTTTCTTTTTGCCCTTCCCACTGCACTGTAGAGCACTCAAAACTCATTTTGCTGCCCTGCTTCAAAACATAAAACAAATGGGGGGGGGGGGGGGCTAGCATGGCGGGCTGGCCGCCCGCAACCACGGTCAGCGGAATCATCAAAGCAGACAAACAAACAAGCGAATGAAGCAAACAAGCAATGGGTCACCGTTCCACTTGGCCTGAGCGGTGCACCTGTGCCTCGTTCAGCCTCGATTAGCGTCGGCTGAACCCAGTGCAGGTGTGGGGACAGCGGCCCCCCCGTGAGCCCCCTCTCACCGGACTCGTCAGAGATGTGTGCAGAAGGAGCTGCCCGCCCGGGGTGTGCGCGCAGACTAAAATTTGGCCCATACCCTGAAGAGTCACCGCTGTTAGGTTTCCTTGTTTCGTTTCCAAGGAGTTGGTGCCGATCCAAAGAGGCCCATTAGTGACCCGGACTAGCAGACCTGTTCTTCGCCCTGGGCAGCCAGCGATCCATTTCAAAATATGCATGCAGCTTCATTCGATATGCCAGCACCCCCCCCCCCCCTCCTTCTCCCGACTCAGCGGGATCCTGGTTTAGTGCGGAAATACCAGGTTCTCCCCGTGCAGGTCCCTCTCGGTATCAAAGAAACGGGCCCATTAGCGAAGCCCGGGTCTTCAGCACTCCCTGGAGGGAAAGCAGGTGACAAGAGAAAGGCTTTAGCTGCTCAGCCTCTGGGATGAGATGTCGCAGGTGAGGGGCGGACAGGGCTGGGAGACCGCAAAGGACACAAGGACACACGTGACAAAGGAAACGTTCACAAAAATAAAACAAAATAGGGTGGATTTACTTTTAGTGAATCCCCAAGCAGTGCCTATTCTGCCTCTAGCAAGAGCCGGCCACGTATATAATATATAACTTTTTTCACAACTTTGTCTGCCTATGCCTGCATCTGCCCCTCGAGTTTAGCATATCTCAAGGGTGCCCGCACTGTCTGAGACACTTACGAGGAGACCAGAGGCACTGCTTCCGGGGTGCCAAAGGACATGCAACGTTCCAACATCTGCTCTAACACCACGATTCAAGAGCCAAGATTCAGGAGTCAAGCAATTTAATGCCAAGTGTGCAGTGTCTCCACAATGGAATTCTTAGTTTCTTTACTCATCTTGATGCTGCAGAAAAAGAAAACAGAAAGCAATAACACAGTAAATAAGCATATATACCTATACATACCCGCCATAAATAATAAACATATAAAACAAACAATAAAAGCAGCTAAGGCTTAAGTGGCATTATGCTAAACCGATGTACTGTGGTGCTTTCCTTCAAAAAAACTCCCACCCCCAAATTTTATTGGGAATTACCATCAAAATATCAGCATCACCATCACTGCTATCAAAATACTGTATACCGTGGTATAAAACTTCTTGCTAGCTATTCGTACCACCAACGCAGAACAACGGATTTCCAGGCGTCATTCTCGGGTGTCAGGGAGCTGCTGTCAATTTCTGAGAGACTCCTGGAACTTTCTGGAAAAGGTGAGATGTCTGCATACATACATAACATATACATAAAATACAACACATGTGCATGAATATTGACAGGTAATGGCCAGCTTATCAGTCCAGTAAAACATCTGAAATATATTCATATGCATATGAACACTGTCGAGAATAACACCAACACCCTACCGGTGTAACCCCCAACGGGACCACAAGGTTCCTCCCTGAAGCTTTCCCAGGTGGTACGGCCCACCTCCCTTAGCATTAATCACAATGGGAAAGTCAGGCGTGCAAAGGGTCAGATCCCCCTCCCACGCAGTGAGGAGAGTGTTGTCCTACCAAAGCCGCTGTTGGCAGCTGTGCTCATCAGCTGGCCGTGCGGCCAACAGTGGTAAGAGGTGATTTTCTGACAAGAACCATCTTTGTGCAGGACTCCCCTTTAAACTGATGCTCCAGAATGACCCGGCGAACGTCTTGTTTGGAAACTGTCAAAAGTCGTTTGAAAGTGTTTGGTTTAACATATAAAAAAACAACACGTGCAGAGCAAAGGCGAAAGCCAGACCACAGGCCCGAGTGTCGGCTCAGCTCAGCTGTGGGTCCTCTCTTCACCGAAAGCTCCGTCGCTTTCAACTTCCCCCTGTGTTTTTTTTTTTTTTTTTTTTTAAACAAGAAGGTCGATTTCAAGAGTCCAGCCATTTCAGCACGTGCTCAGAAAATCACTGTGTTAATACAGGATATTTGGGAAATAGCATAATTAAAAACAGATAAATAGCCCAATTATAAGTGAACCAAGCTGGAGAATGAGCTGTAATGAAAACCATCACATATGAGAAAGACTCTTAAAGTAGGAGATCTGCTCTGAACCTTTGGTGCTGGAAGTTTGATTTTTCATATTATTTTTGGTCTTCCCTGCTAACTTATGTTTTAAAGAGAACGAGCCTACGTGCTCATTAAAACCTCAACTTTTAGGCAGCTGGCACTGAGGATATGAACTCATTAAATAGTGGTTATGAACACAGACTCCTCACCTTAAGGTTGCCGGTTCAAGCCCAGGAGGGGAGGGGGGAAGGTGTTCTGCATTGCCATTGAGGAGTGTACTTAACCTGAATTGCTCCAGTAAAAACATCCAGCTGTGTAAATGGACAAAATGGGAAATGGCTTTGGATGCACGAGTTAGGCAAGGATACTATAAACCCTGTCTTGTGTGTTATCTGAGTCTTCGTTGAATTGAATTGGATTAGTTTAATCCTCCAGTTTGCCTTCTGCGACATTGGACCAGGATTGTAGTCCATCATCTGCCCAACAGGCTGTGTTCGCACACATGATGCTGTGTTCGTCTTCATCCCCCTCGTGGCTCACATTTGCTCCGAAGGGTCTCGTCAGGCCGTGCTTGGAAATCCAGGCGGCGCCAAGGAATAACGAAGCACGTAAGCCACTGACGGCACATCAGTGCAGCCGCATTAATAAGGCCCGGGGGCGGGGCGCCCTCAGCCCGAAAGGCCGTGCCGCGGCACACCTCTGCATCCCGAAAGCCCCCGCCCCGGCCTCCATCTGCGCCAGGCTGAACTTTGCTTCTGCTGCCCAGCTCAAACGGGATCGCGTACCAGATCGAGAACCAGAACCGGCAGAGGAGGAGCCAGTGAACATCAAGCGGCGCCTGATTAGATCAAGTACAATCGGGGGCTCGAGTGTCGGGAAACACCACAGTGCCTGAAAACACAGTGATTCGTCGTAAAGTTTCTGTGGTTCACGATGAGGCGACTTGGGGCTGAAGTCTGTTGTAGAGAATCCCATGATTTTGGCCAACAGTAAACAAAAAGTGGACGTCCTACACACCTAGAAGCTCTCATCCCCAGGAGACTTTCCGGTGACATCCATTCAATGCAGCGCTTGACCCCAAAGGAAAACGATATCACTTTTTCTTTGGAACTAAAAATGTCTCCAGCGTGTCTCCATGCAGTCCCCTTCTCAGTGTTTACTAAGCTCGTCCCAGAAGTATCACCACCATGTTTGAAATACAAGCACGCATGAGTGTCAGTATGTGGCCAAGCAGTGCTCACTAATGAAAGGAATGACGCCTCCGAAAGCAGAATTTTGTTTTCAAAACGTCCAATAAATGGACCCAAATCATTGTAATGAAACTTGCGGCTAACATCTGGTTTGATTCAGTAAAATGCCCCCAGCACTCCAACACTTTAACACCAGAATGAAAAAAACAGAAACACAGAAAGAAAGAAAAAAGTATGAACGTACATGCAGGCCGATACATTTCAGAGTTTTACTTTGCCGGTGACTAACTTTAACATCTCTTATGCAGGCCTTTCTGAAAAGGCTCCATCTCTCCTTATAGGCCGACTCTGTTGACCCTCGCCAACAGTTTACATAAATATCGGCGGGAATCACACTGGGCAGTTTCCTCGCGTGCTGCCTTTCTACACGTCCCCCCCCCCCAGACCCGCTAATCGACTGCACCGGAGCTCCTTGGATCCATTACCCTCCATAACGGAGCAACGAACCCACATAGGCGCAGGCTACACCAGAGGAGGACCTCTGTAATAAGCAGCACGTGGGCTGTTTGTCCCATAATAAATGGGCACCATGGATAAACGGCAGATTGAGGATGACAATTAGACCGCCATCTCTAGATATACAATGAAATCACCGCATCGGAAAATGGTTAATAAGGACTTAGCGTAAATTTAGCTCCCCGCTAACAGCTTCTTATTCTCGAGCTAATCTTTAAAACACTGGACTTTACGCTGCTAAATTTGTTGGTCCTTAAAAATAAAGACTCGTAAATTATACATGCCCAAGGCTGTTCACAAGGTGTTTCATACAATGCTGTATTTAAAAAGTAATTATGTCGAAGATCCTAAGGTGTACATTACTCGAAATTTACGCATTTCATTCAGTGTTTGGCTTGCTATGCTAGCTTCTGACAACGACTCGATATTTCATGATTTTCTTCATATGCTTGACGTGTTTTTTTGGTACGAACTTGTTTTCTATCCCAGTGAAGACCTTGGTGAGGCTGCGTTGCATTTTCCAGCATGGAAACATGAGATGCGCACAACACAAAACCGTGTCTGCCACCCGCCAGTGTTTTTTTACGCATTAGCGAGCAGCTTTGCTGTTGTAGTCTTCTCGCCGGCATGTCGGGGGGGAGTAATCCCTTGGAATTTAACACTTAAGGCGCTGACCATGGTTTATGTTCGACTTTAAGATGGGCCCTTCTTCACACGGGTCGCTGGGGTCTGGCCAATGACGCATTTGGACAAATGGAGATCTCCAGGCAGGCTAAGGTCACCACGGAAACCCGAGAGCAGACAAAGCGAGCGTTCACGACCCCAGGCGTATCCATGACGTATAGCTGCGGTTGACACTGTGGTCTCACACCTCCTGTGAACTGTTGATGGGTTCAAATCCCACCTCTACACTCAGGGGCGTGGCTAGAAATGCTGGGCCCCCTGACATAATGTTTCCTTGGGCCTCCCCGCTTAATTTTAGGTATAATTTTACATATTTGAGGGCCCCCCTAAAGTGCTGGGCCCCCTGAATCTGCCAGGGTATCCAGACCCCTACTGCGCTCTGGACTAAGTTTTCTCCCACGGTCTACAGATATGATGTTAGGCTAATTAGTGCCTCGAAATAGCCCAGTATGTGCACAAGCTTGTGTGTGTGTGCGCCATGCACAGGGGTAGCATGCCTTCCAGGGTGTACCTCTGCCCTGTGCTGCCTGGGGGAGACTCCAGGGCCCTCCCCTGACCCAGACCAGCATAAACGTTCAGAAGATAGATGGATAGATAAATGGGAGGCGATTGTTTAATGTTTAAAGCTTTAACGAATCGGCGATGAACTCACCAGCACAGCACCGCCGACCCCCTCGCCCCGAGAAAAGGCGACATTAATCACGGAGATGTTACTGTTAGCCGGCGCGCTGCGTGCCGAGGTACAGCTGCGAAACCTCAAACAGGGATTACAGTCGGATTTGGCCTTCTGTCTATAAGCTGCCATTTGAAAAAAGACACGAGGGACACCTCCCGGCGGAGCAGGAGTGACCGGATTTATTATTTAAATGGACTTTTGACAGAATGTGGTTAGCAATTAATTTAATGAATGTGGACATGGTAGCAATACTGTATAGCCTATGACATAGCTATATATTAACTATATTATCCTTTATTTCCATTATATTCACACCTGTATTTCTACATGCAACATGTAGAGCTTATTCTCAGTTTGAGGCAGTTTCCAATAGTCTCGTCTTAAGGTTTAGATTAAGGTTTTTTGAGCATACATGAAATAGTTAACATAAGATTACCCCCATAAAAACATGAAACCTCACAATACAACCCGGGCTGGTGTCTTCTTACGTTTCCTCCTGCAGATTCTAGCATCAGTACCATTGTAGTTGAAGGTGAGTTCTTTATTTTCTTTACCTCTAACAACAACAGAATATTCATAGAAAATGTCCACCCTATTGCACGCGAAGTGAACATAAACATCGCGTCTTACGTAAGCTACACTGACGGATCGTTGATGTTCAATTGCCCTATAGCGCAACGGAAAATAAATTATCACACTACTTAACCATTCTGAAATGAGTACAACCACGTGTAAGCCATAATTTAATTGGTCAATTAGTGACTGCTACACGCCACATGTCATTTATAGATATCTGTTATACTTTGCTGTAGTTGAGAGTCAAAACATATTTTACACCAAAAATTGAATGATATGTCTAAATAATACTTGTTGGAGAGTTTAAAATATACTGTAATGTAGTCTTGCTAAGAAACATGGAGTAAATTTCAGGTGAAAGCTGTAAACCTTATAGGCTAGTGTGAACTGGAATCAGCTGGTCTATATTATTTGCCAGGAAACCAGACCCATTGCTAGGGGTAACGTTGTTGTTGTTATTGTTCTTGTTTGCTGTTGTTGCTGCTGCTGTTACTGCTTATGCCTTTGTATATTTGCTGAATTATGGATCAAATTTTACCTTTACATATTCTTGCGCCAATAAAAACATGTTAATGCTCTGGTTTAGGCCCAGTTGTCCTGTCCAGGGTGCCTGCGATGCTTAAATACTGTCCCAAAAGCCTCAGTCTTAGTAGGATTAGCAGTGGACTCAGCTGTCACGTAACGAGACTTTGGGGTTCTCCGCGAAATTGATTCAACAGCTTGTTCATTTCGCCATTTGGGACTGCTGGCAGGTAGGGCACTTTGGGGCTCCGATCCAATCAAACCCCCAGCAGTCGTTATCACATTTGCCGTCAGTTTTGTTTACTCTCTTGCTGAGCCCAGGTGATGGGATTTTTAAGGGCCTCTTGTAAATATGTGGTATTTACCTTTCTGGTAATATTATTCATTGTATCATAATGTGCTGTCCCCACATAATCTCTTTTAAATCCAGGTTTTTGTTTTCTTTCTTTCTTTCTTTCTTTCTTTTTGTATATCTATCTATCTATCTATCTATCTATCATCATCATCTACTTTTTTATTTGATTATCCATTTAGTGGGGGGGCTGTTTTTCTTACGTCACATTTCTTTTGCAGTTTTTGTCTCTCTATGGTCTTGTTTTCAGGAAAGTAGTATTTTTTCAGATCATGTCCAGTCTGCGGTGCAATTTTTTAGCAGTTTGGGGCAATCTCCATACCGGCAGCAGACATCGACATTCCATTGTCATCTTTCGCTCTTTGATTGATGTCGACACTCTTATTTTAGCCTCGCAATGCGGATCATGACCCTGTCGCGTGAGTCTTCGCCCCATATCTGCTGCTACGCCTTGAAGCGTTCAGGAGGATCGACGTGGAATGCGGTGCTTTTCGGAAAACAATGCGCCCGGTTTGCTGCGACGGCCGCAGCTCGAGCTGCACAGGAAGCTGCTGTCAGGGCACTTCAGCGCAAATGAGAAGCAGGGCCCCCCTACTCGCTTGTTCCAGGGGGGCTGGGGGAAACAGCTTAGGGAGACAGCCTCGGTCCAGAAAATCCCAGTCCTACATACACACACCTCAATTCCTGCCCTCCCCCCCAATGGTGTGTGCCACTTGAGTTTTCCTCTCTCTACCTGCCCCCCCCCCCCCCCCATCTCTCTCCATCAGGCACTGCTCACGCTCATGCGCTGACTCTCAAGATTTACATCGCCAGAGGGCCAGTGGACAGGTTTCGTTTATGTTTGTGTTTGAGGCGCTGTGACGCCCTGTATGCAAAAATAATTCGACTTGTGTGGACGTGTTACGACAAATTTTAGCGGGATTTCTTGTGCGGCCCCGAGAATATCCTCAGAAAGACGGTTTTTGATAAGCTGGTTCTCTAAGACGGAAAAGAAGGAGAGACCTCTGCTGAGGACAGTCTACAGGAGCACAGATAATGGACCAGGGAGTGAGTGGTGGTGTGTCGCACGTTATGTAATAAAGTGTGCATGCTCTGGAGTTGGGTCTTGTCTTTAGCGTTGGTGGAATCTCCTCTGTCAAACCCATCTTCCTGCACCTGCATGAAATTTGACCACTTTTACCATACATGACAGGGGTGGGGGAGGGAAGCCTGGGTTTTTGCAGTTAATTAATGTATTTTTTGTGTAATTTTAGATGCTGGAGGTAGTGTTTTGCAAGCAACAAAAGGGGGTTTTGTGGCTGTCTGAATGGCTTCACGACAGCTGGGTTACAGACCAGCTTTTTTATCTGACAAGCCGTGTTGACGGACTCGACAGCCCGGCATAGCTGGCATACTTTCCCTCTCGTAGGTATTCCTTTGAAAAGATAGCAAGGCCTAATTATCATCAATTGAAGTTTCGCCTGTATGAATTAATGAGCCTCTTTATGTTTGATTGATTGCGAAGGCCACTTCTCACGCGACGTAAAAACGACATTTATGAAAGTACCATGCTGCAGGCAAACTTTATTCGAACGTATGTTTACGCCGAGAGGACCGGACCCAGGCCTGCCACCGGCGTCCTGACTGCATTCTCTGCCTCGGCTTTCTCATATTTCAGCTAAATGGCCCCCACCGGGGCTGAGGAATGTATTGAGTATCATAAATCAAGGCCCTGATAGAACATTGGCGGGTGGATTGCGCCACCGAGCAGCGAGATGTACAGGAGGGATACTTTAAGGTGAACTTTATCATTCCGATGAGAAGTTCAGACTTTGCAGGAAAAAGAAAGATAAGTTAAAAAGAAAAACGTGAGTTTTGCACTTTCTTTAATGACAGAGCAGCGGATATGAATAATTCAGCCTCTTATGTGATACATTTCCAGCGACTCCTTTGCATTCCTCACCCACAAATTACTTGGATTGCTCCAGGAGTATACAGATCAATCCAGACCTAATCCTCACTTTTACTGTTGCATGCCTCCTGACTGTGATCGAGCCTTGATTCGCAGTTCCTCCATTAGCAGTATGTTTTTGAAACAAACCCCTCCCCCTGTCCTCCACCACCACCCACATGAATGATTTTTGTGAGTGCAGAACTGGCTTGTGAGAGATTTCGGGACAAGCGACGGAATGGGAGATACAAAGTATCCATATGAATTTCATTTGTAGCAGTGGTCTAGGGTTTGTGATTAAAAGCACACAGTAAACACCGTGCATCCCGACAGCAGGTGGGCCCCTGCTCATCGCTGACAGTCAGCAGTGTCAGCTACGGAAAGCCCATATCGACTGCATAAACTTCCCACAATGCATTTTTCATTAAAATATCCCCTTCTGTTGTGACTTTGGGTCCGTTTCATGTCTACAGTCAATGTCAGCTGTTCAAGCAAGAAGAAGCCTTTAAAAAATCAATCAGTCCATCAAAATTTATTTGACGTTAACAGCAGATTCTCCGGAGGTCAAACAACAGAAAACCCAATTTGCCGACATTATGATTTTGTTTGCCTAACCACACCATGTTTAAAGAGCGCCGAATACGTTTGTCCTTATATACTGCAATCACATACTACATTTGATTGCAACCGATAGTGGTGGAGGGGTTCACAACCAACATCTGGAGAGCTAAGCAATGAATCGGAGAGTTATTTTCTCAATGGTGCCATTGCACATTTTTACGGGCCATTTTCCTAGAAATCAATGTGCCCTGTTTTCAGGTAGGGGGGGCAACGTGGCAGCCCAAGGACCCACCTTATATTTCAAACATCCATGTTCTGTTGTTTTTTTCAGTGACTGAGAGCAGAGAGCAGAGAGAAGCTAAGGTGAAGACTCTACTTCGCTATTCCTGCGATGCATCGCCGGGTGAATTGCAGTCTATTTAACTTCATCAAATCAGTGACAGGAGCCGCTAACAAAAAAAGAAAAGAAAATTTTTTCAAAAATATGTAGGACATTAGAGCAGCCAAAACTCTATAGTCTCTGCACCGCTATTGAAGCCAGATGTTTACTTAACTGGCCAATTTTGATAAATGGTGTAATGATAACCATTATACATAGGGTAATTTTATATCGGCACAGGCTCACATTGTTTTTTGTTTTACAGCCAAATTAACTCCTTTGTGCCCAGGGCCAGATCCCTGTTTTTCCATAATTGATCCATGTTCAGCAGCGTTAGTAATGTCCATCCAGAATAGCACGTTTTTTTTAATGCGCGTGACTCCTTATTCTATCCAATCAGAGGCTAAAATATAAATAAGACACTGTGTACCATAGAGTGCTGGAATAGGGGCCTGCTCCGGCAGTTTAGCGGTGACGTGTTTTGCGATCGCTGGCAACAGGCACAGCCATAATTGAGTGAAAGTGCTTTGCTGTCAGTTCTCTCGCTGCTGAAGTGGTGCAAAGTAGTGAAGAACTCAGCCGATGAAGGTCATTGGTTCGAATCTCACGCTTGGCAGAACAGTCAAGGTTCCCGGGGGGGGGGGCGCATTTAGACGGCTGACCCCGTGCTCTGATTCCAAGCTTTGCTTCCAACTCTGTGTGTGTCTCAAAGCAGAGCAAGATGGAATGTGCAAAAAAAAAACTAAAAAAAATTCTTTGTGCATATGTAGCATTTCATTCCAAATTCAGGAGTAACTCTTCTGGTTTCCTTCCCTATTCAGCTCATGCCCTATGACTTTGCCAGTATTTCAGATGGGGACAAGGGATTCAGGTCAGACGTACTTGATTTCCATCGCAGACACCAGTTTTCTCTTTCTAAAGATCTCGTGTCAAATTTCAGGAAAGGCCTAGAAAGAAAATGCCAGCTGTTTGGAAGGGAGCAACAAAACATGAGGCCAAAGGCACCTTCTCCCGTCTTACCCAAGTGATACATCGTTACGCAAATTACATTTGCAATTTTGTATGGTTAAACATTTTAGTTCATAACAAATGAGAGACATGTATAGGTATGCTTGTTATGTTCAGAATTTTACATATGTGGCTGGTTATTTTTGCGGAAGAAATTCAGATGAAGTGTAATCTGAAATAAAATAAACACTGGCGTCTCCCATGGGATTTGATCTGTAACTTTTAGGTTACAGCCCTGGGTAGGTTGTGGGTTCAGCAGAGGGCTTGTGCGAGAAAGCATCTGGGCTATCAGCCAAAGGCTCTTTTAAAGGACTGAACCATTCTAAATTACATTTACCTTAATAATAAAATTTTAAGAGCACATTTTTCATAGTTGTGTGGAGATAAATCATTTCTAATAAGTGATATATTTACATATTTAAAAAAAAAAAAACGTTGCACACAGCATTATCAGTACTGTATGTGTATGACAATAAACCTTCAGTGGATGATGTGTACAGTCCGCAAGATTTCTGGACCAGGTGCACAGGAGTTAGGTGGATTGACTGAGCATTATGCAATGACAGATTTATGAACGCGTCATGACAAATCGATGTTTCCTCTGCGGGAGAAATTACGCTTCAGGCCACAGTATTCAAATAATGTTGGTGAATGGCCGCTTTGCTATTGGTCTACTACGCTCGCATCACGAAATTACGGTTATATGTAAAGGTGGGTAAGAGAGAGAATGACACTGACACGGAATGGCGAGGGAAGACGGAGGAGATGAGTGCCGGCATTTTGTAGCATAGCTCATTTTATTGTTTAAACAGTTTTGCATAGGAAATATGTCCACTTCCAGTAATTGACTGCATCAAGAGCAGCTGCTAGCAGAATAGGCTGGATATAACAGTAACAATCACAATAAGTCAAGCTTTATTTACACTGATTTTTAATCTTGTGGCAATTTTAGCCCCTGCACCAAATGCAGCTTTTAGCCAAGAAAATCTAAAACCATTCAAACAAAATGAAAACTGGAAAAACAGTCTCCGTGTTCCAATAGCTACTCAAAGGACACCTGGGTTTCCTAAACTGCAAAATATAAGAAACAAAGAGTATAAATTCCTCTAAAAATTACATTCAGGTACCTACAAACTGTGCACATACCTGCAGTGTTACTACTGTTACTACGACAGCTTATTTTTTTTTATATATATTTTTTTTTTATCAATGTAGCTTTTTCGTCGGTTGTTGTTGTTTCATTTTTTAATTCACCAGTTTTATTGTCGTCGTATCCGCAGAAGGTGTAAAAGTGCCACAAGACCCAGAATGGATCAACCCTGCTGTTTAGCTAGCAAGCTTTTTTTTTTATTTTTTTTTTAATTTTTTTTTAAATGACAACTTGTCACCTACAGTTGTACTAAAGTGTAGCACTGACAATCTAAAGAAACACACTGCCCTACCACTTTTTAATTCCTCATAGACAAATCAAGAGACAGGGGCCCTTCATCCCAGCTGACGAAAAATTAAATGAAGCACAAACGTTCTGTTGAGGACACATTCCAAACCAAACACAAAAGGAGAACAGACCAGAAAAGAGCTGCCCCTCACATTGTTTGTTTGCTGACATTATATCTAACAAGAATTTTATTTACAACTGAACTCCACTGAGACTGTGAGCTTGAACAGGCACTGCTTAAATCAATTTCTAAATTTTTTTCATTATTATTTTTTCTTTTTTTTTTTACTTTTTTACTTTTTTTTTGGTAAACATTACATATGCTGGTTTTTTCGTGACACTCTTGATTACACACACCTGATGTTAGTTCATGCCACAATCAAAGCCCTCTGAAAAAAAAAAAAAAAGAAAACAAAATACAGATCATATCGCTTGAAAGTTGCTCTTCAGCTAGTGCTAATACGTTTGCTAATACCATCTCAGTCCCTGTAGTGTGGTTTTACAGCACATTCAGTAAAAGGTCAGGAATTACACAGAGATTGCATTAGTGTCACTGGTCCTCCTTGCATACAGGGGGGGAGGGGGGGGGCAGGGAAGCATTGTGGGCGTTGCCCTTTAAACAGGAGCCTTGGGTTATGCTAAGGGCTGAATTCATAGCACACTTCTGTAATAGGACAGTGCCACTGATGTAATGAAAAGATGCAATGCTGTGAACGAATTTTAATCATGTACACAACAACCACACTGTTAAAAACAATCAGCCCTTTAAAAAAAAAAAAAGTGCCAGAATTGCGACAAAAAAAATACAGATTGACCATACAAACCTTTTATCCCCTTGTAACATCGTGTTGCAGCAAGAAAGCATAACAAGGAGTGACCATTGCATACAGGAAAACACTGATGTAGGAACGTCAGGGAAGGTGACAGGGCAATTTATAGCACTGATCGTATGCAATGTAACCCTAAGCTGACAGTAATATTTCTGTTTCTGTGGCTGCAAAAATGACACCTCCAACATTTATGAAATGTCTCCATAATCAAGTTAATCAACACTAAATACAACAAAAAAGACCTTCATAAAATATAAATTTTCACGATTTACAGTTCTGTAAAGGATAATTTACCTCTACTTTTTAAGTACAGGAATATGAAAATGGATAGTATTTTTAGATTCATAAATTAAGAGAAACTGGAGAGTTGTAACTCAAGTCCAGTTCCCGTTACATGTTTTTTTTTTCGTTTTATTGTAAAATGGAAATCACACAAACCCCTTAGCATGTTAACGTCACTACCTTTACAGGACAGGGCATGAAAAAAACGCTAAGAAAAAAACTACAGTGTACAAACTGCTGTCTAGAAGGCAGGCATTTCAATAGAAAGACCCTCAACTGTCCCTCATCCTGCAGCTTCAGAGTCATAACACAACACTCTGCAGAGCAACCCGAGCTGACGGTTACCCCAAGGCCTACTGCCACCATTTCTCCTTTATGTACACGTCTCCTTCACTGCGTTGACTTCCTCGAGAATAAAATAAGGCCCGAAACATTCTTGTCATGCCAGGGGAAATGCACTTCAGTGTTGTTCCAGTGGCCAAAGAGCTGCAAAGCACATACGTTTTCTAAGAAAAAAAAAAAACAAAAAATGAAGAAAATGCAGTGCAGTGCAGTGCAGAACAGTGCACATAGAATGGGGTGGCTTGTTTTTTATTATTACTTTTTCAATTTATAGAGATTAGAATAAGTATGTAGGTGAAGCAGGAGACGAAGCCTGACTTGAGCTGTGTGAGTCGGACCCCTGCACGGTTGCTATGGAGATGTGGGGCGGGGGTGGGGTCGACACGCACGTTCCTCACACGCATTCTAGCTCACTCACTCGCTCTCTCTCGCTCATTGGCCGTCCTGGTGACGGAGCTGGTGGATAAATAAGTATAAATGGTATCGGGAGGGCGTTGGGGACGACATGAGATTTAGGCTTTAGGCGATAAGGATCTCCGACGGGATGCGACTGAAACCTATAATGCCCCTTGACTCGGTATGCCTGAGATCTGTGGATCGTGGATTAATTAACGGCAAGGTGTTTTCCTGAAGGACACCACGGAGAGAACGACCGCCAATGCACCACGAAGATGCCTGCGTTTGACCTGCTTCTGACCTCGACACCTCAAGGCAGCTGGCTCCGCCCCCTCTTGCTGAAGTCCGTAGCTTATCTAACTTACATTGAAACGATAACACCTCCATATGGAGGCCTTTCCACAGCAATAAAAAACATCCGGTGCATACTTCCTGGATAGCATTAATGAAAATAAAAAAAGATCAATTCCGATTTTGTCCAGTTTAGCATGCATTGTGGGTCGGTGATTGTAACACGTTATTTTAAGTCACTTAGTTTTTTTAAGGCCTCTGCTTGGGAAATGATTTGCATACAGCTACTTGTGTCAATACAGCGACATCGGCAAACGTTCACTTTAACGTCAACGTCGGAGATGCAGCAGCGACGAAAAGGCCGAAT
The DNA here is from genome assembly GCF_048594095.1 of Paramormyrops kingsleyae. NCBI lineage: Eukaryota > Metazoa > Chordata > Actinopteri > Osteoglossiformes > Mormyridae > Paramormyrops > Paramormyrops kingsleyae. The sequence continues at coordinate 21,338,968 of NC_132808.1, read as the reverse complement.
CCAGCACGGGGATTCACGCTGCGCGCCGTTCGTTCGTATCTGCGTCGGACAGGAAGCAAACGATCAGTTATATGGGTTAATTATAAGGCCGGCTTGCTCCGCCCTGCCTCTCTTTAACTGTATGGGTATTCATTGCGTGATTATTCTTGTTTAAATTTTTTATTTGCGTTTTGTTTTTTTTTTCCCCCCCACTTGATTGTCCCACTCAAGTCACGCCTCCTCTCCTTCGAATGTGAGCCTCTTCCAGGAATCGTGCTAGCACCCCAGGTGGGAAGTTTGAAGAAGGAACTGGTTTGTCACAGTAGACAGAGCAGTGACTTTGCAGCCGAAAAAGACCAAGGGTGCATTTCTCACAGATGCACTGTAAAGTTCGAGGAAATAAATCTCCCCCTCCCATCCCCGTCACCCAGAATTAAAAAAAAAATCAAACACGCCTAACCATCTTTCACTACACTAAAAAAACGACCTTGTCACACACTGCATAGAGAGCAGCTCCCACTTTGGTCAATAAAAAAAGGAAAACAACAACAACAGCAACAAAATAAATGTATACAATATTTTCTATCTCAATGCTAGCTTCTAATATTCAACAGAGCTAAAAGCACTACCTACATAGGCAAAACTTGGTATTGCATAATTCTTATAAATCTGAAATCCCCCCCAAAATAGTAATTGGAAGATGAAAATATAAACAAAATAAAACGACAACGACATCAACAACAAAAACGAAGGGTTATTAGAAAACCCACCAAAAATACTGAAAAATAATGCTGGTTGATTATAAACTTTAAAACGGCAACTATACACAGCCATGATATGCATTATAAATGTGAGATAAAGTAGTAAAATGTAGTTAAAAATCAATGATGTCACAATTTCATCCAGAGTACAAAATATTTTTATCATAAAAATGTTAATTTTTTAAAATGGTAATAAATGCAGCAAAAACAAGTGTAGTGATGTCTCTTCTATATTCAAAGGCAAGGCACGTAACGTAGGCTATATATCTTCGTGCAAATTAAGAGTATTGGAGAGAGTAGTGAAATATATCTGGGTTGGAAGTGCAGAGGCAAAGAGTCAGCCACACACTGCAGATCCCTGCGCACGGGGGCTGTCGAGATCCGTCAAACGAATGTTCGCAAACACTGTGCAACTACACTGCACCTTCACAATCACTGTAGTGTTGCACTGAGTGCAGATTTTAGAGGTACACTCCTTTCTTCCTGATTTTAACAGCCTGCAATCCCATCGTGGCGCTCTGTAAACAGTAGCTTTTTAAGCTTACAGCCGATTGAGTTCATCTTTTTCTTTCCTCTAAGAATATGTAATCATAAGCCATTTATACACTATTTGTGTTTCGCTTAATTACGAATTTCTGATTACGTAATAAATAACTGCTTCCCGGCCTCAATAGAGTATAAGTGCTGTTTCGGTCACGCTCAGTTCTGTTCAGTTACACACTCCCTGTCAAGCATCCTCTGCGTTCCGCCATCTATGTTTTTCCCCTAATTTATAATTGAGGATGCAACTTAAAATTGTTTACATTTTTTTTTTCTCTGTTTTCTCAAAAACATTTAACCTCCCTCAATTTAGAGTCTCAGGGCTGACAGACTGCGATAGCTTCCCTTCAGTAAAACATTTAAATTGCACTTGCCTCTTAAGAGAATTTTTTTTGTCTTTTTTTTGTTTTTAATCCTTTTTAAAGGTAATAACCAAGATTAATTTTGCTCCAAAAGGGGGTAATTGGCCTGAACTAATAATATAGGTTTTCGCATGTTAGTGCACATGCTATCCCTTAACTTATTAGCACTGGATCAACAGAATAACAGGAAAGATTTTAGCTAACAAATAAACAAACAAAACAACTCAACTGCAGATATTCAAAGAAATACATCTGATTTTGCTGTTTGTTCCTATGGAGATGCAGTGATTGGTTCAGCTTATGAGCCTCTGTTAAAGAAGGCAGATGTACCTTGAGAAGAAGCTTGCATTCTGCAATATACCAGCCAGTCTCTGTGTGTTCAGATCTATTCAACCTGCTTGTAAACCAGGACCAGAACTCCCAAAAAAAGAACTGGAAAAATACAAATAGAAACTAGCATGTAATGCAAACATTAAGGCATCTAACGTAGTATTAGTTACGTCACAGTATTTAACTGGGGGGGTGGGGGGGGGGGTGGGGGCTTCACACAAAGACTGTCTGGCGTGAGCATTGTTACATCATTAAAGAGCTTCAGCCATTGCTCTAGTGTTCGTAGCCAGAGTCCCTCTCGGGACAGTGGAGATTGTATAAGTGCCACTTGCTGCGTCGGGTCGATCACTTCCTCCCCGGGCTGACCTCAGTTGCTCGTTTCTGCCTGAAGGAAGGGTTCACCAATGATGTTTATGCTGTAGTTCTGGACATTTGTTGGCAGAATCGGAGTCCCGTTCGACACTTGGAATGGAACTAAGCTCGCCCAGGTACCAGGACTGCTAAAACACAACAGAAGCAAGCAAAGGCGATTGGGTTAACGACAGGCCTTTCAGGATGGTGACACTACAATGAAATACACTCCTAGACAAAGAAGTCTAAGTAGACAGTGTACCATAAAACTTCCACGTACAGCCTGGCCACCTGTTTGCTTTTGTTGTAAATGTTCTACCGCATTCAAGAGCGAGTAGCTAATATTGAAAACGTTCATCTATTCCAAAGCTTTCGCAGGTCAAATTAATGCCAACTACTGCTGGGGAAATTACAGAACAGACTGTTAAAAAGTCTCATTTTATGAATTCATTACAAATTTGTTTTGCAACACTTAAACATAAACTTTTTAAAAAGCATACCTATTTTGTTAGCTAATGCTTTATCTACGTCAATGGTCATTATGTAACTGGAGATATCTGTTTCTTTAAGAAAGGATAGAATAGCTATCGATGGAGTCTGGCTATCAATGGAAGTTTTACAGTACATAAATCAATGAGACATTCAGGAATAACAATGGTCAAGAAGAGTTCTGTTGACTCTTCATAACACCCAGCCAGAATGAATATAACATGCAACGTCTTGGCACTTGATGTACCTCCTCAAAATACATTCACTAGAGACACAATGCAAACACTTGATTGAACTCCGCTTTGTCTGCATTGGTTACATGACTGTACCGGGAAAAATGTCTTTGGTAATAAAATCTCAACACGTAAGCAAATAATGTGTTTTTCAAAACCATTAACGCCAATCTCCAGGCACATTTAGCTAAACCTAAATCCTGAAATGAAACATTAAATTGTGGATGGCATTGAGTTTCATGAAAATCAATCACACAACAATCCAAGCCATAGACACTGACACACGAACTAACGTATTATGTCTGCAGAACACAGAAGAATCGCACCCTTACTCCGATGCCTTTAAACGGTCATTGGCCTTTGAGTGCCAAGTATCATGTGACTACTACAGCCACTTCACCTGTTCATGGAGGCCTGCGCTACCTCCTACATTTCCCATAAGTCTCTGTGACTAGCTGCACTGCATAGAAGTATGGATATGAACAGTGCAGAAAAAATAAACCATCTACAGCATTGGACTGAGGACCAAATTCTTTTATGCACAGAACTTTTACTGGCTTGAGTAACCAGCACATCTGTCAACACGCATCTGGTTTATTGGGATGAAGGCCTGAGGACTGTCTGCAGCCTTCAACACCGCGGGAGACATCTCTGCAGAATCTAACATCGCTTATGATTTGGTTACCCACAAACCACTGCGCCGGGGCACGCGGTCAGGCAGGACGGTTTGCCAGAGTTTCTCCCGACTCCTGTTTTTGGAAACCGTGTTTATCCTGCATTTCATTATATGGAATATTAATAATAACAAAAGCGATATCTTTATGGGAAAGGCCTGAATATTTAATCTTGATAAGTAACAGATTTCAGTCTTCGTTCTTAGTTATAATAAAATAAAAACTGAGGCTCCCAATGTCTTTGATCAGATGGTTCAGCACGATGATGCGGCTACTTGTGTAAAGTCATATATATTTTTTTATTTGTGTAACTTATCTGGACTGGCTTACCTTTGAACAAAACGATAATCTTTTCAAAGCAATTCCAGGCAGCTTCATTTTATTAAGCGCGCTCAACTGCCAACCCTTTTTGTGAAAATAATCCCAGGCTAGATAAAGAATTTCCTGCAAGGAATGCAAGTATCTCCTACCTAACCACAAGCAATCATGCCCCAAAAAGACCTTGCGTGAAGGGCATTTAAAGTTAGAGCCAGCGGTAACTAATATTGCAGTTGTCAAGCATTCCCCAAAAACGGGTCGAAAATGTTTTACTAAAGCAGTACGGTTTAGGCCCAGCATATAGACCTGTCCAAGGGACTTAGGCCACAGCGGAGTGACTGAATACCTCACCACCTGATCCTCTGAATCATGCCGCTAAATGCTTCCATATTCCACTGTGCCCCATTGTTTGTTAAATTTGACCAAAGAAAGGTATGAGTCATGCATCCGTACTGCAATGACGATGTATTCTAGATGGATGGCACGAGCCACGGCACGGGCACGTAAGCTTAAATGACACCCACAACACGTGCCAGTTGATGATTTTAACACATATTAGTGCTGTGCTTGGAGCTTCCATGGGCTTGCAGTACATCCTTGTTTCTTTAATAGTGAACAAATGCCCGTCACGTCGCACGCTTGACTGACGTGTTTCAGATTGCCCCCTCCCCCGGCGGCGCTGGTCACATGACGGCAGGCCGAGCCGGGGCCCGGGACAAAGGGCCCCAGTGTGGCATGGCACGGCATCTTGATTACTGAATGATGTCAGATGCCCTCAGACGCTTCTGCGCGAGATACATTCTATTTTCATCAATAATGGACGAGCGGGGCTGCGATGCCCACCGGCCCGATCTTTATTCATAGCATGATAATGGAAGAAACAAACAGCTCCGCGATTGTTAATTAGGGGACATGGCACGTCGCAAACAAAGTGCTGGCTCCATGCAGCTGGGTGCTGGGGGGCCCTTAATAGCACGTATACGTGTTGAATAATTAAGAAGACAAGAACTCCCCCCCCCCCCCCATACTAAATACCTGTTTTGCACAATCGCTTCTTTCTGTTTTCAGATTAGGGGGCACGGTCAACATTCCGTCAGCTGGCCCCCGATACAGACAGGCCCGCTTTTGTCTCGGGGGGGCGGGGGGTGTGGGGGGGGTCGTTGTTTGAAGGGGCAAAAAAAAAGTGAAAAGAAACTCAACTTTTTTTTCTGTCCGTCTCACTTCTTATTTGCAGGTGCAAAGCTTCCATAAGACAAAAAGAGGCTCTTGGGGGCCTGTTTGTTTTTTGTGGGGGTGGGGGGTGGGGGTTAAAGCCAATACATTGAAGAAATAAGCGGGGGACCTCGGATGTAAAACAGTGGCCTTATTCTTTCGGAAGAAGCCCACAGTGCCGGGTGCACCCACTGGGGGCATAATTACCGGGCTGCTTTCTAGACAAATCGCTTTCTGCGAGTCACAGAAAGACAGGCAGACAGACCCCTCAACAAAAATAACAACCTTAGGAAAGATCACGGGCCGAGCTGCTGGATCACATTTCACTGAATGGGGGAAAATGCCAATCGTTTGTCTAGCTGAACTTAGTCTCAAAAGGGTTAAAAACTGAGGATTATGCGTATGAACTATCTGGCATGGCCACTTCCCCCCCCCACTACGCACACACACACACACACACACGGACACGGCTCCCACCGAACAAACACGCACATACTTCTCTCTCCCGCTCTTTCTGCAGCTCACTCTCCGCGGACTGCCAGAAATCATCTGACAGGAAATGAGAGATTAAGTTTTTCCTACCTTGCTGAACAAAGGCTGTATAGAGGAGGAAATTTTTGCAGCAGGCCAGGCAGGAATCCACAGGCCTGCTCAGATACAGGGCTCTGTGGAGTGTAAAATACTGGGGGTGGTGGTTTTGGGGGGGGGGGGGGGTTCACTCCTCCCTTATCCTGGCCACTCACACTCCTCTTCAGAGGTTAACCTAAAAGTTGCCCACGCAGGTTTGCGCAAAAGGGAGTTTATTGATCGCTTGGGGTCCATTGTCCCCTTTCTCCTAAGTCCCTAAAGTTCAAGTTCAATCTGCCATTACCTCATGTCTGGTTTCCCTGGGATACCAGACGGCTTGAGACATGACTGCCACAACAGAGAAAACAAACAACTTTCCTCACGCTTCGCCTCCCTTATCAATTCAGACCCAAACGCCCCCCCCCCCCCACTCTAACTGCCCCCACAGCCTCCTTCCCTTTCCTCCGGCCAGAAACTTTCCATGCGACCCACCCCTGCAGCACTCTCCCTAGCATGTGCCGCATACTGTATGCGGCATGGGTAATTTAGGGATTAAATTCCAAATTAAATTATCAAATGGCATCTTAATGGATTGGCGTCCCATTTCCTGCAGAATGTCAGCATGCAAGTCTGGTTGCAATTCAATTTGGGTGCCGGCGCAGAAGGAACACGACCCCCATCTTGTCGAGCACGGGCAAAATGTTTCAATGCGTTTCAGAGTGACTTCTACACCTTTTCATTTCTATCACATACAATACAATTATCGCCGTTTCTTTCACTGGACTGAAAATATTGACGGAAAAAAAAAACCGATGAGGCACGAATGTAAAGGGACGCCTCGCTCTGGAACTGTGCGCTGCTGTTTCAGGCCTGCGGGCTGTAATGTACCTCCCCTTAGGAACATGTAGATTCTGAGATGGTTCCCAGGCAACCACACTAGCCTTTAGCGAGAGCCGCAGTAACGGCAGGACACACGTTAAGAAGTCTGCAGTATCCCTTCTGGTTATTTAAAGCTTATATTCACTGCAAATGTAAGCGAAAGGAACATGTGAACATGGGGCATGCCTGTTCAGTGAGGCCTCTTAGTGTTCTTGTCTCTATTAGTAATGTCTGAGGAGACACAGAAGAAGCCAGGAGAATTCAGCGCTAAGTTGCTGCTTTGGCACATTTTTGCCCTACCTCCTGTGCTCTGAAAGGAGGCACAAAAAGGGGTCCTGCTTTTAGGCTTAATGTAAAAAAAGAAAAGGGGGGGGAGGGCCAGGGACTGCCAAGAGAGACCCCCCCCCCCCCCCACCCTCAGAAACCCAACCAGCCTGGCAGCTGTGCCCCCCCCCCCCCACCCCAACCCCCAGCATAAATGAGCAGCAGGAAAATGCTGACCCAGGAATTTTGCCCATGTTAGACTCCTTGAAAGGAACGGCTAAAGCACTTTACTTTTCCCCCTCCTGCCGTTTTCCGACGGAGGCAGTAGAGGCTCCTGTCCCTTTAAGGGTGAACGTGGGCCCAAAGGCAGATTCCGAGAGGACGGAGAAGGGGACGGGGTCACGCTTAAAGTCCGTGTCGCCTGACGGGCCTCTCCAACGCATGACCGCTAATGTGCTGTAATCATTTATAAGTGCACCAGAGCCAATAGTAAGTGTTACAAAACCGGTTTCTGTAAAGCCAAAAAAGTAACACCTATCCATCTAAGCACTTATACTGCTCAGGGGTGTAGGGGCCTGCAGCCTTTCCCAGGAAGTACGGGACACAGGGCATGGGTATACCCTGGATGGGATCCCAGTCCATCACAGGGCACACAGACACTTACTCATAAGCCATGGGAAATTTAGTGACATCAGCAAGCCAACCAGCAGTGCTACAAGAACTCGGATCACCTGAAGGGAACCCACGCGGAACCGCAAGAACACGCGGCGTTTGGGACTCGAACGCCCGGCCGAGGAGCGACGGCACGACGGCGCCCCCCCACTGAGCCACCGTGAAAAGAAGCAGCCTCTGTGTTAGACTGAAATCAAACCGCATTTATAAAAATCACTCTCCTCATCAGCTTTATCACTTTCAATTTAAACGAGAGTGCTTCAAGTACACAGGCGCGCGATTCACCTGTAGGTTTCACAATCCCGTTTCGAAGCGGTTCCACTGTACCGATGCGAAACCCTTCACAGGAATGAGGGAAAATAATTCCACTTATACTGCTATGTTGCTCTTAAACAACAGAGGTGCAAACTGAATACAAACATCTTAATGGTTTACAAGCCTGCCAAGTCTATTTGTTTTCAATTGGCTGTTAAAACAGGCGCCAGTAATTATTCTTAATTGGAAGCCTGTTTTTTTCTCATTGTTTACCCTGCTCAGTGACTGTATTTGGATCCTCGCAGCTCCAAACAGATTTCGATTCAGATGTTATCTGCCGTCTCCGTCCTCCACCCCCAAATGTACATCTTCGGCGTTGACATTCACCTAACTTCACGGCCTCTAAAAAAAAACGCCAGTTTCCATTCCGGCGGAATCCCGGTTAGCCCTGCCTCAATTTCTTGGCGCGCTGCGCATGTAAATTACAGGGACCCTGTAGGGACAGGGGACAGAACTGTCGCTCACCGCGAGTCAGAAAACAGACAAAAAGACGGAGGGAAAAAAACGACGAGAAAAGGCGGCGTGTCGGACTGGAAGCAGCGACCTGGCGCTGCTATTCATGTGGGTCCCACACTGGGCCCTAATTCGCCGAGCGCAGAGGGCCTCAAGCAGATGTTTTATGTGTGCTTTACTCTCCCTGTTTGCCCGGGCTGACCGAGGCCTTCCTCTAAGTTTACATTCATCTCCAGTTAAACATAACAATTCCGCCAGGAGCTGGAGGGCTTGGATGCAGCTACGCGGGTTAACCGTTAGCGAGTCGCTACCCGTCGGCTAACACAGCCACTCTCCCAGATCCAACCTCCCCCAACCCGTAACGTGGCCTCATTCCAGGGGCCCGGTCAGCCAGCCAGGGCTGTGGCAGGCAAGCCCCAGACAGTCGACTGCGTGACAACAGAAGGTTGTGACCGTCGATAACCGGAGAGGCTGGCCACGCGGGGGGGGGGGGGGTTCAGAACGTGCACGGCGATCAAGCTGCGAATTCTCAAGGCAGCGGAACCAGAGCAGGCATCGCAGTAGACACACTTTCAAATTTCACAGGACCCCTCTGCTCGTCAGATTTCTAAATAAGCCTTTGTTTATGCCTTCTGTAAATCCACAAACATGGCATAGAAATAGTACAGAAATAGTAAGAGATGTCAGTGTCACTCCCCTTGAACAAATACCACTATGATTACTCGTATCATTAATGATTCTATAGCAAGCGCTCCTTGGAGTTTGTGGCAGTCACCTCACACTGCGAGCCTTGGACCCGCCCGTTAAAAACACTGGCACACAAGATTGATGTGCAGTTTACCCAATTTTCACGTTTTAATTTATAGAACGCAATATCCTTCAATTTTTCCAGCCTACGGTGATTAATTATACACACAGAACAGCCTGGCAGACTTTAATATGTTTATATGTTACCATGTTTACATCAAAAGCCACTTTTCAGACTTCAATCGATGCATGTAGGTAACTAAAACACAGCTGTGTTGCGTAAGTTTCAGGCATAAATTTCACAGCGTCAATGATTATTTTAAACAATAATAACACCAGTTATGTATCTATATATCTGAACGCACAGGTCTGTTCCCTGTAGAGGAATGTACAATTTACTCACTTGTCATCAACATTTTCTCCTAATGAGCTCACATGAACCAAACCATTTAAGGTGTGACATTCTTTGACAATCTGTAAGCAAAATAGTTTTTTTTTTCTCAAAGCAGTGAAAAAATATGTGTTCTGCTAAGCAAATAAATAGATAATACTTACTGGCTACTTACTGGCTACTGCGTAAAACAAAAAAATAAAAAAAACATTAATGCACGTGGTTGAGACACATGGTGTGTACATTTCATATACATCTGATTTGAATAAGTCACGGTGTGTGTTTATTAAAGTGCTTACTGCGGCCAACCAAAGCAAACACAGAGTGATATGGAGAGACGTAGCAGTAGAGATTTTGAAATAATGAAAATATTACCTTTGCCAAGTAATCCCCAAAGTATCCTCACTGGCACTTGGGTAACAATGTCTGCCGTTTTGATTCATGGTCCAGTCACAAATCCTCAGCTGTCAATTGAAACCTAGCAGTCAGATAAGGGTCGGGCACAACTGCACTTTGATTCTTCTTCACAAAAGTAATGCATGCAAACCTATGCTCTCTCTTGTTTTCTTTTCATTTATCAAGGGCTCTATGTTTAACTGCTATCTCTTCATGATCACATACATCACGAGCATTCAGTAACATTAGAATTCCACTGTTTAGAAAAAACAAAAAAGAAATGAAAAGAAGGATTATTATTCATAGCATGCAATCACATTAGTGCTGTAATCGATAACTGACCTGGAAACAAAAAAGAGATGTTAGTATACAGAGGACTCATGCTTGGGGTGTATGGGGCAGCCTCTCTGCTGACTGCCTGTTACGCTTCATGCACTCGCCTACGCCGGGCATGCGGCATTAAGTTCCCCGACCATCGCGCTGTGGCCTGCAGCCTCTGAGCACAAACACGCTCCCACATCAATCTCCATGACAGTGTCAGCTTACAGTCGCTCTTCCGCTGCTTTGCCGTCATTCTCTCTCTCTTTCTTTCTCTCTCTCCTGCCCTATGTCTTTTTTTTTTTTTTTTACCGGCAGGAATTTGCGAGGCACAGGACCTTTCCTGGAAATCTCTTGCTGCTGTGCCCGCACTCTGCCATGGGGACAGCATCCACGGCTCTCGGCCGCCTGACTTGGGGACGGACCTGATGGTCTCCTGGTGCAGGTAGACGCGGAACCTGCCTCCCTTCCCTGCAAATGCTATTTCCCATTTCTGTTTGCGACCCACGACAGACAGTCTTCACCTCCCTGTTCTGCCGAAAAAGTCCCCAGCAATGAAATCCAGATGTAGAGAGACCTACACCTGCTTGGCAAAGAGCAGGACCCGTCCGATCCTGCATGTCATGCCTTGACAGACGACAGAACTCAGCAGTGGGGGGGGGGGGGAGATTCCTAGTAAGGTAGGTACTGTAGCCCCACGGGTTTCGTGTCGAAACTGTAAAGTCAACAGCGGCCCACCAGAGATCCCGCCGCACCTTTTAATACGGAGGCAGAGTTATGGAGTGCAAGCAGGAGCCCAGAGAAGGGGCCCTTTCCTGACTGCCTGCTATCTGCAGCCGCCATCCAGGAGCTAAGGTGCTGAATCTGACACTTAGGTAGCAGAAAACACACAGAATCAGACAAAAAAAATGAGAAGGTAAAACAGAAAAGAGAAAAACACTTTCCCCGGCTGGCTGTAAATTTCACTTGCCAAAAGGGTTAGCTGAGGTCGCCGACGTTAGTTTGCTGTTATAAAAAATGAAGCTTAAAAGTGAATTACCCCCCAGGACCCCAAAAGCCCAGCATCTTGCCTCTGTGTCCCCTAGCAGACCCCTGCACTCGGTAGGGGACTGTGACAGCACATCTGTGAGGAATGGCTCCATGAATGCTACACTTACTCTGGGACTGTCAATAAACAGCAGCGCACGCTTCATCATCCTGAGCTACTCCGAAGCCCCCCCCCCCCTCACCCCCCACCCCCCTCCGCAGTCTGGAAAAATGCTGCTTGTTCTGGAACACGAATCTGGAATCGTGGTCGAGTCCCGTTTTTTTCACCGCAACGGCTCACAGAAGGAACAAAACAAAATAAACCTCCTTTCACCAAGACAGAAGCATGTAAAGCGTAAGTACTTCATATCAGTCAACAATACCTGTAGTGAAGACTGAACCAAGACTGAACCAAACTCCTCTAAACCTGAGAGACTGACAGACTAATTTCGTATATTTCACTTTTATATTTGCTCTAACTGGAAGGAACTTATGATGTCATCGGAAGGAGCCTATGATGTCATCGGAAGAAGCTTGTGATGTCATTGGTGCTGGACGCATGGAGGGCCTCACGAACAGGAGCTGCAGTCTAGTGCAGGACAGCAAACAGCCTATCGGGGCCCCTCCTGACCCTCACAGCACCTTTAGCCAGGTACATACACTTAGCATCTCCAAAACTAAACTCAGGGGTCCAATTGAAGGCAACAGGTAGGCCCTAAGTTTTAAAGGCCGCTCACGGTGTAATATTCCTGCTGAGCTGTGGAAAGGCACAGAATCCTTAACTCGCACATGGTAACAATAAATAGAGCCACAGGCAGACACCCAGACGCACACACACACACACACACACACACAAGGCTGAGCTCTGTAAGCAAATGATCTTATAAAATAAATAGTTTGTCCGGCAGAAAGGCTGATTTATTTTATTTGGACTGGCTGTGGGGTGGGAGGAGGCCCCGCTGGTAGCTGGGTGTGTGCAGTGGGTAGGGGGGCGGGGGGGGGTGGCATGTGGACTCCAGTCTCCCTTGTTTTGACTGAAGCTTCCTCCAGTGGCACAGGGGCCACAGAGTGACCATGTGAGGGGTGACCCCTTGGCCCCTGGGGTCCCCCGAACACGTCAGCCGGGACGGAATGGGAGCGGCGCTGGAGCTCAGGGCCCCGGCTTCCTGCCCTGGGTCCTGGAAGTCTGCACTCCCCCCCACCCCCCCCCCACCCCCGACCATTTGGAGAGGGTAGCCGTGAGAACAATGAGCGTTCAGAGACGGGAACGCAGCACGACGTCCTCCGGCTCTGCAGTGACTCAGTGGCAGGCAGTGGGGGCGAAGGGGGGCACGGAACAGGGACGGGACGCGGCGCTGTGGCCCCGGATATCCGGCCACGCTGGGGCCGCCGCTCGCACACAATGGCCACCTCAGCTGTTGCTCGTTAGCTCCGTTTAGCGCCGGACACACACGTCGTGTCCTCCGACCCCTGTGCTGGACACTCCCTCAAACTCCCTTCCCCACTAGATCGCCGAGCGTGCTGAAACTGCGCCAGGCGAGATGATACCAGCGCTGTGGCACCACGAGGCTCTCGGTGCCGCGGGATACTGAATAAGCTGGGGTTCTCTATGTACTGTGGCCTACCACCATTCTCGATATAATCCGGCAAGGCAGAGGTGGAACATGGGTTGTGCTGATGTTAAGCAGCCCGCCCCGGTATCACACGTCCTCATGTCACGCCTGCGGCTGCCAGCTCGGCTGCTTCCTGGCCCGACCCGCCCAGAGAGTGAAGTCCCCATCCCTGGCTCGCACCTCGCCACGTTTCCCCGAGATCCGGCCATCTGCGCCCCGTCGCCAGATCAAACCGGCGAAGCGGGCACGCTGGCACGCCTTTTTGACGCGGCCGGGCATTTTTGACGAACAGATGCCGGGAGAAGGTGGATTATCAGACGTATTTGCATAAAGCCGGCCGACATTTAATGAGCGCTCGCGCCCGGCACGGCCGGGCCCAGCTCGCCGGCGCGGGAGGTGGCGACGGGGCCGGGCGGCCCCTCGTTCGGGGGGGTTTCGCGTGAGCTCTGAAGGCCCAGATGTGCCCACCTCACACGTGCTGGGATGGGCTTTTGTGCTGCTTACATTTCAGGGTGGTGGGGGGGATATGGTTAAGGAGTGGGGCTTTTAAGTGGTCAAATACCTAAAGGCCAGAGAAGCAGTGACCCCAGCGGAGTCCCACCCGCCACTAGGGTCCCAGGAGTGAGTGTCTGATGGCACAGAACTGGGAACTAAACGAAACAAACAAGTACTACTACTATTGCTGCTACTATTATTGCCATCATTATTATTGTTCTATTATTAATAGTAATGATTCTTGCTGGGTACAGTATGTCACTGGCAAACCGCCGTTCTCTGCACCTGTAGGCCAGAAATCTCAGCTTTACTTAACAAGTTGCTTACGACGGTGTTTGCCAACCCGGTCCTCCAGGATCCACGGTCGGTCCATGATTTTGCTCCCTCTGAGCTCCCTGCCAGACAGTCCGCAGCAAAAACGTGGACCGGCTGTGGGTCCCCAAGGACTGGGTTGGGAAACACTGGCCCTACTATATCTCTTCACTTCTACATGCAAATGATGTCGTCCCCCCCCCCCGAATAACCAGAGCCCCAGAGCACTCCGAGCGAAAAGAGGGTCAATGAACTGGTTCTCAGCGGCCAGAAGCTGCCTGGGAGGACACAGCCTGACGGGCCGGGACACAGTGACACAGTGACATCCGTCACTTCGGTGTTTGACCCTGTTCAGCCTGAATGACATACGGTGCCTTTCTCAGAAACAAGGGATCAAAAAAAGTAAAAGGAAGGCGTCCATTAGCATAATGCCTACATCCGGAGTGGGGGGGCAGGGGCCCAGTTTCATGTTCCCAAGTATTGATACTATACATGAACCCTGGTTCTTCGTCTTTGTCTCCCTGTGTTCCTGGGGCGCTTCCCCCCATCCCCCCCCCCCACCCCGGTCCACATTTCAAATGTCACACTTAACTAGAGGAGGTACAACAGAGCCACCCCTCCCAAAAACAGCTACCCACCCATTGGCTACATTGGTAAAGAATGTGGTAAGAATGGGCAAAGATCAGACAATGTACTGGTGCTGACTGGTCACGTCGGGGACGGGGGACAGCACACCTGCACCACCAGGTATCTCCCCATGGACATTGTGGCTTCTCAAGTCTAATTATGGCGTGAGGATTGGGCCTGAGATGTAACACTGCACCCCCCTCCCCCCACAAAATTGTCTCCAAGTCTAGACGGCTTGGGTTTTCCATTTTCCCAGCGGACGCTGAAGCCCCATGCTCCAGGTGATCACGGCCCCCCGCCCCCAGAGATCATGTACACACTGTGTGTTTGTCCAGCCTGCCCCACCCCTGCGGAGCTGTAACAGAGGTGTCAATGCATCTCGTATCCTGGGAAGACAAAGCTCGTGACAAAAAGCAGGAATGAGCCTGTGAGCTTATGTTCCTCAATGGAGCGTCGCGGGTAAGAGTGCTCTGGGACTGGCTGAGAGCCCCTCCCCCCCCACCCACCACACAAATCACACTTCATACTTCCAGGAAGCCCCCGGCCAATGTAAAAATGATGAATGGAACTTTATTTATTCCTGTCGATTTTATAGCCCTTTTCACTTAGTCAGCGTTGCCACTACAAAGTGCGCTGAATACCTCTCTCCCGGGGGGGCTTCCACCTCCGATCCTGAAGTGTCACCGTAAATCAGTCAGGCCTGCCTTTTTTTACCACCCATAATGCATTGCCACAGTGTGGACGCCCCTTTAACAACAGCGACAGGATTCATCATCAAATGGAGTCCATGGGAAACTAGCTCTGTGACTGAAAGCTTAGACAGCAGGAAGGAAGCTCACTAAAAAGTGTGAAGCTACATTCACAGGGTGGTCGAGGGTGTGCTATTTACTGGAAGACAGACCACGAGTGCGGGCACTATATCGGTGGAAAGGAGTCTCTATTTCTCGTGCACACGATTCCTGACTTTGTCACCTTCTGGGCTGTCCTCTAGAATAGGAGTCCCAACCTTCGGATGACCGTTTAACTTTACCTCGTGTGACGATCGATCGCCGGGACATTTAACCGTTTACATTTTTTCACACGTGAACATGACTCTGGAAAGTCAGGGGGCACGAAAGAGGCCCAGTGTGGAAATATATCACTTATCCTTGGAAATTAACCAACCCCATTCAAAACTCACAGCATTCTGTGGTCCAGAAAAATGCTTGCGGGGGGGCTCCTACTCTAGGGTCACGGCGTAGCATGGCTAAGACCAAGCCTGTGGGGGTGCCCAGTGTGCCAGGGGCAGCTAGTTGCGCAAGCAGGGCAGGCTTCCATCTCACCGGCACTTTCACATGTGCTGAAACACTCAAAAATACGGGGGATCGGACCTAAGACGCCACTCCCAAGTTCTTCTGAAGCCTAAAAAAAAAACCTACTCCGTCGCACCATCCAGCCGCAGATTTCCGTGACATTCCACCTCTGCCGAACTTCAGAGCAATAAAAAGCAGACTTGTAATTACGTCGCGCAGGAATCGGGTATGCAAGACCGCTAATTATTATTTAGCCGTGTGCAGATGAATTCAATTAGCGCGCGGTGGAAAATGTTGGCCCCCAACCAGGTCTTTGTGCGGGGGAGCCAGCGTTTTCCCAGCCGTGCCGCTCCTGCCCGTATACTTCAGGAAGCAAAACAAACACGTACCGCAAACACCCAGCCTGGAGAGGGACTCGCTGGGGCTAGGCGCCCGCACTGCCAGTGGATACATTTACACACGCATGCACACACACAGGTTTGCATCTTTGTGGGGACTCTCCATTCATTTCTATGGGGGAATCTCTAATCCAAACATGGCAACCGTAACCTCTACCCAGACCTAACCTTAACCATAAGAAACCAAACTAAATACAAGACTTTTGGCATTTTTAGTTTTTTGATTGCATTCACGGATCTTTGTAGGGACCTGAAAAATGTTCCCCACAATGTCAAAATAACAGTCGGTCCTCACAATATAATATAAACCAAACCCACACAAACACACACCTTTTTTTCTGCCACTATTTTCATCTGCCGGGGAAACGAGTTGCACTTTGCGGTGGAAAGTGTCACTTGTGATTTAAAGGCATCTTAAGCGCGACCTGCATTTTGGCAGGAAGCACAGAGTAAACAGTGAACTGGTGCAGCTTTCATATAAAAAAATAAAAAATAAAAGGAAAAAAATGTGGATTAACTTAAATACTGGTAACACTAATGAGTAGCGCAATAAAAATAACGTAATTATAATAGATTATATATAGCTGAAAAAGCAGAAAATCAGGGCTACCACAGGTCAGCTGAGGAGACAAGCCAAATAAAAAAAGATTTAAATTATTTTTAGGAGATAACAATAGGTGTATTGACTCCAGACATGCATTATAGATAGGGAAAGGACAAGGAAATGAATATCTGTCCATAAATGTCTGGGGACATTGGAGGAGCTGATGAAGTGAGTATTATAAGTTGTAGAAAAACAGAACACGCAACCGCACAACCTCCTGTACAACAGGCTGGCTGTAATTCTACCTAGGGATCGTCTACAAAGGCATATCTCGCTAAACTGTTCCGAACCCTAATTAATGCCATGTTGTCTATTATTTCTGATATGCTGGCCCTCCTGTGTGCGTGTTACAGCGACACCGGCCTATATAAACGCACACTCTGCTAACTGTGGAACAGACCGTTTGCCATCCATCGTTAACAAACGCGAGGGTGGGAGAGGGGGGGGTCATGTGACCGCCGCTATAATGGCTTCTGGCTCAACGCACACGCATGGCGGGACGGTCCACGGTCGCGGGAACGGCGGCTCACATGGCAGACAGACCCACTTACTGTATCACCCCTTGAAAACTAAATCGCAATAATCACAATGGAGAAAACAACCGAGCAGCAAAGTTTGGCTTTTAAAAAACTAGAACAGAGAAACAGGCCTGTAACGGGCTTCTGAGCGTCTGCGTGATGTTGCCCTGTTGGGGCAACTTTCTTACCCCTGTCGCACACAGTCACCCCCGAAAGCAACGCCTGGTTAGCATCTGCTATGCCGTCCAGGGGCCAGGGTATGCCATACTCACACCACAGCCCTGTAAGGTGTGGGAGGGGGGACAGGGGAGGGCTGGGTCAGGCGACAGTCCAGCCTGGAGCTGAGGTTGGAGGGGGGGCTCACCTGCTGCTGGTGGAGGAAGGCCGGGTCTCTGGAGCTCAGGCCCACAAATCGGTTGGCGGTGGGGGTCCCCGGGGCGGAGTAGGCTGGATAAGTAAACAGAGAGGAGGCGGCACGGTTTTTAATGCGGTCTCTGCAAACCCCTCCCAACGCCTCAGACTCCGCCCACCTCAGCTTCCAGACAGATTTGTGTTGGAGAGTCCCTGGGGGGGGGGGGGGGGGTGATGTTAGGGATTCATTAATTAATATCTAAGGCGGGCGGGCCGGGCTGCGTTCACAGGCCAACAACCTTAAGGCACCATAATAATGGCAGTTCCGCTGGTTAACTGGATTTAAAAGGAGTCTACACTGGTGGCACGTAATGGACACTAATTCCGTTTCCTGTGAATCCTATGATGCCACCAGGCTGCTACCCTGAAGGAGCCTTTCAACAAAATATAACCTTCTAACACGCAAAGTGTTCTCTTTTGAATAAGTAAAGACTTAACTGTGCTATTTGAATATTTTTCTATATAAAGCCCGGAAATCCTTAATTATGTGTGAGGATCTGAGTCTGATTCCCTAATGGAAATTTGTTTGACAGTTTATAAACAGAGCACATATTTGAAGATCATGCTGCTCGTGTCCTGGGTCAATCTGCACAGGAAAATGCTGTTTGAAGCTCTGCAGAACCAGCATTTAACAGCTCGTAATTACAGCAGAAAAAGGCTTTAGTTTTTTCTTTAAGTTGGATCATGCGGATGAAACCAGGGAAAGGGACCAAATTAATTTGGGTGCAATTAAGTGCATTTCCCCATGAACTCCGCAGCGCTTGCAACGTGGCAGCAGCCTCGCTCTCCCCACCACCAGTGTAAAACAGGCCCCGACGGTTTCGTATTTAGGGACTTTAAGGGCCGCCCTCTGCACACTAATTACGGTGCTGCAGAGGTACTGTTTAAAATGTGCGGGAGACTTCGGGAGACGGCTGGCCTTTGCCACCGTGCCAAGGCCTCGTAAAAGAGACAGCAGCCGTACATCTGGGCACTAAACAGCGAGCTAATTTCCAGGGAATTACAGCATTTCCTGCATAATCGGGTGACAAACCTAAGGCCTAAATTACCGTCCGGGAGGCCAATGGGGAAGAGGGGTGTAGCTGAGAAACAAAACCAAAATAACACCATTGTGTGTGTGGGTGGGTGGGTGGGTGTGTGTGTGTGTGTGTGGACGTGGCACCCCCCCTCCCCACGCTGTGCAGTGGAGGCGGCTCTCACCTTCCGTGGAGGTGGTAATGGGCTTGGTGTCGGGCATGGAGAGGGAGACGGGTCGCACTGCGCCATGGTGCGGGGAGGGTGCCAGCACTGGGGTGAAATGGCCAGGGAGCTTCCCCACACCCTGCCCGCTGCTGTTGGGCTGCAGGACACAAGAAGACGGTGAGGGACACGTTCGGCACAAGTGGGATTCCCGGATGGTGAGGGACATGTCTGGCCGGCACGAGTGAGATTCCCGGATGGTGCGGGACACGTCCGGACTGGCATGAGCGGGATTCCCGGATGGTGAGGGACACGTCCAGCCGGCACGAGCGGGATTCCCGGATGGTGTGGGACACGTCCGGCCGGCACAATGGGATTCCTGGATGGTGTGGGACACGTTCGGCACAAGTGGGATTCCCGGATGGTGAGGGACATGTCTGGCCGGCACGAGCGGGATTCCCGGATGGTGAGGGACACGTCCGGCCGGCACGAGCGGGATTCCCGGATGGTGAGGGACACGTCCGGCCGGCACGAGCGGGATTCCCGGATGGTGTGGGACACGTCCGGCCGGCACAATGGGATTCCCGGATGGTGAGGGACACGTCCGGCCGGCACGAGCGGGATTCCCGTATGGTGAGGGACACGTCCGGCCGGCACGAGCGGGATTCCCGGATGGTGAGGGACATGTCCGGCCAGCACGAGATTCCCAGATGGTAAGGGACACGTCCGGCTGGCACGAACGGGATTCTCGGGTGATGAGGGATTGGTGGCCAGCACAAGCAGGATTCATGGATTCAAACTACTTAAAAATTCTCCCAGCTCTCATCGGCGAGGGCCGTTCGCTCTTTGCTCCCCAGAAGGTGCAGCTGTGGCATTAAATTAACAGCTCCTTCCATTCAGCGGTTTAGGTAAATAGTGGTGGGAGTGACTCCCGGGAGGAGAAAACGTCCCCCCCCCACCCCCAACTAGATCGCAGAGAGCAACCTGGAGAATTGACTTTATGGGGCCCGGGGCCTCAACCACAAATAGGACTTTATGAAAAAGAATGGCGTCCATGGGGTTCCTTAGTGAGGAGAGAATGCTTAATTAGACTGTAATGTGATCTGTGCAAAGCAGGCAGAAAAACGCTCTGGCACCGGTCCACAAGATTATACCCAGAGTGCTACCGGCCAAACCTCTCCCAACTGCAGTCGGAAATCCTGCACGCAACTCCGTACGCCCCTTCCTCCAACCCGCATTCCCAGGCCGGATTTCTCCTCCGTTGTCCCCTTGTTTACAGACCATAGAAGTAACGGCTAGCGATAAAACAAGAAATAAAATACGCATCTGCGTTTCTCCGTCCTCTATCAGAAACGCCAGTTCACCCTTAACGTACGAGGAAGAAATGGGCCCGGTCACGGCAGGATTTATGCACGCAGGAACCGTATGTAATCTTTTACGACGCAAAAGCACTGCTTCTTACATTGTCGGGAGAAGTACGTCTTATCTGGTGATCATTTTTTGAATGTCATGTTAAACATTCCCTTAATCCTACTAAAAAGAAAGAATCTTACAGGATTATACGTTTCAAAATGAACACGTTACACATTAAACGACTCTGATTTTTGGTGCGAGAAGGAAATGGCTTAAATCCACCCAAGTATTTCCTTTACAGCTTACCTTCATATCACATCTTAGATTTATATCTACATGGCTGCTTGCCAAGACACTGGAAAGGTGGGTAAGCCATGAATGAAATCATATCTTCAACAGTGTTTAACTAAATTAGACTTACACTTAATGCCTTTCCAGAATTATTAAAAACCAAGCACTGCGTCACCAAAGTTGTTTTGACTTATCCTAGGGAAACATTCTGCATTTTTTTACGACGCCTTAAAGTACTAACTGAGATGGGTCAGACGCTAATTCGCACGTCGCCTTAGGCAAGGGCCGATGCATCCAGATTAGCTAGACGAGACGCAGGACAGAGGAAGGAAAAAGGTGAATGTGAGCAGAGTTCAAAAACGAACTTTTGTTAATGCAGCAGAAACACCGTTCTCCCAGGACAGGTAAGGCACGGACGCAAAATACGTGCGAAATGATGCACGACTTCCTGTGCACTTTAATTTATAGTGAAAGCCTGCCGGCATGCTGGTTTTTCCAATTTGCTCTCATGCTGTTCAGATTGCTCACATATGTACTGCTAACTTGCGGCTTCTTTCTTAGTCACTGTTTGTTGTGTCTGTGATATTGACAATCTGTATAGCCCGCGATTTATGCTGCCTGCATGGCCCGTCCTCCATCGTAACAAACACGCTTAGAAAGCAGCATATTCACATTACATATCACGTTTCAGTTAAGCCCAGACCTAAATGCAAATGAGTGTGGTGACGGAAGAAACCACTAACGATTTTGGTTTGCTAGTTTGCACGAGGTCAATTATGTACTAATGGGTATAGCTAAACAACTGCAGCTTACCGGGAACCTGTTTCAAGGAAAGCTCCACAGACTAACTATTTCATTACTGCCAGGACTCCAAAGCGTCCCGCCAAAATGCATCATTTCAATGCAGGCAGCAGAGATATTATACATTAGTATGATCTGTCTCTATCAAAGTCATCCAAAAATGTAACGTTACTTTTCAACCTAATGTTAAAGAGCAATATTTATACTTCGATTAAACTGATGCATTTATGATTAGAATTAAACTGCATATTAAAAAAATGAACAAATGCATCAACAAACTCATTCTACTGTGCCCAGTAGCACAATGTAAGTTTTCTTATTGGTGCTTCGAAAGAAGGATTATGAATTCCGCAGATTTTTGTTCATTGTTTGATGAGACACCGGACAAAACCCAGCATACAAATCCCCACACGCCATCCAACTGGCTAAAGCAACTCATTTATTTTGTACAGAGGAAACTTAGGAATGGAAATACTTTTGCAAATGACAATGTCCAGCACGTCCTCTGGTGTTTAATGCCATTACGGTGAATCTCTTATCCTGAATTATCCGGCTGGTCTGGCACGGCGGCTGAGTCAGCAGTTTTTGTGACGGGAGCATGGCACTGCGACACCAGCAGGCCTCCACGTCCCCTTCAACACTGCAGGCCAATCAGCCAGCTGGCTGACAGATGAGCCACCAATCAACCAGCAAACAGATCACCCAGCAGCCAATCAGTCGGCACATTTACAGCCCAGTTGCCAATCGGCTGGCACAGCTACAGCCCAGTAGCCAATCAGACGGCACATTTATAGCTCAGTAGCCAATCAGCTGGCACAGTTACAGCCCAGTGGCCAACCAGCCGGCACAGAGATAGCTGAGCGGCCAATCAACATGGATTGCATCATTCTAAATCTGCTGTAGACGCAGAGAATATTCAGCAAGCCTGTACCTGGTACATGGTCTTGAGTTTGGCGACTAAAAGGCACGGTTTTGCTTCACACTGCAATGCGTTTCTCCCAATTAGAGCTTAGCCCTGGTGTTAGGTAGTAACAGCCTAGATGACAGGTTCGAATGGCTGCGGCTTGCCACTCACCTGGCTGCTCTGGGGGCTGGATGGATCATACGGAGGAACGTAGGTCTTCAGAGCATCAGGAGGGTTGAGATGCGGTGGGTAACGGATGGTAGGGTGGGAGAAGTATGTTGATGGGGCAGGGGGAAGGATTGCCGGAGCAGAGAATTGCAGTGGTGAATGCGGTGGGGGGCTCCTGGTTGAAATCACTGTACCGGAAAAAAATTGGGAGGGGGGGGGGATGTACAGTGTAACAACAACAACGTCAACAACAGAAGAACAACAGAAGCAGGAATGACAGCCGCTGCTGTCACGGCATACACCTGACATCACTTCTGGCATCAGTACTTGTGAGGACGCCAGCTGGGCGGACCTGACAGCACTGAACCCTGATTGGGCGGAAACCAACTGAAACTTCGGGGGGGGGGATGGGGGCGGGGCATAATCATGCATTTCACACATGCGCTAATCCGCACACCCATGAATGTCTCCCATAAGCGAAGTCTCTTACCACTGTGTCCCACCCCTGTTAGCCCTGGGTGGTGATGCGGTGGAAAAGTGCTCAGTCTTGGGGAAGAATCCTGCGGGGAGGTGGGGCTAAACAATGGCTTTTCTGGCTTTTTCATGGTGGGGGAGGCCATGTCTGCTGGGGAAGACAAGCACAGAGTGTCTTCCGTGAGTCTCGGCCGGGGGAACTGCCAAGATTCTCCATGTCTTATGGAGACTGCAGAAATATCCCGGGTAATCTGGAGAAAACGGCAATTTTATTAAACCTTGATATAAAAGGATGTGAGTGAATGTGCTTCTTCTTAGGTCTGTGAATGTGAAAATAGCGTTCACCAAGCTTAACACCAGGTTTACAATGAGCTGCACTCAATCCTCAACAGGCTGTACCTGAGCTGAATTTGTAACTCTTATTGAACGCAATATAGTCAAGTCCCACCACCTCAAACTGCCTGAACACTCCAAGAAAACCCATTCTCTTTCTCTTCCTTCCTTTGAAGAAGACACAGTTAAGATCTCTCTGCCATGGATAGTTAATCTAAAGACATATGTACTATGTATAGCTAAGCTAATGGTATTTGTACCATGTATAGCTTATATAATGGCATATGTACCATATATAGCTAAGCTAATGGCATATGTATCATGCATAGCTTATATAATGGCATATGTACCATGTATAGCTAAGCTAATGGCCTATTTATAAATTATAGCTAAGCTAATGGCACATGTACCATGTATAGCTAAGCTAATGGCGTATGTACCATTTATATAGCTAAGCTAATGGCGTATGTACCATGTATAGCTAAGCTAATGGCATTATACTGTGGGACTGGTCCCCCAGGCAGTCATGTGACCTGTGCCTGTAACGGACTGCAGGATAACCGTACTGCGTTAACCACCACACCACCCTAAGAGTGAAAATGGCAGCCAATGCAGAAGCCACACCAAAGTCAGGGAAAAGAGGCCGGGGAGCCGCACAGCGCCTCCCGGGGAAGCCGGAGACTGGCAGGATTTTCTCCAAAAGGCCATGGAGCCTGCAGCTGCGGCACGGAGAGGAGCAGCACAATGCAGGCTGCTAAGGGCTGCTAAGAGGACCCAAATGGAAGCAGAAGCAGAAGCACGATGGAGTGGCCCGACGCAAGAGATCTGTCCTGGTCAGCGTCTCATCCAACCCACAGGAAGAACATGCAAAGGCAAAAAAACAGCACAAAATAAATACATACTGACAAGGTAGCTAATGGTCTAAGTGGGGCAGTACTCCACCAAGAGACAGCAGCCATCTTCCGCTGGCTTTGTGTGAGTAAATGCTCTCAGATGTCGAGTCTCCTATCCCATAATTACAGCCATCATACAGAAAGCCTCTTCAAAACCATCTTACTGAGGCATCTCGTGATGATCATAGATCTTCCTGCGCTAAATGAGCAGAGGCTCACCCTGACGGAGGAAATGTAAATAGTTTCCACCCATGAGAAAACACAAAGGGGATAGAAAGCCTGGAGATATTTTGTACATTTTGTTTGGGTGGAAACGGTGCAGGACCACATGGAAACAAAGCTCGAGAAACAGGGACGACCCGAATCCATTCATGAATGCTGCACATATACAGAACATCACTCACATAATGATTTTAAATCTTCATTTCTTGCAATAAGTATTGAATTACCTGGGGACCAACAAAACAAACTTCTTATCAAGCTGCATGTAGTAGCTATTTTGGAGAAACATTGCTTCTTAGGAAACAATTCTGGATTAATTTTTTTTGAGTCTTTCCTGTTTAAAGTAATCAGAATCCTATAATATATACCCAAAAAGAGGATCATGCTTGCATGTGTATTGTACTTTAACTGGCCAACAACTCTTGCTTATTCAGAATGTGTGTGGAAAAGCATTTTTCAAGGTGCGCTTACACCGTCGAACCTCCCGACTTTCCTGCTTACAAATGGGCTCAGCTCGAGAAAGGCTGCAGATTTCTGCAAATCGGTGAGCTGGAAAAGCGATATCCCCCTCATTGCAAACAGCTGTTTGTTATCACACCATTTCCCGAGTGAAACCTCCACGACCGTGCCAAAAGGGGAGGGCCGGGGGGGGGGGGGACAGCGGCTCCTCTTAGCGGAGGGAGAGGTACGCAAGGCTGCAGAAAAATGACAAGTAAGTTACGCGAATTCTATTTTGTCATTCCCGGCTTGGAATAACTGGTAGGCCACTCCCCCTGCGTGTAAGGGTGGTACAATCCCTTGCTGCACCCCCAGGATAAAAACGAGCTTTGGGGCCAGCAGACAGCTTCCTGCCTTTGCCTCATATGGCTTTAATATCTTCCCCATTTTCTCACTAATACTTTCTCTCGGAGCACAACGGCTTTCTCATGGCCAGTCCCTCCCCCTCCTCGCTGCACCCATTCTTGCATTACTTCATCGGTTTCATCAGCATGTCAAGCCCACAAAGCAGAGAGTAAAAAAAAAAATTATGTAAAAAAAAAAATGCAAAAACCACAAGCGCTCATTAAATAAAGGAGGGATTGGGGGGAGCTGGTGAGGTAAAGCGCCTCTAGAACGTTCTGTGCCGTTGCTAGGCTTGGGCTACGTTTCATCCCAACGACAAGGACTGACCCGGAAATGTCCCGCCGCACATTCGATTATAAAGCACGGTGTATCAAGCTTGCACAACAGCACATGATAATGAGCCGTGCCTTACACCCACTTCCGCATCAAAGTGGCCCCCGGTACCCCTCCCTTCCCCCCCCCCCACCGCCGCCCTCATTCCCAGCAGCCGGCTGTCACTGCTGACACTCCTGGGATCCGCATCACATGACCCACCAACTGGCTGGCCACCTGTTCATCAGACGACTTCGGCACAGCCTGCTCATCCAGGACAAGTTCAAACAGCCACCGCTGCACCTGCCCGTCTCGCACACCTGTTCCCCCTTCCTCCGGGGCCCGAGAGCCCGGTGCCGTCTGTGATCCTCATCCGACTGCCATAATCGGCAGGAAACGCCCAGAATACGATGCTACGGCCCGTGCCACGTCATTTGCCGGACGTTGGCGCAAACAGGACGCGACGGCTCGCCACGGATCACCGGAACGAACCCAAACGAGCAGGGTCCCATTCTGCAGTTGCCGATTGGTGACTCGTGGTTCTGGAGAGGTGGGATTTGTGACTGCGGCAGCGAGGGCTCACTTGAGCGGGTGTCCGAGCTTGGGCCGGCACTCACGGGTGTTGCTGTGAGGCCGC
The DNA here is from genome assembly GCF_048594095.1 of Paramormyrops kingsleyae. NCBI lineage: Eukaryota > Metazoa > Chordata > Actinopteri > Osteoglossiformes > Mormyridae > Paramormyrops > Paramormyrops kingsleyae. The sequence continues at coordinate 21,313,011 of NC_132808.1, read as the reverse complement.
AGCCACGCAGCAAGAAATGAGGCAGCAGGTGACACTGAAACGCCAAGAGCCCGAGAGAAGCCCTGACATGAAAATGCAGGACTTCCTCATTCTTAAGGCGCTCTCACAAGTGCAGGCTTGATTTATATGTCCCACGGTTACAGGCTTACAGACAATAACTTGCTTGAAACTGTTTGTACTATTCCCTGGTTCTGCAGAATAAAAAAAAAAAAAACAAAAAAGTAAGTCACTGATACCCAAAAATCACTAAACTTGAAATAAAGTTGCTAAACAGGACGAGGAAACAGATACATTTAACTTCAGGCTCGTGAGAACATGTCAGGCAATTATCACACTTACAATCCCTTTTTTGAGGGCAAAAATAAACGTGATCAATCTGGAAACACCAACTGCCATGTAGATTTTCTGGCCTGAAGAACTGCAGGGGCGAGAGGTCTGAGTGACAGGGGCAGTGATGTGCTGTGACGCCCAACATGGCCAAACTTGAAAGAATTCATGTCATTTCTGCTCAGAACTGTTTGGGACAAAGGGCACGATACCGGTTTGTCAGCATTGCTGAGCACGGTGTCTAAGCATGGAAAACTGGGAGTATTTTGACAGCTAAACAGAGATACTGTACACAGCTTGGACACCAGGTATACAAAAAACAGGTCACGCTGCCTTCATAGAAGCCTCTTTTCTCATATGAGCTTGGGCATGTCTTTCATAAGAATTGGTGGTAAAAAAAAAATACAATAGACAACTGATGACATTTATTTAATGAATTAAGATAAGGGATCTGTGTGTGGGTGGATAACAGCCGGCAGTCCCACACACACACACACACACACACTGTTCCCGTCATGTTCCTCCTGCAGATGTCTACAAATCACGAAGCAGACTGTTCCAGCCGCTCCTTAGACACTGCCACTCACAAACACAATTGCTGCACCGTGCAACATGCCTAATGCCCCATTGGGTCGGAGGTTGCAGACTGACTTCGGATTGCGTGGCCGAGAAGGAGGCTGCAGAGACACGCGGGTTGAACAGAGGTTGCACTGGAGCAGTGAAAGACTGCCCTCCATAGACTGCATGCTGACTAGACTCGATGGGGTCGCCCCTTGACGCCTGGCCTCACCTTGCTCCCTCTCGTGCCACGGCCGGCTGACGCTAGCCGGGGAGTTGGGGGACGAATAGAAGTCCCCGGATGGGCTTGTCTCCATGCTGTCCTCAATGGCGATGGTCTTGGGACGTTTGCTATGGAAAGAAGACACTCAGAGTGAAAAAAGAAGACATGTCATGGTGAGACCCAAAGAGGATGGTCATTTGTACAGGCTTGGTACTGCCGTTTGTCACAGTGGCTGTAATGTAGGAGAGTCCCTAACGGCAAACACACAGCTCAGAAACACACAGCATGCCTAACTAACCAGTATATAAATACACTTGACTTCAATCCAAAACTTTCAATTATATATCAGCAGTGTTCAGGTCCAGGAAGTACAAATCCAGGCCGAGGTTTTGTTTCAACCAAGCAGTTGAATAGTCTATGTCTGTGACTCTTAATACTCAGCTGGTTGGTTAAAACAAAACCTTGGCCTGGATTTGTACTTTCTGGACCTGAACTAACCACCTCTGCTGTAATGGATTGCGTTTGTGAGTAACTTCCCCAGCACTGCATATCAGTCTACAAACAGAAAAATCACGCACTGTCACTTAAAATTTCATGTTACAGAAAAGAACAGTCAGAGAGTATCGAACATATGGAGCCGGGTTGAAGGTTGAAGACTGACCTGCCGGGAGGGGAAGACAACGACCTGTGGAGCCCCACACTGGAATTCAAGTCATGGTAATATGGCTGACTCGGCATATCTGTGATGGAGAAGTTCACAGCAGCTCCCTGGGTAATGGGTGCTGTCGAGGGACAGGGAAAAGAAAGATTCTTATTGGGTACGGCGTTAACACATGGTGCTGGTGGGCAAATGTGGTTTAGCAAAAAGGAACTGATTTAGCAAAACATGCCTGGCTACTACAAGCCTGATTTATGAAAAACTATGTACTTGTTTAGCAAATGCTTGCTAACAGCTAAGTTCCTGAGTTTAACGTTTGGAAAGTATTGGTTAAATCCAAGCAAAAGGTAAGCAACCAAAAATCTAAGTAGATGGTTTAGACAACACTCACTAAGCACCAGTTATTGCGATATAACCAACAATCTCTAAACACTAAGCAGCTGGTTTAACAAATACTTGTTACATGTTTAATGTCTAGTTTAGCCAACAATCACTAACCACTAAATACTTTGCTTTAGCCAACAGTCACTAAAAGCTAAGTACCTGATTTAGCCAACACTCACTAAATGCTAAGCAGCTGGTTTAGCCAACACTCACTAACCACTAAGTACCTGGGTTTAGCAACACTTACTAAACATAAGTAGCTGATTCACTTTTTCACTATTAAATACAGTCAGATGATCCAACCTAGAGAGCAAACTAAAGATTTAACCAGTACTTCTGTGTAAATTGGCACCGATGCCAAAAAACCAACACAAAAAGATTTAATGAGAATCAGTCACTCTGAACATAATTTGCTTGGAGGCAAACCTTCCCCTGAATAAAGACAGCTTTTATGAGGGATCGCTGGAACCCAAAACCACAGGCCACAGTGTACGCAAGCATACAGCCTGTGTGTCGGAGCAAGCCAAGCTCCTCGTGCCAAATATGCCAAACAGGGACGCTGCCAGCCTGACACCACACGTCCGGTCACTTCCTAATGGCACACATAGCTACTTTGGATAATCCGCATGATAATGATCATGTTCCTTTTTGGGTCCCAGTATCACCGTGCTAATCAGACTACTTTTCATGAGAAGGACTTACGATGAATAAAGTTACGCAACAAGGGACAAAGCTAGTCGTAGCTTTTGGTTCATTCCTTTAATACTTAATAATGTGCAAGTATGAACTGAGTAATTCTCCATTACAGTGATAAAAATAGCTCAACTGAGTCACGGAAGTAGTTATGTAATTTTATGTGGACTAGTTTTTTTTGTTATGGTTAGCTAGTTTAAGCGTTCAAACTTTAAATCAATGCTCTTTTAATATTTAAGTATTTTTTCGTCTGACAGAAAAATCTACACGACTCATAATATACCTCAAACAGGCGACGTGAGATCCGGTAACACGATAACGTAAACCAAAGCCATTTCTGATAAAGCCTTGATTTTGTTTTGTCAAAGCAGCATCAATCTCAAGTGACACTGCCAAGAAAAGTATAGGCTTTTGCTGGTAAGGAGATGGAGCGATATGCACGTTTTCATAATGATCCCAGCCTTCATTGCGTATCGTATTACGCATTATACAAATGCGGAGGCCAGACGAAGCGTCGTTAGTGCCCGTTTCCCTCCAACAATAATAAAGAAAAGCTCTAGGCATTCGGTGAAGATGAGAAAAAAAAAGTCGAGCAGAATATGAGTGAGCAAAGGGGGCAAACGACATGTTCAGAAAGTGCTTAGTTGCCTTGACTTGTTCGAGAGAAACGACAAAGAACATCTCTCCAAGAGTGCATAACAGCTGCTGAAACGCTCTCGTTTCTGCTTAATAATCCAGCGCCAGTCCCTCGGACCCCCCGCTCCTGGTCTCCAGGGCGTCTCTTTCCCTAGCTTCTCAGCACAGGATACTGTTTCAGGAGGGGATGGCAGTCAGGAGGCCCTGCTGTACAGGCAACTATTCTAAAGCACTTGTTTGGCTCCCAGAGCTCTTGAAGTCATTAGGACCCGTGAGAGGCAGCGGTTTGGACCCGATGAGTGAGCCGTCTGAGGTTCTCCAGCTGCCTGGCACTACCCACAGTTTGGAGCACATTCCTCTGCCATTACTGGCCCCCAGGGGCATTTATAAGAGCCGCGGAGGGTTGGAGGAGGACATATAAACAAACAGTGGTTCAAAACCGTTGTATTTACATCCTGAAGATGACACCTTGCTCATCAAGTTTGAAAGGCCCGGTACGGTGCCTTTGCTATGGGGGAACGGGCCTGCAAGATGTTGTTTTTTTCTTCCTTGGGGTTTGGCGGACAGAAGTAATGGCAGAAAAAACATGAGGAGAAGTGGACCAGCTGGCTGTGCTGATACTCATGTGAAGCACCAAAAGTGCGGTCTGCAAACAAGAGTTCTAAAATAATTATCAAAAGACTCCGAATTCTAACCACATGAGGGAGAGCACTTCTCCAATGGGTGATGGATGCCACCAATGAAGACATCAAGGCCAGTCGCAGGACTTTTCCTCTGTCTTTGAGAAATGGGGCTTGAAGGTGACTGGCCCCCGACATGTAGAGCATTACAGTCTCGAGGCGTTACAGCCAAACTCCCGTTGACAAAGGCTATGCTGCCAAGCCAACTGTGATCTCCCCCAGAATGAGGAGTTGGCCGGTCATGTCTTGCTAACAGGGGTGACTGAGCCAAGGCGCCCACTGCCCTCAGCCTCCCCCCGTCGGTGTCCCAAACGTGACGGTGACACACTTACTTCTGGAAACTCGCACCAGCTCTGAAACGCTGAAGACGCCCGACTTAATGAAACTGTCCTCCAGGTAACCTGCAGGAGTAGAACAAAGAGGAAATGGCATCAAGGACATACCAACCAAAAGCTGCGTTGAGTTTAGCGCTTCAATCGGTGAGGCGGCGGATCGCGGCGACTAAGTGTGATGATTGCATGGTTTCCCGAGGAGAGAGATGGAATTTCAGCACACGCATTACCAGCTGCCAAGAGGACAGACCATAAAGCCAAGACACAGTGAAATACCACTCTCACTGCTCACTTACATGCTGGGAATGTCTGCTGCAAACACAGGTGCATGTTCTTTGTTTTACTCTTTGCTGGAGGGATCTTACCACGCCAGGGTGAGGTAAACCCCTAAACCGCTATTAGCATATAATACACTGAGAATACTGGTAGAGATGAGGTATAGATGGGACACTGCATGTAGCATAAGGATTGAATAAAAAATTCCTACCCAAACTTAGACTCTAAAGATTTGATGAAGTGATGATACATCAGTCCCTCCAGGCTCAGAGTTCAAATCCTGAGCGTGACAGAACAGAGCAGCATGCTCGGTATAAATGGTGTTTCTCAAAAGGAAGGTCACCCTCTCAGTAGAGATCTCCTTGGGTTGTAATGTTGGCCTGTCCCACGATGGGATGCCTGTGGGCAGCTCCCTCCGACTGCTCTCTGCTGTGGGTGGTCTCTCCCTCAGCAAAGACCAGAGGACCACGAGGTGGGCCGCCACGGCAAGCTGGGAGGCTAGCACATACCCACAATGCCCTTTTGCGCGCCAAAGAGCCGGGAGCCTCTCCAAGCCTCTGAATCACACTGGCCTGCTGTCATATTTCACTTGGCAGGGGCGTTCCCTGGCTTAATTACTCTCCCACTATTTTCATTCTTAATGCATAACACACCAGCACTGGCACTAAGAAGAAATACCATTCGGTGGAGGAGGGCAATGAGGCGTCAAATCATTTGTAGCAATGACAGGGTTGCATGACCGACAGGAAAGTTAATAGTAGCCCTTGTGCGACAGAGTCCTTGTCTGATCTGCAGGGATGAAGTTTCAAAAACTTGTGTGTGTTTGGCTGAGCACCACTTGGGACCCAGGTTTATGTTCTCTCTCCCTTAAGAATGAATCCAAGTTCTTTACAGTCCTCATACAGTGTGCCTGTCCTGTCCAATACCTCACTGACACTGCAGAGTGAGACAGAAAAAGTACAGGCAGTGTGCAAAACAGACCTGCGTTTCATTTCAGGAGAAACGCAAAAGTATTTCTGTATATTTGATGGAAATTTGACCTAATGAAACTCTTGGGCTACAATGAGGAGGTTTCTGGCAATTAATTTCACTCATCGCTATGAAAATAGTTACATTGTTGCCGTTGCATTTGAATGACTCACAAAATGTCACCTCTTCAACCAAGGGGCAGCAAGACCAGGGAACTACGGTCTCAGTTGTTCTAGAGGATACATTCCAGTACAGTCCAGATGTCCTCTACTTTAGGTGTCGCTCGTCTATAACCAGAACTGCAGCACTAAACTAGCTGTATTTTGACCCTTCTGGACGAATCTGCAATTCAGCAGGCTGCAGACTAATCCCATCAAGGCCTAACTCCCCAGGCCCTCAAGCCTGGTCCACTTCCAGCACCACTGAAGGTCACCTTTTAGCTCCAGTACCATGCCTACTTTTACTAACACACAATATGTCCACTCCAGCTACCACAGAGGGGATGGCTTACCCTATCTACAATCCATATCCTACCAACAATTCCTAGCCTACCCGCAATTCCACCATCTATGCTCCGACTAGATGATCCAAGGCTGCACTAAGGTTCATAGGATGCCCCTCATCTCACATGACCACGTTCCCGCCTTTCCACCACATCCCTGGTCTGCTTGTGACATTTCACACTGGGTGGTTTTGCACTGGTTTGGCCCCCATTTTGAGCGGAAAGGAGTACCCCGCCTTGCTCCGTGGGGACTAGTGGTTCCGTAGAAATCTGACCCGGGAAGGCAGGAGCAACTTGATTCCCTACGATCGGCATATCTGGGCCATCATCCACAGTGCCACACGGGGCGAGGGATGGAGGGAACACGGCAGGGGCGAAGCAGCAAGAGGCACAAACGTCGGACGTGAGAGAACACGTCTGGATTTTGGCCAAGTCACTTGGAAGGGGGGGATGTTTTATTTTAACAAAAACAAAAGCAGCCCATCATGAGATATTATCTATGCACCATCTCCAAATGGCCTGAAGAAAGAGGTGGGCTCCATATTCAATGTGGTCAGCCCACCCCCGACAGCCTGCCCAGCAGAACACGACGTATCCCTGACAAACAGCCAGTGGAGCCGTGAGCTCACAGTTAGCTAAGAAAGACCGTCGTGACATGCGCCCATTACCAAAGTAATACATTTGGGTCTCTGTTGTGTATCGCACACTTAACAACACAATCAAGAATGAACGCCATCTGCCAAGTGTATCTGATGACAACTGAGACACAAAAGAGGGCTCGGCTCTGCAGGACGAGGGGCCTTTCCGGCCGTCTGCATGACGCACAAACACTCCCGCTCCTCAAATTTCTCAGGGTGTGTGTGTGTGTGTGCGTGTGTGTGTGTGCATGTTGCACGAGTGCATAGTTATGTGCTATCTGTCTCGGGAAAAAATCTGAAATGAAGATACGACTCCTTAAATAAACGTTGTTGCGATGCGCTGCAAGAAGCTTTTAGACAATTTGATCTGTTTTAAAACCTCCAGCGCCAGCATGTTTTGTCATCAATTTTCAGCTCTCGTCTATTTTTAAGATTTGTCGGTTCGAGGGTCGATGAGAGGTCCCAAAAAAGACGGGAACGCAAACATGTGTGAGTGCTCTCCTCTGGCTGCGTATGTATATGTGCACTTGGGTGTGTTTGTGTATGTTTGTACATGTTTTCTTAACTCTGCAAACCCTGGAGGGACCCACATTTTTTCCCACAAGCTAAAATGCCACTATTTTAAAATTAGTCTTAGCGTACTTAAAACAAATATCTTACTTTCATATGGTGAACGTTTTGGTGGAGGGGCAGTTAGGGACTAACTAAAATCTTACCAAGATGATTTAATGTGTATGTGAAAAAAACATCTGCTTGGTGATTGGGTCTTTGGAATAAAGTAAAACGAGTCAATGAGAAAACCATGCTAATAAAGCTAATCAAGCTACAACGGCATGTGTTTTTGTACATGACTCTGTGTGTGTGCGTGTGTGTGTGTGTGCATGTGTGTGTGTGCTTGTGAGTGTGTGTGATTGGGAGTGTGTGCGTGTGTGTGTGTGTATGTGCATGTGTGTGTGCGCGCGTGTGTGTGTGTGTGTGTGTATGCATGTGTGTGTGTGTGCTTATGAGTGTGTGTGTTTGTCAGTGTGTGCGTGTGTGTATGTGCATGTGTGTGTGTGTGTGTGCATGTGTGTATGTGCATGTGAGTGTGTGCTTGTGAGTGGGGGCTCACCTGGAGGGTTCTTTCCTGGCTCATTGTTACTGGGACTTCCTGACTGCTGTGAGTCTGCAGAGAGCACAAGGAGAAAAAAACAGAGGGAAGAGGCATGTTAGAGGAAAGCACAAAGTTTTCCTGGATTCCAGTTTCTGTTGGACTGGCGTGTAGAACATCACAGGTACAGTTAGATCACCGTCAGGAAAAGGGTCTGACTCTGTTCTATCTCAAAAATGTGTCAAAGTGGCACAAAGAGACGTGATTTTCAGCGCTGCCCTGCAAAGTCTGCAGGGCTAATTTACAGCTCTGGGTTTTTCAATTCAAGGTGCTCCCAGTGTGACTGAATCACGCACCAGAAGTGCAATAACGGCTGGTTTTCCTGCTGCCGTTTTGCTCGCTGCGTGGAATGGCTGCGGCATGATCCAAACACGGCCCAGATGTGCATAAAAACACCATTTCAGAGGGGCGGAGTGAAGCGCTCTTTCCACAGATGGCCGGTTTTGGGGTAGGGTGGGGTGGGGGGGGGAGGTCACTGACCAAGGATGCTTGCTGACCCCAGGGGCTTCGACGGCCATGATTTCATTGCACGTTCCTAGCTGCGCACGGAACTTCTACAGATGCCCCAAAAACAAAAGCAATCCGGCCTGGTTCTGGGTGACGTGGCCTTACGACACCTTTGGGAGGCTAATCTTGCTCGGTGTGTGCCCAGTCCTCCCGCCTGCCCCCAGGGCTATATCCTGCTCTACTGGGCTGCCCTACTCAGTAGTTAAGGTGAAAGCGCTCAGCAAGCGCCGGAGTGACACAAGCATAAAGCATCTGGGCCGTATACGACACAGGCAGCGGTGTGATTTACCGCTCCGTGTACGGTGACTCGCTCACATACGTCTGTCAGCTGGACGCAGCTCTTCAAATGAGAAGCATCAGCTCGAAGCGACTGCATCTTTAACGTGAGAACCTAAGGGAAACAGCTGGGAGGTGAACTCACATACCCTGGTGCTTATTTCTGTTCCCTCATCCCCCTTACAAAGAACTGTTTGGGAGGTACGGGGGGGGGGGAAAAACATGGTGGGGCTTATTTTTTTCCCTAAAACCCGACCATTAAAGAGCAATGCAGAAACGGAATGTTCTTCACTCAGTATCAGCTGTAAAGGAGGGGGAGTTGAAGGGGGGGGCACACCATACGTTGAGTGGAAAAATCCCCCCCCCGAGTTAACCCTTGCAAGGCTCCTCACAGCAGTTCAGCCTCAAGGAGCTTCTGCAAGGATTCAGAGCTGCCTAGGACTACAACCCGGCTATCAGATCTGCCCTAAGCACCACATCACCCTCCGTCACTATCTCACACATCCTACGATTCCTACATCTACTGCAAGTCAGGACTAAGTTCTTCCCTATGTTGCTCAGGGGTACAACGGCCCGACAACCTGGTGCTCTGCCTGCCGCTTTATTTCCACAATCGGACCGGTCCTCCACAAACGACAGAAACGCCCCGAAAGGTTTCCAGCAATCAGCCGTCTCTCTAGCCCAAGTCACAGCCGACGAGATAAACAGAAGCGGGAACAGCCGCTGACGTCGCGATGACACAGACCTACCGCTGCAGCCACGGGGAAGTTTTAGTAGACGTCAGGCAGTGAGGTTTGCTTTTACAAAACCAAACAAATGCACAAATTCCAAAGAACAGGGTGTAATTAGGAAAATAACAATGAAGCTAATAATAATGATTTGAGAGAGACAATAACATAGAGCAGTGTTTCCCAATCCGGAGCTCGGGGACTGACAGTCGGTCGGTCTGTCTGTGGGCCCTCGAGGGCCGGATTGTGAAACACTGAGATAGAGAGAGTCGAGGTATCCATTAGAAGCAGCTACGATTACCAAGAGACAGTGAGCGCCCCCAATGGCATGCTGGGAGGCCAGGGGCCCAACGGGGAACTTCCTTTTCTTAGAAGGGTACATACAGACCAAACCAAAGTAAAAAATAAAAACACCAGAAGCGCTCCGGACAAAGGTCATGTGGTGTGGCGGAGAAGCACCGGAAAATGGGAATATCACCACCCCCATTTTATCATCATACCATCGTCTGCAATATATTTTTGTTTGCTTTATGTGTATCCTTTAGGGTCAAAGTGCGCAGCGCGCCTCAAAAAAATAACCGCCTTATTTTTACCAAATGAGGACATGCGGTTTTCACCCTGCCGAGAGAGCAGAAGGGACGACAAACACGGCTTCCCGTTTCTGTATAATTCCGATTCATTTTTCCGAGTAACAGCATTGGAGCATTAGCACCTTAGTTTCCTGGAAACCACGGTTTGCCTGTCGGGAGCGGGGGAGGGGGGGGGGGGTGTCAAGCAGGAGCACATTGCAGTTATCTACCCAGATGACAGTTGGTGTGGGGGGCACATAGTGACACAGTCCAGCCCCCATTTACACATTAGCGGCGCAGGCAGAAACAGACGCAGCTCGCAATGTCAGCCTTCCCCCTGAACACCAGAGGGCCGGAAAAATTCTCGCAGGGCCGAGTGCATTGTGGGATATGTCCAAGCACACGTGCACACACAGCCGAAGCGGACTGGCTCCTGGTACTGGGAGTCTTGAGCTCACAGCTTGGTGGCGTAGAGGGGATGTGGGACCCATACACACAGGGGGTCAGCCGCTCGTCTTTCTGAGGTGATTTAATGCAAACCACGATGGCTACTGAGGACCCACTTTCCTAAAGACCTTGTTTACAGCCATGTTTCTGCCGTAGGGGGAAAAGGGGGCTTCTGGGAGGCTGGAATGGTGAGGGCAGGGTTCAGAGCCGCATTGTGCAGGTGCGCCTTGCAGGCTCGCTAAGCAGCCGGTGCCCTCACCCACTGCTTCACTGGCAGCACAGGGGGCACCAAGGGGGGGGGCTGGGGCTGTGTCTCCTAGCAGCTGGCAAGCAGCCCGGGTAAAATGAGGCTGGCAGACAGAGGGCTGGTTGTCGCTGGCAATGAGGGGTGGTGGAGGGGGGTGGGTAGTTTTGGGGGTGGGGGGCTTATCAGCATTCCGTCTGAGCCCCTCTGCTCACAGACACACAACAATGCCCTCCACCCACCCCTGCCTGGCTCTGGCACTGCCACCACCACCATTCAGACCCCTCCTGCCAGGTGGATGGCGTGCGACCTCATCAGACAAAGAGAGGGGACCCGCCACCCCTGATCTCGCTGCTCTGAACACAGCAACGGGGAAGCGAAATGGCAGGTGGCGAGTCAAGACCGAGCTGCAGAACTTGCGGGTCCCTCCGACAGCCCGACCAGCAGTGCCGATTGCCAACCCCACCAGCACACAGACACCCCCAGCGAGATCTTGCCAGACTTCGGGGATTCACGTTTCCCGTCATTGCAGAATAAGCTGGGTCGAGCTCCGGGAAAAACTGAGGAACCAGTAGCCCAGACCAGAACTCTTGTCTGGATGTGCGACCTGCTGCGACACCCTCCTCAAAGGCTCCCTGCAATGGGTGGCCCCA